>NC_000086.7:25266509-25866509 GCF_000001635.26 Mus musculus | reverse complement strand
ATGTTTACAGGTAGAAGGATACTTGACATAAATTTGACAGAAGCATTGATAACAGACATCAACAATGATTCCATTGGCAGTAGGAGACAATGATATTAATGTGGTCCCATAAGACAGAAGGTATCACTGCCATGGCTGCTGGACGCCTGAAGTATTTGTAATAAGCAACAGTGTCCATTGCCACACTATATGTGACCTCCACATAATATATCTCAGAACATGTAATTCAACATGATGTGACGCAGCAGAATTTATCTAAAACTTCACATAAGACTCTGCTAGCCTCAGGGATCATTGACATTAACAATAATCCAAGAAGCATCATGGACTGTGTGTTTAAACATGGCTACTTGAGGCAGAATGGATGATTGATATCACCATAGTTTCTACAGGAACTATGTAATAGTGATATTAACATGGTAACCAGGGACAGCAGGGATCACTGGCAACCAAGTTGCAAATGGTAGCATGGACCTAGGGCAATCCCATGGGGTGTGTAGACAGTTATATATCAATGACATCAACCTCAATTCACAGGGCAGAATAAATCATTGTCATAATTGTCTTATTTAGTTGCAGGATAAATCACTGATATCCACATTATTTCAGGTGGCAGTAAGGATCTTGCACATTACATAGTCAACATCATGCAATGTATTCATGTATCAGTGACATCATCAGAATTTGTTGTGGCTGTTAGGATCTTAGATATCAATCTGATCTCCATTATTGAGAACACGTACCTCAATATAACCTATCATTTCACTATTGGCCTTTGAATTCATCAGGTTCTCAAGAAACAACACAGATCATAGCCATCACCAGGGTCTCAATTAGCAACAGGAATAAAATACCCCATCATGGTTGCTGAACATAGCGGCATCACTGATTTCAAAATAGCTTCATGTTTCCAGCAGGATCACAAGTATCAATATTTATCACATGTTAGATATTGTGAGCTACACACATACATGAGAAATACCAACTGATGATCCTGTTGCAGGTAGGTTTCCAGATTTTAATCTGATCTCCAGAACCAGATAAGAATACTTCCCTCAAAATAAACTTGGGCTTTATTGTGGACCTTGAGGTTCATTATATTTTCAAGCAGTAGCACAGATCATAGCCACCACTAGGGTTTCCATTAGCAATAGGAATAAAATCAAACTTGGACTCCATCAAAATTGCTGGTCACAGCATACATCACTGGCATCAACACAGTTTTTTTTTTTGTTACAGGTAGAATCATAATAATGAAAATACCATACATGTTTCACATCAGGAGCTACATGACTGCATCAGGGACATCAACAGAACTTCCTGTAGTGAGTAGGATCTCAGACATCAAATTTCTATTTAGTGTCAGATAACAACACTTACCTCAATATGGCATTGTGTATCAGCATTTACCTTGGCATTCAGCAGTTTCTCCAGAAGCCACACTGCTCATAACCATTACCAGGGTCTCCATTAGTAATAGGATCTTCATGTAATAGATTCCATTATGCTTGCTTATCACATGAAACAGCAATGATATCAGCATAGCTTCAGCATTCAGATGTGATCACTGACATCAAAGGGAACTTCAATAACAGTACACAGTTCTTTTGTCATTATAAACTTAGGCAGCAGTACTGACAATGATGTTCACAATAGACATTTATGATTGGGGCATCTCAGATGTCATGGACCTCTTCAAAGGTAACACTTGTTGCTACACCATTCCTGCTACAAACTCTGACTATAAAGCTCAAGATGGTTACCAGTGACAACATGGATTAATGACTGTATGGCCTTTGGGGTCTCTGGTGTCATTAATTAGTCTAAAGTGGGAGCCAGATTCACTTTGCTTTGAGGTCTCTGATGTCATAAATTAGTCTAAAGTGGGAGTAAGATTCACCCCTGACCTGGATGCTTATGACAACAGGCATCTGGCATACAAAGTGAAGTCTGTTGCCAAGAAGAATCACGGACATCAAGGTAATTCAAGAGGCAGGATGCATAGTGAAATCAAAATTATTATCAATGGTAAGAATCTTCGCACAAATTGAGGAGATAAATGTATAACATACATCTGTAATAATTCCATTGACTGTTGGACACCCTCATATCAATATTGTCCCAAATGGCATCAGGTATTAATGGCATGAATGCTGGAGGCCTGAAGTAACATGAACATATACCGGTGTCTGGTACCACAATTGATATGTTTTCAACATAACATATGCCAGAATATGTAATTCAACATGAAAATAGGCAACACTATTGAACTTGAACTTCACTTTATTCTGATGGTCTCAGGGACCCTTAGCATTAACAATACCTCCAGAAGCAATGTAGGTTATATGTTTCAAGAAAGCTACTGGTGGCCTTGCTGGTCCACTCCAGCACCGGGGTTCCTTGCCCACAGAGTCTCCGGACACCTGCAAGGACCCCCACAGGATCCCACATGGGATCTTAAGACCTCTGGTGAGTGCAACACACCATGTACTCCAATCCAATCACACGGGACCTGAGACTGCCTTAATTAGGGAAGCAGAAAAACCAGCCTGATCAGGGTCACAATTCCCTTCCAGTCCATACCAGCACCAGGGTACCTTGCTCACAGAGTCTCCGGACACCCGCAAGGACCCCCACAGGATCCCCCACGGGATCTTAAGACCTCTGGTGAGTGGAACACAGCGTCTGCTCCAATTTAATCGTGCGGGATCAGAGACTGCCTTAATTAGGGAATCAGAAAAGCCGGCAAATCAGGGTCCCAAGCCCCTTCTGGTCCACACCAGCACTCGGGTTCCTTGTGTGCAGAGTATCTGGAGACCCCCAAGGTCCACACAGGACCCTCCATGGAATCTTAAGACCTTTGGTGAGTAGTACACAACTTCTGTCAGGAGGCAGGTTCGAACACCACATACCTGGGCACCTTCCCTGCAAGAAAAGAGCTTGCCTGCAGAGAATACTCTAACCACTGAAACTAAGGAGAGAACTAGCCTTCCAGGTCTGCTAATAGAGGCTAACAGAGTCACCTGAGGAACAAACTCTAACCAGAGACAACTAAAACAGCTAGCCTCAGAGGTTACCAGATGGCGAAAGGCAAAAGTAAGAATCCTACTAACAGAAAATCAAGACCACTCACCATCATCAGAAAGCAGCAATCCCACCCCACCTAGTACTGGGCACCCCAACACAACCGAAAAAGCTAGACCCAGATTTAAAAGAGTATCTCATGATGATGGTAGAGGACATCAAGAAGGACTTTAATAACTAACTTAAGGAAATACAGGAGAGCATTGCTAAAGAGTTACAAGTCTTTAAGGAAAAACAGGAAAACACAAACAAACAGGAAGAAGTCCTTATAGAAAAACAGGAAAACACATCCAAAAAGGTGAGAGAAATGAACAAAACCATACTAGACCTGAAAAGGGAGGTAGACACAATAAAGAAAACCCAAAGTGAGGCAGCATTGGAGATAGAAATCCTAGGAAAGAAATCTGAAACCACAGATGTGAGAATCAGCAACAGAATACAAGAGATGGAAGAGAGAATCTCAGGTGCAGAAGATTCCTTACAGAACATCGGCACAACAATCAAAGAAAATAAAAAAATGCAAAAGGATCCTAACTCAAAACATCCAGGAAATACAGGACAAAATGAGAAGACCAAACCTATGAATAATAGGATTTGATGAGAATGAAGAATTTCAACTAAAAGGGCCAGCAAATATCTTCAACAAAATAGTAGAAGAAAACTTCCCAAACCTAAAGAAAGAGATACCTATGATCATACAAGAAGCCTACAGAACTCCAAATAGACTGGACCAGAAAAGAAATTCCTCACGACACATAATAATCAGAACAACAAATGCACTAAATAAAGATAAAATATTAAAAGCAGTAAGGGAGAAAGGTCAAGTAACATATAAAGTCAGGCCTATCAGAATTACACCAGACTTTTCACCAGAGACTATGAAAGCCAGAAGAGCCTGGACAGATGTTATACAGACACTAAGAGAACACAAATTCCAGCCCAGGTTACTATACCCGGCCAAACTCTCAATTGCCATAGATGGAGAAACCAAACTATTCCACGACAAAACCAAATTCACACATTATCTTTCCATGAATCCAGCCCTTCTAAGAATAAAAACAGAAAACCACAACAACAACAACAACAAAATACACGGACAGAAATCACACCCTAGAAAAAGCAAGAAATTAATCCCTCAACAAACCAAAAAGAAGACTGCCACAAGAACAGAATGTCAACTCTAACAACAAAAACAAAAGGAAGCAACAAGTACTTTTCCTTAATATCTCTTAATATCAATGGACTCAATTCCCCAATAAAAAGACATAGACTAACAGACTGGCTACACAAAGAGGACCCAACATTCTGCTGCTTGCAGGAAACCTATCTCAGGGAAAAAGACAGACACTACCTCAGAGTGAAAGGCTGGAAAACAATTTCCCAAGCAAATGGCCTGTAGAAACAAACTGGAGTAGCCATTTCGGTATCGAATAAAATCAATTTCCAACCCAAAGTTATCAAAAAAGGCAAGGAGGGGCACTTCATACTCATCAAAGGTAAAATCCTCCAAGAGGAACTCTCAATTTTGAATATCTATGCTCCAAATGCAAGGGCAGCCACATTCATTAAAGACACTTTAGTAAAGCTCAAAGCACACATTGCACATCACACTGTAATAATGGGAGACTTCAACACACCACTTTCATCAATGGACAGATCATGGAAACAGAAACTAAAAAGGGACACAGAGAAAGTAACAGAAGTTATGAAACTAATGGATTTGACAGATATCTACGCAACATTTTATTCTAAAACAAAAGGATATAACTTCTTCTCAGCACCTCACGGGAACTTCTCCAAAATTGACCATTGTCACTGATGAGTGACACCAATATATTTCCCTTGGCAGTTGGGATCAGGTCCAAAGTGGCAGTAAAGTCCAAAGCAAGGGTCACTCATGACCTTGGTGCCTATGGCAGCATTTATCTGGGTATACCATCTTGTCTTTGCCAGGAAATATCATGCACATTCAGACATTTTCAGATACCTAGTAGGACCTTGTAGAGAAACCTCTTCTCTAGTGGTAGGATGCATCATGGCATCAAAATGGTTAGGCTGGGAGTACACTTCATCTAAAATAGACAGGAACATGGATAATTGTTGTAAGTAAATTTCCATTGATATTCAGAGACACTCATATTATTATGGTCCCTCATGGGAGCAGGGATAACTGACATCATACCTGCTGGACCTGAAGTCTAA
Organism: Mus musculus; assembly: GCF_000001635.26. Lineage (NCBI taxonomy): Eukaryota > Metazoa > Chordata > Mammalia > Rodentia > Muridae > Mus > Mus musculus. Next base: position 25,861,223 of record NC_000086.7, on the reverse strand, counting down.
TGGATATACAATGGTGATAGTTGCCACTATATATGTTACTCAAAATAACATCTCAGACCCCAAAAATAAAAATATTCTGAGAAAACTGTATTGTTAAATTCTCTGTGGAAGTTGCTGGCCTCAGGGATCCTTGACATTAACAATCTCCCCAGAATATCATCATGTACTATGGGTTTAAACAGGGCTTCTGGATGATGATTGACATGAACATAGTTTCTGTAGGCACTTTGGATTACTGTTATTAACATGGCTCTCAGTAGCACAGTGATCACTGACAAAGTGGTTGCCAATGAAATCGTTCCATGGTATCTGTTGCCAGGTATACAACACTATGTTTAATATCGATTAAGAGTGCAAAAGATATTATGGCCATGCACATCCAGTGGCAGGAAAGTTTTTCTTGTTTTTTGTTTTTTGTGTTTTGTTTTGTTTTGTTTTTGTTTTTGTTTTTGTTTTTGTTTTTGTTTTGTTTTCTTTCTTTTTTTGACATCTCTGGCTCTCTTGGTAGTAGTATAGATCTTATAAATTACATGGTTAACTATGGGCCAACATGAATGTATTAGATTCTTCAACAGAATTTCCTGTAGAATGTTTGATCTCAAACATCAAATGGATTGCAAGTGCTAGCTCAGAATACTTACCTCAATATCACCTTGAGAATCAGGATGGACTGTCAAATTCACCAGATCGCACCAACACAAATCACCACCATAAATTAGGTCTCCATCATCAATAGGAATACATTCCCTCATGATTGCCATTCCTAGTATGCCGCTCTTACATTAATATAGCTTCAGGTTTCAGGTAGTAACATAGACATCACAGTACATTTCATTTTAAACATCTGGGGCTATATCCATTTATCAGTAAACATAAAGAGAATTTCCTGTATCAGGTATTATCTCAGACATCAGTCTGATCTTCAGTGCCATCTAGGAAAATTTACCTCAATATGAATTCAAGCATCAGTAAGGACTTTGGAATTTATCAGATTCTCAAGAAGCAACACAGATCATAGCCATCATCAGCATCTCCATCAGCAATAGATATAATGGATTCCTGCCCAATTTCTGTTCACAAAATACATCACTGACATCAGTATAGCTGCTTCTCACAGGTAGGACCACAAACATCAAAATATATTGTTTGCTTGAAATTGAGGGTGATATTGATAAATCAAGAACATCAACAGGATTCCTTATGATATGTAGAATCTCAGCCACTGATCTGTTATCCAGTGCTAGCTCAGAATACTTACCTCATAATGATCTTGGGTATCAGTATGGACCATGGAATTCAGCAGTTTCTCCAGAAGCAGTACAGATCATAGTCATCACCATGATCTCCATCAGAAATATTAAAAATAGAATCTATCTTGTTACTGGTGACAGCATCCCGCTGGTATGACCATGCCTGGAACCTCTTGTCTACTGAAAGAATGAAAATGGACATAAAAATGTTTATAAATGGCAGAACACTTATCATGAATGTGGCAGAATTATACATAATTGACATCAGTAATTATTCTAATGCAGTATAAGACTGTCATATTAATTTGGTCCCATGATGCAGCAGGGATCACTGACATGATTGCTGCTAAAGGCCTAAAGTATCTTGGCCATACATTGTCTGTTGCCAGTATATATGTGACCTCGACAAAACATATCTCAGAACATTTAACTCAACATGACCTGAGGGAACAGTACTGACTGTGAAGTTCACTGTAAATTCTGATGGTTTCTGGGATCCTTGACATTAACAATATCTTCAGAAGCAACATGAAATGTGGGTTTCAATATGGCTACTGATGGCAGCATGAATAATTGTGATTGTCATAATTTCTGGAGACACTTTGGAGAGTCAGGTTCTAATGAGAAAGATTAATGTAGAAGGAATAGGGAAGAAGGTAAGATAAACTAAGGATATCTGCAAAAGTCATAAGAAATCTCACTACTAACTTCATAAAAACCTATACCTCAAATAAGCTATAAGTAAATGAGCATGTACAATTTAATTAGAACTTTACAGTTTCAATTGACTTATTAAACCAATGTATGCAATTGTTTATGTATCTTTTATTTCAAATTATATAACATTTTCTATTTATATATGTTTTGCTTCAAATAATAAAATTAGGTTCATATTACTGCTAAATATTACCCAAATATGCATGATGCATTTTGATGTGGGGATTTATTGATACTGTATACATATAGGTAAAAATAATAACAGTAGGTTCTCCCCTATGTCCTATCACACCCTGAGCTATTGCTTTATGATCAATTTTGCATTAATGAGCATGGTTCCTCTCCTGTGTAGTGAGCCTTGAATCTAATAAGAAGCCTAATATCTATTGACTAAAGTTACTTAATTTTCTTATTCTTAGGTCAAGGGTGTTTAGGTTCCACTCCCTGTTTTATCCTTTCTATTCCTTCCATATCCCTGCAGGAGTAAATGTCTCCTTCATATTTTATGTGTTCTTTCTGTTAAACCCAAGTATTAGTTACTATCCAGGTGCTATGATAAAATAACATGACCAAGGCACCTTACAGAAGGAATAGATTTTGACCATAAACTTTCAGATAGAAAAGACTTCATGATGGTAGGATTGTATGTCAGCAAGTGTCAGGAATAGAATGAGGAGGAAACACTGAGCCCTCTTCTTTAACAAGCACAAAGAAGGGGACTAAATTGGAAATCCAGCAGTGTTAAGTATTCTCAATGCCTGCCTCCAATTACACACTTCTTCAGGCATCACCATAAATAACTGCACCTCCGTAAATACCAGCACCAAAGTAGGATAAAGTATTCAAATGCCTAAGCCTATAGGAGACATTTCTCATTTAACCCACCATATTGAGGTTCTTCTGTCATTAGGTGCATCCTTCATATCCTGAAAAAAAAAAAAAAAGCTAACTTCCATCTCCCAATTGTGACCAGAAAAATAAAAAGTGGTTAAAATCCCTTAGCTAGCAGTGGGATGTTCTAAAGATCTCACCCCTAAATGCTGGACTTTGTCTGGCTTGATGTTGAATTTGTCTTCTACATATAATTTTAGTCACTATCATTTCACGTGTACAAATGCCTTATTGTTTCTGGAAAACAGACTTTCTTTGTAGTCATTCACTACCTTTGGTTCTTGCAATCTTTCAACTATCTTCTCCATGGTGACCTCTGAACCTTGAGAGAAGAAGATAGTGTTGTGATTTAAGTAAGAAATGTTTCCCATAATCTTTAGAATTTATACAATTGGTCCCAAATGGTTAGTGTTGCTTGCAGGTTTAGAATAGGGGTTAGGAAGGAGTACATTATTGCAGGCTGAATATCAGGGCAATTATCATCTCAGTACCACGAATGAATTCTCTCTGCTTTCTGCTTTCAGTTCATGATGTGAGCTCTCACTATCCTGATCTAACATGTATAAGCAAATGGACATAAGAAGCAACTTGGTTTATCCATTCTAGTATCAGAGAGAGAGAGAGAGAGAGAGAGAGAGAGAGAGAGAGAGAGAGAGAGAGAGAGAGAGATTTCAAACCAAAATTAATTGATGCAAACACAAAAAGACACTTCATATTCATCAAAAAAATTTTTCACCAATGTAATCTTTTAATTTTTAGCATCTATGCCATAAATTCAAGGGTACTGGCATTTGTAAACAAAATGAACAGCATTAAAGCTTAAATTATACAAATTCTTATCAGACTGCTAAAGGACTGATAATGCCAATACTACTGGAATCCATTCACAAAATATAAACAGACAGAATATTTCCAAGTTCATTTTATGAGGCAACATTTATCCTGACACCTAAACCACACAAATATTTAACAAAGAAATTATATCACAGAACAATTTCCCTCATGAACATTAATGCAAATATACTCATAATAAAATACTCACAAAACAAAAAGACATTATATCACACACCACGATAAGGTACATCTCCTCCCAAAGATGCAGAGGTGGTTCAACATACAACAATCAGAAATGTAATCCATCATATAAAATACTGAAACTGTCATGGTTCCCTGTGAAGCAGAAAAGATTTTGTAAGGCAGAGAAAAACACCGAGTGGCAAAACAGTAACCCACAGAATGGGAAAATATTTTCATCAAGCCCAAATCTGACTGAGAGCTAATATATAAGAAACTCAAGGAACCAGATATTAAGAAACCTAATAATACAAGTAAAAATGGGTTACCTTATCTAAAATGAGAATTCTCAAGAGGATATCAAGTGGCCAAGAAACACTTAAAATTCTCAATGTCTATAGCCGCCAGGAAAATGCAATTTAGAACTACTTTGTGATTCCATCTTACACCTATCAGAATGCCTAAGTTCAAACCACAAGGAATAGCAGATGGTGGCAATCAGTTGGAACAAGGGGAATATGTCTCTATTGCTGATGGAAGAGCAAACTAGTACAGCCACTATGAAAATCAACATAATGGTTCCTCAGACTATTGGAAATTATTTTGTCTCAAGATCCAGATATACCTATCTTGAGCATACACCCAGAATACTCTCCATATTACCACAAGGACACTTCCTTAATCATCTTCATTGCAGCTATACTCATAGTGGCTAGAAATTGTAAACAACCTAGATGTCCCTCAACTGAATAGTAACTAAAGAAAAAGTGGTGAATATACACAATGGAATACTATTCTGTGAGGAAAAAAAAAAAAGATACCATCCTTAAATTTGAAGACAAATGGATGGAACAAGAAAAAAATTATACTGAATGAGGTAACCCAGACACAGGAAAACACACATGGAATGTACTCATTTATATTTGAACATTCGTTTTTCTTTAAAGGAAAATAATACTACAATCCTCAGATACAGCGAACCTAAACAAAACATGAAGAGCTCTAGGAGGGGGAACTTATGGTTCTGCTTAGGAAGGGAAACAAATTTTGTAGGTAGATTTGAGTCAGGTGCGGATGAAAACAGGAGGAATGAGTGAGTGCATGAGAAAGATGGAGGAACAGAGTACTAGGAGAGAAACTGATAAAAATACAAGGAAAATGAACACCATTGAAATCATTTGACAGTAATGAAAAATGAAATGTCATTAAGGTACTTTGAAAACCAAAGGATACTTAATACTACTCTTACACTAATAAGCACTGATGGGAAAACAATTGAAGTAATATTTATCTAAATTTAATTTTTAATAAAGATATGTATCTTAAGGTAGCAGGTTCCACGAATATATAATAAAGCTTATATTGGTAAACCCAAACCAACATAACATATATTATTATATTCAACATGTACATTTAAACCACGAAAAGAACTTTTGTTTGGGTTGACCACAACATAAGGAACAGTATTAAAGGATTGCCAGCAATAGGAAGATTTAGGACAACTGCTTTATCTCAAAAGAAACAACAATTTGAAAATTCATTGAGAGTAACAAAAAACCTAGGATAGCGAAAACTATTCTCAACAATAAAAGAACTTCTGGTGGAACCACATTCCCTGACCTCAAGTTTTATTACAGAGCAATTGTAATTAAAAAAATAAACAAACAAAAAAAACCCTGCATGGTATTGGTACAGAGACAGGCATGTAGATCAGTGGAATGGGATTGAGAACCAGAAATGAATCAACACACATATGGTCACATGTTCTTTGACAAGGGAGCTAACAATAATCCAGTATAAAAAAGTCAGCATTTTCAACAGATGGTGCTGTTTCAAGTAGAAGTTAGCTTGTAGAAAAGTGCAAATTGATCCATTCTTGCCTCCTCGTACAAAGCTCAATTCCAAATGGATCAAGGACCTCCTCATAAAACCAGATATATTGAAACTAATAGAAAAGTAAGTGGGGAAGAGTCTTGGGCACATGGGCACAGGGGACAATTTCCTGAACAACAAGAGTTAACAAATGGGACCTCATAAAATTGCAAAGCTTCTGTAAGGCAAAGGACACTGTCAATAGGACAAAATGGAAACCAACAGAATGGGAAAAATTTTTAACAATCCTACATCAACTAGAAACCTAAAATCCAATACATACAAAGAACTCAAGAAGTTAGATGCCAGAGAAAAAATGACCCTATTAAAAATGGGGTACAGAGCTAAACAAAGAATTCTCACCTAGGGAATATCTAGTGGCTGAGAAGCACCTAAAGAAATGTTCAACATCCTTAGTCATCAAGGAAATGGAAATCAAAACAACCCTGATATTCCACCTCAAACCATTCAGAATGGCTAAGATCAAAAACTCAGGTGACAGCAGATGCTGGCAAGGATGTGGAGAAAGAGGAATACTCCTCCATTGTTGGTGGGGCTGCAAGCTGGTACAACCACTCTGGGAATCATTTTGGTGGTTCCTCAGAAAATTGGACACAGTACTACCTAAGGACCCAGCTATACCACTCCTAGGCATGAACCCAGAAGATGTTCCAAGTTGTAATAAGGTCACATGCTCCACTATGTTCATAGCTGTCTTATTTATAATAGCCAGAAACTGGAAAGAACCCAGATGTCCTTCAACACAGGAGTGGATAAAGAAAATGTGGTATATTTATACAATAGAGTACTACTCAACTATTAAAAATTAATTTATTAAATTCTTAGGCAAATGGATGTATCTGGAGGATAACATCTTGAGGGAGGTAACCCAATAACAAAACACATGATATACACTAACTGATGAGTAGATATTAGCCCAGAAGTTCGGAATGCCCATGAAAAAATTCACAGACCACATAGGTGTAGATGAGAATGAAGAATTTCAACTTAAAGGTCCAGGAAATATCATCAAAAAATATATAAGAAAACTTCCCATACCTTAAGAAAGAGATGGCCACGACCATACAAGAAGCATACAAAACACCAAATAGACTAGACCAGAATAGAAATTCCTCCTGACACATAATAATCAGAACAACAAATGCACTAAATAAAGAAAGAATATCAAAAGCAGTAAGGGGAAAAGCTCAAGTAACATATACAGGCAGAACTATTAGAATTACTCCAGACTTCTCACCAGAGACTGTGAGAGCCAGAAGATCATGGATAGATGTTATACAGACACAAAGAGAACACAAATTTTAGCCTAGGCTACTGTACCCAGCAAAACAATCAATCACCATAGAGGGATTAACCCAAGTATTCCATGACAAAAACAATTTCACACAATATCTTTCCACGAATCTAGTCCTTCAAAGGATAATAATGGGAAAACACCAACACAAAGATGGAAACTACATCCTAGAAAAAGCAAGAAAGTATTCCTTCAACAAACCTAAAAGAAGACAGCCGCAAGAACAAAATCGCAACTTTAACAACAATAATAACGGGAAGCAACAATTACTCTTCTTTAATTTCTCTTAGCATCAATGGACTCACTTCCCCAATAAAGGACATAGACCAATAGACTGGCTACAAAAACAGGACCCAACATTTTGCTGCTTGCAGTAAACCCACCTCAGGGACAAAGACAGACAGTAATTCAGTGTAAAAGGCTGGAAAATAATTTTCTATGCAAATGGTACCAAGAAACAAGATGGAGTATCCATTCTAATATGGAATAATATTGACTTCCAACCCAAAGTTATCAAAAAAGACAAGGTGGTGGGAATCATACTCAGAAAAGATAAAATCTACCAAGATGAAATCTCAATTTTAAACTTCTATGCTCCAAATGCAAAGGCATCCACATTCATAAAAGAAATTTTAGTAAAGCTCAAAACACACATTGCACTGCACACTATAATAGTGGAAGACTTCAACAACCCTCTCTCATCAATGGGCAGATTCTGGAAACAAAACCTAAACAGACACACAATAAAAGTAACAGAAATTATGAAACAAATGGATTTAGTTGATATCTATAGAACATTGTATCCTAAACCAAAAGGATATCCCTTCTTCTCAGCACCTCATGATGCCTTCTCCAAAATTGACCATATAATCAGTTACAAAACATGCATCAACAAATATAAAAATATTGAAATAATCCCATGCATCCTATCAGATCACCACAGACTAAGGCTAATCTTCAATAAAAATATAAATAATAGAAAACCCACATACACGTGGAAGGTGAGCAACAACCTACTCTATGATAACTCTGTCAAGTAAGAAATAAAGAAAGAAATTAAAGACATTTTAGAGTTTAATGAAAATGAAGCTACAACATACCCAAACTTATGGGAAACAATGAAAGCAGTCCTAAGAGGAGAACTTATAGCTTTGAATGCCTCTAAAAAGAAACTGGAGAGAGGATACAGGAGCAGCTTGACAGCACAACTAAAAGCTCTAGAACAAAAGGAAGCAAATTCTCCCAAGAGGAATAGAAGGCAGGAAACAATCAAACTCAGGACTGAAATCAACCAAGTGGAAACAAAGGAAATATACAAAGAATCAACAAAACCAGGAGTTGGTTGATTTGAGAAAATCAACATGATAGACAAACCCTTAGCTAGACTAACTACAGGGCACAGGGACAGTATCCAAATTATGAAAACCAGAAATGAAAAGGGAGACATACCAAAAGAAACTTAGGAAATCGAAAAAAAAATCATCAGATCCTACTACAAAATCCTATACTCAACAAAACTGGAAAATCTGGATGAATTGTAAAATTATCTAAACAGATATCAGGTACCTAATTAAAACCAGGATCAGATAAACCATGGAAATACTCCCATAACCCCTAAAGAGATAGAAGCAGTCATTAATAGTCTCCCAAACAGCAACAAAAAAAGCCCAGTATCTGATGGGTTTAGTATAAAATTCTATGAGCTCTTCAAAAAGACCTAATACCAATACTATTCAAAATATTATGCAAAATCAAAAGAGAAGGATCATTATTCAATTTGTTCTATGAAGCCAGAATTACAATTATACTCTAACCATACAAAGACCTAATGAAGAAAGGAAACTTCAGACCAATTTCCCTTATGAATATCAATGCAAAAATACTCAATAAAATTCTTGCAAACTGAATCCCAGAATACATCATGATCAAGTAGTAGTCTTCATCCCTGTGATGCAGGGATAGTTAAGTATACAGAAATCCACCAACTTAATCTACTAGATAAACAAACTCAAAGACAAAAACCACATGATTATCTCATTAGATGCTGAGAAAGCATTTGACAAAATACTACACCATTTATAGTAAAAGTTGAGGAAAGATCTGGAATTCAAGGCCCATACCTAAACATAATAAAAGCAAGAGACAGCAAACCAGTAGCCAACATCAAACTAAATGGTGAGAAACTTGAAGCAATCCTACTAAAATCAGGGACTAGACAAGGTTGCCCACTTTCTCCCTACCTATTCAACATAGTACTTGAAGTCCTAGCCAGAACAATTCAACAACAAAAGGAGAACAAATGAATACAAATTGGGAAGATGGCAAAATATCACTATTTCCAGAAGATATGATAGCATGTATCAGTGACCCCAAAAATTACACCAGAGAAATCCTAAACCTGATACACAACTTCAGTGCAGTAGCTGAATATAAAATTAACTCAAATATGTCAGTGGCCTTTCCCTACACAAAGAATAAAGAGGATGAGAAAGAAATTAGGGATACAACACACTTCACAACAGTCAAAAAATATAAAATACTTTGGTGTGACTGTAACTAAGGAAGTGAAAAGTCTGTATGACAAGAACTTCAAGTCTCTGAAGAAAGAAATTGAAGAACTCAGAAGATAAAAAGATCTCCCATACTCATGGATTGGCTGGGTTAATATAGTAAAAATGTCTATTTGCCGTACAAAATCTACATATTCAATGCAATACCCATCAAAATTCTAACTCAATTCTTCACTAAGTTAGAAAAGTCAATTTGAAAATTCATCTGGAATAACAAAAACAAAAACAAAAATCAAACAAAAAAAGAACAAAATCAAAAAAGCTAGGATAGCAAAAACTATTTTCAATAATAAAAGAACCTCTGGGGGAATCACCATGGCTGACCTCAAGCTGTACCCCAGAACAATTGTGATAAAAACTGCATAGTACTGGTACAGAAACAGACAGGTAGATCAATGGAATAGAATTGAAGACACAGAAATGAATCCACCCTGAAATTCTACCTCACACCAGTCAGAATGGCTAAGATAAAAAATTCAGGTAACAGCACATGCTGGCGAGGATGTGGAGAAAAAGGAACACTCCTTCATTGTTGGGTTTGCAAGCTTGTACAACAACTCTGGAAATCAGTCTGGTGGTTCCTCAGAAAATTCGACATAGTACTACCAGAGGATCATGCAATTCCTCTCCTGGGCATATATCCAGAAGATGTTCCAACCAATAAGAAGGACACATGCTCCACTATGTTCACAGAAGCCTTATTTATAATAGCCAGAAACTGGAAAGAACCCAGATGACCCTCAACAGAGGAATGGATACAGAAAATGTGGCACATTTACAAAATGGAGTACTAATCAGCTATTAAAAAGAATGAATTTATGAAATTCCTAGGCAAATGGATAGACCTGGAGGGCATCATCATGAGTGAGGTAACACAATCACAAAAGAACTCACACAATATGTACTCACTGATAAGTGGATATTAGCCCAGAAACTTAGAATACCCAAAATATAAGATACAATTTGCGAAACACATGAATCTCAAGAAGAACGAAGACTAAAGTGTGGACACTTTGCCCCTTCTTAGAATTGGGAACAAAACACCCATGGAAGGAGTTACAGACACAAAGTGTGGAGCTGAGATGAAAGGATGGACCATCTAGAGACTGACATACCCGGGGATCCATCCCATAATCAGCCTCCAAACACTGACACCATTGCCTACAAAAGCAAGATTTTGCTGAAAGGACCCTGATATAGCTGTCTCTTGTGAGACTATCCCGGGGCCTAGCAAACACGTAAGTGGATGCTCACAGTCAACTATTGGATGGATCACAGGGCCACCAATGGAGGAGCTAGAGAAAGTACCCAAGGAGCTGGGGGTATCTGCAACCCTATAAGTGGAACAACAATATGAACTAACCAGTAACCCCTGGAGTTCATGTCTCTAGCTACATATGTATCAGAAGATGGCCTATTCGGCCATCAGTGGAAAGAGAGCCCATTGGTCGTGCATACTTTACATGCCCCAGTACAGGGTAACATCAGGGCCAAGAAGTGGGAGTGGGGGAGGAGAGTGGGGGGGGATTGGGTCGGGGAGCGTGTGGGGGACTGTTGGGATAGCATTGGAAATGTAAATGAAATAAATACCTAATATAATAAAATAAAATAAAATAAAAAGAAATGAACCCACACACCTATGTTCACTTGATCTTTGACAATGGAGCTAAAACCATCCAGTGGAAAAAAGACAGCATTTTCAACAAATGGTGTTGGCACAACAGGTGGTTATCATGTAGAAGAATGAGAACTGATCCATTCTTATCTCCTTGTACAAAGCTTAAGTCAAGTGGATCAAAGACCTCCACATAAAATCAGAGACACTGAATTTTATAGAGGAGAAAGTGGGGAAAAGCCTCGAAGATATGGGCATAGTGGAAAAATTCCTGAACAGAACAGCAATGGCTTGTGCTGTAAGATCAAGTATCAACAAATGGGACCAGATAAAATTGCAAAGATTCTGTAAGGTAAAAGACACTGTCAATAGGACAAAAAGGCCACCAACAGACTGGGAAAGGATTTTTACCAATCCTAAATCTGATAGGGGATTAATATACAATATATACAAAGATCTCAAGAAGCTGGACTCCAGAAATTCAAATAACCCAAAAAATGGGGTACAGATCTAAAAAAGAATTCTCAACTGAGGAATACCGAAGGGTTGAGATGCGCTTGAAAAAATGTTCAGCATCTTTAACCATCAGGGAAATGCAAATAAAAACAACCCTAAGATTTTACCTCACACCAGTCAGAATGGCTAAGATCAAAAATTTGGGTGACAGGAGATGCTGGCAAGGATGTGGAGAAAGAGGAGCACTCCTCCTTTGCTCGTGGGATTGCAAGCTTGTTCAACCACTCTGGAAAACAGTCTGGCAGTTTCTCAAAATATTGGACATAGTACTACCTGAAGATTCAATAATTCCTTTCCTGGGCATATACCCAGAAGATGGTCTGACTGGTAATAGGGACATATGCAGTAGTATGTTCATGGCAGCCTTTTTAATAATGGCCAGAAGCTGGAAAGAATCCAGATGTCCCTCAACAGGGGAAGGGATACAGAAAATGTGGTACATTTGCACAATGGAGTACTACTCAGCTATTAAAACAATGGATTTATGAAATTCCTAGGCAGATAGATGTATCTGGAAGATATCATCCTGAGTGAGGTAACCAAATCACAAAGAAGTCACTTGAAATGCACTCACTGATAAGTGGATATTATCCCAGAAACTTACAATACCCAATATACAATTTGCAAAACACAAGAAAATCAAGAAGGAAAATCAACGTATGGACACTTCATACCTCCTTAGATTAGGGAACAAAATACCCATGGAAGGAGTTACAGAGACAAAATTTGGAGCTAAGTCGAAAGGATGGACCATCCAGAGACTACCCCACCTGGGCATCCATTCCATAATTAGCCACCAAATGCAGACACTATTGCACATGCCAGAAAGATGTTGCTGAACAGACTCTGACATAGCTGTTTTGTGTGAGGATATGCCAGTGCCTGGCAAATACATAAGTGGATGCTCACTGTCATCTATTGGATGGAACACAGGGTCCTAATGGAGGAGCTAGAGAAAGTATTCAAGGAGCAGAAGGGGTCTGCAACCCTATAGGTGGAACAACAATATGAACTAACCAGTATCCCCAGAGCTTGTTTCTCTAGCTTCATATGTAGCAGAAGATGGACTAGTCAGCCATCACTGGGAAGAGAGGCCCGTTGGTCTTGCCAACTTTATATGCTGCAGTACAGGGGAGTGCCAGAACCAAGAAATATGAGTGCATGGTTAAGGGAACAGGACGGGGAGGGGGAAGGTATAGGGGACTTTCAGGATAGCGTTTGAAATGTAAATGAAAAAAATCTAGTAAAAAAATTGAAAAAAAAAAACAAAGAAAAGGAATACACCTCACAAGGGAGTTGTACAAGGCATGAAATAGGACAAAAGGAGTTATAGAGAAATATGCAAATTAAAAAATATCAGTGGATTTTTGTGTGTGTGTGTGTGTGTGTGTGTGTGTGTGTGTGTGTTAGGTCAACATAAATTTAAACACACCAGATGCATGCCTGGTACCTGAAGAGGCCATAGGAGTGCAAATAAGTGCACAAAACAGTGGTTGGAAAAATGACTCATCTGTTAAAATCACCTGTTCTATGCAGATGACCGGGCACAAAACACCCACATCGTGGCTCAAAATTTATGCACAACTAAAGTTTCAGAGAATCAGTGCACACTTCCAGCCTCTGTAGACAACAGAGGCATAAGTGAGAGAGAGGGCCAGAAGGGTCTAGCACGTTCTTATAATCAAGGTCAGTACTACGAAGGTGGAGACAGGAGGGTACCAGGGGATATAGGGAATCTGGATGCTCCCTTCTGATCTCTTAGGACAGAATAAACTCTTGTGGTGTGCGTATGTACATTCAGAAAGAGTCCACACACATTCAATGTTACGCACATGAATAAATACAAACCAAAATTGCATGCAAGAGCCTCTACAGTTGAAATAAAGTAGTGCCGTTTGCAGTGTTTCATATGTTTCACGTTTGTTCAAGTTTTTCAAGTATGTAAGGGCTTATAAACCTAGAAATTGTCTTAAAGTCAGTAGTAGCTCATTCCTACCTCCTGAAAACTCCCTTTGAAGCAATGTTGCCTGGTACTCCATGTAAGCATGAGCAGGATATATTCAGCCAACCAGCACAGACCTGATTTCTCCAGCTTGCATCACAAAGGGTCTTCAGAATCCTCAGTCTAGGCATCTCTGCTGACAACGGTTTTTTACCATTGAGGAGCTGAGCACGGAAGGGTGCAGTTGTGAAGGTGTTCACCTCTGAGATAACCTGTAAGTGATAATCGGCTCTGCTCAGGGTTGTTGGACAGTTAATCGAGGTGTGATAGGGTGGGCCATTTCAGGCCCAGGTGGCGACTAGGTGAGGAAATGCCTCATGATCGCCATTTCCTATGGCTTCTGATTGTTAACTGATATGGTGGAGGACCATATTCATGACAGAGGATTGAACAGGTCAGGGCCTTAGAAGATTATGAACCCTTGGAGGACACAATCATGGGGCCTTGGGATAGGATCAGAGAGCTGGCTGCAGGATTGAGGGTCGGGGGAGCATGGGGCTGTGAGTGAGGAGCCTTGGCGCTTGTCCTGTGTGCTGTAAGGAGCCTTAGGGTCCAACTTGGCGCTTGTCCTGTGTGCTTTCCGGAATCCATTAGAAACACACTGAGGATTCCTCCCTCTTCATTGTCATCTCTACGGTGTGTTCCTTTGGTATAGACTGTATGGACATTGCAGAGAGGTGAGTGGCGTAGTAAGAATGAATGAAAAGAAGAAGAGGAGACTTTACAAGAGATTAATAAGTAATCTGGGAAGGAGTCTGAACAGGGATCCTCCTGTCTAATCGCCCATGTATTGGGATTAAAGACTTGGACCACCAAGTTCAGCTTTTTCTCTCAGTTTTAGTTCTGTAGGATGGGATCTTCCTTTGTAGCTAGACTGGTCTGGCTTGGGCTGGCCTTTAACTTACAATCTTCAGATGTTTGAAATCCTCGGCTTCCCCCAACCCCAAATTTCTCCAATATAAGGATTTTCTGTGTGGGTAGTGGTGGTGAGTGTTTGTTGTAGACTGAGCATTGGGTCTTCTTGACATGAATATATAGTTACCATGTTCATCATCTTTCTGGATAGTACTATGAATTTACTTTAAAAGAGATATACTGAAAATCAGAATTGCTGATATTTTGTTTAAAAAGAATCGTTGGGAGATAGTACCAAAATTCAGATGCCTCAAAGTTTAAATGCAAACACATTTTGCTCATCATTTTTGGTGAGAAAGGGAGGACTCACGTATTAAAGGCTGGCCTGTTTTTGCCTTTTTTAAACTGAGAAATGGCAGATTGTTAACTTGGGTTCTAAAGAAGGATTTAAAATAAGTAAGTTAAAGAAGATTTTAAAACAAAGTTGGGAGGGAGAGGGACATGATAAATGGGATACATGAAGGAAATTGTAAGGGGAAGCATATATATATATATATATATATATATATATATATATATATATATATATATATATATGTGTGTGTGTGTGTGTGTGTGTGTGTGTATGTGTATATATGCATATACATATACACATACACATACATATACACATACACATACACACACACACATACACATATGCATGTGTGACCATATTGAATATGTATGAAAAAATATCTGAAAAAGACAAATTATTAAAAATATAAGTGTTAAAAAACAAAAGAAATAATCTTTCAATGAGCTAAGATAATTATTTGACTTTTTGACATTTTTAACTATTTACATGATACCTTTGGATTTAGATAACTACTTTTTTTTCTTTTTTTCTTTTTCTTTTTCTTTTTTAATTAAGAAGACAACTGAGAGCTTAAGAGAAAAATGTCTATTAAGAAACTGCGGGTGATACCAAAGGAAGGTTACTTATTACTTCTTGACTTTGATTCAGATGAAGAAGAGCAGGCTCATTCTGAAGGTATCCAGTCTTCAGTATTGATTGTGTCCTGCAGTTCATTAGACTTTTCCCAACTCGCTTGCAATGGAAGAAGTCTTTTCTAAGTTTTCATATACTTCATTTCTAATTTTACCTATATCTATATATTCCTATACCCGAGTTTTAGCAGTGCATATACCTACTCTTGGCACTGTAGACATAATATGTTGAGAAACAATAACTTGCTATGATTTTACCCCAGAAAAAGACCTGAACGTTGTTCCTATATGTTAGAAAAACATGAATTTATTTCATAAAACCTGCAAATAAATTATTTCAATCCTTTTTTCTATTATATATTTTCTTTATTTACATTTCAAATATTATCCCCTTTTCTATGTCCCCTCTGCAAATCCCCTCTCCTGTCACCTCTCCACCTGCCCCCAACACACCCACCCCCAATTCCTGGCCCAGGCATTCCTTAATACTGGGGCATAGGACCTTTACAGTACCAAGGGTCTCTCCTCCCGTTGATGACATACTAGGCCATCCTCTCCTACATATGCAGGTGGAGCCATAAGTCCCACCATCTGTTTTATTTGATTGGTGCTTTAGTCCCAGGGACCTCTGGGGGTACTGGTTAGTTCATATTGTTCATCCTCCTATGGGGCTGCAAACCCCTTATGATGCTTGGGTACTTTCTCTAGCTCCATCATTGGGGACCCTGTGCTCAGTACAATGGATGTCTGTGAGAATTCACTTCTGTATTTGTCAGGCACTGACAGATCTTCTCAGGAGACAGCTATATCAGTCTCCTGTCCCCAAGCTCTTGTTGGCATCTGCCATAGTGTCTGGGTTTGTTGGTTATTTATTGGATTGATCCCTGAGTGAGGCAGTCTCTGGATTCATTCAGTCTCAGCTGCAAACTTTGTCTCTATAACTCCTTCCATGGACATTTTGTTTCCCATTCTAAGAAGGAATGACGTATCCACACTTTGGTCTTCCTTCTTCTTGAGTTTCATGGGTTTTGCAGATTGTATCTTGATTATTCTGAGCTTCTGGGATAATATCCACTTATCAGTGAATGCATATCATGTGTGTTCTTTTGTGATTGGGTTATCTCCCTTAGGAAGATTTCATCGAGATCCATCCATTTGTCTAAGAATTTCTTGAATTCATTGTTTTTAATAGCTGTGTAGTATTTCATTATGCAAATATACCACATTTTCTGTATCCATTCCACTGAAGAGGGACATCTAGGTTGTTTTCAGCTTCTTGCTATTATAAATAAGGATGCTATGAACATAGTGAAGCATGTCATTATTACAAGTTGGAATATCTTCTGAGAATATGCCCAGGAGGAGTATTGCTGGATCTTCCAGTAGAACTATGTCCAATTTTCTGAGGAAACACCAGACTGATTTCCAGAGTGGTTTTACCAGCTTGCAATCTCACCAGCAATGGAGGAGTGTTCCTATTTCACCACATTCTTGCCAGCATCTTCTGTCATCTGAGTTTTAGATCTGAGCCATTCTGGCTGGTATGAGGTGGAATCTCAGGTTTATTTTGACATGCACTTCCCTGATAATTGAAGATGATGAACATTTTTTAGGTGCTTCTCAGCCATTCAGTTTTCCTTAGTTGAGAATTCTTTGTTTATCTCTGTCCCCATTTTTTAATGGGGTTATTTGATTTTCTGGAGTCCAGATTCTTGAGCTCTTTATATATATTAGATATTAGTCCCCATCTGATTTAGGATTGGTAAAGATTTTTTTCCCATCTATTGGTTGCTGTTTTGTCCTATTGACAGTGTCCTTTGACTTATAGAAGCTTTGCAATTTTATAAGGTCACATTTGTCTATTCTTAATCTTAAAGCACAAGCCATTGCTGTTCTGTTCAGGAATTTTTCCCTGGTGCCCATGTCTTCAAAGCTCTTCCCCACTTCCTCCTCTATAAGTTTCAGTGTCTCTGGTTTTATGTGGAGTTCCTTGATCTACCTAGACTTGAGCATTGTACAAGGAGATGAAAATAGATCAATTTGCATTCTTCTACATGCTAACTGCCAATTGAGCCAGCACCATTTGTTGAAAATGTTGTCTTTTTTTCCACTGGATGGTTTTTGCTCCTTTGTCAATGATCAAGTGACAATAGGTGTGTGGGTTCATTTCTGTGTCTTCAGTTCTATTCCATTTATCTACCTGTCTATCAGTATACCTGTACCATGCAGTTTTTATCACAATTGCTCTATAGTACAGCTTGAGGTCAGGCACGGTGATTCCAGGAGAGATTCTTTTATTGTTGAGAATAGTTTTTGTATCCTAGGTTTTGTTCTTATTCCAGATGAATTTGTAAATAGCCCTTTCTAACTCAGTTAAGAATTGTGTTGGAATTTTCATGGGGATTGCATTAAATCTGTAGATTGCTTTCGGCAAGATAGCCATTTTTACTACATTAATCCTGCCAATCCATGAGCATGGGAGATCTTTCCATCTTCTGAGATTTTCTTTGATTTTTCTTCAGAGACTTGACATTTTTATCATACAGATCCTTCTTTCACTTACTCAGTTAGAGTCACACCAACGTATTTTATATTATTTGTGACTATTGTGAAGGGTGTTGTTTCCCTAAGTTCTTTTCCATCCTGTTTATTCTTTTTGTAGAGAAAGGCCACTGCTATGTTTGAGTTAATTTTGTATTCAGCTACTGCACTGAAGCTGTGTACCAGATTTAGGATTTCTCTGGTGTAATTTTTGGGGTCACTTATATATACTATCATATCTTCTGGAAATAGTGAGATTTTGCCTTCTTCCTTTCCAATTTGTATTCATTTGTTCTCTTTTTGTTGTCTAATTGCTCTGACTAGGACTTCAAGTACTATGTTGAATAGGTAGGGAGAAAGTGGGCAGCCTTGTTTAGTCCCTGATTTTAGTGGGATTGCCTCCAGTTTCTCACCATTTAGTTTGATGTTGGCTACTGGCTTGCTGTCTATTGTTTTAATTTTGTTTAGGTATGGGCTTTGAATTCCTGATCTATCCTGGACTTTTACTATGAATGGGTGCTGAATTTTGTCAAATGTTTTCTCAGCATCTAATGAAATGATCATGTGATTTTTGTCTTTGAGTTTGTTTCTATAGTGTATTAAGTTGATGGATTTCTGTATATTAAACCATCCCTCATCACAGGGATCAAGTGTACTTGATCATGATGGATGATCATTTTTATGTATTCTTGGATTCAGTTTGCAAGGCTATTATTGAATATTTTTGCATCAATTTTCATAAGGGAAATTGGTCTGAAGTTTCCTTTCTTCATTGGGTCTTTGTATGGTTTGAGTATAATTGTAATTCTGGCTTCATAGAACAAATTGAATAATGTTCCTTCTCTTTGGATTTTGAATAATGGTTTGAAGAGTATTGGTATTAGGTCTTCATGAAGATCTGATAGAATTCTGTACTAAACCCATCAGATCCTTGGCTTTTTTGTTTGGGAGACTATTAATGACTGCTTCTATTTCTTTAGGTGTTATGGGAGTATTTCTAGGGTTTATCTGATCCTGAATTATATTTGGTACCTGATATCTGTCTAGAAAAGTGTCCATTTCATCCAGATTTTCCAGTTTTGTTGAGTATAGGTTTTTGTAGTAGGATCTGATGATTTTTTTGGTTTTCCTAAGTTTCTGTTGTTATGTCTCCCTTTTCATTTCTGGTTTTTTTAATTAGGATGATGTCACTGTGCCCTTTAGTGAGTTTGGCTAAGGGTTTACCTATCATGTTGATTTTCTCAAACAACCAGCTCCTGGTTTGGTTGATTCTTTGTATAGTTCCTTTCTTTCCACTTGGTTGATTTCAGTCCTGAGTTTGATTGTTTCCTGCCTTCTATTCCTCTTGTGAGAATTTGCTTCCTTTTGTTCTAGAGCTTTTAGTTGTGCTGTCAAGCTGCTCCTGCATCCTCTATCCAGTTTCTTTTTAGAGGCATTCAGAGCTGTGAATTTTTCTCTTATTACTGTTTTCATTGTGTACCATATGTCTGGTTATGTTGTAGCTTCATTTTCATTAAACTCTAAAAAGTCTTTAATTTCCTTCTTTATTCCTTCCTTGACCAAGTTATCATTGAGTAGGTTGTTGTTCACCTTCCACATATATGTGGATTTTCTATTATTTATATTATTATTGAAGATCATCATTAGTCTGTGGTGATCTGATAGGATGCATGGGATTATTTCAATATTTTTATATCTGTTGAGGCATGTTTTGTGACTGATTATATGGTAAGTTTTGGAGAAGGCCTCATGAGGTACTGAGAATAAGGGATATCCTTTCGATTTAGGATACAGTGTTCTATAGATATCAACTAAATCCATTTGTTTCATAACTCCTGTTGGTTTCACTGTGTCTGTTTTTATTTTTTGTTTCCAAGATGTGTCCATTGATGAGAGAGGGGTGTGGAAGTCTTCCACTATTATAGTGTGCAGTGCAATGTGTATTTTGAGGTTTACTAAAGTTTCTTTTATGAATGTGGCTGCCCTTGCATTTGGAGCATAGATGTTCAGAATTGGGAGTTCCTCTTGGTAAATTTAATTTTGATGAATATGAAGTGTACCTCCTTGTCTTTTTTGATGACTTTGGGTTGAAAGTCAATTTTATTTGATATTAGAATGCCTACTCCAGCCTGTTTCTTGTGACCATCTGCTTGGAAAATTGTTTTCTAGCCTTTTACTCTGAGGTAATATCTGTCTTTGTCTGTGAGGTTTGTTTCTTGTATGAAACAAAATGCTGGGTCATGCTTACACATTAAGTCTATTAGTCTATGTTTTTTTGTGTATTTGAGTCCACTGATATTAAGAGATATTAAGAAAAAGTCGTTGTTGGTTCCTGTTATATTTGTTTTTAGAGATGGAATTTTGTTCATGTGGCCATCTTCTTTTGGGTTTGCTGCAAGATTACTTTCTTGCTTTTTCTAGAATGTAATTTCCCTCTTTGTTTTGGTGTTTTCCCTTCATTATCCTTTGAAGGGCTGGATTTGTAGGAAGATATTGTGTAATTTTGGTTTTGTCATAGAATACCTTGGTTTCGCTATCTATGGTAAAAGAGTGTTACTGTGTATAGTAGCCTTGGCTGGCATTTGTGCTCTCTTAGGGTCTGTATGACAACTGTCCTGGATCATCTGGCTTTCATAGTCTCTGGGGAGAAGTTAGGTGAAATTCTGATAGGTCTGCCTTTATATGTTACTTGAACTGTTTTCCCTTACTGATTTTAATATTCTCTTTTTTGTGTGCATTTGGTGTTTTGATTATTATGTGATGGCAGGAATGTCTTTTCTGGTCTAAAGTATTTGGGGATCTGTAGGCTTCTTTTATGTTCATGGGCATCTCTTTCTTTAGGTTAGGGAAGTTTTCTTCTATAATTTTGTTGAAGATATTCACTGGCCCTTTAAGTCTGAAATCTTACTTCACATCTATACCTATTATCCTTAAGTTTTGTTTCTCCTTGTATCCTCAATATCCTTGATGTAATTATTTCATTTATAAAAGCTGTTTGAAAAACTCACGTGGGCAGTTTTTCCAGAGAAATGCAAATTGAAAATACTTTATTAACTATTACTTATATACATACTTTCAAATGTTTCCATTTTCTATTGTCAATATAGTAAACAGGCCAGCATTTGGCAAACATGAGAATATGCCGCCTCACGTAGAAGCAGATGAAAATATAAGGTAATATTTTCAATTTTTCCCAGTTCAATAGAGTACTTCAAAAGTAGTGTTTGTGATCCCTTCACTGGAGGAGTAGATTCAGGAAAATCAACAATTCATGGTCAGATGCAGCTATATATTGAGTTCAAGCCCAGCTTGGGGTCCTTAAGTCCTTGTCATCACAAACACATACCAACTAGGACAATATACCCACCTGCATGGGATCTTCCCAGATATACACATTAACAAAAGGA
Organism: Mus musculus; assembly: GCF_000001635.26. Taxonomy (NCBI): domain Eukaryota; kingdom Metazoa; phylum Chordata; class Mammalia; order Rodentia; family Muridae; genus Mus; species Mus musculus. The sequence goes on along the minus strand of NC_000086.7, from coordinate 25,839,668 downwards.
GAAACATAATAAAAATAAGAGGGGGACCATCTGGGAAGAAGAAGGGTCTCAGCAAGTGTGGGAGAGTTATGAATAAACTACTGTGGGGTGTAAATGTATGAATTGTTAAAGGTAAATAATTCAGGTTCACTTTGGTTGTCTGCCATGTATTTTATATGCATATGACATTTGTTCCAAACCAAACATTATATATTTATTCTAAATAATTAAAAGAAGTTCCTGTGTAAAGTTTTGTGTGTGCTAGGCAAATGCTCTACCAGTCCACTATATTTCTGGCTTTAAAATTTTATTGTCCTTTCTTAACAGAGATGAACAAGACAGTATGTTGGATAAATCTGGAGGTAGGAGTTTTTGGAGATATATGCCTGTTTTTTGAAGAGGACAGAAGAGGGCACCAGATCTCTATAAACCCTATAGCATAGGAGGATAATTTTAGGTTTCACAGTAATTGTAGTTTTCTTTAAAACACGTACAGATGACAACTCACCCAACATTCAGAAACAAAGATTAGCTGAAGGTGTACCTCAGTGGTACAGCACCATGTAAAAGCTATGAGTTTCATCTTCAGGGGTGAAAAAAACAAAACAAAACAAAACCCAACCAACACATTAAATTAACAAAACACCTACCAAACAAACAAAACACAGCAATAAGCCTCGCAAATGAAATGTTAGTTTTTCCAGTTTGCCCAATTAACTGTAAAGTGAGCAAGAAATGCAATTGGCTATTATAAGGAAACAAACAAAACCAGCATTAAGCATTTTAGGAACCTAAATTTAGGCATGATTAGAGAAATACACCCCCCCCCAAAAAAAAAAAAAAAAGACAGTGGCTACAGCAACATAACAAATCTTGCAGAGGGGCTAGAATTATGGCTCACTTGGTAAAGTGCTTTCCTTGAAAATATATGGACTTAAGGTGGGGGCCTAGAATCCACTTTAAAAATGCAGGCTGCAGTCCAGTGCTGAGTAGGTAGAGATAGCTAGCTGGCTAGCCAGGCTAGTAACGTTGGTGAGCTGCAGATTCAGAGAGACCCTATCTCTGAAGATTTAAGTTGGATCAGGCAGTGGTGGCGCATGCCATTAATCCCAGCGTTTGGGAGGCAGAAGCAGGGGGATTTCTATGTTTGAGCCAACCCTGGTCTACAGGTTGAGTTCCAGGACAACCAGGGCTATACAGAGAAACCCTGTCTGGAAAAACAAACAAACAAAAAATGTAAGTTGGAATATGATTGAGAATACAGCCTTCTTCTGCACACATATACTGAAATGTATACACATCATTTTTGCTGAATCTCTTTTTATGATTTACAGAATCCTTTAAAATTATGTTTTTTTTTTCTTTTTCTGGAAATAGACAATATTAGGAAAGTGTCATATTTCTATAATCTCCACTGTATATTAAAAATAAACATCTATCGAGAGAAATGATCCAGCATACCTTAAAACACACACAGGACAGGGATGGAAAATAGCTTTCAAATTAAGACCACTTGTTGCTCGAAAACCAAGGTTTAGTTCCTAGGACCCATATAATGGCTCACAACCATTTGTAATTCTAGATCCAGGGGAATTGGCATCCTATTCTAGTTTCTATGAGCACCAGATATGCATGTTGAACAAATACAAACATGCAAAAGCACGTTAGTTAAATAAATAAAACAAATCCGAAATACACATAACAGCCCCTTCAACTGAAACAAAGTAGGAGAGTCTTCTTTGGGGTTCATTTTATTTTAACTTTCAAGTTAGTATTGCAAACTTTGAAAATGGAAAGCTTCTGGGTAGTAGTGGCAGCTAAAATACTACCTCTTTTTTGCTGCTTGGATGACAGATGACTGATAGAGCCTCTCTCACTTTTGTAAGCATGTGCAAACACGGCCAGTCAGCAAGGGGCTTGGCTGAGATTGTTTTACAGCTGCCCAAACCCTGTTACCCAGTATGCTTTGTGGTGGCCACGAAGCTGAATTCTTGAGGAAGGGAAGTTTCTTGAGGAAGCATGGTAGGGGGAAGTCTCTGTGGAGGTAGTCAGTGACCTGTTAAAAGATGGTTAATAATGGTTCAGGTGGGGGTCCGGGTGGGGTGAAGGTGGCGGGGCGGAGGTGTTACTTCCAGAGTAAGGAGAGGAGGTGACCCTCCCTGGACTCCGGATAGCACTGCTGCTGGGTTCACAATCAACTTTACCCACTTAGACCTCTGCGGTGAAAAACAGAGAACTTCACTAAGGGCAGGAGTTTGAAAAGCCTAGCATCTAGCAGAAATCAGGAAGGCAAGGGAAATGGAGACCCCGAAAGTCTTCCTTGGGCCTGGGGATGTGAAGTGTGAGTAAACTGGAGGTCAGTTAGTGGCAGAAACAGACTAGAACCTTTTCTGTGCTGCTGCTACCCGACAGAAATTCATTAAAAACAAACTGAAGACGAGTCTTCATTTTCTACCTGGTGTTGAAAGGCCAGATTGCCGAAATTTGTATATATAGGATCCAAACGGCCTCAAAACCCCGAGGCTCCTCTCAGCCTCTTGAAGTGCTGGGACTTCAGACATACTTCAGGCCAGGCTGTGTTTATTTATGTGTTGTTTTGGTTTAGGAAAGTAAGCTCTAACTCTGTATCTCAGGAGTGTCTGAAACGTCATGTGCAGCTTGAACTGGCCTTGAAACTGAAGTCCTCAGCCTTACAAATGTACTGGGGCCTGAGGAAACATGCTTGTTTTATTTTTTATTTTTAAAATTTGTGGGGGTTTTTCATAGTTGAAGATTGAACCCAGAGCTTCTTGCTGTAGCAGTGAAATATGTGTCCAGCCAGACAGAACTTTATAATTTAGATTTGTATTTCGATGAAAAAGATTGAGGAGCTTGGTTGTGATAATAGCAACTATGATTTTATTTGGAGATTGAGATGCAGACACATTTGCTCTAACTCATCAAAAACCTTGCAGGAATGGGACCAACATGCAGATTCTCCTATGTTTAGATATAAACCCACTTGAAGTCACAGTTAAAGCCATCATAGTGTGTGTGTGTGAGTGTGTGTGTGTGTGTGTGTGTGTGTGTGTAAGAGAGAGAGAGAGATAGAGAGAGAGAGAGAGAGAGAGAGAGAGAGAGAGAGAGAGAGAGAGAGATTGAGAGAGTGAGTTTTAAACTAAAAAATAACAAACTCTTATTCTTTTATAGTAAGGAAGACCAAGATACTTTATTCAACTTAAATAATTCTTTTTTAAAATGTGTACATATTATATTGTGTTCCATGTTTAAATACTAAAGTCTTTAGTATTAAATCAGAGGGTAATAGAAATATGGTTTTATCTTTAAACCCTTCATGCAATTATAAAGTGCTGTTTTTGTAAAAATCATTCCTTAATGTTATTTTAAATTTCAATTTTATTAGTTTAAGTGATTTATTTTTATTCAAATGGCTTGAGAAATTTTCTTTTTTTTTATTTTAAATCAGAAAACGTAAGTTTCTCAGTGGAATGGCAGCATTTTGCATGTTCTGTAGAGTCACCAATGGAAAACTGGAATTTGTTAAGTGGGGATCAGCAAGTTAGGAATGCTTCAGAATTGGACCTTATGGAAGGTACCAGATATTTAATGATGGGCATTGATGTTACACTTCCTTTTTTCTCAGTTGTTCTTCTTAGGCTTGTAAAGGAGATCAAAAATCTCATATTGTATCTCTTGTCTTTAATCACAACATATAAATAAATAGCTTAAAACATATTTTTAGATGACAATTAGAAATTACTTGATTTTGTTTAACTTCTAGACAAATAATAGATCTGCTTTAAAACCTAATGTTGGCACTATGCCTGAATGATCACAAAGTATTTCATTAAAATTTGCAAAATAACATAATTGTTTTAATATGTTGTTTTATTACGAACCAGTACAGAATCCAGTGACTCATGATGATGGGAATGCAAATCCTTAAGAAGTAGTTGGAGATACACGGTAATATGTTCAAATTTATTATTTCCTTCTTAGTGTAAGTACGTCCAGAAAAGTTTAATTGATTGTATAGCAAGTAATCTATATTAATAATTGGAATATGATATATACTATAAGCAATATTTCTATAAGATTAATCCTTAATTTGAGTGGTTTTCTTGGAGGGTGTAATGTTGTGGGTCAAACTCTCATCGTCCTGCTTGTAGGACAAAAGCTGAGCCATCAAACTGTATCCCCAGGATCCTTACTTTTTAAAGCTTTAATTACTTCACAGATCTCCAGTACAAAATATACTGGGAAATTTTGAAGGTACATTTTTGGATATATAATTTGTTTAAAACTATATAGTATTAACATAATTTATATATTAGGAAATATTGATTAATATACTATATGACATCTTAATGACCTATTCCTATTTATATGTAATATTTTGTGAATATTTTTATTTTATTTTAATTCATTTATTATTCGATATTATCTTTATTTTCATTTCAAATAATAGCCCTTTCCTGGTTTCACCCCAGAAACTCCCTAATCCATTACCCCTCCCTGTGCTTCTATGAGGGTATTAACCCACCCAGTCACTCCCACTTCCCCACCCGGGCATTTGCCTACTGGAGCATTGAACCTTCACAGGACCAAGCACCTCTCCTCCCACTGATGTCTGACAAGGCCATCCTCTGCTATATATGCACTGGAGCCATGGGACCCCCCCTCTTCTGTTGATGGCTTAGTCCCTGGGTGCTCTGGGAGGTCTGGTTCGTTCATATTGTTGTTCTTCCTATAAGGTTGCAAACCCCTTCAAATTCTTCAGTCCTTCCTCTAACTCCTCCACTGGGAACCCTATGGTCAGTCTGATGGTTGGCTGTGAGCATCAACCTCTGTTCTTGCCAAGCTCTGACAGAGCCTCTCAGGAGGAAGTCATATTAGGCTCCTGTCAGCAAGCACTTGTTGGCATCCACAATCGTGACTGGGTTTGGTGTCTGCATATGGGATGGATACAGAGTTTGGGCAGACTCTAGATGGTCATTCCTTCAGTCTCTGCTCTGTACTTTGTCTCCATGTTTCCTCCCAGGATTATTTTGTTCCCCATTCTAAGAAGGACTGAAACACCCACACTTTTGTCTTCCTTCTTCTTGAGCTTCATGTGGTCTGTGGATTACATTTTGGGTATTCTGAGCTTTTAGACTAATATCCACTTATCAGTGAGTGCATACCATGTTTGTTCTATTGGGATTGGGTTACCTCACACAGGATTATATATTTTAGATCCATCCATTTGCCTGTGAATTTCATGAAGTAATTGTATCTGTACCATTACCATACATTTTTATCATTATTTCTCTATAATACAGCTTGAGGTCGGGAATGATTCCCCCTGAAGTTCTTTTATTGTTGAGAATATTTTTTTGATATACTGGATTTCTGTTATTCCAAATGATTTTTCAAATTGCTCTTTCTATCTCTATGAAGAATTGAGTTTGAATTTTATTGGAGATTGCATTGAATCTGTTGATTGCTTTTGGCAAGATGGCCATTTTTACTAAATTAATTGTGCCAATCTATGAGCATGGGAGATCTTTCCATCTTTTGAGATTTTCAATTTCTTTCTTCAGAGACTTGAAGTTCTTGTCATACAGATCTTTTGCTTGCTTGGTTCGAGTCACACCAAGGTATTATAATTTGTGAGTATTGTGAAGGGTGTTGTATCCATAATTTCTTTTTCAGCCTGTTTATCTTTTGAGTAGAGGAAAGCTACTGATTTGCTTGAATTAATTTTATATCCAACCACTTTGCTGAATTTGTTTATCAGGTTTAGGAGTTCTCTGTTGGAATTTTGGGGGTCACTTATATATACTATCATATCATCTGCAAATAGTGATATTTTGAATTCTTCCTTTCCAATTTTTATCCCTTTGACCTCTTTTTGTTGTATAGTTGCTATGGATAGAACTTCTAGTACTATAAAATACTGCTATATTATATACTACTGTGAATAGGTAGGAAGAGATTGGTCTTGTCTTGTCTGATATTAGTGGGATTGCATCAAGTTTCTCTCCATTTATTTTGATGTTGGATACTGGTTTGCTGTATATTGCTTTTACTATGTTTAGGTATGGGCCTTGACTTCTTGATCTTTCCAAGAATTTTATCATGAAGGGTTGTTGAATTTTTGCAAATGATTTCTCAGCATCTAATGAGATAATACTGTTTATTTTTCCTCAAGATTGTTTACATAGTGGATTACGCTGATGGATTTCCATATATTGAACCATCCCTGTATCCCTGGGATGAAGAACACTTGATCATGAAGGATGATCATATTAACGTGTTCTTGGATTGGGTTTACCAGAATTTTATTGAGTATATTTGCATCAATATTCATAAGTGAAACTGGTCTCAAGTTCCCTTTCTTCATTTGGGTCTTTGTATGTTTTGGGTATAAGTGTAATTGTGGCTTCATAGAAAATTGAATAGTGTTCCTTCTCTTTTGATTTTGCATAAAAGTTTGAAGAGTATTGGTATTAGGTCTTCCTTGAAGGTCTGATAGAATTCTGTACTAAACCCATCTGATCCTGGACTTTTACTTTTGTGAGGGGGTTGGGAGCCTATTAATGACTGCTTCTATTTCTTTAGGGGTTATAGGAGTGTTTTCAGGGTCTATTTGATCCTGATTTAAATTGGTACCTGATATCTATCTAGACAGTTGTCCATTTCATCCAAATTTTCCAGTTTTGTTATGTATAGGCTCTTATAGTAGGATCTGATAATTTTTTTTTGGGGGGGGTTTCCTAAGTTTCTGTTGTTATGTCTCTCTTTTCATTTCTGGTTTTGTTAATTTGGATACTGACTCTGTGTGCTCTCTTTAGTCTGGCTAAGGGTTTATCTATTTTGTTGATTTTTTCAAAGAACCAGCTCTTGGTTTGGTTGATTCTTTGTATAGTTCTTTTTGTTTCCACTTGTTTGATTTCAGCCCTGAGTTTGATTATTTCCTGCCTTCTACTCCTCTTGGGTGAATTTGCTTCCTTTTGTTCCAGAGCTTTTAACTGTGCTGCCAGGCTGCTAGTGTATGTTCTCTCCAGTTTCTTTTTTGGAGGCACTCAGAGCTATTAGTTTTTCTCTTAGGAATGCTTTCATTGTGTCCCATAAGTTTGGATATGTTGTAGCTTCATTTTCATTAAACTCTAAAAGTCTTTAATTTCTTCCATGACCGAGTTATCGTTGATTAGACTGTTGTTCACCTACCACGTGTATATATATGGGTTTTCTATTATTTATATTATTATTGTTATTATTATTATTATTATTATTATTATTATTTGGGGGTTAAGACAGGGTTTTTCTGTGTATCCCTGGCTGTCCTGGAACTCACTTTGTAGACCAGGCTGGCCTTGAACTCAGAAATCCACCTGCCTCTGTGTCCCGAGTGCTGGGATTAAAGGTATGTGCCCCCATGCCTGGCTTATTTATATTATTATTGAAGAGAGCCTTAGTCCGTGGTGACTTGATAGGATTCATGGGATTATTTAAATATTTTATATCTGTTGAAGCCTGTTTTGTGACCCATTATATGGTCAGTATTGGAGAAGGCATCATGAGGTGTTGAGAAGAATGCACATTCTTTTGTTTTATGATAAAATATTCTATGATATCTATAGATATAGATATCTGTTAAATCCATTTGTTTCATAACTTCTGTTAGTTTCACAGTGTCTCTGTTTTGTTACTGTTTCCAGGATCTGTCCTTTGCTGAGAGTGGGGTGTTGAAGTTTCCCACTATTATTATGTAGGGTACAATATATACTTTGAGCTTTAGTAAAGTTTCATTTATGAATTTGGTTGCCCTTGCATTTGGAGCATAGATGTTCAGAATTGTGAGTTCATCTTTGTTGATTCACCCCTTGACAATTATAGTGACAGTCCTTATCTTTAAAAAACAAAAACAAAAACAAAAAAATAATAACAAAAAAACAATAACAAAAACCTTTTGGTTGTTAAGTTGATTTTATTCCATAGTAGAATGGCTATTCCATCTTGTTTCCTGGAAATATTTGCTTGCAAAGTTTTTTCCAGACTTTTCCTCTGAGGTAGTGTCTGTCTTTGTCACTAAGGAGGGTTTCCTGTATGCAGCAAAATCCTGGGTTCTGTTTATGTATTCAGTCTATTACTCTATGTCCTTTATTGGGGAATTGAATCCATTGCTATGAAGAAATATTAAAGACCAGTGACTGTTGGTTGTTTCCTGTTACTTTTGTTGTTTGAGGTGGAATTATATTTATATTGCTATCTTCTTTGGGGTTTGTTGAAAGAAGATTTCTTTCTTGATTTTTGTATGGTGTAGTGTTTCCCTCCTTGTGTTGTAGTTTTCCATCTATTTTTTTGAAGGTTTGGATTCGTGGAAAGATATTGTGTGAATTTGATTTTATCATGGAATACTTTGGTTTCTCCATCTATGGTAATTGATAGTTTTGCTGGGTATAGTAGCCTGGGCTGGCATTTGTGTTCTCTCAGGGTCTATATAACATCTGTCCAGAATCTTCTGGGTTTTATAGTCTCTGGTGAGAAGTCTGGTGTATTTCTAACAGGTCTGCCTTTTTATGTTATTTGACTTTTTTTCCCTTACTGCTTTTAATATTTTATCTTTAGTGCATTTGTTGTTCTGATTATTATGTGTCGGCAGGAATTTCTTTTCTGGTCCAGTTTATTTGGAGTTCTGTAGGCTTCTTGTATGTTCATGTGCATCTTTCTTTAGGTTTGGGAAGTTTTCTTCTATAATTTTGTTGAAGATATTTGCTGGCCCTTTGACTTGGGAATCTTCTATCTCTTCTATACCTATTTTCCTTAGGTTTTGTCTTCTCATTGTGTCCTGGATTTCCTGGATGTTTAGGGTAAGGAGATTTTTGCATTTTGCATTTTCTTTCACTGTTGTGTCAATGTTTTCTATGGTATCTTCTGTACCTGAGATTCTCTATTCTATCTCTTGTATTCTGTTGGAGATGCTTGCATCTATGTCTCCTTGGTTTTCTTTCTCCAGGTTCAACTCTCTTTGTGAGTTTTTATTCTGTATTTCCTTTTTTAGATCTAGATGGTATTTGTTCAATTCCTTCACCTGTTTGATTGTGTTTTCTTTAACTCTTTAAGGGATTTTTGTGTTTCCTCTTTAAGGGCTTCTAGCTGTTTTCCTGTATTTCTTTAATGGAACTATTTTTGTTCTTAAAGACCTCTATCATCATCATGAGATGTGATTTTGAATCTGAATCTTTCTTTTCCAATATGTTGAGGTATTCAAGACTTGCTCTGGTGGCCAAACTGGGTTATGATGATGCCGACTAGTCTTGGTTGCTATTGCTTATATTCTTGCACTTACCTCGTGCCATCTCATTTTCTTTGGTGCTACCTTCCCTTGCTGTCTCTGTCTGGAGCTTGTCCCTCCTGTAATCCTAGTTGTGTCAGAACTCATAGGAGTCCAGCTGTCTCTGAGATCTTGGGATCCTGGGATCCTGATATTTTGGGGGTGTCTGAGCTCCTGGAAGTCATGCTGCCTCTTGGATCTTGAAATCCTGGTGTGACCAATCTCCTGAGATCCTGCTGTGTCAGAGCTCCTGGGGGTTAAGCTTTTTCTTGGTGTTGCAAGATTTGGTGGGGTGCCAGAGCCCTAGGTTTTCTCTAGACACAGTTGCATACTGCAAGGAACCTGTGCCTCTGGCCGGGAGGATGATTTTGTTTCCCTGGTTTTTGTGGGGGTCCCAGATACACAGGGTGTTGGGAAAGATGTTGTGCCCTCAGCTGTGCTCTTCTGTCAGAACTCCAGTGTTCCTGGGTGTGTCTGATCTCCTGGGAGTCGAGCTTCCTCTGTGATCCTGTGATCTTGAGGATTTCAGAATACCTGGGAATCGTGCTCCCTCTGGGTGTTTTAAGAGTGGGTGCAGAGCCAGTACCCCAGGTCTTATCCAGGTGCAGTTTCAGACCAGAAGGAATCCATGCCACTGGAAAGGAAGGAGTTCCTGTGTCCCTGGATCCTTAGGGACTCAGTTATTCCTGATGTTGGGGCCATTCCTGTGATCCTGGGGGTGTTAGAGCACCTGGGATTTGAGCTTACTCTGGGTATTGTGGGACTAGGTCAGCACCCAAGTTCTACTCATGACACGGACGCTTGCAAATATTTTTGATTTAGCATCATGGACTTATTTTTGCCTGTGGTACAGAAGTGAAAATGGTGCTTTTTCAACAGGTGTGACATTAATTAAACTTAATTTTAATTTTTTCGTATATTTGTGTCTGTGTTGCATATATACACATGTGGAGGGCAGAGGAGGATGTTGGGTTTTGCTCTATTTCTTTCCACCTTATTCCCGTAAGACCTGCTCTTTCACTGAACATGTAGCTAGATAAGCAGCCAGCAAGTCCTAGCAATTCTCACTCTGCCTACCACAGTGCTGCTACTGTAGAAGCAACCATCCATGGTTAGTTTTCTAAATGGGTACTAGAATCAAACTTGCGAACGTCCTCCTTTCACAGTAAACCCTATTTATTACTGAGGCATCTTCATAACTGCATTGAAGGGATTTTTAGAGGAAAAAAATGATGTAAACTTTTCTACATTCCATGTATTCAAAGCTAAGTGATATGTATACAAAATTCTGTACATGCAACAGTATTTCTTTGACCCAGTATTAATTTTATATTAAGTCAGTTTCTTTTCTAAAACTCCTCTGTGCTTTTCTTTATATGACACAATGGAAAAATGAATTCTTTAATATAACCCTTATTACTTATTTTTTTTTAATTTTATTTTATGGGTATGTTTGTTTTGCTTGATTGTGTGTATGTACACAGCTTGTACGTCTTGTACCTGAGGAGGCCAGATGAAGGCATTGAATTCCCTGGAACTGGAGTTATAGGTTGTGAGCAACCTTGTGGATGCTGGGAATCCATTCTCAGATCTCTGGAAGGGAACCAGTGCTCTTAACTGATGAATCATCTCACCAATCCCCTCACTGATTTTTATAAAATGAATTATGTAACTGAAAGTGAAAGACAAATTTACTAACCAGTGAGGGAATGAAACTTAGATCCCAAAGAATCTATTTTAAATTATATGTAATTGAATGTTGCATGAGCTTTCTTAGAGGATAATAATTTGTCTTTGATATATAGTCTCACTATGTATGTCAGGCTGGCTGGAATTTTCCTATGTAACCTATGTTGTCCTTTACACTGGAAATCTCCTGCTAAGCTTCCTAGACTAGGATCATAGACCCAAAACGTCTTAAATGGCTTAAGAAACAATGCTCTTAATACCTATTTTTCAGACATATTTGTGTATTAGTGTTTTGCTTACAGGTATATATGTGCACTACATATGTGGCTGTTGCCCATACATATAAGATGATTATTTCAGACACCTTGGACCTGGAGTCACATAAAGAGAAAACACATGGAAACTTATATCAAAGATTCTTTAAAAAAAAAATGCAACCAGAAATTAGAATGACTTTGGCAAACGAACAAATGGGAGAGGTAGAGTTGTTAGTTTTGTAGGGTCACATTTGTATCATTTTAAAAATTATATGTGGTTGAAGTTGAAGAAAAAAACATTACTGAGCTTTTAGTAAAAATGTGTGTCTTTGATTTTGTCTAAGCAGATAACTCTATAACTTCATGCCTTCAAGGAAACTAAATCTAAATCTTAGAAATCTGTGAAAATTTTTATTTTCTACTTTAAGTACCTGTTAATGAGATTTTAAAATTTGATTTACATTCATTGTGGAAACACATAAGTCTTGCACAAAATCTTAGAAGTGTAATTTGTTGTTTATTATGTTTAACAATATGGAAAAAAAATCAATTACATATGCAGACAATTTGTATATTTTAATTGACTTATGTTTTGCACTAAGTCTTAACTGAATCAATATAGGAAAATAAATTAGACATTATATTTGATAGAAAATAATGAAAAAATACTTTGAAATACAATTAATTTTCTAAAATAAGATATATATGTATTAAAACTTCTTTAATTTTTGAAAAGCTAAAACATAAAAGAAGACTTCTCTGATAATCTTTCAGGGAAAAAAACTATAATGATTTCCCATTAGATAATTTTTTACTGCTGTTTTTCTTTTTATAGTATGAAATGGTCAATTTAATTTGTTTTGAGTGTTCTTTTTCATATTGGTATGAAATGTGACTGCTTTTATTACTGTGCTTTACAGAAAGAAGATCAACAACAAATTGTGTGAGCAGAAGTTTGATATGGATATACAGAAATTCAATGAAGAACAAGAAAAATCAGTGGTTGGTATCATAACTAACTTTATAATTAACCTAGAATAACTAAGTATCAAATAGGAATGGAGAAACTAGCCTTGTGTTGGGCACATGAAACGAAGTTAAGTTTCATTATCTATCTATCCTTGGTTCTGTTCTAGTCCTACTGAATTGTAAAGCAGAGAAGTATGATCACATAGTATATCAATGAAAACCACTAGGTATTTTCTGGTAGACCAGATTATAAACTTTCAAGAGGCAGACTTTTGCTGAAAGATGAAGAGAGGATTACCAGTTTCTACAAAAGGAAGCACACTATGTCAGCCTCAGGTACAGTTGAAAGGAGAGAGAAAGCTTACTTACTGGTGTCATCTGGACTCTCTTGTTAATATTCGAAAGCCAACTCAAACTGGCAAATCAGTTCTTACAATCCTAAACTTAGTACAAATTTAGTAACAACAGTGGATAGAAACAACCTTTCTCAACAGCCCTGGCAGAATATTCCTGTGGAAGAATATCACCAAACTATTTTAGATCATCTCTCCATTACTGTACCAGTGACTGTAGTCATCACATAGTTTCCAAGTAAGATCTGAGATGATGACCATATTAACTATTTTTTATTTGATTGGTTAATAGTTTGAGAAGTATTCAATTTGAAATGAACAGGAGATCCATTCCTGCCTGGGAAGGCATTGAGGAAGCCGCCATTATGAGTCAGTTCTGGAAAGAGATAGGGACTAAAGATAAAAAGTAAATGAATACTCCAATTGAAGGCAATTTTTAAACCTATAACCCTGGGTGAAATTTCAAAGGGGAGTAATCATCCATGTATATGAGGAGTCTAAAGACAGACTCCCAGAGTACTTCAATATTTGTAATTCTGCATGAGGTGGGGGTGGGGGGTGAGAGTGAACCAGTAAGGGAAGAGAACAATTGGTACAAATAAAACTACCATGAGTGAAGGAAAACATTTAAGGAAGAAAAGTTCACTAACTTTGTCATATGCTGCTAATTGGCCAAATAAAATAGATTTGCAGGGCTGGAAGATGGTTTATTTGGTAATCTTTCTCACTGTAGGCATGGAGACTCGAGTTTATATTCCCTGAGTAAGCATGCACGCACACACCTCCACCACCACCACTACCACCAACACCACCAACAACAAAACAAACTAGCAAAACTAAAAACAAACCACCACAACAATAAAAGTTGTTGTGGTGGTGAGCATTTTAGAACCACCAAACTCAGATTTAGTTCAGAGATAAGAAGATTCCCAGAGCTTCCTAGCCACCGGTTGTAGCCTAATGGATGAGCTCTAGGTTCATTGAGACCCTGTCTCCCAAACAGTGGGATGCAACCAAAGAAGACACCCAATATTAATCCTTTGTCTCCATATGTATGCACGTGTACATTTTTTAAAGGGAAACTTCACAAAGTGCAGGTCATTGTACTTAATCAGGATGATTTGAGTGGAAATGTGAGGTACAAAACTGATCACAGTGAATAAAGGACAAAATAGGAATCTAGTAGCACAAGGAGAAAAGGTGGAAATGGCATGTCTTAATTTTTTTAAATGCAAATTACCATGGTTGTCTGCCAACATAAAGAATACAAAGAGAAATTTATATTACTTCTTCCATGTGTTACTTGAGATTGGAACCTAGAGAAAACAAATCTACCACTAAACTATGTCCCCAGACATCTTTTTACACTTTATTTCGAGGCAGGGTATCTTTAAGTGATCAAGACTATTCATGATCTTGTGATCATTCTAACTCAAACTTTATAAAAGTTAGTTTTATAGGCATTACACTGACGACCAGCTAAAGTCATGAATTTAAAATAACAGTTACAATTGCTGAAACTCTTGACAATAGTTGAGAAAAGTGAAGATGTTGGACTTAGTAAAGAATAAGTATAAGGCATCCTTAAGAAAGGAAGAAAAAGTAGAAGACATGGCACATACACCTTAGGTGGGGGCTAGATACAGAGATGAGGTAATGAACCACCTCCTGGGATTACTTCTGCTAGTTAGAAAAAGGAGGCCACCATATGGTAAAAGCACTAACACTAGCTAGAGTTAAGCTTCCAGGGCTAGGATTTTACCAAGTTCATGTTTACATGGTGCATGCCTATAAACTTAAGTACTTGAGAGGCTAAGGCCAGTCTCTTCAGCATGGCAAACAATTTCTCATAAAAAAAATTTTATTAACCCACAATTGGTAGTATAATTGTATTTCATGTTACTTAAAAATATAAGTATATTTAGTCATAATAGTTGTTAAAATGTTAAATCACTTGGAAAACTATTCCTTTTACTTTTCATATGGAATTATTTTTGCTCACGTAAACATTTTAGTATTGGAAATACATTAAGTGGTTGGTTGTTAGCCTAGCATTCATGCTGCATGGCAGTAACAACAAAAATGAACAGAATTGTTACAGTAATGTTTTCATTTTACATTTGTAGAACAATTATCAAAAAGAACAACAAGCATTAAAACTGTCCGAATGTAGTCAGAGTCAGACCCTGGAAGCAATTGAAGACATGCATGAGAAGTCCATGGAGGTTTGTTGCACATGGTCCATAAAATGTCCTTAGGAAACGAAATATGTTTTAGGAATCAAAAAGTTTAACTACTTGCTATTTTGAATTATTTCTTACTGAAGTGACTGATATTATCTGTAAAATCCTAATGACTTTGTAGGAATTATTCAAGACATGAAATGATTAATTGGGAATTTGACCTCAGATGTACCTCATAGTTTATTAACACTATAATTATCCTGCTTAACTAAACATAGCACATCTATACATCATTTGCACAGAATCTTTCATATTTGTATCCTTTGGAGTTTCTTTAGTAAGAAGTGCTTTTCTGTTTTAGGGTTTGATGAACATGGAGACCAACAACTACGATATGCTTTTTGATGTAGATGGTGAAGAGACATTATGAAGCATACTCTGAAGTACTCTTCTCCTTTCTCATCTTCAGACTAATGAAGCATACATATTTCTCACTTGCTGGTACATTGTAACCAAATAAAAAATTCACTAACATTTTTGTCTCCTATGAAACAGAGTTTGAAAGGCTCTTTAATCCTTGAAATTCTGATGATTCTAAGAAGGAAGTTAACCCCTGTGAAGTGATTACAAAGTTAACTAGGAGGTATACCTTCAGAGTCAAAATAGAACTCCTTTATTTTTAAACATCTTTAATCATTTTCTTGTTTAAGTGTAAGAGCCTCTTTATATTAACTTCCAAACAAAATCTAAATAAATAAGTGAGTGGCAAATAGTCCTTTGTACCGAAATTCCACACACTAATGTAGTGAATTATTTAAAATTTATTCCATTATCTTTTTTTAAAGTCTAGACTTTATCCCCCTCCTTGTCCACCCTCTGATTGTTCCACATCCCATACCTCCTTGCCTCATGCTCCCACACCCCCACTCCTCATATCTAAGAGGATATCCCCACCATCCTACCCCCACCCCACCAGACCTCCCTACTCCCTGTGGCCTCAAGTCTCTTGAGAGTTAAATGCACCTTCTCTAACTGAGTCCAGACCTGGCAGTCCTCTGCTGTATATGTGTTGGGGGCTTCATATCAGCTGGTGTATGCTGCCTGGTTGTTGGCTCAGTGTCTGAGAGATCCTGGGAGTTCCAGGTTATTTGAGACTGTTGGTCCTCCTCCTTCAACTCCTCTTCCTCAGCTTCTTCTAGCTTTTCCCTAATTCAACCACAGGGGTTCCCAGCTTCTGTCCATTGGTTGCATGTAAATTTATGCATCTGACTCTTTCACCTGCTGGTTGTGTCTTTAAGAGGGCAGTCATGATAGGCCCATTTTTGTGAGCACACCATAGCATCAGTAATAGTGTCAGGCCTTGATGCTTCTTATTGAGCTGGATCCCAATTTGCACCTGTCACTGGATCTCCTTTTCCTTAGGCTTTTCTCCATTTTTTTTCCAGTAGTTCTTTCAGACAGAAACAATTCTGGGTTAGAGCTTTTGACTGTGGGATGGCAACCCCATCTTTCCACTTGATGACCTGTCTCTCCACTGGAGGAGAACTCTACAAGTTCCCTCTCCCCACTGCAGGGCATTACATCTAAGGTCCCTCCCTTTGAGTCCTGAGAGTCTCTCACCTCCCAGGTCTGTGGTATATTCTAGAGGGTTTTCTAACCTCCTACATATCAAAGATGCCTGTTTCCATTCTTTTTGCTGGTCCTCAGCTCTTCAGTCCTTTTCCCCACCCCCACAATACCTGATCATGTTCCTCTCCTCTTCTCCTTGTCTGCATTCCCACCCAGGACCTCTCCACCCTCCCTGTAGTGATTTTTTTAACCTTCTTAACATTTCTAATTATTTTTATTCATAAGGATAATTGAAATTTATTTTTGATTCATTATCTTATTAGTTC
The DNA here is from genome assembly GCF_000001635.26 of Mus musculus. Taxonomy (NCBI): domain Eukaryota; kingdom Metazoa; phylum Chordata; class Mammalia; order Rodentia; family Muridae; genus Mus; species Mus musculus. Next base: position 25,823,024 of record NC_000086.7, on the reverse strand, counting down.
CCGAAGGTACAAGATACAAATATAGAAGGCACATTGGTTTGGTTTTATTTCATTTATTTTATTTTTGAGATAGGCACTTAGTATTTTTTGTATGTCTAGTAAGGTCTAGAATGTTTTGGTTCAGCATTCCATGTAGGTGCTATACAGGAATGTGACAAGATACCTGGCTTACACTGTTCTTAAGAAAATAGTCCCCAAAAAATCTCCTATAAACACTATAAAATTAACACTGTCAGCTCTGAGAGATGAAAATATTTCCTGTTCACTTACAAAATTCATTGACAGAAAGTATATTTGTTTCTTGAAACAAACTAAACTGCTAACTGTGAGGCAGGATAAAAGAACTGATTAGCCCCATCTCACTGTTCCAGGCCCAGCCCCTTCTCTCTGTTCCCATTGTTCTTGTTTCTGAGCTCTCTGTCTCTGTCTTTGTTCTCAGCTTCCCCTCTATCTGTTCTCTGCCCTACTTTTTCTGACCTAATGACTTTGCTTCTTCTGTCTGTCTGCCTCTATCCCTTCCCCAGTTCCTCACTCTTCTCCTCTCCCCCAATAAATCCATTTTATACCAGGTCTGTTGCATGGTATAATTTCTCAGGGGCACACCTTGCATGAGCCCACCAAAGGTACTCCCTTGCCATGTTATATTTCATAACATTAACACAATAAATTCAACTGACAAAATCTATAAATATTAGTTTGAGACATGGATTTTTGTATTCTCATAAAGGCATCAAAACATCATTTCATTGTGCTTGGCCTTCAGATAAATGACACCTAACCTTACCTAATGCTTAAGAATGCTTCACATATGTCTTCAAACATAAGTAATCAAGAATGCCTTTTATTTTCATGTTCAGCAAAGATATAGAAGTTTGATTTTTAGATTCATTCTTTTTTTAGTATTAGTATTTTATTTATTCATGCAGATTCAACATCTTGCAAACTTTGTATGTTTCAGTATGGGGGAACGCCAGGGCCAAGAAGTGGGAGTAGGTGGGTAGGGGAGTAGGGGGAGGGTCTAGGGGGTTTTGGGGATAGCATTTGAAATGTAAATGAAGAAAATACCTAATTTTAAAAAAGAAATAATTCTGATAGGCCTGAATTTATGTGTTACTTGACCTTTCTCCCTTACTGCTTTTAATATTCTATCTTTAGTGCATTTGTTTTTCTGATTATTATGTGTCGGAAGGAATTTCTTTTCTGGTCCAGTATATGTGTAGTTCTGTAGGCTTCTTGTATGATCATGGGCATCTCTTTCTATAGGTTTGGGAAGTTTTCTTCTATGATTTTGTTGAAGATATTTGCTGGCCCTTTAAGTTGAAAATCTTTGTTCTCATCAACTCCTATTATCCATAGGTTTGGTCTTCTCATTTTGTCCTGTATTTCCTGGGTGTTTTGAGTTAGGATCCTTTTGCATTTTGTATTTTCTTTGATTGTTGTGCCGATGTTCTCTAAGGAATCTTCTGCACCTGAGTTTCTCTCTTCCATCTCTTGTATTCTGTTGCTGATGCTCACATCTATGGTTTCAGATTTATTTCCTAGGGTTTCTATCTCCAACGCTGCCTCACTTTGGGTTTTCTTTATTGTGTCTACCTCCCTTTTTAGGTCTAGTATGGTTTTGTACATTTCCATCACCTTTTTGGATGTGTTTTCCTGTTTTTCTATAAGGACTTCTACCTGTTTGTTTGTGTTTTCCTGTTTTTCTTTAAGGACTTGTAACTCTTTAGCAGTGCTCTCCTGTATTTCTTTAAGTGAGTTATTAAAGTCCTTCTTGATGTCCTCTACCATCATCATGAGATACGCTTTTAAATCTGGGTCTAGCTTTTCGGTTGTGTTTGGGTGCCCAGGACTAGGTGGGGTGGGAGTGCTGTGTTCTGATGATGGTGAGTGGTCTTGATTTCTGTTAGTAGGATTCTTTTTTTTTTTTAATTAGGTATTTTCCTCGTTTACATTTTCAATGCTATCCCAAAGTTACCCCATACCCACCACCCCAATCCCCTACCCACCCACTCCCCCTTTTTGGCCCTGGCGTTCCCCTGTACAGGGGCATATAAAGTTTGCAAGTCCAATGGGCTTCTCTTTGCAGTGATGGCCTACTAGGCCATCTTTTGATACATATGCAGCTAAAGACAAGAGCTCCCGGGTACTGGTTAGTTCATATTGTTGTTCCACCTATAGGGTTGCAGTTCCCTTTTGCTCCTTGGGTAATTTCTCTAGCTCCTCCATTAGGGGCCATCTGACCCATCCAATAGCTGACTGTGATCATCCACTTCTGTGTTTGCTAGGCCCCGGCATAGTCTCACAAGAGAGAGCTATATCTGGGTCCTTTCAGCGAAATCTTGATAGTGTATGCAATGGTGTCAGCATTTGGAAGCTGATTATGGGATGGATCCCTGCATATGGTAATCACTAGATGGTCCATCCTTTCGTCACAGCACCAAATTTTGTCTCTGTAACTCCTTCTATGGGAGTTTTGTTCCCATTTCTAAGAAAGGGTAAAGTGTCCACACTTTGGTCTTCATTCTTCTTGAATTTCATGCTTTTGGCAAGTTTTACATTATATCTTGGGTATCCTAAGTTTCTGGGCTAATATCCACTTATCAGTGAGTACATATTGTGCAAGTTCCTTTGTGATTGGGTTACTTCACTCAGGATGATACCCTCCAGGTCCATCCATTTGCCTAGGAATTTCATAAATTCATTTTTTAAATAGCTGAGTAGTATTCCATTGTGTAAATGTACCACATTTTCTGTATCCATTCCTCTGTTGAGGGGCATCTGGGTTCTTTCCAGCTTCTGGCTATTATAAATAAGGCTGCTATGAACATAGTGGAGCATGTGTTCTTCTTACCAGTTGGGACATCTTCTGGATATATGCCCAGGAGAGGTATTGCGGGATCCTCCTGTAGTACTATGTCAAATTTTCTGAGGAACCGCCAGATTGATTTCCAGAGTGGTTGTACAAGCTTGCAATCCCACCAACAATGGAAGAGTGTTCCCCTTTCTCCACATCCTCGCCAGTATATGCTGTCACCTGAGTTTTTGATCTTAGCCATTCTGACTGGAGTGAAGTGGAATCTCAGTGTTGTTTTGATTTGCATTTCCTGGATGATTAAGGTTGTTGAACATTTTTTCAGGTGCTTCTCTGCCATTCGGTATTCCTCAGGTGAGAATTCTTTGTTCAGCTCTGAGCCCCATTTTTAAATGGGATTATTTGATTTTCTGGAGTCCACCTTCTTGAGTTCTTTATATATATTGGATATTAGTCCCCTATCTGATTTGGGATAGGTAAAGATCCTTTCCCAATCAGTTGGTGGACTTTTTGTCTTATTGACGGTGTCTTTTGCTTTGCAGAAGCTTTGCAATTTTATGAGGTCCCATTTATCGATTCTTGATCTTACAGCACAAGCCATTGCTGTTCTATTCAGGAATTTTTCCCCTGTACCCATATCTTCAAGGCTTTTCCCTACTTTCTCCTCTATAAGTTTCAGTGTCTCTAGTTTTATGTGGAGTTCCTTAATCCACTTAGATTTGACCTTAGTACAAGGAGATAGAAATGGATCAATTCGCATTCTTCTACATGAAAACTGCCAGTTGTGCCAGCACCATTTGTTGAAAATGTTGTCTTTTTTCCACTGGATGGTTTTAGCTCCCTTGTCAAAGATCAAGTGACCATAGCTGTGTGGGTTCATTTTTGGGTCTTCAATTCTGTTTTATTGGTCTACTTGTCTGTCACTATAGCAGTACCATGCAGTTTTGATCACAATTGCTCTGTAGTACAGTTTTAGGTCCGGCATGGTGATTCCACCAGAGGTTCTTTTATCCTTGAGTAGCGTTTTTGCTATCCTTGGTTTTTTGTTATTCCAGATGAATTTGCCGATTGACCTTTCTAATTCGTTGAAGAATTGAGTTGGAATTTTGATGGGGATTGCATTGAATCTGTAGATTGCTTTTGGCAAGATAGCCATTTTTACAATGTTGATCCTGCCAATCCATGAGCATGGGGAATCTTCCATCTTCTGAGATCTTCTTTAATTTCTTTCTTTAGAGACTTGAAGTTCTTATCATACAGATCTTTCACTTCATTAGTTAGAGTCACGCCAAGGTATTTTATATTATTTGTGAGTATTGAGAAGGGTGTTGTTTCCCTAATTTCTTTCTCAGCCTGTTTATCCTTTGTGTACAGAAAGTCCATTGATCTAATTGAGTTAATTTTATATCCAGCTACTTCATTGAAGCTGTTTTTCAGGCTTAGGAGTTCTCTGGTGGGATTTTTAGGGTCACTTATATATACTATCATATCATCTGCAAAAAGTGATATTTTGACTTCTTCCTTTCCAATTTGTATCCCTGTGATCTCCTTTTGTTGTCTAATTGCTCTGGCTAGGACTTCAAGTACAATGTTGAATAGGTAGGCAGAGAGTGGACAGCCTTGTCTAGTCCCTGATTTTAGTGGGATTGCTTCCAGCTTCTCACCATTTACTTTGATTTTGGTTATTGGTTTGCTGTAGATTGCTTTTAACATGTTTAGGTATGGTCCTTGAATTCCTGATCTTTCTAAGACTTTTATCATAAATGGGTGTTGGATCTTGTCAAATGCTTTCTCAGCATCTAAGGAGATGATCATGTGGTTCTTGTCTTTGAGTTTGTTTATATACTGGATTACATTGATGGATTTCCGTATATTAAACCATCCCTGCTTCCCTGGGTTGAAACCTACTTGGTCAGGATGGATGATTATTTTGATGTGTTCTTGGATTCGGTTAGCAAGAACTTTATTGAGGATTTTTGCATCGATATTCATAAGGGAAATTGGTCTGAAATTCTTTATCTTTGTTGGGTCTTTTTGTGGTTTAGGTATCGGAGTAATTGTGGCTTCATAGAATGAGTTGGGTAGAGTACCTTCCGTTTCTATTTTGTGGAATAGTTTGTGAAGAACTGGAATTAGGTCTTCTTTGAAGGTCTGATAGAAGTCTGCATTAAACCTGTCTGGTCCTGGGCTTTTTTTTTTTTTGGCTGGGAGACTATTAATAACTGCTTCTATTTCTTTAGGGGATATGGGACTGTTTAGATGGTCAACTTGATCCTGATTCAACTTTGGTACCTGGTATCTGTCCAGAAATTTGTCCATTTCGTCCAGGTTTTCCAGTTTTGTTGAGTATAGCCTTTTGTAGAAGGATCTGATGGTGTTTTGGATTTCTTCAGGATCTGTTGTTATGTCTCCCTTTTCATTTCTGATTTTGTTAATTAGGATTTTGTCCCTGTGCCCTCTAGCGAGTATATCTAAGGGTTTATCTATCTTGTTGATTTTCTCAAAGAACCACCTCCTCGTTTGGTTAATTCTTTGAATAGTTCTTCTTGTTTCCACTTGGGTGATTTCACCCCTGAGTTTGATTATTTCCTGCCTTCTACTCCTCTTGGGTGAATTTGCTTCCTTTTCTACTGGATCTTTTAGGTGTGTTGTCAAGCTGCTAATGTGTGCTCTCTCTAGTTTCTTTTTGTAGGCACTCAGAGCTATGATTTTTCCTCTTTGGAATGCTTTCATTGTGTCTCACAAGTTTGGGTATGTTGTGGCTTCATTTTCATTACACTCCAAAAAGTCCTTAATTTCTTTCTTTATTCCTTCCTTGACCAAGGTATCATTGAGTGGAACACAAAAGTGCCCCTCCTTGTCTTTTTTTTTTATGACTTTGGGTTGGAAGTCAATCTTATCAAATATTAGGATGGCTACTCCAGCTTGTTTCTTCATACCATTTGCTTGGAAAATTGTTTTCCAGCCTTTCAATCTGAGGTAGTGTCTATCTTTTTCTCTGAGATGAGTTTCCTGTAAGCAGCAAAATGTTGGGTCTTGTTTGTGTAGCCAGTTTGTTAGTCTATGTCATTTTATTGGGGAGTTGAGACCATTGATATTAAGAGATATTAAGGAAAAGTATTTGTTGCTTCCTGTTATTTTTGTTGTTAAAGTTGGCATTCTGTTCTTGTGGCTGTCTTCTTTTAGTTTTGTTGAGGGATTATCTTCTTGTTTTTTCTAGGGCATGGTTCCCATACTTTTATCATGAGATATGCTTTTAAATCTGGGTCTAGCTTTTCTGTTGGGTTGGGGTGACCAGGACTAGGTGGGGTGGGATTTCTGCGTTCTGATGATGGTGAGTGGTCTTGATTTCTGTTAGTAGGATTCTTACGTTTGCCTTTCGCCATCTGGTAACCTCTGAGGCTAGCTGTGATAGTTGTCTCTTGTTAGAGCTTGTTCCTCAGGTGACTCTGTTAGCCTCTATCAGCAGACCTGGAAGGCTAGTTCTCTGCTTAGTTTCAGTGGTTAGAGTATTCTCTGCAGGCCAGCTCTCTTCTTGCAGGGAAGGTGCCCAGGTATCAGGTGTTCGAACCTGCCTCCTGACAGAAGTTGTGTTCTACTCACCAAAGGTCTTAAGATCCCATGGAGGGTCCTGTGCGGACCTTGGGGATCTCCAGAAACTCTGCGTACAAAGAACTCCGGTGCTGGTATGGACTGAAAGGGAATTGTGACCCTGATCAGGCTGGTATATCTGCTTCCCTAATTAAGGCAGTCTCAGGTCCTCCGTGATTGGATTGGAGTAGATGGTGTGTTCCACTCACCAGAGGTCTTAACATCCCATAGGGGATCCTGTGGGGGTCTTTGCAGGTGTCCGGAGGCTCTGTGGGCAAGGAACCCTGGTGCTGGAGTGGACCAGCAAGGCCACCAGTAGCTTTCTTGAAACATATAACCTACGTTGCTTCTGGAGGTATTGTTAATGCTAAGGGTCCCTGAGACCATCAGAATAATGTGAAGTTCAAGTTCAATAGTGTTGCATATTTTCATGTTGAATTACATATTCTGGCATGTGCTATGTTGAAAACATATCAATTGTGGTACCAGACACCGGTGTATGTCCATGTTACTTCAGGCCTCAAGCATTCTTGATGCCAATTGGGACAATATTGATATGAGGGTGTCCGACAGTCAATGGAATTATTACAGATGTATGTTATCCATTTTTCTGCTCAATTTGTGTGAAGATTCTTACCATCTATAATAAATTTGATGTCACTATGGATCCTGCCTCTTGAATTACCTTGATGTCCCTTATTCTTCTTGGCAACAGACTTTACTTTGTATGCCAGATGCCTGGTGTCATAGGCATCCAGGTCAGGGGTGAATCTTACTCCCACTTTATTCTAATTAATGACACCAGAGACCCCAAAGCAAAGTGAAGCTTGCTCTTACTTTGGACTAATTAATGACATCAGAGATCCCAAAGGCCATATAATCATTCATGCATGATGTCACTGGTAACCATGTTGAGATTTATAGTCAGAGTTTGTAGCAGGCATGGTGTTTCAACTAGTGTTACCTTTGAAGGGGTCCATGACACCTGAGATGCCCCAATCATAAATATCTATTGTGAACATCATTGTCAGTACTGCTGCCTAAGTTTATAATGACAAAAGAGTTGTGTACTGTTATTGAAGTTCCCTTTGATGTCAGTGATCACATCTGAATGCTGAAGCTATGCTGATATCATTGCTGTTTGAATTGATGAGCATGCATAATGGTATCTATTACATGAATTTCCTATTATTAATGGAGACCCTGGTAATGGTTATGAGCAGTGTTGTTTCTGGAGAAACTGCTGAATTCCAAGGTAAATGCTGATACACAATGCCATATTGAGGTAAGTGTTGTTATCTGACACTGGATAGAAAATTGATGTCTGAGATCCTACCCACCACAGGAAGTTCTGTTGATGTCCCTGATGCATTCATGTAGCTCCTGTTGTGAAACATGTATGGTATTTTCATTATTATGATTCTACGTGTAAAAAAAAAAAGAAAACTATGTTGATGCCAGTAATGTATGCTGTGATCAGCAATTTTGATGGAGTCCAAGTTTGATTTTATTCCTATTGCTAATGGAAACCCTAGTGGTGGCTATGATCTGTGCTACTGCTTGAAAATATAATGAACCTCAAGGTCCACAATAATGCCCAAGTTTATTTTGAGGGAAGTATTCTTATCTGGTTCTGGAGATCAGATTAAAATCTGGAAACCTACCTGCAGCAGGATCATCAGTTGGTATTTCTCATGTATATGTGTAGTTCACAATATCTAACATGTGCTAAATATTGATACTTGTGATCATGCTGGAAACCTGAAGCTATTTTGAAGTCAGTGATGCAGCTATGACCAGCAATCATGATGGTGTCTTTTATTCCTGTTGCTAATTGAGACCCTGGTGATGGCTATGATCTGTGTTGTTTCTTGAGAACCTGATGAATTCAAAGGCCCATAGTGAAATGATAGGTTATATTGAGGTAAGTGTTCTCAGTAATGGAGATCAGATTGATATCTAAGATCCTAACAGCCACTACAAATTCTGATGATGTCACTGATACATGAATACATTGCATGATGTTGACTAAGTAATGTGCAAGATCCTTACTGCCACCTGAAATAATGTGGATATCAGTGATTTATCCTGCAACTAAATGAGGCAATTATGACAATGATTTATTCTGCTCTGTGATTTGAGGTTGATATCATTAATATATAACTGTCTACACACCCCATGGGATTGCCCTAGGTCCATGCTACCATTTGCAACCTGGTTGCCAGTGATCCCTGATGTCCCTGGTTACCATGTTAATATCACTATTACATAGTTCCTGTAGAAACTATGGTGATATCAATCATCCATTCTGCCTCAAGTAGCCATGTTTAAACCCAAAGTCCATGATGCTTCTTGGATTATTGTTAATGTCAAGGATCCCTGAGGCTAGCAGGGACTTAGGTGAAATTTTAGATAAATTCTGCTGTGTCACATCATGTTGAATTACATGTTCAGAGATATATTATGTGGAGGTCACATATAGTGTGGCAATGGACACTGTTGCTTGTTACATATACTTCAAGCATCCAGCAGCCATGGCAGTGATACCTTCTGCCTTATGGGACCACATTAATATCACTGTCTCCTACTGCCAATGGAATCATTGTTGATATCTGTTATCAATGCTTCTGTCAAATTTATGTCAAGTATCCTGCTACCTGTTAACATTTTGATATCATGATTCAAAGTGCCACTAGGGGAGTTTCTTTACATGTTCATATCTACATTTGAAACTCTCTTGATATCCCTGGAAACTGATACAATGGTATATTTCCGATTCCTACTCACACAGGCAACCAGGCAGTGAGTGATCACTACTAACACTTTGGAACAAATTGATATCAGTGATCCCAAATGCTAGGGAAACTGGCCAAGGGAATTGGGAAATTGATGTCACTCATCCATGCTGCCACTGGTAAACATGTTGAGATCCTCAGTCAGTGTCTTTGAAGATGTCGTGATGTCTGTAATAAATCAACAAGAATAATGTGTTCTGAAGTTCATTGTCAGTACTGGTGCCTAAGGTCATAATGATATAAGTTCTGTGTGCTGCTACTGGACACATGTTTGATGCCACTGAACATATTTGCAACCTGAAGCTATGTTGAGGTCAGTGTTGTATTCTGCAACCAGAAATCATGATGAACTCAATTCTTATTGCTTATGGAAACCTTGGTGATGTCTATGATCTGTGCTTTTTCTAGAGCACATACTGAATTCCAAAATTCATACTGACACTTGGTGTCATGTTGAGGTAAGGGCTCTTATGTAGCACTGGAGATCAGATTGACGCCTGAGATCCAACCTGCCACAGGTAATTTTGTTGATGTCCCTGATACTTTCATGGAGCACCTGCTATCATCCATGAAATGTACAATATTCTTACTACCACCAAAAGAGGTAGTGATGTCAGTGATCTATCTTGTTCCTGGAAAAGCATTTTATGACCCTAATTTTTTTAAGCCCTCTGAATCAATGCTGATGTCACTAATATGTACCTGGCAACAGACCCCATGGTATTGTCTGAGAATATTGTTGGCAATGGCAAAATTATTGTCAGTGATCCTAGTTGACACTGGAACCATGTTGACTTCACTAATGCACAGGTGCCACAGAAATGTGGATGATGTGAATCATGCATCCTGCCTCTAGTAGCCATGTTGAAATCCATTGTCTGTGTTGCTCCTGAAAGGATTGTAAATGTGAAAAATCCCTGAGACCGTCAGAATCTTCAATGAAGTTCAGTCAATAATGCTATCTTAGGTCATGTGGAGTTACATGTTCTGAGGTATGTTATGATGAGGTATATATATATATATATATATATATATGTGTGTGTGTGTGTGTGTGTGTGTGTGTGTGTGTGTGTGTGTTTGTGTGTGTGTGTGTGTGTGTGTGTGTGTGTGTGTTTGTGTGTAGTGGCATCAGATACCACTGTATGTCCATGATACTTCAGGCCTCTAGCAGAAAATTTGTCAGTGATCCCTGATGACTCTTCTGCCCAAATTATGACTTTCATTAACTGAAAATGGAGTTACTACTGATGACTGTTATCTATTCTTCTGTATAAAATCTCAGAAGTATCTTGCCATCCATAAGCAATTTGATGTAACAATGCACCTGGCAATTGGAAAAGAGATTTGTTTACATGAAACCCTCTGAAAGTATTTTTATGTCCCTTGAACTTACTGGCAATGGATACTATGTTATATCAGAGATCCCTGCTGCCATAGACAAACAGATTAGGAGTGTTTTCTACTCCCACTTTGGACAATATTGATGATATCTGTGATCCTGACTACCAAGGAAAATATATTGGCATTACTGGTTCATGCTGTCACTGGTAACAATTTTGACACCCATAGTCTGTGTGGTCATTGAAAAGCTACATGATGTCTATGATAAATCAACCATAAGAATCTGTTGTAAATTCCATGGTAATTATTGCTGCCTAAGTTCATAATGAGGTAAGTGCTGTTCGCTGTTACTGGAGACTATTTTGATGCCTGTAATCCTAACTGAAACCTGAAAATACCTTGATGTGAGTGCTGCATGCTGTGACCAGCAATAATGATGGAGTCCATTTATTTTTCTATTGCTGATGAAAAACCTGGTGATGGCCATGATCTCTCCTGTTGTTTGAGAACCTTCTGACTTACAAGGTTCATGTTAATGGTAGAGGTCATATTGATGTAAGTGTTCTGAGGTGACACAGCAGATCAGATTGATGTCTGAGATTCTACCTTCCATAAGAAATTCTGTTGATGTTCCTGCCTGCTATCAACCATGTAATGTACATGGTTGTTACTGCCCCTGGAATTGTGCTGTCAAGATAAATATTGCCACCTGATAAGAGGTTTATGATCATAATTTTTCTTCCCTTTTAATCTATGCTAATGCCATTGACATATAAATGGCAATAGATTCCATGGTGTGGCCTTTGTTACTTGCTGTCATTGGCCACCTTGTCATTAGTGATCTCTGCTACCACTGAGAACTATATTAATGACACACACTCAAAGTGCCTACAGAAAATATGATGATATCCATTATGCTGCCATCAGTGGCCTTGTTTAAACCCACAGTCCATGATGCTTCTGATGAGATTGTTAATGTCCAGGATCTATGAGACCATCTGAACATAAGGTGAAAATTTAGGTCATACTGTTCCTCCATGTCATGTTCAGTTTCATATTCTGTTACACTGAGGACACATAGTGACAAAAGATACCATTTTTATATTCATGACATTTCAGGCCTCAAGCAGCAGTGATCACAATAATCTCTGCTAACTTATGGGGCAACATAAATATGAGCGTCTCCAACTGCCTATAGAATCTCTACTGATATCAGCTATCCAAATTTTTCTGCTGTTATTTATGAGAAGTATGCTTTCAGCTGCAACAATTTTTACATCAAAGATCCATCCTGCCAACAGAGAAGAAGATTCTGTACATAGTTATTCATGCCCTCTTAAATATTTTGATGGCCTTGCTACTTCCTGACATCAAACAATGTGGTATATACCAGTTCTAAGCTGCCACTGGCAACCAGGTCCTGAGGGATTCTTACTGCCTCTTTGGAACAGGTAATGACATCAGAGATCCCAACTTCCCAATTGCCAAGCTAAAAGTATTGACATTACTTATCGATAAAGCATCTGGTAAACATGTTGAGATTCATAGATAGTCTTGACTTTGAAGAGTCTGACTTTGAGTACTGTCCTGTTTATGATCCTTTAGTCAAAGAGTCGATTGTAAAGTTCAAGATCACTATTGCTGCCTAATGTCATAATGAGGTAAGTGCTGTGTGCTGCTACTGGAGATACTTTTGACACCTGGAATGGTACTTGAAACCTGAAACTATGTTGATTTGGGTAATGAATGGTTTGACCAGCAATCATGATGGATTCCATTGATTCTATTACTGAAGGTGATGGAGACCATGATCATAAGGATGATCTCTGCTGCTGTTTAAGGTAATTCCATATTTTATGGTCCATACTGACACTGGATATCATATTGAGGTACAGGATCTGAGGTGCAATAGAGATCACATTGATATTGAGATCCTATTGGCCACAGGAAATTCTGTTGATATCCCTGATATATGCATGTAGCCCCTGCTCTGGACCATGAGTTCACTAATATATACATCATGGGAAGACAAATAGTTCTATGTCTATACTCTTTGATACCACAAGCAACAATGTTGTCATTGATCCTTTCTCCCATTTACTGCCATATTAATATGAGTGATTCCAACTGTCATTGGAATCTATACTGATGTCAGTGATACATGCTTCTCTCACCTGTGGGAATGGCTTTTATGAGATATATATATACTCTTAGCTATGATAATTTTGAAGTCAATGCTCCATTCTGACACTATAGATGTGAATTCTGTTCATGGTTCTCCCTGCTCTCTGAAACAATCACGATGTTCTGATTCTTCCTGGCAATAGACGCCATGGTATATCCAAGAACTTTGATGCCAGAGGCAACCAGGATGTTAATGATACCTACTGACACTTTGGACCAGATTGTGATACCAATTGTCCTATTTGCTAAGATAAATATGTTGATTTTACTCTCCCATTGTACCATTTGTAACCACTTGTGCTGACTCTGAAGATCTTGGTAATGTCTATGATCACTGTGGACAAAAGCATCAATTATGAAATGCATGGTCAGAACTTCTGCCCAAGATCCCATTGAGGTTAGTAGTGTGTTTTCCTATAGGAAACTTGTTTCAAGCCTCTGATGTGACTTACAACCTGAACCTATGTTGCTGTCACTGCTATATGCTGAACCCAGGAAACATGATGGTATCCATAGTTTCTATTCCTTGGAAGACCCTATTGATGTCAATGATCTGTTTTGCTGCATGAGAACAGACTGAATTCCAAGGTTCATATTGATGTACAAAGTTATACATTGAGGTGAATGTTCTGAGCTGGCATTGGGGATAAGCTTGATGTCTGAGAGCTTACCTGCTGCTGAAAACTGTGCTGATATATCTGATACATGAATGTATTTTCTTTTGTAGACCTTGTTGTGGGTAATAATCTTGCTGCTGCAAGAAGAGATTTGATGTAATTGATCCCTCCTGCCACCAGAGAAAATATTTATGTCCATAATTGAATCTTTTCAATATCAGTGATACACTTGTCAGCAGATACCATACTATATCTACAATTCTTACCTTCAATAGCAAACATCATATTAGAGATTTGTGCTGCCACTTTGGACCATGATGATATCAGTGATTCTCAACTACCTATAGTAAAATTAAGATGATAGCCATCCATATTGCTACATGTAACTCTGTTCATATCTATAGACAGTGCTGCCTCTGAAGATCTTGCTAAAATCTATTATCCTTACTGCTAGAAGACTCTGTCTTGAAATTCTTGGTAAATACTGTTGCCTAAGTCATGTTTACTTAAGTGTACTGTGTTACAATCAGTTATGATTTTCATGCCTGTGACCTGACTGCCTTTTGACATCAGTAATCACGACAGTGATTATTGTTCCTCTCAAGATATTATTGGGCACAGGTATCTATGAAATGTCCATGATTTATGCATATAGCCCCTCCTGGTTTTTTTTAATAATTTATACGCTCTTTACTGCAACCAGAAGAACTGATCACAGTATCATTGATCGATCCTGGCAATGGAGAAGACACTTATGTTAATACTATTCCCAGGTTCTGAATCTATGCTAATGTCAAAGATACACCTGGAAACTGTAACCATTTTTTATTTCCCCCAAGATCTGTGCTACCACAGGCAACCTTGATTTCCGTGACCCCTGTTGCAAATGAGTACCATATTATAATCAAAAATTCAAAGTGCTGTCAGAAAGTATTTTGATATCCATAACCAATGATGGAACAAGCATCTATATTGAAATGTATGGTCTGTGTTGCTTCTGATGGAATTGTTTATATCAAGGAGCCCTGTGGCCACCAGAGTCTATTCTGAACTTTAAGGTCAATACTGCTGCTTGAGGTCATCTTGTGAAGTGTTCTAAGATATGTTATATTGATTTCATTGATATAATGTGGGAAAAGATATCATTGTTTTATGTCCACAATCCTTGATACCAGGATCATCCAGGATCATCCAGGATGTCCATGTTCTCTGCTGCCACTTGGAACATTAATACAAGCTACTCCAAATGCCACCAAAATATATACTGATATCATCAATCCACACTTCTGCCAACTGACACCATGTTAGGTATATGATGTGTACTGCCAGCTCTAACCAATTTGATGTCAAAGGTCTATCCTGCCACTAGAGTGGACATTACTGTCTATGGTCTTATATGTCCTCTGAAACTGTGTACATGCCAATGATTCCTCCTGGCAACAAACAACATGGTTCATCTCAGATGATGGCTGCCATTAGCCACAAGAAGATGAGGGATTCTTGCTGTCAGTTTGGGCCCTATTGATTATATCATTGATCTCAGTTGCATAGGAAAATATCTTGATGTCACTTAATCCTGCTGCATTTGGTAACCATGTTGATATCCCTAGTCAGTTTTTGCTCTCAAGAGCTTGGTGATGTCTGTGAGCCCTACTGCCAGAAGAATCTATCTTGAAGTTCATGGACAGTACTGCTACCTACTTCATGAGGAGTGTTCTGACTTCCACCTCAGATATGTGTGTGTTCCTACTTAGAATTGGAAGCTATACTAATATTAATAATACTTGATTTTACCAGCAAAAAAGATGGTATACATAGGTATTATTGAGATCCTACCTGACACAAGTAACTATAGTGAATTCCTTGATGCATGTATGCAGCCCTCAATGCAGATCATATTAATTAAATACCCTTTTTGACACCAGATTTGCAATTGATGTCAATGATCCATCCTGCCACTGGAGAAGAAATTTATTTGCATGATCTCTTCTGCCCTCTGAGTCTACGATAATATCACTGATTTTTCTTGCAATAAACATCATGGAATCTATGCTGATGTTGGACCTGCACTCTGCAACAAATGTGTACGAGCCCCAGCTTCAGCCTGTGTATGCTCCTTGGTTGCTAGTTCAGTATGTGAGAGCCTCAGTGATCCAAGTTGTTTGATAGTGTTGGTATTCCTTTGGAGCTCTTATCTCCCTTGGGGCCCTCAATTTTCTGCCCAACACTACCATAAGAGACCCAAGCTCCATTCAATATTTGGCTGTGGGTGTCTGTGTCTGTCTGACTCAGCTGCTGAGTAGAGCCTCCTAGAGGTCAACATGCTTCTGTCTGCAGTCCTATCACTGTATCATTAATGCTGTCAGGGATTGTTTGTTGCCCATGGGATGGGTCACTAGTTTGGCCAGTTATTGATTTGCCATTGCATTAGTGTTTTTTCTATCCCTTGTCAATGTATTTCTCATAGACAGAATAAAATTTAGGTCCAAAGTTTGAAGATGTGTTGGTGTGACGATAGCTTCACTGGAGTTCCTACATAGACACAAGAGGTGGACCATTCAGATTCCATAGCACAATATTGTAAGTCACAGTTAAGATCATCGACATTGATATTTGAGTGCCTTCCCTTTCCCAGGTCTCAGTCTCATCCTCAACATGCCACACCCGTACACTCTATACCCCTGCAAATTTCAGTTTTCCTTCATTCTCATGGTCATCTAGACATCTACCCTGCCCCTACCCACACTGGATTCTGAACACTGCCATGTCATTACCCATTCTTTCTCTCACTCACTTAATTTTGCCCATCTGCTGCCCATGATTTTTTAAAGTGAGATTCAAGCATCCTCACTTTGTCCTTTCTTCTTGTTTAGCTTCCTTGGTTCTGTGGAGTACAGCAAGTTTATCCTGTATTTTAAGACTAATTTCAACTTATAAGTGACTACATGCCATACATGTCCTTTGGGGTCTTGGTTAACTAGCTCAGGATGATATTCTCCATTCCATCTATTTTCCTACAAAATCCATGATGTCTTTGTTTTTAATAGCTCTATAGTACTCCACTGTGTAGATGTGTCACATTTTCTTTATCCATCTGTCAGTTGAGGGACATCTAGGCTGTTTCTAGTTTCTGGCTATTATGAATAAAGCTATGGACATGGTTGAGCAAGTGTCCTTTTCGGGACAGCGGAATATCTTTTGGGTATATGCCCAGGAGTGGTATAGCTGGCTCTTGAATAGAACTTAAATAGAATATTTACAGTTTTCTAAGAAACACCAAATAGATTTCCAAAGTTGATGCAGAAGTTTGCAGTTCCACCAGGAATTGAGGTTTGTTCCCCTTGATCCACATCCTAACTACCATGCATTACCACTTAAATTTGTGATGTTAGCCAATATGACTATAGTATGATAGAATCTCAGAGATGTTTTGATTGGCATTTCCCTAATGACAAAGCACATTAAACATTCCTTTAAGTGCTTCTTGGCCATTCAAGATTCTTCTGCTGAGAATTATCTGTACCTAATTTTCACCTAGGTTATTTGGTGTTTTGGAGGTTAACTTCTTGAGTTTTTGGTAAATTTTGTACATTAGTCCTCTATGGGATGTCCGTTAAGTGAAAAATTTTCATAATGTGTAGGTTGCTGATTTGTACTATGGGCTATGTCCTTTGGTTTACAGAAGCTTTACAATTTCATGAGGTCCCATTTATCAGTTCTTGATCTTAGAGCATGAAGTATTAGTGTTCTGTTCAGGAACTTGTTTCCTGTACCAATGTGTTGAACCTATTTCCTACTATCTCTTCTATGAGATTTAGTGTATCTGATTAATGTTGAGGTCTTTGGTCCATTTGTACTTCAGTTTTGTGCATGATATATGTGGATCTATTTGCATTCTCCTATATGCAAACATCCAGTTAGACCAGCAATATTTGTTGAAGATGCCTCCTTTTTCCATGTATTGTTTTATCTTCTTTGTCAAAAATAAAATGTCCATACGTTTGTGGGGCCATCTCAGGATCGTCCATTCAATTTAATTGATCCACCAGTTTGTTCCTATAGTAATAGAATGCAGCTTTTAATATTATTTATCTGTATTATAAATCAAGGACAGGTATGGTGGTACCTCTGAAAGTTCTTTTATTGGTTAAGATTGTTTTAGCTATCCTGGTTTTTTTTTTTTTTTTTATCTGTATGAATCTTAGAATTGTTCTTTCAATGTCTGGAAAGAATTGTGTTAGAATTTTGATAAGGATTGAATTAAATCTATAAATTGCTTTTGGTCAGATGATCATTTTCAATATGTTAGTCCTACTGCCCCATGAGCATTGAAGATCTTTCCATTTCTGATATGTTCATCAGTTTCTTTCTTCAGAGATTTGAAGTTCTTCTCATTTAAGTCCTTATACATGCTTGATTAGAGTTACACAAAGATATTTTATATTGTTCGTGTCTATTGTAAAGAGTTGATTTCCTAATTTATTTGTTGGCCCATTTATCATTTATCAAAGGAGGGCAATCTATGTATTATTTTCTAAATAACTTTATATTCAGCTGTTTTTTTTTTTTGCTGGAGGTGTTTATCAGCTTGCTTATGTTTACTATAATATCATCTGCAAATAGTGATACATTGACCTCTTCCTTTCTACTTTGTATCTCTGTGAACTCCATCAGTTAACTTATTGCTCTGGGTAGAACGTTTAATACTATATTAAATAAATAGTGAGAGAGTGGGGTGCATTCACTTGTCTCCAATTTAGTGGAACTGTTTTAAGTTTCTCTACATTTAATTTTATGTTGTCCATTGGCTTTCCATATACTGCTTTGATTATGTTTATGTATGTGCCTTATATCCCTGATCTCAAACTTTTGACATGAAGGGGTGGTGAATTTTGTTGAAGGCCTTTTCATCATATTATGAGATGATAATGTAAATATTTTCTTTCAATTTGTTGATATGGTGGATTATGTGGATTGGTTTTCATATATTGAGCCATCCCCACATCCCTGGGATGAAGCCTACTTGATCATCATGGATGATAGTCTTGATGTATTTCTGAATGTAGTCAAAGTCGCACTTAAAGAAATGTTCAAAGTTCTTAGTTATATGGGACTGAAAATCAAAACAACCCTGAGATTCCACCCTAAACCAAACAGAATGCCTAAGAACAAGAGCTCATGTGACAGCACATGCTGGTGAGTATGTAGAACCCGAGGAACACTCCCTTACTGCTGGTGGGATTGCAGGTTGGTACAACCACTATGGGAGACAATCTGGCTATTCTTCAGAAAATTGGAAATAGTTCTACCTGAAGAATCAGCTCGACTAATTTGGGCATATATCCAAAATATGCCCCACCATTCCAAAGGGCCATGTGCTCCACTATGTTCATAGTAGCCTTACATGTAATAACTGGAAACAACCCAGATGTCCCTCAATAGAAGAGAAGAGACAGAAAATGTGTTTTCTTTACATAATGGAATATTATTCAGCTATTAAGAATGAGGAAATCATGAGTTTTTCAGGCAAATGGTTAGAACTGGAAATTATCATCATGAGTTAAGTATCTCAGACACAAAAGGACACTCATTGTATGTGCTCACTAATAAGTGGATATTAGCCAAAAAGTACAGAATACCTAGGATACAACCTACTGAACTTAAGAAATTTAACAACAGAAAGGCACAAGTGAGGATACTTCAGTAACATTTGAGGGTGAAGAAAATAATCATAGGAGTCAGGGGGAAGGAGGAACCTGGGTGTGAGTGGGGAGATGGAACAGAAATGGGAAGAGGATCAGTTAGTTGGGACAGGAAAGAAGCCCAGAGTGGTAGAAGAATGAGTGGAAATATGCAGGTTTCAGGGTGGGGTTGAGGTACCATGGAACTCTAGAAAGTACCATGGACCTTGGAGTTAAGACTCTCAGGAATTAGTGATGTGCTCAACAGTGAGGAAAGTGAACTTAAATACCATCCACCTCCAGTAGATAGACAGGGCTTCAGATCACTTGGAATGCGGTTACCAAAACAAATTTAAAACTTCTGACCCAGAATTGTTCCTATGTAAAAGTACAAAAATGGAGAAGAGATGAAGGGAAAGGTGGTCCAGTAAAGACCCAACTTGGAATTCCTCTCAAGGGCCGGCTCAAAGAACTGACATTATTACTGATGCAATGGTATGCTGACAGACAGGAGCCTAGCATTTTTTGGCCTCCTAGAGGCCCAAAAAGCAGCTGAATGATTCAGTTGCAGATACTTATACCTAGAAATTGGACTGAAGTCAAGGCCCCTATGGTGGAATTAGAGGAAG
The DNA here is from genome assembly GCF_000001635.26 of Mus musculus. NCBI lineage: Eukaryota > Metazoa > Chordata > Mammalia > Rodentia > Muridae > Mus > Mus musculus. Next base: position 25,803,374 of record NC_000086.7, on the reverse strand, counting down.
GATGGAAGAAGCTGAAGGGAAGAGTGACCCCATAGGAATACTAGTAGTATCAAATGATAAGGATGCCTAGAAGCTCCCAGACACAGAGCCACCAGCAAGGCAGCATGCCAGAGCTGGCTGGAGTACCCTGACACACATATAGCATAGGATTGCCTAGTCTGGCCTTACTGGGAGAATATGTGCCTAATCTTCAAGTGACTTGAGACCCCATGGAGGATGAAGGTCCAGTATATGTGTGAGAGCATCCTCTTGGAAGAGGGTCAAGGGGGAGGAGGAATGTGATGAGGAACTGTGAAGGGGGGGGACCAGGAGCAGAAGCGAAGTTCATCTTCAGCTCCATAGTTAGTTTGAAGCCTACTCTGATATACATAAGACCCTGTCTCATAAAAATAATATTAACTATACTCATGCTAATAGAAATATAATTCCATTTGGAATTGTCCCACTTAAATCTAGGATAACTAAGACCTTTGCTGGCTTCTATTTGCCCTCAACTTATAATAACTATTGTTTTTCAACCTGTCAAGAAAAAATGAGACCTCAAATGTCCTACAATCAAAAGGTGTTACTATGACATGGAGACAGAGCGAAGTAAACCTATGATAAGCAGACTGGAGTTAAAATGCTTAAACCGGCTCCCAGTGTGGAGACAGTGTCTTTTTGTGTCATTCTGATTTTCTTAAAAATTGGATATTTTATTCACTTACATTTCAAATGTTATCTCTTTCCAGATTTCCCCTCTGCAAATAATCTTTTCCAACTCCCTTTACCCTACTTCCATGAGGGTGCTCCCCTCTGACCTATCTACTCCTGCCTCACTGCCCTAGCATTCCTCTACACTGGGACAGCAAATCTTCACAGGACCAAGGGCCTCTTCTCCCATTGATGCCAGATAAGGCTCCTTCAGCTTCTTGAGTACTTCCCCTTACTCCTCCACTGGCGTCCCTTTGCTCAGTCCAATGGTTGGCTGTGAGCATCCACATCTGTATTGGTCAGGATCTAGAAGACCCTCTCAGAAGACAGCTGTATCAGGGTCCTGTCAGCAAGCACTTTTTGGAATCAGCTATAGTGTCTGGGTTTGGTGTCTGCATTTGGAATGGATCCCCAGGTAGGGTAGTCTCTGGATAACCTTTCCTTCAGTCTTTAATCCTCTCTTTTTTCCTATATTTCCTATAGAAAGGAGTAATTATGAATTAAAATTTTGGAACTGAGTGTGGGGCCCCATCCCTCAACCATGCTAATCTCTGGATATGGTCTTTACAGGTTCTCTCTCCCCTTTCGTGGTGTATTTTTTTGCTAATGTAATCCTTTTGGAGTCCTGTGAGTTCCTTGCTTTTTGGCATTGGGGACTTTCTGGTTGCGACACCCAGTTCCCCATCCCTTATTGCTATACACTGCTATTCAGGTTCCTGACCCACATTACATCTCCTCCATCTCCTCTGATATATGATTCTTCCCTCTTTTTCACCTACCCCTCTTCTCTTACATCCCAGTCCCTTTCACCCTCTATTTCCCATGAGTATTTTGTTCCCCTTTCTAAGTAGGGCTGAAGCATTCACACTGGTCTTCCTTCTGCTTGAGCTTCATTTGCTCCATGAGTTGTATCTTGGGTATTCTATGTCTTTTGACTAATATTCACTTATCAGTGAGCACATACCATGTACGGTCTTTTGTGACTGAGTTACCTCACTCAAGACAATAGTTTTTATTTTTTTTTTCAATTTTTAATTAGCTATTTTCTTCATTTACATTTCAAATGCTATCCCGAAAGTCCCCTATACCCTCCCCTGTGCACTACTCCCCAATCCACCCACTACTACTTCTTGGCCCTGCATTCCCATGTACTGGGGCATATAAAGTTTGCAAGACCAAGGGGCCTCTCTCTTCCCAATGATGCCTGACTAGGCCAATTTCTGCTACATATGTAGATAGAGAAAAAAGATCTGAGGGCGCTGGTTAGTTAAATTTTTGTTCCACCTATAGGGTTGCAGACCCCTTTAGCTCCTTGGATATATTCTTTAGATCCACCATTGGGGCCCTGAGTTCTATCCAATAAATGACTATGAGCATCCACTTCTGTATTTGCCAGGCACTGGAATATCCTCACAAGAGACAGCTATATCAGGGTCCTTTCAGCAAAATCTTGCTGGCATGCACAATAGTGTCTGTGTTTGTTGGCTGATTATAGGATGGATCCCTGGATGGGGTAGTCTCTAGATGGTCCATCCTTTCATCTTAGCTCCAAACTTTGTCTCTGTAACTCCTTCCATGTGTGTTTTGCTCCCTATTCTAAGGAGAAATGAAGTATCCACCCATTGGTCTTCTTGCTTCTTGATTTTCTTGTGCTTTGCAAATTGTATCTTGGATATTCCAAGTTTCTTGGCTAATATCCACTTATCAGTGAGTGCATATCAAGTGACTTCTTTTGTATTTGGGTTACCTCACTTGAGATAATATCCTCCAGACACATCCATTTGCCCAAGAATTTCATAAATCCTTTATTTTTAATAGCTGAGTAGTATTCCCTTGTGTAAATGTACCACATTTTCTGTATCCATTCCTCTGTTGAGGGACATCTGGGTTGTTTCCAGCTTTTGGCTATTATAAATAAGACTGCTATGAACATAGTGGAGCATGTGTCCTTCTTACCGGTTGGAACAGCTTCTGGGTATATGCCCAGGAGAGGTATTGCTGCATCTTCAAGTAATACAATGTCCAATGTTCTCAGGAACCGCCAGACTGATTTCCAGAGTGGTTGTACAAGCTTGCAATGCCACCAGCAATGGAGGAGTGTTCCTCTTTCTTCACATCCTTGCCAGCATCTGCTGTCACCTGAATTTTCAAACTTAGCCATTCTGACTGGTGTGAGGTGGAATCTCAGGGTTGTTTTGATTTGCATTTCCCTGATGATTAAGGATGTTGAACATTTTTTCAGGTGCTTGTCAGCCCTTCAGTATTCCTCACTTGGGAATTCATTGTTTAGCTCTGTACCAAATTTTTAATGGGGTTACTTGAATTTCTGTGGTCCAGCTTCTTGAGCTCCTTATATATATTGAATATTAGTTTCCTATCAGATTTAGAATTAGAAAAAAATCCTTTCCCAATCTGTTGGTGGCCTTTTTGTCTTATTGACAGTGTCTTTTGCCTTACAAAAATTTTGCAATATTATGAGGTCCCATTTGTCAATTCTTGATCTTACTGCACAAGCCATTGCTGTTCTGTTCAGGAATTGTTCCTTTTTGCCTATAACTTCGAGGCTTTTACCCACTTTGTCTTCTATAAATTTCAGTCTGGTTTTATGTGGAGTTCTTTGATGTACTTAGACTTGAACCTTGTACAAGAAGATAAGAATGGATTAATTTGCATTCTTCTAAATGATAACCTCCCATTGTGCCAGCACCATTTCTTGAAAATGCTTTTTTTCCAATGGATGGTTTTAGCTCCCTTGTCAAAGTTCAAGTGAACACACGTGTGTGAGTTCATTGCTGGGTCTTCAATTCTATTACATTGATTTCGCTCTCGCTGTACTAGTACCATGCAGTTTTTATCAAAATTGCTCTGTAGTACAGCTTGAGATCAGGCATGGTAATTCCACCATAGTTTCTTTTATTTTTGAGAATAGTTTTTGCTCTCTTAGCTTTCTTGTCATCCAGATGAATATGCAAATTGACCTTTCTAACTCAGTGAAGAATTGATTTGGATTTTTGATGGGAATTGCATTGAATCTGTAGATTTCTGTTGGCAGGATAGCCATTTTTCTATATTAATCCGGCCAATCTATGAACATGGAATATCTTTCCTTCTGAGATCTTAAATTTCTTTCGTCAGAGACTTGAAATTCTTGTCATACGGATCTTTCACTTCCTTAGAATCACACCAAGGTAGTTTATATTTTTGTAACTATTGTGAAGGGTGTTGTTTCACTAATTTCTTTCTCAGCCTGTTCAGCCTTTGAGTAGAGAAAGGCCACTGATTTGTTTGAGTTAATTTTATATCCAGCTACTGTACTGAAGCCATTTATCAGGTTCAGGAATTCTCTGGTGGAATTTTTAGGGTCACTTATATATACAATCATATCATCTGCAAATAAGGATATTTTGACTTCTTTCCAATTTTTATCCCCTTGATCTCATTTTGTTGTAGTATTGCTCTGGCTAGGACTTCAAGTACTATATTGAATAGGTAGGGAGAAAGTGGGCAGCCTTGTCTATTCCCTGATTTTAGTGGGATTGCTTCCAGTTTCACTCCATTTGTTTTGTTATCGGCTACTGGTTTGCTGTATATTGCTTTTATTTTGTTTAGGTATGTGCCTTCAATTCCTGATCTTTCTATGCCTTTTATCATGAAGGGTTGTTGGATTTTGTCAAATGCTTTCTCAGCACCTAATGATATTATCATTTGCTTTTTGTTTTTGAGATTGTTTATGTAGTGGCTTATTTTTTAAAGTGTTGCTGTAGGAGTGATATGATACGGGCTAAATTGCAATAGTGTTGACCTGGCGCTGATTCCACTAGGGGTTGACAGAAGAAAAGGGGATTAGTAAATTCTAAACAGGGATTTGTCTGCAATCTTCAAGAGCTGCTTCAGGCTAGAGGAGTAGGGATTGAAGAACAATTGTTAGAATATTTTTCAGATTACATTGATAGCTTTCTGTATATTAAACCATCCCTGCATCCCTGGGATGTAGCCTTCTTGGTCTTGATGGATGATCGTTTTGATGTGTTCTTGGATTTGGTTTTTGAGGATTCTATTGAGAATATTTTCATCGATATCCATAAGGAAAATTGATCTGAAGTTTTCTTTCTTAGATGGATCTTTGTGTGGTTTAGGTATTAGAGTATTTGTGGCTTCATATAATGAATTGGGTAGAGTACATTCTGTTTCTATTTTGTGGACTAGTATGAGGAGAGTTGGAATTAGGTCTTCTTTGAAGGTCTGATAGAACCTAAACGCATCTGGTCCTGGGCTTTTTTTTTTTTTTTTTTTTTTTTTTTTTTTTTTTTGGTTCGGAGACTATTAATGAGTGCTTCTATTTCTTTAGGGAAAATGGGACTGTTCAGATTTTAATCTGATCCTGATTTAACTTTGTCACCTGGTATCTGTCTGAGAAATTGTCCATTTCATCCAGGTTTTCTAGTTTTGTTGAATATAGCCTTTTGTAGTAGGATCTGATGATGTTTTGGATTTCCTCAGGTTTTGTTGTTATGTCTCTGGTATCTGCCTGGGAAGTTGTCCATTTCATCCAGGTTTTCCAGTTGTGTTGAATATAGCCTTTTATAGTAGGATCTGATGATGTTTTGGATTTCTTTAGGTTCTGTTGTTATATCTCCCTTTTAATTTTTGATTTTGTTAATTAGGATACTTTCCCTGTGCCCTCTCCTTAGTCTGGTTAAGGGTTTATCTAACTTGTTAATTTTCTCAAAGAACCAGCTCCTGGTTTGGTTGAATCCTTGAATAGATCTTTTTTTTTTCCACTTGGTTGATTTCTGCTCTAAGTTTGATAATTTCCTACTGTTTACTCCTCTTGGGAGAATTTGTTTCCTTTAGTTCTAGAGCTTCTAGGTCTGTTGTCAGACTGCTAGTGTGTGCTCAATCTAGTTTCTTTTTGGAGGCACTCAGGGCTGTAAATTTTCCTCTTAGGACTGCTTTCATTGTGTCCCATAAATTTGGGTATGTTGTGGTTTCATTTTCATTAAATGTTAAAAAGTCTTTAATCTTTTTCTTTATTTCTTCCTTGACCAAGATATCATTGAGAAGAGTGTTCTTCAGTCTCCACATGAATGTTGGTGTTCTCTTATTTATGTTGTTATTGAAGTTCAGCCTTAGTCCATCGTGACCTTTTGTATCTATTGAGGCCTGTTTTGTGACCCATTATATGGTCAATTTTGGAGGAGGTACCATGAGGTGCTGACAAGAAGTTATATCCTTTTGTTTTAGGATAAAATGTTGTGTAGATGTCTGTTAGATCCATTTGTATCATAACTTCTGTTAGTGTCCATGAGTCTCTGTTTAGTTTATGTTTCTAGGATCTGTCCATTGGTGAGAGTGAGGTGTGAAGTCTCCCACTATTTTTGTGTGAGGTACAATGTGTGCTTTGAGCTTTACTAAAGTTTCTTTAATGAATGTGGCTGCCCTTGCATTTGGAGCATAGATATTTAGAACAGATAGTTCCTTTTGGAGGATTTTACCTTTATGAGTATGAAGCACCCCTACTTTGATATCTTTGGGTTGGAGGTCAATTTTATTCGATATTTGAATGGCTAGTCTAGCTTGTTTCTTCAGACCATTTGCTTAGAAAATTGTATTTCAGCCTTTTACTCTGATGTAGAATCTGTCTTTCTTCTCGGGGTGGGTTATCTGCATGTAGCAAAATGCTGGGTCCAGTTTGTGTAGTCAGTCTATTAGATTATGTTTTTTAATTGGGGAATTTAGTCTATTGATGTTAAGAGAAATTAAACAAAAGTAGTTGTTGCTTCCTGTTATTTTTGTTGTTAAAGTTGGGATTCTGTTCTTGTGGCTGTCTTATTTTAGGTTTGTTGAAGGATTACTTTCTTGTTTTTTCTCAGGTGTAGTATCCATCTATGTGTTGGTGTTTTACCTTTATTATCCTTTGAAGGGCTAGATTCATGGAAAGATATTGTGTGCATTTGTTTTTATCATGGAATTCTTTGGTTTCTCCATCTATTGTAATTGAGATTTTTGCTGGTGTATATTAGCCTGGGCTGGCATTTGTGTTCTCTTAGGGACTGTATAACATCCGTCCAGGATCTTCTGACTTTCATAGACTCTGCAGATAAGTCTGGTGTAATTCTAATAGGTCTGACTTTATATGTTACTTGAGTGTTTTCCCTTACTGATTTTAATATTCTATCTTTATTTAGTGCATTTTTTTGTTCTGAATATTACATGTCAGGAGAAATTTCTTTTCTGGTCCAGCCTATTTGGAATTCTCTGGGCTTCTTATATGTTCGTGGGAATCTCTTTCTTTAGGTATTGGAAGTTTTCTTCTATAACTTTGTTGAAGATATTTGCTGGCCTTTTAAGTTGAGAATCTTCATTCTCATCTACTATTATCCATAGGTTTGGTCTTCTCATTGTGTCCTGGATTTCCTGAATGTTTTGAGTTGGGATCTTTTTGCATTTTCCATTTTCTTTGATTGTTGTGTTCATGTTACCTATGGAATCTTCTGCATCTGAGATTCTCTCTTCTATCTCTTGTATTCTCTTGATGATGCTCAAATCTATGTTTCCTGATATCTTTCCTAGTATTTTTATCTCCAGAGTTGTTTCCCTTTAGGTTTTCTTCATTGTTTCTACTTCTATTTTTACATCTTGGATTTTTTTTTATTCAATTCCATCATCTGTTTGGTTGTGTTTTCCTGTAATTCTTTAAGGGATTTTTGTGTTTCTTCTACCAGTTTAGCAGTGTTTATCTGTAGTTCTTTAAAGACTTGTACTGATTTAGCAGTGTTCTCCTGTAATTCCTTGAGGGATTTCTGTGCTTCCTCTTTAAGGGCTTCTACCAGTTTAGCAGTGTTCTCCTGTAATTCCTTGAGGGATTTCTGTGCTTCCTCTTTAAGGGCTTCTACTTGTTTAGCCGTGTTCTCCTGTATTTCTTTAAGTAAGTTATTAATGTACATCCTAAAATCTTCTACCACCATCAAGAGATATGATTTTAAATCCGAGTCTTTCTTGTCGGGTGTGTTGGGGTATCCAGGACTTTCTGTGCTGGGCTTACTGGATTCTGATGATGCCCATTGTTCTTGGTTTATGTTAGTAAGATTTTTACCATTGCCTCTCTCCATTAGGTAATCTCTGGTGTTAATGTTCAAGCTGTCTCTGGCTGGAGCTTGGTCCTCCTGTGATTCTGTTAGCCTCTGTCAGCACTCCTGAGAATCCAACTGTCACCTGAGTCCAAGTCTCAGATTACTCTCTGCAGGCAAGTTCTACTCTTGCAGGCAGGTGTCCAGAAGTCTGGAGCTCTCATCCCCCTCCTGAATCCAGGTGTCAGAGCCCTCCCTGTAAGCAGACTCTCCTCTGACAAGGAAGTTGCCCAGGTGTCAGGGTTTCAGCTCGGCCTCCTGGCTGAGGATGAAGGCCCAAAGGGACCCTGTCCAATAAGCTCTGTTGCTTCTGTTGCCCACATGCCCTCCAGTGCTCAAGAGGTCTTGGGTGTGCTAGAGGTCCTGCAGAGTGGAGAGTTCTCTGGGGCCCTCAACACCCTTGGCCGTGTTAACACAGAAGATGGTGGGGCTGGCCCCGACTGGAAAGAATCCCAGCCTCTTGTTGGGCAGGTTTCCTTTGTCCCTGTTCCTGCTGGCAAAAGACCCTTCTCGACTCTTTGGAGCTGATGATGTGTTCCACTCACCTGTGATCCAGAGGTCCCAGGTGTGCTAGGGGTCCTGGGGCATGGAGAATCCTCTGGGGCTCTTGGCGCCCTCTGGTAGGTTCAGTAGGAAGATGGCAGGGCTGGCCTGACCAGAATGGATCCCAGCCTCTATTCAGGTGGTGTTCCTTTGTCCCTGTTCCTACTGACACAATACCCTCTGTGATTCTTTGGACCTGATGTTGCATTGTTCTCACTCATGATCCCAAGGTGATCCCGAGTTCCTGTGGCGTGGAGAGTACTCTAGGGCCCTTGACATCCTCTGGCAGATTCAGTTAGAAGATAATGGGGCAGGATGACAGTTTTTGATCTTAGCCATTCCCACTGGTATGAGGTGGAGTCTCAGGGTTGTTTTGATATGCATTTCTCTAATGACTACAGATGTTTATTTAGGTGCTACTTGGCCATTCATGTTTCCTCAGTTGAGAAATCTGTTTAGCTTTGTTCATTAATTTTAACTAGGGTTATTTGGTTCTCTGGAGTCTAACATCTTTTGTTCTTTATATATATTTTCCGAATAACACTTGCAAGTAAGTTGTTTGTTTGCTCCCCAACAATGTCAAGCTTGGGCACATTCCCTCCAGCTACACTATCAGGGTTCATGGGTATGGGTTTTCCTATTTTACCCCAATTTCAATGCTATATACATTGGGAAACATGGCTTTTGAGACACACTGGCCCTCAGTATGTGAGTTTCACACATATTTAACCAATTACACACAGGAAATATCTGTAAGAAAATAAGTCATCTGTATTGAACATTTCTTGACTTTTTTCTTTCATTCCCTAAATAATATGATACAACCATTTATATAGAATGTACATTTTATTATGTATTATAAATCTCCAAGAGGTGGTTTAGAGTATGTGGGAGGATTGTGCAGGTTACAGGCAAATACTGTGGTATTATAGAGGGGACTTGAGCACCTGGGGCCTTTGTTATTTGTAGAGATTTCTGAAGCCCACCCTTGAGAGGAACAAGTATATGATGTGGTCCCGAATATGGCTTGAACAATATGAGATAGTAGCAAATAGTTTTAGCAAATCACAAGGATAATGCACATCGTGGCCTTCCAGTGGATAGATATGTGATGGAATTGAGCCTTTAGCGAAAACAACTTTGCAATTCCCTTTAAGGCATGTAGACCATGGTCCTCTAAATCCTGGAGAATCCTGTGGGAAGATCTTCAGAGGTAAGTGCTGGAGATGAGGCAGGGATATATTGGGGAGGAAGCAACGTCTCTTTTGTTAAGGATTTCTTTCACTACTCTGCACATACCCTTGAGTTTGCTTCCTGCCAATCATCATCAATACAACTGATAGAGAAAATACATGGAGCTGAACCGAAAAGAAAGTGAAGGTTAACATCACTTTTAAATAAAACTAAAGGAACTGGAGAGATGGCTCATCTGTTGAAAGCACTATTTCTTTTTCTAGAGGACTCACAGTGAATTCCCAGCACCCACATTGCAGCTAAAAACTGTCTTTAACTCCAGTTTCAGGGAAACTAATGCCTGCTTCTGAGCTCCGCAGGCACAAGGCACAAGTGTGGGATCCATAAATATATGTGAGCTAAGCATTTATATATAAAATCTTTTTAAAAGTCTCACAAATTTTAAAATAAACTAAAGCAACCCAGATGAAAGCAGAAATCAAATTTTTTAAAATCTCTTTTTCCCTTCCTTCCTTCCTTCCTTCCTTCTTTTTTTTTTAAAGTAGGATATCACATGGACTAGGAGTTACTCAGAATCATTATTTTTTTCTAAAGATTTATTTTTATTCATGTGTATATGTGTGTTATTGTTTATATAAGTGTCACATTTGTACAGCTCTCCATGGTGACTAAAAGAGGGTGTCAGACCCATTGGAGCTATGGGCAGTTATGAGCTGCCCAATATGGGTGTGTGGGACTGAATTCTGGTCCTCTAGAAGAGCAGCAATCACTCTTTACTTACCCAGGGATCTCTCCAGTCCCTCAGACATACCATGCACTCACAGTTAGCCTTTAATTTCTGATCCTCACACCCCTACATCCAAAGATCTCCCTGTAACATCATGACCAGCAGGATGAAATCTCTTGAAAACCTGGAATAAGTTTGTTAATAACAGCACATGAGCAGGAGAGAGCTAAGTGTTCTAAATAAGTCAAGCAAAAGGAAGAAAGTTAACATTACATTCTCCATAAATATCAGAATACCATTTATGATACATTTATCCACTGTATATATGATATATATTTTCCCATATCCATATGATATATATATATATGTATGTATATATATATATCCATTCAAGCACTAAAATGACATGTATGGTATGCATTTGTTTAAATATCGATGCTAGCATTTAAGTCTTTGATAAGTCACAATCCATATAACCACAGAGATTAGGTAAAGAGTATGGAACTAAAGTAGAGGGAAGAATATTCAAAGGAGGAAAAATATAATTATAGACTTATGGGTGGGGATATGTGGGGATTGGAAGTGAAGACTAAATAAAGATGGGGAAGGAACAGGAAGTGCAGTCGAGTGCCTATGGGTAGGGAGAGTTATAACTAAGAACTATTTGTGGGTGGGTGTATGTAGTTAATGGATGTAAAGACTAAATAGTGATGGAGAAGGAATAGGAAGGGCAGATAAATGCCTATGGAGAGGGAGAGTTATAACTAAGGGCCAATTTTTTTGTCATATGAATCTTCTTAAAATATATACGCATATGTAAGAAATGTAAATGGAATCACCAAATAAAGAGTAAAATAAACCAACTGGACACCACTCAGTATTAAATGAAACCCCAGTGGTTAGAATGGGTTACATATAAGTGAGTTTTTGGCCAAAAGGGACACACACAAACACACAAACAAAGAATCCAGGCTATTGAAAATGCTGTTTATTTGTTTTCCACAAACCAACGGTAATTCCCTATTGGTGACAATAATGCCTACATAAACCATTGACCCAAGAGAAATCAAGCTGGTGCTTAAACAGAGACCACCCAAAATGACTAGTGCTGATGGTACTGGAAGGCACTCCTCATGCTACCAAAGGAGGAAGGTAAATATCAATCAAGCTACAAAAGTTTTAACCTTTAATAGAAAAGTGTCTGCCAGATATACTTTTATAATAGTTTCACAAAAGTTCTAAGAGCAACCAACGAATATTTTTTCTTCATTTGAAGCCCAATCTGTAACCAAGAGAGTTATCTATACTCAAGAGAACCTTTCTGTGTTTGCTTGCCTGTATCCTTCCTTTCCCTCCCTGCCTCCCCCCCCCTCCAAACAGGGGCACAGACAACACAGGTCTTTTTACACTCAGCTTCTCCCTATGAATAAAGAATTGGGAGACAAAGGTACAAAGGGCTCCAGACCAGGTAATTCATTGATATAAAGAGAGAAATATACCCTCTTGATACTTAAAGATGGCATAAAGATATTCTCCTCTAATAATTCTTACAGGATACTCATATTTTGTCTAAAGTGGGAGCAAAAGGAATTTTGGGTTTAAATACTGGTTTGACAGGCTGCCTCTTATAAGCTAGTGTAGCACTTATAAATGGGAAATTTCACCTGTGGTTTGGGACTAGCTAGGGAGTATTAGTCACTGACTCCAAGTAGTGAGAACAGTTATAATCACCTGCTATGAATAGGTATTAATAATAAAGTCTGTGTCTCTAGGTAAAGAGCATAATTGATATTATAATAGGTATTAATTAAATAGATGTCTGTGGCTCCTGGTAGAGAGCATAACAAATAGAAGGTTTAAATAAATGTCTGTAGCTCTTGGTAGAGAGCACAACAGAAAACAGAAAAAGATAGCTAGCTGCTCTAGGAGGAAAGTGTATTATTCATGGGAAATTTCACCTGTGGTTCAGAACTAGATAGGGAATATTAGTCACTGACTCCAAGTAGAGCAGTGATAATCACCTGCTATGAACAGGTATTAATTAATAGAAGTCTGTAGCTCCAGGTAGAGAACGTAACAGATAGCTGGTATAACAGGTATTAGGGGAAGGTTGAATTAATCTCTTTAAATATGGTATAAAGATATACTGCTCTAATAAGTATTACAGGGTACTCATATTCTTTGTAACGTGTGTTTCTAGAGAATTTTGGGGTAAAATCCTGATTTAATAAGCTACTGCTTATAAGCAAATATAGAAATGAAAGGAAAGGGGAAAAGGGAAAAGGGAAAAGGGAAAAAGGGAAAAGGGAATAAGGGAAAGGGAAAGGAAAAGAAAGGAAAGAAAGGGAAGAGGAAAGGAAAGTGAAAAGGATAGGAAAGAGGAAATAAAAGGTAAGGAGAAAGGAAAGGGGAAAAGAAAGAAGATGAAAGAGGAAAGGAAAAGGAAAGAAAATAGAAGTGTGAATCATTTGTTTTAAAGATAGTATAATAAAGTTTGAAGGAGAGTCATATTCTGTCTAATGTGGGCTCCATGGGAATTTTGGGATAATATCCTGACATGACAAATTAGAAAGACCTAAATAGGCTAAAATGAGTGTGGTTTTGTGTATTGTGGTTGTTTAATTGTTCCTATGGGACAGAGGGCAACCTAAAGGTTTTCTTGGTTCCCAGCTGAAGGACATGCTAATTTGTGGAACAGGTTTAGTCATCTGTTTTTGGAAAAGGTGATTAAAGTACTTACACCTTCCAGAGTTATATGGATCAGATTTGGTAGAGGGAGACACCTAAGGTGTAGATTCCAGAGAATCAAATTACAAGTTTGTCTTAGTCAGGGTTTCTATTCCTGCACAAACCTCATGACCAAGAAGCAAGTTGGGGAGGAAAGGGTTTATTCAGCTTAAAATTCCATACTGCTGTTTATCACCAAGGAAATCAGGACTGGAACTCAAGCAGGTCAGGAAAAAGGAGCTGATGCAGAGGCCATGGAGGGATGTTCTTTACTGGCTTGCTTCCCCTGGCTTGCTCAGCCTCCTCTCTTATATAACCCAAGACTAACAGCCCAGAGATTGTCCCACCGACAAGGGGCCTTTCTCCCTTGATCACTAATTGAGAAAATGCCTTACAGTTGTATCTCATGGAGGCATTTCCCCAACTGAAGCTCCTTTCTCTGTGATAACTCCAGCTGTGTCAAGTTGATACAAAACTAGCTAGCACAAAGTTTATCTTGATGATACTAAAATTTTGTTTTGAGATTTATATATTACAGAATATACAGCCTTGGTGAATTTCATGATCAGACATGCTGAACTGACATCCCTGAACCCCTGTTGTCTTGGATTTTCATCTGGATCCAGTCAGGACACAGACATCAGAGATGAATATAATCATTGGTATGGCCTTCATAAGGCCAACTAACTCTCACATTTCCCTACTCTTCCCCCTACCTTCAAACGTATCTCAACACCCATATTCAGCTTGAAGAAGTCATGAAGAGTTGTCATCCAAGTTCCCTAAGCTTCAGGGCTGAGGGTGGTTATCATAGGTTGTTTTAGATACAAAAAATTTTGAAGTTCAGGGCTTAGACCCAGTCCTTCTATTGCTGCTATTATAATCAGATCTGAGATGTTTAAGCAGGTGAGTTAAGGGCCAAATAGGAAATTCAAGGCTATGAGGTTATTGTTTGGGTGTTTTCAGTTATTTTAATTAGAAATGGCTGAGAGTAGTTAACAGACAACAGTCTAAATTACTTCACATAGATAGCTGGTTTTCAAAACATTAGAAGTCCACAGAATTTGAGCTTTAATATTATTTATTCACATGTTGTTAAGACATGTCTGCTCCTGACAGGTTTCCCTTCTTTGATTCAAAAAAGAAACTGAGTATTTTTGAGGTACTCCATTTGTGACAAAATAACCACTAGGCAAGAATTGCCTCATTTCATCTACAGACATAATACAGTTCAAGGAAAGGATACAATTACAGGCTAGGACAGCTTGATTCTGATAAGCCAGAGTAGGCTAGTCCTTATAATTACTGTATCTGAAAGTCTGTCAGATGACCCTGGCCAGTAGGCTGAATACCAATGCTCCAATGTGTTGAAGTAAGGGACTATCCAGGTGATCAGTTGTCTCTGTAAATTGGCTAAGTTTTGGAAGCTGTTTTAGGCTTCCTATATATTTTCAGTTAATATCAGTGGTTCTTGAATTTCTGATGGGGTTAAAAAACTACATAATCTCCTAGAGAACTGAGGCTTTTTACTTTAAGAGGAACAGATTTGAGAGGATGTTTTTCAGATGGCATTGTATCTAAAGCCCAGTGATAGCCAGGCGCAGAACCTGGCTTTACATAAGGATAGATGACAGAGGTTCTATTTAATTAACAACCATAATGAACTGGGTGTTAGGTCTCTTGTAAACAAGGATTTAGTCAGCACTCAGGTGATTTCCTAAAAACCTGCTTCCCACCTTAATTTGTAAAATAAAGGAAAGCTGATGATTGGGCAGATAAAAGGGAAGGTGGAGTGGAAGGTGGGAGAGAGAAGAAGGAGAAAATGGAAGAGGGAGAGGATGCAGAGGTGGAGCAAAACAAAGAAAAGCAGAGCAGAAGCCCCTCGCCTGGGGAAACTGCAAGTTCTAAGGGGTCTCATAAGCTGTGGAAGATGGTAGCATAGTTGTAGATCTGTCCAATCTTGGAGCATAGCATGTAATCATATTAACTGAGTTGTGTTTTCATTGCTGGGGCATATTTGGGAGGAGATTTACCTCAACACCATGGTATTACCACAATGCTGGTAAGAATGACGGCCTTGGGGTTTTCCTTATACTCGGTGGTCATCCTGATAGCTGAGGGTACCAGGCCAATATCCAGTTCTGGATGTTGTAATCCCCTAATGAAGCATAATGCAACTATAACCCTGTTTTCAGTGCCCATGATATTATTTCTGACATATTTACACACTTGGTGAAAAAGCAAGCTTTAAGAATCACAAGCAATTTTACATGTATATTTTGATGGATAGAGCAAAGCATCAACCACTTTACATATATAGTCATATTTGATATGGAACACAGCTCCAACTTTACTTTTCTCACACTGCTTACTTATCTGTGTAAAATCTTTCAGGTAGTATAAAATGCAAGGTGATTACTTTTTGTTTTCTTCTCATGAAAAATTATGAGTATATGTAAGGAAAAACATCTTCAAAATATACACCCACAATGAGCTGTTTATAAATTATTAATAAAAAAACAACTTTCTTCCTAGAATCCACATATATTTATATCTAAGCAAGTTGTTATAGATTAAACATGTGCAAGCAAGCAAGGTAACATTTTTTTTTTCAGCCAGTTACTCTTACAGGTAAACTGCTATTTGCTGTTATAAAAAAGGTCAATTACTTTATTATTTATCTCAAAAATTAATGCTATAAAAATCTTTTTTTAATTAGGCATTTTCCTCATTTACATTTACAATGCTATCCCATACCCTCCCCCCACTCCCCTACCCACCCATTTTGGTCCTGGCGTTCCCCTGTACTGGGGCATATAGAGTTTGCAATTACAATGGGCCTCTCTTTCCAGTGATGGCCGACTTGGCCATCTTTTGATACATATGCAGCAGGAGTCAAGAGCTCTGGGGTACTGGTTAGTTCATAATGTATTTCCACCTATAGGGTTGCAGATCCCTTTAGTTCCTTGGGTATTTTCTCTAGCTCCTCCATTGGGTGCCCTGTGATCCATCCAATAGCTGGCTGTGAGCATCCACTTATGTGTTTGCTAGGCCCCGGCATAGTCTCACAAGAGACAGCTATATCAGGGTCCTCTTAGCAAAATCTTGCTAGTGTATACAATGGTGTCAGCGTTTGGAGGCTGATTATGGGATGGATCCCTGGATATGGCAGTCTCTAGATGATCCATTCTTTTGTCTCTGCTCCAAACTTTGTTTCTGTAACTCTTTTATGGGTGTTTTGTTCCCAAATCTAAGAAGGGGGAAAGTGTCCACACTTTGGTCTTTGTTCTTCTTGAGTTTCATGTGTTTTGCAAATTGTAACTTATATCTTGGGTATTCTAAGTTTCTGGGCTAATATTCACTTATTAGTGAGTACATATCATTTGAGTTCTTTTGTGATTGGGTGACCTCACTCAGGATAATGCCCTCCAGGTCCAACCATTTGCCTAGGAATTTCGTGAATTCATTGTTTTTAATACCTGGGTAGTACACCATTGTGTAAATGTACCACATTTTTTGTATCCATTCCTCTGTTGAGGGACATCTCGGTTCTTTCCAGCTTCTGGCTATTATAAATAAGGCTGCTGTGAACATAGTAGAGTATGTGTCCTTCTTACCGGTTGGGACATCTTCTGGATATATGCCCAGGAGAGGTATTGTGGGATACTCAGGTAGTACTATGTCCAATTTTTGGAGGAACCGCCAGACTGATTTCCAGAGTGGTTGTACAAGCTTGCAATCCCACCAACAATGGAGGAGTGTTCCTCTTTCCCCACATCCTCGCCAGCATCTGATGTCACCTGAATTTTTGAACTTAGCCATTCTGACTGGTGTGAGATGGAATCTCAGGGTTGTTTTGATTTGCATTTCCCTGTTGATTAAAGATGTTGAACATTTTTTCAGGTGTTTCTCAGCCTTTCGGTATTCCTCGGGTGAGAATTCTTTGTTCAGCTCTGAGCCCCATCTTTTAAGGGGGCTATTTGATTTTCTGGAGTCCACCCTCTTAAGTTCTTAATATATATTGGATATTAGTCCCCTATCTGATTTAAGATAGGTAAAGATCCTTTCCCAATCTGTTGGTGGTCTTTTTGTCTTATTGATGGTGTCTTTTGCCTTGCAGAAGCTTTGCAGTTTCATGAGGTCCCCTTGATCTTAAAGCACAAGCCATGGCTGTTCTATTCAGGAATTTTTTCTCTGTGCCCATATCTTTGAGACTTTTCCCCACTTTCTCCTCTATAAGAAGCAGTGTCTCTGGTTTTATGTGAAGTTCCTTGATCCACTTAGATTTGACCTTAGTATAAGGAGAGAGGAATGTGTCGATTCCCATTCTTCTACATGATAACAACCAGTTGTGCCAGCACCAATTGTTGAAAATGCTGTCTTTTTTCCACTAGATGGTTTTAGCTGCCTTGTTGAAGATCAAGTGACCATAGGTGTGTAGGTTCATTTCTTGGTCTTCAATTCTATTCCATTGGTCTACTTGTCTGTCACTATACAAGTACCATGCAGTTTTTATCACAATTGCTCTGTAGTAAAGCTTTAGGTCAGGCATGGTGATTCCACCAGAAGGACTTTTATCCTTGAGAAGAGTTTTTGCTCTCCTAGGTTTTTTGTTATTCCACATGAATTTGCAGATTGCTCTTTCTAATTCGTTGAAGAATTGAGTTGGAATTTTGATGGGGATTGCATTGAATCTGTAGATTGCTTTTGGCAATATAGCCATTTTTACAATGTTGATCCTGCAAGTTCATGAGCATGGGAGATCTTTCCATCTTCTGAGATCTTCTTTAATTTCTTTCTTCAGGGACATGAAGGTTTATCATACAGATCTTTCACTTCCTTAGTTAGAGTCACACCAAGATATCTTATATCATTTGTGACTATTGGGAAGGGTGTTGTTTCCCTAATTTCTTTCTCAGCCTGTTTATTCTTTGTGTAGAGAAAGGCCATTGACTTGTTTGAGTTAATTTTATATCCAGCTACTTTACCGAAGCTGTTTATCAGGTTTAGGAGTTCTATGGTGGAATTTTTAGGGTCACTTATATATACTATCATATCATCTGCAAAAAGTGATATTTTGACTTTATATTTTCCAGTTTGTATCCCCTTGATCTCGTTTTGTTGTCGAATTGCTCTGGATAGGACTTCAAGTACTATGTTGAAGAGGTAGGGAAAAAGTGGGCAGCCTTGTTTAGTCCCTGTTTTTAGTAGGACTGCTTCCAGCTTCTCACCATTTACTTTGATATTGGCTACTGGTTTGCTGTAGATTGCTTGTATCATGTTTAGGTATGGGCCTTGAATTCCTGATCTTTCCAAGACTTTTATCATGAAAGGGTGTTGGATCTTGTCGAATGCTTTTTCTGCAGCTAAAGAGATGACCATGTGGTTATTGTCTTTGAGTTTGTTTATATAATGGATTACATTGATGGATTTTCATATATTAAACCATCCCTGCATCCCTGGAATAAAACCTACTTGGTCAGGATGGATGATTGCTTTAATGTGTTCTTGGATTCGGTTAGCAAGAATTTTATTGAGGATTTTTTGCATCGATCTTCATAAGGGAAATTGGTCTGAATTTCTTTATCTTTGTTGGATCTTTCTGTGGTTTAGGTATCAGAATAATTGTGGCTTCATAGAATGAGTTGGGTAGAGTTCTCTCTACTTCTATTTTGTGGAATAGTTTGTGCAGAACTGGGCTTAGATCTTCTTTGAATGTCTGGTAGAACTCTGCACTAAACACATCTGGTCCTGGGCTTTTTTTGGTTGGGAGACTATTAATGACTGCTTCTATTTCCTTAGGGGATATGGGACTGTTTAGATCATTAACTTGATCCTGATTTAACTTTGGTACCTGGTATCTGTGTAGAAAATTGTCCATTTCATCCAGGTTTTCCAGTTTTGTTGAGTACAGCCTTTTGTAGGAGGATTTGCTGGTGTTTTGGATTTCTTCAGGATCTGTTGTTATGTCTCCCTTTTCATTTCTGATTTTGTTAATTATGATGCTGTCCCTGTGCCCTCTAGTTAGTCTAGCTAAGGGTTTATCTATCTTGTTGATTTTCTTGAAGAACCAAATCCACGTTTGGTTAATTATTTGAATAGTTCTTCTTGTTTCTACTTGGTTGATTTCACCCCTGAGTTTGATTATTTCCTGCTGTCTACTCCTCTTGGGTGAATTTGCATCCTTTTTTTCTAGAGCTTTTAGATGTGTTGTCAAGCTGGTAGTATGTGCTCTCTCCCGTTTCTTCTTGGAGGTACTCAGAGCTATGAGTTTCCCTCTTAGAAATGCTTTCATTGTGTTCCATAGGTTTGGGTATGTTGTGGCTTCATTTTCATTAAACTCTAAAAAGTCTTTAATTTCTTTCTTTATTCGTTCCTTAACCAAGGTATCATTGAGAAGAGTGTTGTTCAGTTTCCACGTGAATGTTGGCTTTCCATTAATTATGTTGTTATTGAAAATCAGCCTTAGGCCATGGTGGTCTGATAGGATACATGGGACAATTTCAATATTTTTGTATCTGTTGAGGCCTGTTTTGTGTCCAATTATATGGTCAATTTTGGAGAAGGTCCCATGAGGTGCTGAGAAAAAGATATATCCTTTTCTTGTAGGATAAAATGTTCTGTAGATATCTGTCAGATCCATTTGTTTCATTACTTCTGTTAGTGTCAATATGTCCCTGTTTAGTTTCTGTTTCCACGATCTGTCCATTGATGAAAGTGGTGTGTTGAAGTCTCCCACTATTATTGTGTGAGGTGCAATGTGTGTTTTGAGCTTTACTAAAGTGCCTTTAATGAATGTGGCTGACCTTGCATTTGGAGTGTAGATATTCAGAATTGAGAGTTCCTCTTGGAGGATTTTACCTTTGATGCGTATGAAGTGTCCCTCCTTTTCTTTTTTGATAACTTTGGGATGGAAGTCGATTTTATCTGATACTAAAATAGCTACTCCAGCTTGTTTCTTCAGTCCATTTGCTTGGAAAATTGTTTTCCAGCCTTTCACTCTGAGGTAGTGTCTGTCTTTTTCCCTGAGATGGGTTTCCTGTAAGCAGCAGAATGTTAGGTCCTGTTTGTGTAGCCAGTCTGTTAGTCTATTTTTTTTTATTGGTGAATTGAGTCCATCGATATTAAGAGATATTAAGGAAAAGTAATTGTTGCTTCCTTTTATTTTTGTTGTTAGAGTTGGCATTCTGTTCTTGTGGCTGTCTTTTCTTTTTTTTTTTTTTTTTTTTTGGTTTGTTGAGGGATTACTTTCTTGCTTATTCTAGGGTGTGATTTCTGTCCTTGTATTGGTCATTTTCTGTTATTATTCTTTGAAGGGCTGGATTCGTGGAAAGATAATGTGTGAATTTGGTTTTGTTGTGGAATAGTTTGGTTTCTCCATCTATGGTAATTGAGAGTTTGGCCGGGTATAGTGACCTGGGCTGGAATTTGTGTTCTCTTAGTGTCTGTATAACATCTGTCCAGGCTCTTCTGGCTTTCATAGTCTCTGGTGAAATGTCTGGTGTAATTCTGATAGGTCTGCCTTTATATGTTACTTGACCTTTCTCCATTACTACTTTTAATATTCTATCTTTATTTAATGCATTTTTTTGTTCTGATTATTATGTGTCAGGAGGAATTTCTTTTCTGGTCCAGTCTATTTGGAGTTCTGTAGGCTTCTTGTATGTTCATGGGCATCTCTTTCTTTAGGTTTGGGAAGTTTTCTTCTATATTTTGTTGAATATATTTGCTGGCCCTTTAAGTTGGAAATCTTCATTCTCATCAACTCCTATTATCCGTAGGTTTGGTCTTCTCATTGTGTGCTGGATTTCCTGGATGTTTTGGGTTAGGATATTTTTCCTTTTTTATTATCTTTGATTGTGCCAATGTTCTCTATGGAATCTTCTGCACCTGTCCCGGACTGGGTGAGGTGGGAGTGCTGCATTCTGATGATGGTGAGTAGTTTTGATTTCTGTTAATAGGATTCTTACGTTTGCCTTTCGTCATCTGGTATTCTCTGGAGCTGTGCAGGATGCACTGGGCAGGGTCCTGGAACTAAGATGTTTGTGCAGGGTACACTCGGCAGGGTCCCGGACTAAGATGTCTGCTGTCAATGCTCAGGCAAAATGCTCCCACACCGGGCAGATCCCTATCCTCTGGCCGGGAAAATGGCCAGCTGTCTGTGCAGGAGACACTCGGCGGGGTCCAGTAACCGAGATTTCCGCTGCCAATGCTCAGGTGAAGCACTCCCGCGCAGGACAGATCCCAATCCTCAGAATTCTTAATATCGCATGGCTGGTGTTGTGGGTATCTGGCGGTAGTCAGCCAACTGTGCAACCTAGCTACCTGGTGCTGCTCAGACCAAAAGGGGCTTGTGCCCCTACTCAGACCGGGTTTTTGCTTCCCTGATTAATGCAGTCTCAAGTCCCTTGGGATTGGATTGGAGCAGATGCGGTGTTCCACTCACCAGAAGACTTAAGATCTCTTGGTGGGTGTTATAGGTAGCTGGCGGTAGTCAGCAGACTGTGCGCCCTAGTTACCCCAGTGCTGCTTGGACAGAAAGGGGCTTGTGTCAGCAGGTCTCATTTCAACAACAAACTAGGCCAAGACAATTACAAATGAGTGAGGATTTTTGTTTCTTTGTTTTATTTTGTTATGTTTTTCAAGACAGGGTTTCTCTGTAGAACTTGGCAACTTGGCTGTCCCAGAACTCACTCTGTAGACCAGGCTTGCCTTGAACTCAGAAATCTGCCTGCATCTACCTCCCAAGTGGTGGGATTAAAGTCATGTGCCAGAACTGCAGGCAGTCTGGAAGAGGTTTTATTGAGAGGGAGAGACAAGGTGGTGGCAGACAGAGAAGAGGGGGAAAAGAAAGAGAGGGGGGGTGTTCCCCTTATTTATATGGAAAATGATGTAATACAGGTAAAGGTGGGAGGTGAGCCAAGTGTATTCTGGGAACATGGTAGCTTTCATCTTGGCAACAGTTCTGTAGGTCGCTCTATCACCTATGTGATGTAATTGGTTTGAGAGGTCCTGATGCCAAAATAACTCCCTTCTTGTTATAACGAAAAGGAAAGAAAAAGGGAAAGGCAATGATGAAAAGGGAATGACGGCATCATGTATTTTAAGCTGCTTCCTGCTGTGTATGAGCATTGCTCATTTTGTGGTGTAGCTGACTTTAAACATCTAGATCCTCTTGGTAAACGTTCACATCAGGTTCCTTTGTGGACAGCAGCTCTTCTGTGGGCAGTGGCTGGTAATCCTCTAACTCAAACTGATTAGTAGTTTGGCTAGAAACTTTCTGTATTTGTTATTGAAGAAATATGGAAAGAAGATGAATGAGGCAGCGATAAAATAATAATGCCAAGAAGATGACTAGCAATGGTGTTATGAAAGGGAGTATCCACTTCCATATAGGATTTTCAAAAATCCTAGAACTGGAGGTCTCATGGTCTCTGAAGTTCTCGATGATGTCATACTGTAGCTCCTGGATTTTATCACTATCCAGGACTGGTTGACATAGAAACAGCATTCTTCTTGGATTGTAGCCACATGCGCCCACACTAACTGGGTTCCTGAGTGGGAGGCCGGAGCTGTAATTGATAGAATGGTGAGAGAAGTAATGGAGACCAAGACATATTTTCTGATCAAGGCCCAAAGTTTAGTAAGAGTCTGTGCTTATAAAGGGGGGATGGGAGGCCCATCCTCAGCCAATCCATTCTTGATGCCTGTCACCAGCCTGTAGGCAATCTGCTGGACAGAACTGGTTTGCCAAGTAGGTGTAAATTACTGGATTGTTTGTTGTCTCTGGAATATCTCAAGAACCTCTCAGCAGGTAGCAGTGTCTTGGAGAAGAGCAGGCAGGTTACAGAACAATAGAGCCTTCTAGGTGAGAAGGCTCCACCCAGGTGTTCTTATTCTCAGTGGCAGTGAAGTCTGAATCAGCCTGCTTCAAGGCTGGTGGAGGCTAAAGTGGAGGAACAGGCAAAGACCACCTTCTTTAGCTTCAGAATATCTAGCCCCTGTAGATTCTGAAGTACCACGACTGCCAAAGAATCTATCTGTTTCTGGATACTGAGCACATTTTCAGACATTTTTTTGTAGATAGCTTTTTAACTGGGAAGTGAACTTATTATATTGGGTCATGGAAGTCATTATCCCTGCAATTCCAGTACCAGCACCTATTGCTATTCCCATAGCAACCAAGAGTGAAATGACTTGAATCGCCCTCTTATGTTGACCAGCTATCATATTTTCAACTGGGATTGGCAGGGGCTCCTTTCCCTGGATTACTTCCTGTTCAGGGAAAAGGAGTACCATTGTTCAAAGTCCTGACCAGCTGATGGGTAGGCAATGATATTCCTGAGTGCCACAAAGAATTGACGTGTTCAGGACTACATGGCATTATGGCAGGGATGATATATTGAGGGATATGATTTTATTGAAGTATAGAAAACATAGTGTTCCTACAGGACGTATCCCAGAGGTCTTAATACAGTTTGCCATGCCAAAGAGAGGGATAGAGGTAAGGTATGGAGTCATGGCAACTTTGGAGTCAAGGCAACTGACAAAGGCTAAGGTAAAGTTACTTGGCAATATCACTGGAGAGGCTGTAAGTGACAATTGTGAGTTAGCTCCAGGGGGTACACATAATCAGCAGTCTTTAAAGTGTTGAGGCTGGTGACATTAAGGAGTTGGTATGCTGAGGTCAAGTTTGAAGCAAAAGGCAAAATGACAAGTTAGTGCCATTTATGAGGGGCGATATCAAAGAGGAAAGGACCTCAGAGGAGTGTTTGATTATCTCCCCTACTTTTCAGATATCTAGGGGTTGGGTAATTGAGACATATTTTCTGTGGATATGGTTGGTACTTACTAGGGAACTGGGTTGATTTTTACTGTAGAGCTTACCAATAACTCCTACCTCCCACCTGGAATCCCATGAGTCTTATATGTAGAAAAAGATTGTCTTGTGGTGTTGATAGAAGAAATGATTGGTTCATGATCCTAGCATATGTATCTGACAAGACCAATATGGGCAGCCCCCATATTCATCTGGAAGTTTTCTACAATAATCTTTTCTCTGGTTAAAGAAAAAGCAAGTATAGAGATCATAATATTTAGATGGGATAACAGATACAGGGATGATAGCAATTTGGATCATTTCCTGGCATCCACCTATGGAGGAGTTTCCTGACCCTATTCGGAAAGAATGTTTGTTATTTGTGGGGATTTCTTGGACTTTGACCCTCCAGATGTCAGGGCTACCCAGATGGAAATGAACATCAGGGGGAGGATAAGAAACCCATATCTTATCCAGTGATGTCAAGCTTGACTGCCAGAGTAGAGTCTCATTTTTTGGAACTGGGGACATGTAGAGTGGTCTCAATGTCTTCTGGAACTTAATAGATAGAGAATGGTCCGGTTAGGGTGAATGTATATGAAGAAGTGTCATTTTTAGATGGAGGAATGACAGTTTTGAGGTGAGACAAATGGATCCAATGAGAGAGTCCCTTGGGTTTAGCAGCTGTAGAGGTCACAAGGATTACCTTAAAAGGGCCCTGCCATTTAGGAGAGAGATGTGATGCCAATGATCTGTAGGGGATAGAAGGACTTGAAAAGAAATGGACAGGAGACAGTTTATGGCCGTAGTAGATGGTGGTCAGCAAAGTTCCATAGGAAAGAACAGAGATGGCAAAGTATGGGGTGAATATATGATCTGGGAATGGAGAATATATAGGTGAAAGACCAGGCATTAGGAATGAATGTCCATACATGAGTTCAAAGGGTAAGTTGAGGAGAAGGCACTTGTGGAGAGCTCATAGCCTAGAAAGAACCAATGGTTGGAGTTTTACCCAATAAAGGTGAAGTTCTCGTGACAGGTTAACAAGACTGTATTTTTTTAAAGAGCAGTTAGTTCTTTATACATTACCTGAAGATTGAGGGTGGTAGGGAATATGAAAATGTCAGGGGATGTCTAGGGACTTAGATATGATTTGAGAAACTTTGCAAGTAAATTCAGGATTATTGTCTGATTAGAGAGAGGCTGGGATATCAAACTGGGGGATGGTCTCTCAGAGGAAGAGGAGATCAGAGCACTTTTGTCATAGAACAAGAAAAAATAAACCTCTGACTCAGTACAGCCCTTATCAGCCTGTTCTAATTTTTGATATTGTTGGAGCAACATAAGAACCTGTACAGCACTGACCCGCTGTCTGTTGAAAGCCACTATCTTGTGAATTATGCAGGGGCCTATGGTAAATAAAAGAAACAAGATTAATAAGGGGCCCATGAGGGCAGATAGTAAAGTAGTCATCCATGGGGATTTTGTGAACCAACCTTCAAACCATCCTTCATTAGATTCTCACTCTCGTTTTCAGTTTTCTAACCTTTCTCTGAGTTTGGCCATAGAGTCTCTCTAATTGCCCCTGAATGGTCAATATAGAAGCAAAACTCTTCCTTTAGGGCATGGTGCTGTTGTCTCAAAACTAAAAGCTGCAATGTACTAAATCTTGCTCTAATAAAGGGGACTAGCCTATCTAACACACATGGAACTATAAATAAAAAGCAGAAGCAAAATCAAAAGGAGTCCCATAAGGGTAGAAAGTAGGGTGGTCAAGAGTACAAGATAAGGTCCTTTCCACCGAGTATCAAGGTTTTCTGCATGGAGACATCTAACGCAGACAGTATCTCTAACTTGGAAGAGATGTGGGGCTTGCAGGTCTCCTCATGAGTAGGCCTCGTGGAGCTGCTTCTATGCTCGCTGTCTCACCCACTTGAGTGCCTTGAGCCTAAAGGACAAAGCCTGGGGATGCAGCACATCAGCACTATGTACAGAGGCTATTTTTACCAGTGGAGGGGATTCCCCATAGAGTAATCCATAGGGGGTCAGTCCAAACTGTCCAGGAGTGTTTCTAACCTTGAAGAGCACAAAGGGTATGAGAGCTATCCAATTATTAGCGCCAGTCTCTGCTGTCAATTTGGTAAGGGTCTCTTTAATGGTTTTATTCATCCTCTCTACCTGTCCTGAGCTTCGAGGCCTGTATGCACAATGTAACTTTTAATCAATCCCCAGTATCTTGGCCAGTCCCTGACTTACCTAGGCAACAAAGGCAGGTCCATTATCAGACCTGATTACCTTGGGTATCCCAAACCTTAGGAAGATTTCTTCTAGGATCATCTTGGCCATCACATTGGCCGTCTCAATCCTGGTAGGAAAATCTTCTATCCAGCTCAGAAAGGTATCTATAAAGACTAATAAGTACTTGTTGCCATTTCTAGCTGGCTTAATATCTGTAAAATCTCCCTCCCAGTAGGCCTTAGGCCGGTTGCCCCTGAACCTCTTATCAGGAGTATACATGGAGTTCCCTGTATTAGTCATAGCACAGACCTTGTAGCTTTTGACTATTTCTTCTGCCATGTCAGGGAGTCCTATAACATAGTAGTCAGAGGACCTAACCATACCTTTTAATTTCTTGGACCCCAGGTGTGTCAAGTAATGTAAGATGGCACCAGTCCTAATTTGTCCATAACTTGATAGTCCTCAAGGGTGTATCTAAAGCTGGTCTCTCTGATATCATAATAATCTTTAGGCTCATTGACTGCCAGGGTCATTGCTCCTTTGGCTGCCTCTTTGGCGGTTAGATCTGCCATCCGGTTCCCTTTAGCCACAGCATCTTAGGCCTTTATCTGCAGATGTCAACATCCGTCTTTGTCTGAATATTGCTCCATTCAGTGGCAAAAGCATACCTGCTGTCAGTGTACTTTCCTTTTGCCATTTGCAGAGCTTGTATCAAAGCCACAAGTTCGGCTTTCTGGGCCGATGTTCCTTCAGGGAGACTGCTGGCCTACATCACTTGCTTTCCATCCACCACTGCTGCTCCTGCCTTCCACTTTCCTTCAACCATGAAGCTACTGCCATCCCTGTATCAGCTCAGACTCCCAGGCAAAGGCTGATCCTTCAGATCATTTCGAGTACTAGTTTATTCTGCCAGAATGTCAGCGCAGTGATGAGTAGGTGAAGAGTCATCAGTCTCTGGCAGTAGGGTAGCGGGATTGAGGACAACAGGGGGAGCAAAGATCGCTCGTTTAGTCAACAAAATGCTCTGATAATGTGTCATACGTGTGTAGGTCATCCATCGGTCAGGAGGCTGTTGGATAATGCTTTCAAGTGTGTGGGGTGCCACTACAGTTATTTGCTGTCCCAGAGTGAGCTTATCAGCATCCTTGACAAGCAGAGCTATAGCAGCGATAGCTTTCAGGCAAGAAAACCACCAGCTGGCAACAGGGTCTAACTTCTTGGATAAGTAAGCCACTGGCCTTTTCCAAGGTTCCAAAGTCTGAGTAAGGACTCCTCTGGTGGCCCTTGTTCAGTAGGGCCTTTTTAATTTCTTCAAAGGCTTTGATCTGGAGTCCTCACAAACATCTCCCCTTCCTTGGTTAGGGGGGTACAACAGGGCAGTTAAGGTCACAAACCCAGGTATCCAGAACCTGCAGAAGCCAGCAGTGTCCAAGAATTCTCTTACTTGCCTTGGTGTAGTTATGGTGGGGATCTAAGTTTCAGTCTTTTTTCTGGCTTCCTTTAGCTACTGCTTACCGTCTCAAAGGGTATATCCCAAATAAGTAACTTCAGTCCGACTCAGCTGAGCCTTTTTAGCTGAGGCTCGGTACCCCAACTCACTCAATTCTGTTAAGCACACTGGCCTTCTGTTGCCCAGTTTCCCTGTCTGTCTAGGTCCTTTCTTTTCTTTCTCTCCTACCAGTGTGGCCAAAATTCTAGTCAAATTTCTTTCTTGTTTATGATCCCTCCTGTTTTTTTCTTTCTTCTGCCTCCAACCTCTCTCTCTCTCTCTCTCTCTCTCTCTCTCTCTCTCTCTCTCTCTCTCTCGTATTACACCTTCTCTGCCCCTTTCATTAGATCATGTAACTGTCTCTCTCTTGTAATACACCTTCTCTTACTTAGCCAAATTAGTGGGCCATTTTGAAGCACCTCTGAGACCAGAGCCTGGTGATAGTATTTCAAGCTCTCCATACCTTTAGCCATGTTGTAGTCCCAACCAGGGCAAATCAAAGGGAATCCCGTGTTAATCTCATTTTGTAGCTGTGTAGGCCACCTGTCGGCTCCTGAGATATTTTTTCTAGTCTCTAACAGAATTCTCTCTTGTTCTTCAGTTAGGGTTAGGCTGCAGCATCTGCTGAAAATCATCCCAAGTAGGCTGATGAGAGAACATAAGGGACTCCACCAACACTGTGAGGCATTGGGGATCCTCTGAGAAGAGGGGGTGTTTAGTTTCCCAGTTATAAAAATCAGCAGAGGAAAATTACCAGTACTGAAGGGGTTGAAGATTGGGCGGGTCCACTGGATTCAATTCGGACTCTGCACTCTCCAGCTCAGTGTACTCTGAGCAGGTCCATAGGCCTGGACACTTGGGGGGGGGGTTGGTGGTGGCGAATCTGGACAGTGGGCCCTTCCTGTGGCACAGCTGCTCCTGGGGTGCCCAGCTGGTGCTGCGCAGGCCCCAAGGCCTGACCCTCTGCCCTCAACTCTGCCCATCCTGTGGGCACAAGGTACATGGCAGGGGGGTGTCCTGGGACCTCCGTGTCAGTGTTCCCCAAAAAACTGGGCCTCCTAAGATACATTTAACTGAGATAATATTTAATGTGATTGTTATCCTAGAAAGTAAGATTAAGATAAAATTTAAAGCAATGTCTCTTTAATGAAGCGTTAAAGCTTACATTGTCATGCATTCATAGATATAAATTGGCAGCCAAATTTTGCAATGTAGTAGTGAAGTTTTAATGTTGATTCTTAAAGTGATAAATTGTTTTGAAATTGGGTTTTGCTTTCCCAAAGTTATAGTTATAATCTAATGTTGCAAAAGAAACTTAGTAATTCTAATATCCTCATGGCAAGAGGAACTAAGCTCAGAGCAGCTTTTGCTTGGTTTCTGTGACTTTCTTTGTCTTGCAAACAGTGCCTAGGGAAGCTCTGGAGATTTGCCTCCAGGGGAAATTCCTTTTAGCTGAAAGAGCACCTTTACAGATCTAGCCAGATGCTGTTTTAATAAAGTTCAAATCCATAGTTTATAAAGGGTCAATCAGACTGTAAAACTTATAAAGGCATTACTATCTGGCTTTCCTACCTTTTATATAGTCATTATAGATATAAAAGTTTGTTTATTTTTTTCTCTCTCTCCTTTGCATCTTAATGATTGTAAAGGTTTTGCTTCAAGTAAGTTTATAATAACTGGAATATTTTGCCTCTAGATATGGCTAAATATGAATCTACATTATGTGAGATTTGTTTTATCATTTCTGCTTCTAGACAAGAAGCCAAGAGTTTGAATCTTCCAGTGTACATTTTTTTCTTAGTAGAAATATTTTATTAGCTAATGCCTTTCAAGGGAAGTTTACTTTAAACCCTTGTTCTCACACAAGGAGCTTTTAAGTTCTGGGGAGTAGATGTTGCTCCTAAAAAGATTCAGAGGCAATATCTTTTTATTACTTAGGGTTTTAGTTTACTACAGAAGGCTTTGCAGAAAATAAAGAAAGCTTTTATAAGTGTTATTAATTATTTTTTATTAGGTATTTTCCTCATTTACATTTCCAATGCTATCCCAAAAGTCCCCCATACCCTCCCCCCACCACTCCCCTACCCACCCACTCCCAATTTTTGGCTCTGGTATTCCCCTGTACTGGGGCATATAAACTTTGCAAGTCCAATGGGCCTCTCCTTCCAGTGATGGCCGACTAGGCCATCTTTTGATATATATGCAGCTAGAGTCAAGAGCTCCATGGTACTGGTTAGTTCATAATGTTGTTCCACCTATAGGGTTGCAGATCCCTTTAGCTCCTTGGGTATTTTCTCTAGCTACTCCATTGGAGGCCCTGTGATCCATCCAACAGCTGACTGTGATCATCCACTTATGTGTTTGCTAGATCCCAGCATAGTCTCACAACAGACAGCTATATCAGGGTCTTTTCAGCAAAATCTTGCTAGTGTATGCAATGGTGTCAGCGTTTGGAAGGTGATTATGGGATGGATCCCTGGATATGGCAATGTCTAGATGGTCCATTCTTTTGTCTCTGCTCCAAACTTTGTCTCTGTAACTCCTTTTATAGGTGTTTTGTTCCCAATTCTAAGAAGGGGCAAAGTGTCCACACTTTGGTCTTCGTTCTTCTTGAGTTTCTCGAGTTTTGCAAATTGTAACTTATATCTTGGGTATTCTAAGTTTCTGGGCTAATATCCACTTATCAGAAGTACATATCACTTGAGTTCTTTTGTGATTGGTTTACCTCACTCACGATAATGTCCTCCAGGTCCAACCATTTGCCTAGGAATTTCATAAATTCATTCTTTTTCATAGCTGAGTACTATTCCATTGTGTAAATGTACCACATTTTTTGTATCCATTCCTCTGTTGAGGGGCATCTGGGTTCTTTCCAGCTTCTGGCTAATATAAATAAGGGTGCTATGAACATAGTGGAGCATGTTTCTTTCTTACTGGTTGCAACATCTTCTGGATATATGCCCAGGAGTGGTATTGCGGGATCCTTCAGTAGTACCATGTCCAATTTTCTGAGAAACCGCCAGACTGATTTCCAGAGTGGTTGTACAAGCTTGCAATCCTAATTGTTATTAATTATAATCAATGTTAATTAAATATTAGCTGTGTCAACAACAATTCTTTGGCAAGAGAAAACATTATTGTAAAGTCATTTTCGCATCCTCCCAGCCAGTTCTTGGCCCACGTGGAGCCAGCTAACTGCTGGCTGCTGTGGGGCGGCACCATGGGCCACACAGCGTTCCCTGAGCTGTAGTGGTGCGGGAGGCCGCCAGAAAGCGGGAGGCTTTGTAACAAACTCAAGAGAGGGCTGCCCTCGCCATTGCCCCATGAGCCTCCACCGGTCCCGACCAGGGTAGCTGTATTTTTTGCACTAAGACTCAGGGTGGGTTTTCTGGCCTACAACAGATTGGGCTGCCTTCAGCTTCTTCTGCCTGAGAGGAAGGCCAAGGGTGGGGAAGGCCGAGGTGTCGTTCACCTCCAAACACAGTTTCTACATCCTATTAAAACTACTGTGGTACTAATAAAGAATTGTAAGATATACTTGTGTATTTTAGAAAACCTATAACAAACTTGTGTCTTAAAACCCTAAGTGTCTGTTCTGTGTTCAAAACAGCAATTAATTTGGTTTTTACAAAATGTTAATAATTGATCTATTGCATACCATTATTTTAAATAAGACTGACAATCAATATGCCAAAGATAAGTTAAAAATTGCTTTATGCATGCTTCTGTAGTTTCTATAAATCCATGCATGAATACCTCCCAATTATTGTGTTTAAAACAACCCCTCTATGGGAAGTAAGTAGATATAAATTCCCAATTCTAAGAAGGGGCAAAGTGTCCACACTTTGGTCTTCGTTCTTCTTGAGTTTCATGCGTTTAGCAAATTGTATCTTATATCTTGGGTATCCTAAGTTTCTGGGCTAATATCCACTTATCAGTGAGTACATGTTCTGTGAGTTCCTTTGTGATTGGGTTACCTCACTCAGGATAATGCCCTCCAGGTCCATCCATTTCCCTAGGGATTTCATAAAATCATTCCTTTCAATAGCTGAGTAGTACTCCATTGTGTAAATGTGCAACATTTTCTGTATTCATTCCTCTGTTGAGGGGTTCCTCTATGAGGAACCTACAGACTGATTCCAGAGTGGTTGTACAAACTTGCAATCACACCAACAATGGAGGAGTGTTCCTCTTTCCAGCTTCTGGCTATTATAAATAAGGCTGCTATGAACATAGTGGAGTATGTGTCTTTCTTACTGGTTGGGACATCTTCTGGATATATGTCCAGGAGAGGTATTGCTGGATCCTCTGGTAGTACTATGTCCAATTTTCTGAGGAACCGACAGACTGATTCCAGAGTGGTTATACAAGTTTGCAATCACACCAAAAATGAAGGACTGTTCCTCTTTCTCCACATCCTCACCAGCATCTGCTGTAACCTGAATTTTTCATCTTAGCCATTCTGATTGGTGTGAGGTGGAATCTCAGGGGTGTTTTGATTTGCCTTTCCCTGTTGATTAAGGATGTTGAACATTTTTTCAGGTGCTTCTCTGCCATTCGGTATTCCTCAGGTGAGAATTCTTTGTTCAACTCTGAGCCCCATTTTTAATGGGGTTATTTGATTTTATGAAGTCCACCTTCTTGAGTTCTTCATATATATTAGATATTAGTCCCCCTATCCGATTTGGGATAGGTAAAGATCCTTTCCCAATCTCTTGGTGTTCTTTTTGTCTTATTGACAGTGTCTTTTGCCTTGCAAAAGCTCTTCAATTTTATGAGGTCCCATTTATTGATTCTCAATCTTACAGCACAAGCCATTGCTTTTCTTTTCAGGAATTTTTCCCCTGTGCCCATATCTTCGAGGCTTTTCCACACTTTCTCCTATATAAGTTTCAGTGTCTCTGGATTTATGTGGAGTTCCTTAATCCACTTAGATTTGACCTTAGTACAAGGAGATAAGTATGTATCGATTCACATTCTACTACACGATAACAACCAGTTGTGCCAGCACCAATTGTTGAAAATGTTGTCTTTCTTCCACTGTATGGTTTTAGCTCCCTTGTCGAAGTTCAAGTGACCATAGGTGTGTGGGTTCATCTCTGGGTCTTCAATTCTGTTCCATTGGACTACTTGTCTGTCACTATACCAGCACCATGCAGTTTTTATCACAATTGCTCTGTAGTACAGCTTGAGGTCGGGCATGGTGATTCCACCAGAGGTTCTTTTATCTTTGAGAAGAGTTTTTGCTCTCCTAGGTTTTTTGTTATTCCAGATGAATCTGCCGATTACTCTTTCTAATTCGTTGAAGAATTGAGTTGGAATTTTGATGGGGATTGCATTGAATCTGTAGATTGCTTTTGGCAAGATACCCATTTTTACTATATTGATCCTGCCAGTCCATGAGCATGGGAGATCTTTCCATCTTCTGAGATCTTCTTTAATTTCTTTTTTCAGAGACATGAAGTTCTTATCATATAGATCTTTCACTTCCTTAGTTAGAGTCACACCAAGGTATTTTATATTATTTGTGACTATTCAGAAGGGTTTTGTTTCCCTAATTTCTTTCTCAGCCTGTTTATCCTTTGTGTACAGAAATGCCATTGTCTTGTTTGAGTTAATTTTATATCTTGCTACTTCACTGAAGCTGTTTATCAGGCTTAGGAGTTCTCTGGTGAAATTTTTAGGGTCACTTATATATATTATGATATCATCTGCAAAAAGTGATATTTTGACTTCATCTTTTTCCAATTTGTATCCCCTTGATCTCCTGTTGTTGTCTAATTGCACTGGCTAGGACTTCAAGTAAAATGTTGAATTGCTCTGGCTAATACTTCAAGTACTATGTTGAACAGGCAGGGAGAAAGTGGACAGCCTTGTCTAGTCCCTGATTTTAGGGGGATTGCTTCCAGATTCTCACCATTTACTTTGATGTTGGCTACTGGTTTCCTGTAGATTGCTTTTATCATGTTTAGGTATGGGCCTCGAATTCCTGATATTTTTAAGACTTTTATCATGAATGGGTGTTGGATTTTGTCAAATGCTTTCTCCACATCTAACAAGATGATCATCTGTTTTTTGTCTCTCCGTTTGTTTATATAGTGGATTATATTGACAGATTTCTGTATATTAAACCATCCCTGCATCCCTGGAATGAAACCTACTTGGAATGAATGAATGATTGTATCGATGTGTTCTTAGATTTGGTTAGGAGAATTTTATTGGGTATTTTTGCATCAATATTCATAATTGAAATTGGTCTCAAGTTCTCTTTGCTGGGTCTATCTGTGGTTTAGGTATCAGAGTAATTTTGTCTTCATAGAATGAATTGGGTAGAGTACCTTCTGCTTCTATTTTGTGGTATACTTTGTGAAGAACTGAAATTAGATCTTCTTTGAAGGTCTGATGGAACTCTGCACTAAACCCATCTGGTCCTGGGCTTTTTTTGGTTGGGAGACTACTAATGACTGCTTCTATTTCTTTTTTTTTTTTTTAAGATGTATTTATTTATTTTATGTAAGTAGCTGTCTTCAGACACTCCAGAAGAGGGCACCACATCTCATTACAGACGGTTGTGCGCCACCATGTGGTTGCTGGGATTTGAGCTCAGGACCTCCGAAAGAGCAGTCAGTGATCTTAAGCACTGAGCCAACTCTCCAGCACTGCTTCTATTTCTTTAGGGGTTATAGGATGGTTTAGATCATTAACCTGATCCTGATTTAAGTTTGGTACCTGGTACATGTCTAAAAATTTGTCCATTTCATCCAGGTTTTCAGGTTTTGTTGAGTATAGCCTTTTGTAGAAGGATCTGATGGTGTTTTGGATTACTTCAGGATCTGTTGTTATGTCTCCCTTTTCATTTCTGATTTTGTTAATTAGGATGCTATCCCTTTGCCCTCTAGTGAGTCTGGATAAGGGTTTATCTATCTTGCTGATTTTCCCAAAGTACCTGCTCCTCCATTGGTTGATTCTTTCAATAGTTCTTCTTGTTTCTACTTGGTTGATTACTTGCCCCTGAGTTTGATTGTTTCCTGCTGTCTACTCCTCTTAGGTGAATTTGCTTCCTTTTGTTCTAGAGCTTTTAGGTATGTTGTCAAGCTGCTAGTGTTTGCTCTCTCCAGTTCCGTTTTGGAGGCACTCAGAGCTATGAGTTTTCCTCTTAGAAATGCTTTCGTTGTGTCCCATACGTTTGGGTATGTTGGCACTTCATTTTCATTAAACTCAAAAAAGTCTTTAATTTCTTTCTTTATTCCTTCCTTGACCAAGGTATCATTGAGAAGAGTGTTGTTCAGTCTCCACATGAATGTTGGCGTTCTGTTATTTATGTTGTTATTGAAGATCAGCCTTAGTCCATGGTGATGTTATAGGATGCATGGGATAATTTCAATGTTTTTGTATTTGTTGAGGCCTGTTTGGTGACCAATTATTTGGTCAATTTTGGAGAAGGTACCAGACAATCTGAAAAGAAGATATATCCTTTTGTTTTAGGATAAAATGTTCTTTAGATGTCTGTTAAATTCATTTGTTTCATAACTTCTGTTAGTTTCAATGTGTCCTTATTTAGTTTCTGTTTCCATGATCTGTCCATTGATGAAAGTGGTATGTTGAAGTCTCCCACTATTATTGTGTGAGGTGCAATGTGTGTTTTGAGCTTTACTAAAGGTTCTTTAATGAATGTGGCTGCGCTGGCATTTGTAGCACACATATTCAAAATTTGAAGTTCCTCTTGCAAGATTTACCTTTGATGAGTATGAAGTGTCCCTCCTTGTCTTTTTTGATAACTTTGGGTTGGAAGTTGATTTTATTCGGTATTAGAATGGCTATTCCAGCTTGTTTCTTCAGACCATTTGCTTGGAAATTTGTTTTCAAGCCTTTCATTCTGAGGTAGTGTCTGTCTTTTTCCCTGAGATAGGTTTTCTGTAAGCAGCAAAATGTTGGGTCCTGTTTGTGTAGCCTGTCTGTTAGTCTATATCTTTTTATTGGTGAATTGAGTCCGTTGATATTAAAAGATATTGAGGAAAAATAATTGTTGCTTCCAAATATTTTTGTCATTAAAGTTGGGATTCTGTTCCTGTGGCTCTCTTCTTTTAGGTTTGTTGATGGATTACCTTCTTGCTTTTTCTAGGACGTGTTTTCCATTTTTTTTCCATTTTTATTAGGTATTTAGCTCATTTACATTTCCAATGCTATACCAAAAGTCCCCCATACCCACCCACCCCCAGTCCCCTACCCACCCACTCCCCCTTTTTGGCCCTGGCGTTCCCCTGTACTGGGGCATATAAAGTTTGCAAGTCCAATGGGCCTCTCTTTCCAGTGATTGCCAACTAGGCCATCTTTTGATACATATGCAGCTAGAGTCAGGAGGGGTACTGGTTAGTTCATAATGTTGTTCCACCTATAGGGTTGCAGATCCCTTTAGATCCTTGGGTACTTTCTCTAGCTCCTCCATTGGGAGCCCTGTGATCTGCTAGGGCCCGGCATAGTCTCACAAGAGACAGCTACATCTGGGTCCTTTCGATAAAATCTTGCTAGTATATGCAATTTTGTCAGCGTTTGGATGCTGATTATGTGGTGGATCCCTGGATATGGCAGTCTCTACATGGTCCATCCTTTCATCTCAGCTCCAAACTTTGTTTTTGTAACTCCTTCCATGGGTGTTTTGTTCCCAATTCTAAGGAGGGGCATAGTGTCCACACTTCAGTCTTCATTCTTTTTGAGTTTCATGTGTTTAGCAAATTGTATCTTATATCTTGGGTATCCTAGGTTTGGAGATAATATCCACTTATCACTGAGTACATATTGTGTGAGTTCCTTTGTGAATGCGTTACCTCACTCAGGATGATGCCCTCCAGGTCCATCCATTTGGCTAGGAATTTCATAAATTCATTCTTTTTAATAGCTGAGTAGTACTCCATTGTGTAGATGTACCACATTTTCTGTATCCATTCCTCTGTTGAGGGGCATCTGGGTTCTTTCCAGCTTCTGGCTATTATAAATAAGGCTGCTATGAACATAGTGGAGCATGTGTCCTTCTTACCAGTTGGGGCATCTTCTGGATATATGCCCAGGAGAGGTATTGCTGGATCCACCGGTAGTACTATGTCCATTTTTCTGAGGAACCGCCAGACTGCTTTCCAGAGTGGTTGAACAAGCCTAGAATCCCACCAACAATGGAGGAGTGTTCCTCTTTCTCCACATCCACGCCAGCATCTGCTGTCACCTGAATTTTTGGTCTTAGCCATTCTGACTGGTGTGAGGTGGAATCTCAGGGGTGTTTTGATTTGCATTTCCCTGATGATTAAGGATGTTGAACATTTTTTCAGGTGCTTCTCTGCCATTCGGTATTCCTCAGGTGAGAATTCTTTGTTCAGTTCTGAGCCCCATTTTTTAATGGGGTTATTCGATTTTCTGAAGTCCACCTTCTTGAGTTCTTTATATATGTTGGATATTAGTCCCCTATCTGATTTAGGATAGGTAAAGATCCTTTCCCAATCTGTTGGTGGTCTTTTTATCTTATTGACGGTGTCTTTTGTCTTGCAGAAACTTTGGAGTTTCATTAGGTCCCATTTGTCAATTCTCAATCTTACAGCACAAGCTATTGCTGTTCTGTTCAGGAATTTTTCCCCTGTGCCCATATCTTCAAG
Organism: Mus musculus; assembly: GCF_000001635.26. NCBI lineage: Eukaryota > Metazoa > Chordata > Mammalia > Rodentia > Muridae > Mus > Mus musculus. Next base: position 25,766,173 of record NC_000086.7, on the reverse strand, counting down.
GCTTTTCCCCACTTTCTCCTCTATAAGTTTCAGTGTCTCTGGTTTTATGTGAAGTTCCTTGATCCACTTAGATTTGACCTTAGTACAAGGAGATAAGTTTGTATCGATTCACATTCTACTACACGATAACAACCAGTTGTGCCAGCACCAATTGTTGAAAATGCTGTCTTTCTTCCACTTTATGGTTTTAGCTCCCTTGTCGAAGATCAAGTAACCATAGGTGTGTGGGTTCATTTCTGGGTCTTCAATTCTATTCCATTGGTCTACTTGTATGTCTCTATACCAGTACCAAGCAGTTTTTATCACAATTGCTCTGTAGTAAAGCTTTAGGTCTGGCATGGTGATTCCACCAGAAGTTCTTTTATCCTTGAGAAGACTTTTTGCTATCCTAGGTTTTTTGTTATTCCAGACGAATTTGCAAATTGCTCCTTCCAATTAGTTGAAGAATTGTGTTGGAAATTTGATGGGGATTGCATTGAATCTGTAGATTGCTTTTGGCAAGATAGCCATTTTTACAATGTTGATCCTGCCAATCCATGAGCATGGGAGATCTTTCCATCTTCTGAGATCTTCTTTAATTTCTTTCTTCAGAGATTTGAAGTTTTTATCATACAGATCTTTCACTTCCTTAGTTAGAGTCACGCCAAGATATTTTATATTATTTGTGACTATTGAGAAGGGTGTTGTTTCCCTAATTTCTTTCTCAGCCTGTTTATTATTTGTATAGAGAAAGGCCATTGACTTGTTTGAGTTTATTTTATATCCAGCTACTTTACCGAAGCTGTTTACCAGGTTTAGATGTTCTCTGGTAGAATTTTTAGGGTCACTTATGTATACTATCATATCATCTGCAAAATGTGATATTTTGACTTCCTTTTTTCCAAACTGTATCCCCTTGATCTCCTTTTGTTGTCGAATTGCTCTGGCTAATACTTCAAGTACTATGTTGAAAAGGTAGGGAGAAAGTGGGCAGCCTTGTCTAGGCCCTGATTTTAGTGGGATTGCTTCCAGCTTCTCTCCATTTACTTTGATGTTGGCTACTGGTTTGCTGTATATTGCTTTTATCATGTTTATGTATGGGCCTTGAATTCCTGATCTTTCCAAAACTTTTATCATGAATGGGTGTTGGATCTTGTCAAATGCTTTTTCTGCATCTAACGAGATGATCATGTGGTTTTTGTCTTTGAGTTTGTTTATATAATGGATTACATTGATGGATTTTCGTATATTAAACCATCCCTGCATCCCTGGAATAAAACCTACTTGGTCAGGATGGATGATTGCTTTAATGTGTTCTTGGATTCGGTTAGCGAGAATTTAATTGAGGATTTTTGCATCAATATTCATAAGAGAAATTGGTCTGAAGTTCTTTATCTTTGTTGGATCTTTCTGTGGTTTAGGTATCAGAGTAATAGTGGCTTCATAAAATGAATTGTGTAGAGTACCTTCTACTTCTATTTTGTGAAATAGTTTGTGCAGAACTGGAATTAGATCTTCTTTGAAGGTCTGATAGAACTCTGCACTAAACCCGTCTGGTCCTGGGCTTTTTTTGTTTGGGAGACTATTAATAACTGCTTCTATTACTTTAGGTGATATGGGACTGTTTAGATGGTCAACTTGATCCTGATTCAACTTTGGTACCTGGTATCTGTCCAGAAATTTGTCCATTTCGTCCATGTTTTCCAGTTTTGTTGAGTATAGCCTTTTGTAGAAGGATCTGATGGTGTTTTGGATTTCTTCAGGATCTGTTGTTATGTCTCCCTTTTCATTTCTGATTTTGTTAATTATGATGCTGTCCCTTTGCCCTCTAGTGAGTCTGGATAAGGGTTTATCTATCTTGCTGATTTTCTCAAAGTACCTGCTACTCCATTGGTTGATTCTTTCAATAGTTCTTCTTGTTTCCACTTGGTTGTTTTAAACCCTGAGTTTGATTATTTCCTGCCGTCTACTCCTCTTGGGTGAATTTGCTTCCTTTTTTTCTAGGGCTTTTAGATATGTTGTCAAGCTGCTAGTATGTGCTCCCTCCCGTTTCTTCATGGAGGCACTCAGAGCTATGATTTTCCCTCTTAGAAATGCTTTCATTGTGTCCCATAGGTTTGGGTACGTTGTGGCTTCTTTTTCATTAAATTCTAAAAAGTCTTTAATTTCTTTCTTTATTCCTTCCTTAACCAAGGTATCATTGAGAAGAGTGTTATTCAGTTTCCACGTGAATGTTGGCTTTCCATTATTTATGTTGTTATTGAAGATCAGTCTTAGGCCATGTGGTCTGATAGGATACATGGGACAATTTCAATATTTTTGTGTCTGTTGAGGCCTGTTTTGTGTCGAATTATATGGTCAATTTTGGAGAAGGTCCCCTGAGGTGCTGAGAAGAAGGTATATCCTTTTGTTTTAGGATAAAATGTTCTATAGATATCTGTCAGGTCCATTTGTTTCATAACTTCTGTTAGTTTCACTGTGTCCCTTTTTAGTTTCTGTTTCCATGATCTGTCCATTGAAGAAAGTGGTATGTTGATGTCTCCCACTATTATTGTGTGAGGTGCAATGTGTGCTTTGAGCTTTACTAAAGTGTCTTTAATGAATGTGGCTGCCCTTGCATTTGGTGCGTAGATATTCAGAATTGAGAGTTCCCCTTGGAGGATTTTACCTTTGATGAGTATGAAGTGTCCCTCCTTGTCTTTTTTGATAACTTTGGGTTGGAAGTCGATTTTATCCGATACTAAAATAGCTACTCCAGCTTGTTTCTTCAGTCCATTTGCTTGGAAAATTGTTTTCCAGCCTTTCACTCTGAGGTAGTGTCTGTCTTTTTCCCTGAGATGGGTTTCCTGTAAGCAGCAGAATGTTGGGTCCTGTTTGTGTAGCCAGTCTGTTAGTCTATGTCTTTTTATTGGGGAATTGAGTCCATTGATATTAAGAGATATTAAGAAAAAGTAATTGTTGCTTCCTTTTATTTTTGTTGTTAGAGTTGGCATTCTGTTCTTGTGGCTGTCTTCTTTTTGGTTTGTTGAGTGATTACTTTCTTGCTTGTTCTAGGGCGTGATTTCCGTCCTTGTATTGCTTCTTTTCTGTTATTATCCTTTGAAGGGCTGGATTCGTGGAAAGATATTGTGTGAATTTGGTTTTGTTGTGGAATACTTTGGTTTCTTCATCTATGGTAATTGAGAGTTTGGCCGGGTATAGTAGTCTGGGCTGGCATTTGTGTTCGCTTAGTGTCTGTATAACATCTGTCCAGGCTCTTCTGGCTTTCATAATCTCTGGTGAAAAGTCTGGTGTGATTCTGATAGGCCTTCCTTTATATGTTACTTGACCTTTCTCCCTTACTGCTTTTAATATTCTATCTTTATTTAGTGCATTTGTTGTTCTGATTATTATGTGTCGGGAGGAATTTCTTTTCTGGTCCAGTCTATTTGGAGTTCTGTAGGCTTCTTATATAATAATGGGCATCTCTTTCTTTATGTTTATGAAGTTTTCTTCTATTATTTTGTTGAAGATATTAGCTGGCCCTTTAAGTTGAAAATCTTCATTCTCGTCAATTCCTATTATCCGTAGGTTTGGTCTTCTCATTGTATCCTGGATTTCCTGGATGTTTTGAGTTAGGATCCTTTTGCATTTTGTATTTTCTTTGACTGTTGTGTCGATGTTCTCTATGGAATCTTCTGCACCTGAGATTCTCTCTTCCATTTCTTGTATTCTGTTGCTGATGCTCGCATCTATGGTTCCAGATCTCTTTCCTAGGGTTTCTATCTCCAGCGTTGCCTTGCTTTGGGTTTTCTTTATTGTGTCTACTTCCCTTTTTAGTTCTAGTATGGTTTTGTTCATTTCCATTACCTGTTTGGATGTGTTTTCCTGTTTTTCTTTAATGATTTCAACCTGTTTGGCTGTGTTTTCCTGCTTTTCTTTAAGGGCCTGTAACTCTTTAGCAGTGCTCTCCTGTAATTCTTTAAGTGACTTATGAAAGTCCTTCTTTATGTCCTCTATCATCATCATGAGATATGTTTTTAAATCTGTGTCTAGATTTTCAGTTGTGTTGGGGTGCCCAGGACTAGGTGGGGTGGGAGTTCTGCGTTCTGATGATGGTGAGTGGTCTTGATTTCTGTTAGTAGGATTCTTACGTTTGCCTTTCGCCATCTGGTAATCTCTGAAGCTAGCTCTTTTAGTTGTCACTGTTAAGAGCTTGTTCTTCAGGTGACTCTGTTAGCCTCTATAAGCAGACCAGGAGGGTAGCACTCTCCTTAGTTTCAGTGGGCAGAGTATTCTCTGCAGGCAAACTCTCTTCTTACAGGGAAGGTACCCAGATATCTGGTGTTTGAACCAGACTCCTGGCAGAAGTTGTGTTCCACTCACTAGAGTTCTTAGGATCCTGTGTGGAATCCTGTGTGGGCCCTTGCGGGTGTCAGGCGACTCCGCTGGCAAGGTAGCCCAGGGCTTGAATGGAGCAGAAGGGGCTTGTGCCCCAGGTCAGGCCCAGGTAGCCTGCTTCCCTATGTACTGCAGTCTCAGGTTCCGCTCGATTGGATTGGGGCAGGCACTGTGTTCCACTCACCAGAGGTCTTAGGATCCCGTGGGGTGTCCTGTGTGGGCCCTTGCGGGTGTTGGGCAAGACTCTGCTGGCAAGGTAACCCGGGGCTCGAGTGGAGCGGAAGGGGCTTGATGTGTTTTCTGTTCTTGTGTTGGTGTTTTTTCTTTATTATCCTTTGAAGGGCTGGATTTGTGGAAAGATATTGTGTGAATTTGGATTTGTCATGGAATACTTTGGTTTCTCCATCTATGGTAATTTTAAGTTTGGCTGGGTATAGTAGCCTGGGCTAGCATTTGTGTTCTCTTAGAGTCTGTATAATAACTATCCAGGCTTTCATATTGTCTGGTGAAAAGTCTGATGTAATTCTGATAGGCCTGCCTTTATAAGTTACTTGACATTTTTCCCTTACTGCTTTTAATATTCTATCTTTATTTAGTGCATTTGTTGTTCTGATTATTATGTGTCAGGAGGAATTTATTTTCTGGTGCAGTCTATTTGGAGTTCTGTAGGCTTCTTGTGTGTTCATGGGCATTTCTTTCTTTAGGTTTGGGAACTTTTCTTCTAGAATTTTGTTGAAGATATTTGCTGGCCCTTTAATTTGAAAATCTTCCTTCTCATCTACCACTATTATCAGTAGGTTTAGTCTTCTAATTAAGTCCTGGTTTTCCTGGATGTTTTGAGTTAGGATCATTTTGCATTTTGTATTTTCTTTGATTGTTGTGCCCATGTTCTCTATGGAATCTTTTGTATCTGAGATTTTTCTCTTCCATCTCTTGTATTCTATTGCTGATGCTCGCATCTATGGTTCCAGATTACTTTCCTAGGGTTTCTATCTCCACCATTGCCTCACTTTGTGTTTTCTTTATTGTGCCTACTTCCCTTTTTAGGTCTAGTATGGTTTTGTTCATTTCTATCACCTGTTGGATGTGTCTTCCTGTTTTTCTTTAAGGAATTCTACCTGTTTGTTTGTGTTTTCCTGTTTTTTCTTTAAGGACTTGTAACTCCTTAACAGTTTTCTCCTGTATTTCTTTAAGTGAGTTATTAAAGTCCTTCTTGATGTCCTCTACCATCATCATGAGATATGCTTTTAAATCCAGGTCTAACTTTTCGGGTGTTTTGGGGTGCCCAGGACTGGGTAAGGTGGGTGTGCTTCATTTTGATAATGGTGAGTGGTCTTGGTTTCTGTTAGTAACATCCTTACGGTTGCTGATCATCTCTGGAGTTAGTTGTTTTAGTTATCTCTGGTTAGACCTTGGTCCTCTCATGATTCTGTTAGCCTCTATCAGCAGACCCTGGAGATTAGCTCTCTCCTGATTTTCAGTGTGCAGAGCCCTCTCTGCAGGCAAGATCTCCTCTTTTAGGGAAGGTGCACAGATATCTGCCATTCAGTCCTGCTTCCTGGCAGAAGATGAAGGCCTGAAACAGGGCCTGTCCCTGAAGCTGTTAGCTTCTGTAGTCCACACTCTCATCTGGGCAGACTAGTCTCAAAGGGATCCAGGAACCAATATGACTCCCCCAGGTGCTCTGGCAAAGCCCTCGCATGATGGGGGGACACCTCTCCTCTGGCAGGTAAGGTACCCTGATGTCTGGAGCCTGAGGCGGGGTTTTCCTCAGAAGCTGTGTGGCTTCTGCCTGTCCCAGAAGGTATTAGCTTCTGTAGTCCACACTCTCATTTGTGCAGAATAGTCTTAGAGTTTTCCAGGAACCAAGATGGCTCCTCCAGGTCCTCAGACAAAGGCCCTCCTGGGAGGGGGGTACACCTCTCCTCTGGCAGGGAAGGTGTCCTGATGTCTGTAGTCTGAAATGGGTTCTGCCTCAGAAGCTGTCTTCTTGGGACCTTGGGAGTGTCCGCTGACTTCATGCCCATAGTGACCAGGTACTGGAACCAACTGGAAGGGACTTGTGACTGCCTTCTGCTTCCATAATGCTGTCTCATGTCCCATGTGATTGGATTGGAACAGAAGTTGTGTTCCACTCACCAGAGGTCCTAAGATCGAATTGAAAATCCCCTAGGGACCTTGGGGTTGTCTGCTGACTCTGCGCCAAGGTGACTCATTGCTGGCACCAACGGGAAGCACTGGAGCAGCCATTCTAATATCGAGTAAAATTGACTTCCAACCCAAAGATATCAAAAAAGACAATGAGGGCCACTTGATAGTCATTAAAGGTAAAATCTATGAAGATGAACTCTCAATTTTGAATATCTATGCTCCAAATGCAAGGGCAGCCACATTCATTAAAGAAAGTTTAGTAAAGATCAAAGCACACATTGCACCTCACACAATAATAGTGGAAGACTTCAAAACCCTGTTCTCACCAATTGACAGATCCTGAAAACAGAAACTAAACAGAGACAGTAGAAACTATCAAAATCTATGAAAGAAATGGTTTTAATATATATCAACGGATTGTTTTATCCTAAAACAAAAGGATATACCATTTTTTCAGCATCTCATGGCACCTCCTCCAAAATTGACCATATAAATGGTCACAAAACAGTCCTCAACAGATAAAAAAATATTGAAATTATCCCATGAATCCTATCTAATCACCATGGACTAAGGGTCATCTTCAATAACAGCAAAAATAATGGAATGCTAATATTCAGAGGGAAACTGAACAACATTCTACTCAATGATACCTTGGCCAATGATGAAATAAAGAAAGAAATTAAAGACTTTGTAGAGTTTAATGAAAATGAAGCCACAACATACCCAAACTTATGGGACACAATGAAGACAGTACTAAGAGAAAAACTCATAGCACTGAGTGCCTCCAAAAAGAAACTAGAGAGAGCATACATTAGCAGCCTGACAGCACACCTAGAAACTCTAAAACTAAAGGAAGTAAATTCACCCAAGAGTGCCAGGGACTCTGGTGGAGTCAGCTTGACAAAGCGAAAGTTGGGAAGCTGGTTCATGAAGCAAAGAGTTTCAAGGAAACTCCCTTCCCGGGGGCCTGGCATTTTCTCCCTAATCTATATAAACCATAAAATTAATTTTTCCATTCCCACATTAGTCTAGTGTATAGATCCACGTGCACTCTATATAGTATTACCTTATAGTAAATGCCTTTTAAGATTGTATTCTAACATAGCTAAAGCCTTTTTCCAGTGTTCTTAGATTCCAGATAGCAGCAAGGAGCTTAACCCATTCAGTAAACAATTAAGCACTTGCCATTTTACTCAGCTGTTTACAGATAGAGACTAAAAGCCTCACTGAGATAGAAATCTTTTACTACAGGCTACTTCCATGTCAAGTATAAGTTGATATACTACCCTGATAAAGGGAAACTCTCCAGACAAGATAAGTTTTATTAGACCTAAGAATTTAGAGCTCTGTGATATAGCACATTACTCTTAAGGCCTGTCAAGAGTTAACAACCCCCTGATGCTTTTAACCTTAAAGTGTAAAATTCTTGCCTGGCATTAGGCTGATCCTAGGCAGGGCTTGTTATCCCTAATGTAAACATTTAACTAGTCCCTGTAAATTCCTTTCTGCTGTAACTGGTGAATTTCAGTGTATCTTGTCTTTTTGTGATTTGTATCCTCTGATAATTCGTTGTTATATAAGTCTGAAGCTCAACCAAAACAATACATTCAGATTCAACACATTTCTCGTGTGATCTGTCTGTCATTTTCATCCGGAATCTTTGTCCATCTGCCTAAGAAATCCCGTTCTTCACAGACCAGGGACCCAGATTGTCTGTGGCAGTTGGCGCCTTCGAACAGGGACAACTGGGCAGATTAGTCTTTTCTTTTCTTTCCTTTTTTCTTTCTATTCTTTATTTTCTCAGGCAAAGATAGGACCCCGTGGGACTGCGCTGCAGGCAGGCGAACTGGCGTGTTCGTTATAAAGACGGGTAAGTATTTATCATGGGGCAATCAGAATCAAAAGGGAAAAAATTGTTCCTGTCAGTGTTTAAACACATGCTGTCTGGAAGAGGCCTAAAAATCTCGGATAAATCTTTACAAGAATTTTATGATTTCGTGCAAAAAATCAGTCCCTGGTTTCCAGAGGAGGGAAGCTTGACACTAGAAGATTGGAAGCGAGTAGGAAAGGATATGAGGAAGTTTCACGAGGAAAATTTATCCAGGAACGTTCCTGACAGTGCTTTTATATTGTGGCAACAGATGAGGGATTTATTGACTGAGAAAACAGACCTAGAATTCCTTGCAGAGGAAGCTCCTTCAGAGCTCTCTGATGATCAGAAAGTGAAACTCAATACTGGTAAAAAGAAATCGTATTGTTCAAGAAAAAAAGGGATAAAGCTAGAAAAAAGTGAATCAGAGATCACTGACAGTGAAAATGATGACGAATGGGAAAGGACTAAGGGAATGGCAAAGTGTGTAATTAAGGGAAGAAAGGATCGTTTTAGTAAGCACACAGATAGCAGTGAGGAGGAGTCTTTAATTATAACACCAGCCGCCCGCAGACCAGTGCCAAAGCCACGTAGACTTTTGCCGCCGGTAGGCTTTGATACTGCTGTGGCAGAGGCAAAAAGGCAAGGAGACTTTACACTCACTTGCCCGGTAATCTGTGAAGAAGGGAGTGAGCCGCAATGGGAACCTTTGTCGTTAAAAACTCTTAAGGAATTACAGTCAGTAGTAAAAACGCTGGGCCCTACTGCACCATATACTTTACAGGTCCTGGATGCAGTAGCTAGTCAGTGGCTGACCCCTTATGTTTGGTACCAAACCGCAAAAGCTACTCTTGCTCCGGGAGATTTCATTCTCTGGAGAACAGAATATGAAGAAAGGGCCAAAAAGTTAGTTCAGGAAAGATCTTCATCAAGAAATGGAGCTAGACCCACAGTACCTATGCTTCTTGGGCAGAAAGACTATGCTAGACCAGCAGCGCAACTGAATATTCCTAAGGCAGTGTTGGAGAGAATTAATCAGATAGCTATATCTAGCTGGCGGAGTTTACCTGTACCTGGGGCTAAATCCACAGTCCTTTCAGGAATTAGACAAAAGCATGATGAATCTTATGAAAGTTTTGTAGCTAGATTGGAAGAGGCAGTTTCTAGGATGCTTCCTCCCTCGGAAGGTACTGATATACTAATGAAACAATTGGCTTGGGAAAACGCTAGCACCTTGTGTCGAGACCTGATCAGACCAATCCGTAAGACAGGCTCCCTACAAGATTATATAAAAGCGTGTATAGATGCCTCACCGGCCGTAATTCAGGGGATTGCTTACGCCGCAGCGATGAAAGGACAGAAATTTGGCGCCTATATTAAAAACACTTACGGAGTTTCATGCTTCCGGTGTGGAAAGCCGGGGCACCTGAGGAAAGATTGTAAAAATCCCTCAGGAAGTAAGAAAAATGTTCCTTCGGGTCCCTGCCCACGATGTGGCAAAGGAAAACATTGGAAAAATGAGTGTAAATCAAAGTTCCACAAGGATGGAACTCCGCTCACCAGAGAAGCGGGACAGCCAAAAAACTAGATGAGGGGCTGCCTCTCAGCCCCGAAAAAAGAGAGGCACAGAATCAAGAGGAGGGTAGAAAACCCGCTCCTCTGAACCCGGAAGCCCCGGAGTTTACTATTCATCATTTACCTAGAGCCACCCCAGGGAGCGCAGGACTAGATCTTGCAACTTTAACTGATGTTATAATTTCTAGTTGGGATGGCGTGCACCTCATTTCCACTTCAGTGTCTGGTACTCTGCCTCCAGGGACTGTTGGTCTCATCATAGGATGTAGCTCGAATTTTAAGAAAAGCTTCGAGGTGGTCCCTGGAGTGGTAGACTCTGACACTCTAGGTGAAATTAAAGTTATGGTTAAAGCGTTGAAGGAAACAGTTCAGCTTCATAAAGGTCAAAGGATAGCTCAGCTCCTGTTATTACCTTATCTACAGCTCCCAAATCCTATGTTAAAAGGAGAGAGAGGCAGGGGACAATTTGGATCTACGGATGCTGTAGCTTGGGTACAGGAAATTAATGATCAGAGACCTTTTAAGAATATCATTGTTAATGGAAAGTCGTTTATGGGCCTTCTAGATACTGGTGCTGACAGATCCTGTATTGCTGGTAAAGATTGGCCTTCATCCTGGCCAGTTCACCGGACTTCCTCTACCCTGCAAGGGTTGGGAATGGCTGCTAATGTGGCTCAAAGCTCACAAATATTAAGATGGAAGTGTGAGGGAAAAACAGGGCATATACAGCCTTACGTTATAGCTTCCCTACCTTTCTCACTTTGGGGAAGAGATATTATGGAAGAAATGAATGTTAAATTGGTTACTTCTGATAATTCAAACTGGCAGAATTTTTCATAGGGGTCACTGATGAACAATTATATGCTGACAAAATAGAATGGAAAAGCTCAGAGCCTGTGTGGATTAATCAGTGGCCCCTGACTAGAGAAAAAATACAGGCTATTGAAGAATTAGTAAGGCAACAGTTGGAGAAAGGGCATATAGAGGAGTCCAACAGTCCGTGGAATTCTCCAGTTTTCGTCGTAAAGAAAAAATCAGGGAAATGGAGACTTTTACAAGATCTTAGAGCAGTAAACTCTACTATGCATGATATGGGAGCTTTACAACCAGGGCTACCTTCGCCAGTTGCTATTCCAAAACGATATTATATTATAGTTATAGATTTACAGGATTGCTTCTTTACTATAAAATTGCATCCAGAAGATTCCAAAAGATTTGCTTTTAGTATTCCTTCAGTAAATTTGCAAAGGCCTTATAGGCGATTTCAGTGGAAGGTTTTACCTCAAGGAATGAAAAACAGTCCTACACTGTGTCAAAAATTTGTAGATAAAGCCTTATTGGAAGTTAGAGAATTATTTCCACAGGCATATATACTGCACTTTATGGATGACATTTTGATAGCTATGGAGAGTAAAGAGCAAACAGAACAGATTTTGAAAATAACTATAAAATGTTTAACAAGATATGGGTTAATTGTAGCTCCAGAGAAAATTCAACATAATAGACCTTTGAGTTATCTGGGGCACCTAATATATAAAGATTGTATTTCTTCTCAAAAGGTCACCCTTAGATTGGATAAATTAAAAACTTTAAATGATTACCAGAAATTGTTAGGGGATATTAATTGGGTTAGACCATACTTGAAACTTACCACAGGAGATTTAAGCCCCCTGTTTAACATCCTAAAGGGAGACACTCGTCCTAATTCGCCTCGAGTTTTAACTCCTGAAGCCTTACAAGCTATTGCTTTGGTAGAGGAGAGACTTACAGAGGCCAAAGTACAGCAGTTGGACTATACTAAAGAATGGGAGTTTTTAATCCTTAAGACTGCTTATACACCTACTGGGTGCCTCTGGCAGGAGGGAGTACTGGAATGGATTTATCTACCTCATACGCAAACCAGAATGGTGTCCTCTTATTTGTTTATGTGTTCAATGTTGATTATTAAGGCTCGAACTCGTTCCAAAGAATTATTTGGTAAAGAAATGCAAAATATAATTGTCCCATTTAATAGACAGCAATTTGAACAGTTATTACAAAATGATGAAGATTGGGGAATAGCATTACAAGGATATACTGGACAGATTAAGTATCATTTACCTAGACATCCTTTGATTGAATTTGCTAAAAATGCTGAATTTGTTTTTCCTAGTAAAGTTTCTAAAGAGCCTCTGCAGGAAGCACTCCTGCTTTTTACAGATGGTTCCTCTAACGGCAGGGCAGTAGTGTATAGAGAAAATCATCCTCCTATAATAAAAAGGGTAATAGAATTTTCTGCTCAACAAGCAGAAATTACTGCTGTAATCCTAGCCTTAGAAAATTTTCCTCAGGCTTTTAATCTTTATACGGATTCTAAATATGTCACAGGCCTGTTCCCGGCTATAGAGACAGCCTTGCTTTCTGGCGATTCTAAAATCCTAAAGCAATTACAACAACTACAGTCTCTAATTCAGAAGAGAAAAGAGAAATTCTTTATAGGACATATCCGTGGACATACGGGACTTCCAGGTCCACTGTCTTTAGGAAACTCATTAGCAGACAAATATACAAAAGAAATAATCATGAGTGCCATAGAAAGAGCTCAGCATAGTCATCAGCTACATCATCAAAATGCTCTGGCATTAAAAAGAATGTTCCAAATTACTAGGGAACAGGCCAGACAAATCGTGAAGCAATGTCAGCATTGTCCTGAGGTCACCACCCCCCAAAAATGGGTGTTAACCCACGAGGTTTAAAGGCACAGATCCTATGGCAGATGGATGTCACCCATATACCGGAGTTTGGAAAGTTGTGCTTTGTGCATGTTACGGTGGATACCTTTTCACATGCTGTCATGGCTACTGCCAGAACAGGAGAAGCAGTAAAAGACGTTATACAACACTTGCTGGCTTGTTTTTCATACCTAGGTGTCCCGAGGAAAATAAAAACGGATAATGGGCCAGCTTATATTTCTAAAGCATTTGCAAAGTTTTTGAATCAGTGGAATGTTGAGCATGTCACTGGGATTCCTTATAACCCACAAGGACAGGCAATAATAGAAAGAACTCATCAAGTATTAAAGAATCAGCTTGATAGAGTAAGAGCTGCGAATCAGTTTTACTCACCCCATCATGCTTTAAATCATGCTTTATTTGTAATTAATCATCTTAACACCAATGAACAGGGAGAAACTCCTATGATGAGACATTGGGGACCGGTTGCCTTAAAGGCACAACCATTAGTAATGTGGAAAGATCTTTTAAATGGAGTCTGGAGAGGTCCAGACACTTTAATCACTTCGGGGAGAGGATATGCATGTGTCTTTCCACAGGATGCCGAATCCCCCATATGGATCCCAGACCGACTCATCCGACCGGCCCCGCCCCTCCGGCAGACAAAGACTTGCAAAGAAGAGGAAGAGCGAGCAGGAGGAGCGAGCACTTGCAGCCAGAATGAAGAAGCTCTCCCTATCCCCACCGCAGGCTGCAGCAACCAGAGCGGCGCTGGTACCGACTTGGGGACAACTGAAGAAGCTGACTCGTGAGGCGGAAGGAATGGTGCAGAGAACCGGCAAGACACTCTCCTCTGAAACAATGTTTTTGGCCATGCTTGCTTTAGTAGCTACGCAGGTGACTGCTGTAGTGGGGGATAGTTTTTGGGCATACATACCTAAGCCACCCCTTCTTCATCCAGTCGGGTGGGATGAGCAGAATCATATTAAGGTCATGACTAATAATTCTGAGCTGATGGGTGGTTTCCTGGATTTTGGTAGGGACCATCGCACTTCCAAGCGTTTTTATTATGAAGGAAGGTCTGATGTGGCCCCTATTTGTCTAGCACTTAAAGGGCCGGTACCAATAGGATGTTTGCCAGTCAATTATAGATCTTTTGTGACTGATGCTCCTGATTACGAGAATAAATTTCAGCGCTGGGTATGGAAACTACGAATCCAGACGCTTGGATATAATAATTATAGCGAAACTTCTGAAACTGTATCTAATTTACCAATCCCTGATTGTATAGAACTTACCAAAGATAATGATAAAGACTATACTTGGAATAGTATGGTTACTAAATACCCTTTATGGCTAGATTGTGGATTTAAATATTCAGCTACTGTTTTTCACCCTAGGGGAACTCAAGACTCAGTAACAGACTTTTCAGTCCCGAATCCCCATGCTAACTTTACTCATTATTTTAAACAACTCTCAGATATTCGATTTCATGGATTTGACCCTAATATGGGGAACGAGCCCTTGAAACGTTATTCTACTCTGGGCTTTATAGCCCCAATTTGGGTTGGTCGTTCTATCGCTCACGATACTATTGCTATTCAACCGGAATTGTTTAGACTTGTTGCTGCCACCAACACGATTTTTTTAAAGGAACCCAAAGCTCTAGTCGACTCCCCTATATATGTGAAAGCTTGCGTACCTTACCCATATGCTATTTTATTGGGAAGTCCTGACAGAGTTAAGATCACCAATCTTGGCAAGTCCTTTTATATCCAGTGTTATTCTTGTCAATTAACTAATTGTGTAGAACCTAATTTAGATAAGGATTCTGCTATTATGATTTTACTTAAAAGACCTGGATATGTTTTACTGCCTGTAGAGTTAGGAAACGATCCTTGGTTTGAGAATTCAGGATTACAAGCTTTAAAAAGACTAAATGAACTTATTAGACCTAAGAGATTTGTAGCAGCTTTGATCCTGGGAATTACTGCTTTAATTGCTATTTTAACTTCCTTTACGTTATTCACCACAGCCTTAGTACAGCAACAACATACTGCTCACTTTGTTAATGACATGCATAAGAATATCTCTGTAGCTTTGTCAGAGCTGTATTTTATAGATAAAAAATTAGAAGCAAAGGTTAACGCCCTAGAAGAAGTCGTGCTGGCAATAGGGCAAGATATTGCTAATATCAAGACCAGGTTAGCTACTAAATGTCATGCTTCTTTCCAATACATTTGTGTTACTCCATTACCTTACAACGCCACGACTAACTGGGAAAAGACAAAAACTCATTTACAGGGTATATGGAAAGATACTGATATTTCTCATGACTTAGAACAGTTAAAGGTAAAAATTTCAGATATTAGTAAAAGCCATCTGGACACTTGGAACATTGATGAATTGGCTAGAGATTTAAAGAACAACTTAAGTGCATTAAACCCTCTGGATTGGGTTCAATATATTATCCTACTTGTTATTATTTTTGGCATTACTTTATTAGTAATCATTGTGTTTCCACTCATCTTTAGAGTGCTCCTGAGATCTGTAGCTACGACGAAGCGGGACATCCTGGAACTTTGGCTGAGAAATAAAGATAAATTATCAATTATTAAAAAAAAAAGGGTGGAATGCCAGGGACTCTGGTGGAGTCAGCTTGACAAAGCGAAAGCTGGGAAGCTGGTTCATGAAGCAAAGAGTTTCAAGGAAACTCCCTTCCCGGGGGCCTGGCATTTTCTCCCTAATCTATATAAACCATAAAATTAATTTTTCCATTCCCACATTAGTCTAGTGTATAGATCCACGTGCACTCTATATAGTATTACCTTATAGTAAATGCCTTTTAAGATTGTATTCTAACATAGCTAAAGCCTTTTTCCAGTGTTCTTAGATTCCAGATAGCAGCAAGGAGCTTAACCCATTCAGTAAACAATTAAGCACTTGCCATTTTACTCAGCTGTTTACAGATAGAGACTAAAAGCCTCACTGAGATAGAAATCTTTTACTACAGGCTACTTTCATGTCAAGTATAAGTTGATATACTACCCTGATAAGGGGAAACTCTCCAGACAAGATAAGTTTTATTAGACCTAAGAATTTAGAGCTCTGTGATATAGCACATTACTCTTAAGGCCTGTCAAGAGTTAACAACCCCCTGATGCTTTTAACCTTAAAGTGTAAAATTCTTGCCTGGCATTAGGCTGATCCTAGGCAGGGCTTTTTATCCCTAATGTAAACATTTAACTAGTCCCTGTAAATTCCTTTCTGCTGTAACTGGTGAATTTCAGTGTATCTTGTCTTTTTGTGATTTGTATCCTCTGATAATTCGTTGTTATATAAGTCTGAAGCTCAACCAAAACAATACATTCAGATTCAACAAATTTCTCGTGTGATCTGTCTGTCATTTTCATCCGGAATCTTTGTCCATCTGCCTAAGAAATCCCGTTCTTCACAGACCAGGGACCCAGATTGTCTGTGGCACAAGAGGAGTAGACAACAGGAAATAATCAAACACCAGGCTGAAATCATCCAAGGGGAAACAAACAAACAAACAAACAAAACCTATTCAATGAATCAACCAAATAAAGAGCTGGTTCTTTGAGAAAATCAACAAGATAGAAAAACCCTTAGCCAGACTAACTAGAGGGCACAGGGACAGTATCCCAATTAACAAAATCAGAAATGAAAAAGGAGAAATAACAACAGAAACAGAGGATATCCAAAACATCATCAGATCCTATGACAAAAGGCTTTACTCAACAAAACTAAAAAACCTGGATGAAATGGACAACTTCCTAGACAGATACCTGGTGCCAAAGTTAAATCAGGATCAGATTAATGATCTAAACAGTCCCATTTCTCCAAAGAAATAGAAGTAGCCATCAATAGTATCCCAACCAAAAAAGCACATGACAAAATGGGTTTAATGCAGAGTTCCATCACACCTTCAAAGAAGATCTAATTCCAATTCCTTAAACTATTCCACAAAACAGAAATGGAAGGTACTCTACCCAATTCATTTTATGAAGTCACAATTACTCTGATACCTAAACCACAGAAAGATCCAACAAAGAAAAAGAACTCCGGACCAATTTCACTTTTGAATATCGATGCAAAAATAATCTATAAAATCCTGGCAAACCGAATCCAAGAACACATCAAAATGACCATCCACCATGACCAAGTAGAATTCCTCCAAGTAACACAGGGATGGTTTGAATCTGGAAATCTATCAACATTATCCACTATATAAACAAAGTCAACGAAAAAAAGCACACTATCGTCTCCTTAGAGGCTTAGAAAGCATTTGACAAAATGCAACATCCATTCATGATAAAAGTCATGGAAAGATCAGGAATTCAATGCCCAAACCTAAAGATAATAAGAGCAATATACAGCAAACCAGTAGCCAACCTCAAACTAAGTGGAGAGAAACTGGAAGCAATCCCACTAAAATCAGGGACTAGACAAAGCTGCCCACTGTCTCCCTTCCTAATCAATATAGTACTTGAAATCCTAGCCAGAGTAATTCATCAACAAAAGGAGATCAAGGGGATACAAATTGGTAAGGAAGAAGTCAAAATATCACTATTTGCAGATGATATGATAGTATATATAAGTGACCCTAAAAATCCCACCAGAGAACCCCTAAACATGATAAACAGTTTCAGTGCAGTAACTGGATAAAAATTAACTCCAACAAATCAGTGGTCTTTCTCTCCTCAAAGGATAAACAAGCTGAGAAAGAAATTAGGGAAACAATACACTTCACAATAGTCACAAATAATACAAAATACCTTGGTGTGACTTTAACTAAGGAAGTAAAATATCTGTAGGAAGAACTTAAGTCTTTGAAGAAAGAAATAGAAGAAGATCTCAGAAGATCGAAAGCTCTCCCATGCTCATGGATTGTCACGATTAATATAGTGAAAATAGCTATCCTGCCGAAAGCAATCTATAGATTCAATGCAATCCCCATCAAAATTCCAACTCAATTCTTCACTGAGTTAGAAAGGGCAATTTTCAAATTCATCTGGAATAACAAAAAACCTAGGATAGCAAAGACTATTGTCAATGATAAAAGAACCTCTGGTGGAATCACCATGCCTGATGTCAAGCTGTACTACAGAGCAATTGTGATTAAAAACTGCATTTACAGATACAGTGACAGACAGGTGTATCAATGCAATAGAATTGAAGACCCAGAAATGAACCCACATGCTGATGGTCACTTGATCTTTGACAAGGGAGCCAAAACTATCCAGTGGAAGAAAGACAGCATTTTCAACAAATGGTGCTGGCACAACTGGTGGTTATCATGTAGAAGAATGCAAATTGATCCATTCTTATCTCATTGTACAAAGCTCAAGTCTCAGTGGATCAAAAAACTCGAATTAAAACCAGAGACATTGAAATTTATAGAGAAGAAAGTAGGAAAAAGCCTTGAAGATATGGGCACAGGGTGTGGTGGGCGTAGGATTCCTAAACAGAACAGCAATGGCTTATGCTGTAAGATCAAATATTGACAAATGTGACCTCATAAATTTGCAAAGCTTATTTAAAGCAAAAGACACTGTCAATAAGACAAAAAGACCACCAACAGATTGGGAAAGGATTTTTTCTAATCCTAAATCTGATAGGGGAGTAATATCCAATATGTACAAAGAACTCAAGAAGCTGGACTCCAGAAATTCAAATAACCCCATTAAAAATGGGGTACAGAGCTAAACAAAATATTATCAACTAAGGAATACTGAAGGACTGAGAAGCACCTGAAAAAAATGTTCAACATCCTTGATCATCAGGGAAATGCAAATCAAAACAACCCTATGATTCCACTTCACTCTAGACAGAATGGCTAAGATAAAAAGTTCATGTGAGAGCAGATGCTGGCGAGGATGTGGAGAAAGAGGAATAATCTTCCGTTGCTGGTGGGTTTTCAAGCTTGTACAACCACTCTGGAAATCAGTATGGAATTTCCTCAGATAATTGGACTTAGTTCTACCACTAGATCCAGCAATTCCTCTTCTGGGCATATACCCAGAATATGTTCCAACTTGTAATAAGGACACATTCTGCACTATGTTCATAGCAGCCTTATTTATAATAGCCAGAAGCTGGAAAGAACCCAGATGTCTCTCAACAGAGGAATGGATACAGAAAATGTGGCACATTTCCAAAATGAAGTACTACACAGCAATTAAAAACAATGAATTTATGAAATTTTTAGGCAAATGAATGGAGTTGGAGGATATCATCCTGAGTGAGGTAAGCCAATAACAATAGAAGTCACTTCACATGCACTCACTGATAAGTGGATATTAACCAAGAAACTTACAATAGTCAAGATATAATTTGGAAAACACAAGAAAATCATGAAAAAGGAAGACCAAAGTGTGGATTATTCATTCCTCCTTAGAATAAGGAACAAATTACCCAATGAAGGAGGTACAGAGGCAAAGATTGGAGCTAGGATGAAAGGATGGACCATCCAGAGACTACCCCACCCGGGCATCCATCCTATAATCTGCCACCAAACTCAGACACTATTGCATAAGGCCCCTTGGTCTTATACACTTTATATGCCCCAGTACAGGGGAACACCAGGGCCAAGAAGAGGGAGTGGGTGGGTAGGGGAGCAGGGCAGGGGGAGGGTATAGGGAACTTTCAGGATAGCATTTGAAATGTAAATAAAGAAAATATCTAAAAAGAAAAAAAAATCCTGTACTCTGCAAAATTGGAAAATCTTAACGAAAAAAGAGTTTTCTAGAAGATACCAATTATGAATGTTAAATCAATTACACATAAACACTTTACACGGCCCAGTAACACTAAAGAAATAGAAGCAGGCATTAAAAATCTCCCAAACAAATAAATAACTAAAAAGTCAATGGTCAATTCAATTCAACACAGAATTCTACCAGAGTTTCAAAGAACTAACTCAATATATGTTGAAATCTTTCAGAAAATGGAAACATAAGGAACACTGCCAAACTCATTCTCTGACTCGACAGCGACCCTGTGGAGTCATAGTTCTACCACAGTTCATAGCAACACCTAAATCATATAAAGACTCAACAGAGAACTAGAACTTCAGACTTATTTCTCTTATGAACATTGATGCAAAATTACTCAGTAAAATACTCAAACTGAATCCTGGAACATAACAAGATGCAACAAACCCAAACATATACTTTAATAACAAGACAGTATGTAGTAATCCACTAGTAGGAAAATGGTTCCACAAACAGGCAAAAGAGTCTTAGACAACCCCATTCTCACTGGTAGGAGGACAACACAAACCCCAAGCTTCACAACTATATCATGAATGTAGAGGGCCTAGTACAGACCCACAGGGGCTCTGTGGTTGTTCCTTCCATATTAATGAACACCTAAGAGCCTTGATGAGTTGACTCTGTAGACTGTGATTTCCTGGTATCCTTGATCCCTCTTATTCCTGCAATCTTTTCTCCACATATCCCAAGGAATTCCCTGATCTCCACCTAATACTTGACAGTGGATCTCTGCACCCATCAGCTGCTATAGGAAGCTTCTCTAATTATTAGGCAATTTAGTGATCTAAATATCATCTTCTGGTGTCCAATTTGATTTATTTCTATAAACATTTAAAATACTTTGTCATACTCAACTTTTATTTGTGTGGGTACGTACCAAGATGTTTTCTGTGGTTTGTGGCTGTTGTGGATGGTGTTATTTACCTGCTTCATTGGCTGGGCCATACCCCACAATAAATTTACCCACACCTTTGTATGTTTTCTTGGAGAATAGACCAACACTACCCCAATAGTGATATCCTATCCACATTGCCAGTGATGTCTAACTGCCATTAAAAGCAACTTTTATCTGACTCCACACCCAGTTTGCATCAAGATTTATTAATTCTTCTGCTATATTTAAAATATATTGTCCTTCTATAAAGATATACAATTCTACATACTAAATTCGGCTATGTCTTCCATAGAGAGACATGGGGACCCTTAGATAAAATATAAAAATAAAAATATACTCAGTAACCTTGAGGGGATGTGATGGGGAGAAGTATTAGATTTCAATAGACCAGGAGATCATAATGGATGATGAGCAATCCCAAGGAGATCCCTATGGGTCAGTATGCAGAGCCCAACAGGCAGGAAGAAGCAGAGATGCAGCATTTTTCTTATGAAATATTATTCTCTCAAGATAGGGATCATGCATAACCTGTTATTTCACCACATATTTTGGGGGGATATTCCCTGATGAGCCATGAGCAAGCTGCAAAAGATGGCATTAAGTTGACACTCTAATCCATGCCTAGGGTACCTGATGGCATAGACTGTGGTCTTTGGACAATATGATGAAAGAGATTTGGCAATAAATGTCCTTCTCGTAAGAATCTGAACTCCTATCTGGGAAACACAAGACCTCAGAGGTAAAGACAATGGGGTAAGTTTTCCCCTGTCTCTGCCTGAGACCTGCCTTCACCAAGGTTTGAAGCATTTTCTCACACCATCCCTTATACAATGAAGGTGTCTGTCTCTGCATGTATGACTTTTCCCTTGTCCAGTGATCTCTAAGACCTTGGTTGTGCAGTGTAACCATGGTGTACCACAATGCTGGTAAGACTGCCTTGGGGTTTTTCTTATACACTGGGGTCAACCTGATAGCTGAGGGTCCTGGGCCAATGTCCAATTCAGGATATTGTAATTTCCTAACGAAGCATAATGGAACTATACACCTGGTTTCAGTGTCCATGGTTTTGTTTCTGAGGCTTTTGTGCAGGATGATCCATGTGTCCACAGGAGACCTGCCTTCAGCAAGTTTTGAAGCCACTTCTTGCTCTAAGCCCTGGTTGATGCAGGTACTTATATATGCAGTGGCACCTTCCCAACTTCATCTATATGCAGTGGTCTCTAAAAGCTTGGTTATAGTTCCAAAGTGTCAGCACAGCACTGATGAGGTATGTTAGTCTACCTTGCTACTGTCAAGATTACAGCTGAGGATGCTACACAAAGTCGGGATATTGCTGTAGCACAGTGAGAGGACCTGGGCCCAGTATTCATGGTTTGGTGTCTGAGGATTCTGTCTTCTATTTAAACTAAGAGTGGTGTTACTTTTGTCTTATATGTGTATAATCTCTACGTCTTGATGGTGTAATACCCATGACTGGATTGTCTCAGTCCAGTGGAAATGTGAGCCCTGTGTGGTCTTCGACCTAAAAGGCCATTTCCCTGACTCACTCTGGGAAATGCACCTGTAGCCTGAAATGCCTAAGATGCTAGGTTGCCACCTAGACGCCTGGTGGCAGTCCACTTTTTAGGGTGTTTTTTCTGAGCAAAGGTCCAAGGACCTAGGTAAAGGATAGTTTAGCATTCTAGACAAAATACTATCATGAAACCTAATTATCTTGCTGAGGCCCCCAGTGCTTTGCTTTGCTTTGCTTTGCTTGGCATGTTTTGAGAGTGGCAGAGAGGCAGGGCAAAAGATTCCTTCAGTATTTCAAGTCCAGGGAGAAAGAAGGTTCTAGTGATTCTGGCAGCCAGAGTCAGTACAGGCTCCTCAAACAGACAGGGCTCCAGATCTCTTGGCCTACTAGATACAGAAGGCATAGTATACCACTTCCATTTGAGGCCATGTCCATCAGAGATGGCAAACAATAGCAGCCCAGCAGTTTACACATTTCCTCAGAAATATAGGAATATTGCCCTGGCTCCCTCTAAGTCTTTCTGATAGAAAACATAGTGCCCAAGCACACATATTTTACGACAGGATCCCTAGCTACTTTCTCTTCCCCTACTTGCAGCAAAGTTCATTTCTTATAGCTACAAGCTTCCCTGGATATTCTCACCTCAGCATATGGGATAGAGGAGACATGTCCTTCCCACCAAAGGCCTTTTGTTTTGTTTGTTTGATTGTTTTGTTTTGTGTGTTTCAAGCTTTCTTTTATTTATAAGATTTTTTTTTTTACATTTCAAATGCTATCCCCTTTTCTAATTTCCCCTCCAAAAACCCCAATCCCATCCCCCTTCTTCTGATCACCAACCCACCCACTCTCGCTTCCCTGTCCTGGCATTCCCCTACAGTAGGGCATCATGCCTTCATAGGACCAAAAGCCTCTCCTCCGATTGATGTCCAATAAGACCATCCTCTACTGCATATTCTTCTGGAGCCCATGTGTCCTAGTTCCAGCTCACAGAAAATTCTTCCCCATTCCCTGTCCCCAGAACCCATCAAGTAATCCACTATATAAACAAACTCAAAGGAAAAGAACTATCATCTCAAAAGACCCTGAAAAAGCCTAGGCCAATATCCAAAGCTCCTTCATGATAAAAGTCTTGTAGAGATCAGGAACTCCTGACACACAACTAATATAATATAATAAAACCAATATGAAGGAAACCAGCACCCAGTTACAATACAAGGCTGCCCACTCTCTCCCTATTTATTCAGTGTAGTACTTGAAGTTGTCAGGAGTCATCATATGACAAGCTAATAAGTAATAAGTGATCTTCCTGAGATGGTCTGTCTTGGATTATAATCCACGAGAGATTTGCTCCAATAGGCATGTCCCAGGAGAAAATCATTTCAGGAACGATTCCTCCTAATGCTTTTCTTGTTATTATTGAACATATAAATTGAACATAACACTAGGAATTAGCCTACACTTTTGAGCAGATCTCTGCAGATCTACAAAGATATACTGGCTTGTAGTGATGCTATATATGAAAATACATGATCTCTTAAATCTTGAAGATGATCCTATCAGATTTCCTAAAGTTATATCAGCGTTTATTAAGCTCTTTTTTAGTGTGTCTGCTACTAGATCCTTTTGTGATAGTCAAAACTGAAATGAGAACTCTGCCAGTCTCCCATGTGTTACCAGTTAATTCCTCTACATAATAACCAGACTTTCTACTACTACTACTACTACTACTACTACTACTACTACTACTACTACTACATTGTACTACTACAATGTACTACTACTACATTCCAAATGGTTGTAAAACAATTAACCAAAGGTCGTAAAAATATAACTAACAATTAATTAAAGGCTCTGGTATAGAAAATATAATATTGACTATGTTTACTATACAAAACTTCACTAATAACTTACTTATGGTTTTTATCTTTCAGTGATCCTTCTTAGCTGTGACAGGTGATGAATATTTAGCTAGATAATTACTCCTAGTGTATATGCATGTAAGCATTCTCTGTTGTAAAATTCTATTTCAATTTATGATTTTATGTGTGAACATTTGATGATTTTTTTAACATGTGGTCATGTATTCTGTAAGATGTGTAAGTGCTGAGGATAAAGAGAAGAGAGAAGAAATGAGCTGAGAAATTTTTAGATAGAACAGTTTATGGACATAACAGAGCTGAGCAAGAACTTAGAAGTATAGGAATAGCATTGGAAGAGAAGATGTTGAGAGAAAGGGGGAAAGAGAAGAGAGCAAGATTAGAAAAAATGCAGAGTGGAATAAATTCTAAACTATAAGTAACATTAAAAAAAAACTAATAGAGCAATGTGCAGAATGCAGAGGGAAAGAGGAAAAGGAACCTGCAGAGATAGCAGAAGTAGCAGGCAAGTTTCTCCTTACTATGGACAGAACATGTCTTTTCTTACTAAGGCAAGCTTAGCCTTATTAAAGAACAAAGCTTTGTTCTTAAAATCTTGTGTGAAATTCATTCAGCATTAAAAGGGTAGAAACTTTTTTCTTTATGCAATAAAGATTGGATCACATTTTTCATCCAGAATGATTTAGTTTCCTGCACCAGTGCTTGATCTTTGCGTCATATGCATAGGTCTGTATGGATGTGTGCATGTAAGTATGTAATTGACACAATTCATGCAAGTTGAACCTTACAGGTTTGAATTGGAATGTATGAATTTGCATTTGTGTAACTCTATGTGAATTTATGTGTTTATGCATATTTTCTTATGCAAAATTTTTCCTTCTGTGAGCACTATTCTCTTCTTCTCATTCAATAGAAGATTATTATTCCATGCTTCCCCCTAGACTGAGAAGTAAGAGGCATCTGGACAAAAGAGAAAAGTCTCTAGCAATTAATTCTTTACTTAATCCCATGCTATTTTAGGATGAGGTGTTAAGTGCCAGAGACCACAGTTTCAGGTCTCAGAGAAACACAGGAGGCAGGTCAGCTACAGCAGCAAAGTAACTTAGACTTAGATAAGTAAACTTTTTATTATTATACAGCAACTCTAGATATCTTGAAAGACAGTCTTACCCCTGTATCTTGTAATATGAAGTCTTACACTCCACTGATGCTCTCCCCACTCTGCTGCCTCATCAAAACAAACAAAAGAGAAGAACCTGGCAGGGCTGGCCACCAGCAAAGTTCTAGCTAGAGCAATAAGACAACAAAAGGAGATCTTAGGATATACAAATTGGAAAGGAAGAAGTCATGGTATGACTATTCATGGGTGATATGATACATAAATGTCCCTCAAAACTCTACCAGAGAACTCCTATGATAGATAAACAACTTCAGCAATGTGGCTAGATATTACATTGACTCAAACAAATCAGTTTCCTTCCTTTATACAAATGATAAAGTAGATGAGAAAGAAATTAGGGAACAACACCATTCAAGTAGCCACACATAACATAGAATACCTCAGTGTTACTCACCACTCAAGTGAAAGGCATGTATGAAATGGACTTCAAGTCCCTGGAGAAAGGAAGGAAAGCAGACCTCAGAAGACAGAAAGATCTCCCTTACTCATGAATCAGTAGGATTAACAGTGAAAATGGCCATCTTACCAAAAGTAATCCACTGATTTAATGCAAATACCATCAAAATTCCAAGACAATTCTTCACAAAAATAGAAAGAGCAATTCTTAATTTCAAACAAACAAAAACAGTATACCCAAAACATTATAAACAATAAAAGAACTTTTGGGGGAATCATTGTCACTGACATCAAAGTCTTTTCTAAAATTAAATATTTATATCAAGTGTTCCCTACTGCTTGTCCCCCCTTAGAGAGACCCTACCACTATCTTTTATCTCTTTCTCTGAGAGGGCAGTGGCCTCCTGTGGGTATCCACCCACCCTTGTACATCAAGTCTCTGTAGGGTTAGGCAGAATTTCTCCCACTGTAACCAGACACGCCAAACTGTGTTGAGGAACAGATATCACAGTCAGGCTATAACTTTAGGGAAAGCCTCTGGTCCCCTAAAGGTTTTTTTTTTTCCTTGTTCTACCTTTACTTTTCTGGTATTTCTTTTCTTTTCTTCTTTTCATTCTAATGTTTAATCTTGAATCCCATGTATGGACTGCTGACATTCCATGTAGTAGTATCACAGCTAATAATATTTTTTTGAATTTTATTTTTTTAAACTTCTTATAGACCAAAAATATATTTCATTAGATATTTACCTTATTTGCATGTCAAATGTTGTTCCCTTTTCTGTATTCCTCTCCCAAAACCCCCTATCTCCTCCCCCTCCCCTTGCTCACCAACGTACCCACACCTGCTTCCTGGCCGTGACATTCCTCTACAGTAGGGCATAGAGCCGACATAGAGCCTTTCCTCCCACTGAGGAATGACTAGTATATCTTCTGCTACATATGCAGATAGAGCCATGATTCTCACCATGTGTACTCTTTGGTTGGTGATATAGTCCCTGGGAGCTCTGGGGGTACTTGTTAGTTCATAATGTTATTCCTCTTTTGGGGATGCTAACCCCTTCAGCTCCTAATTTTCTTTCTTTCTTTTTCTTTACTTCTTTTTTTTTTTTTAAGACAGGTTTCAATCTATAGCTTTGGCTTTCCTGGAACTCTTTATGTATAACAGGCTAGCTTCCAACTCTGATCTGTGAATGTCTCTGCCTCCTGAATGCTGGGATTAAAGGTATGAGCCAGCACAACCAACTTCAAAGGTTTCTTTCATTTATTTATTTATTTATTTATTTATTCAATTTACATCGCTTCCCCACTGCTCCCTCCCTGTTTTCTCAGAGTAGAGGAAGTCCCCTCAGGTCTCACCCTGCCCTGGAACAGGTAGACCCAGCCAAACTAAGCACATGCCCTCCCACTGAGGACCAAACAGGAAGTCCAGCCAGAGGAAGGAAATTTCATTCAATTTTTGAGTTTATGCTATAATTACATTGTTTATCGCTTATCATTTTTCCCTTCAGGCCCTCTCATATATCCCTCCTTACTCTCTCTATACTAATCAGGACTCACCAGTATGATAGTTTAAACATGAGATGAAGATGGACAGGATATGTGGCAAAGTGGACATAGAACGCCCATGAGGCCTCAACCCTATAAAAACTACAGCTAACTGTTGAATGTTGAGAGTGGGAGCAATATCTGCCCTAGAGAAGAGCACACAGTTTGGTTAGCAATTACTATCATTATTTTTCTTTTGTTAAGGAAACAGAATAACCACAGCATTTCCCCCTTCCAGCATAAGTTGAAATATATCCTCTCCCATCTAGTTTTGAAGCTATTTAGGAGCCTAGTAACTAGTTGAGGAAGGTGATTGTGTCCCCCATGGCAGCGACACATCTTTTTATGCTGTATGTTCTCTAGGACTTTGGGTGTGGTATGGACCACAGCGATAGCAAATCCTTGGCAGGCATGACCACCCTGGGCATCACTCTGCATTTGAGGAATCAAGATGATAACTGAGGATCCTGTACCAACATCCAAGTGAGAGGGCCTGTGTTCAGCCCCTGGATCCAGTGTCCACGCTTTTGTATCTGTGGGTTCTGATCTCTTTTCCAGAAAGGAAAAGATAGTTATATAGTATGGTTCCTGTCCCTTGGGAGAATTTAATTCTCACAGTACAGTGGAAATGGTGACACAACGGGGTCTTTGTCTCCCAGGCTGAGTCATATGACTCATTCTGAGAGGCACATATCTAGCCAGAAGTAGCCAAGATACTGAGTAGCCAATGGTGAGTTTGGAAGGTAATGAGTTGGTGTGTTTTGCTCAGTAGAGGATCAGGTAGTGTGTGGCAATGCATTATTATGAAACAGCCTCTTACATCCCAGTTCTATGATATTAGAGTTGACTCAACAGAAGGTAATATTGCTAAAGAAGCAGACACTGCATCAAGTGTAATAAGCACCTTGCCACTCAACTCCATCCCTAAATCCTAAAACAGTAAGAAATATGATTACTACCACTAAACAAAGTTTGTGATTAGGCTGGAATCTGTAATTTCAATCATAAAATTATACATAATTGAAATAATAAAGATTTCTGACAACTATGTTAACTCCTTCCACATAACCTTGATTTACTTGACAAAATCAAAAATCTGGTTCCCCAGACAGATACTGAACTCAGTTGAATTTTTAAATAAACTTTATATTCGAGTTTCCATCAAACTTGTTCTCAAAAAAGACATTGTAGGCACAGTAGATGATGTTTCTAATTGGTTTACCAATTTCCCAACTTTTGACAGTCAAAGGATTCATGGCAAAGGTAATTCCCCCATCAAAGTACAGAATAAGTGTGTGCAAGCTTTCAAAACAAAGCTGCCATTTTCAACTCTATATTTCCCCCTTACCTTGCTCTCTTTAGGGTAGAAGTTTCTGTCTCAATGGAGTTGTAAAACTCTGTCCCAGAACATTCTTTCTCAAGGAGCTACTGAAAAACTCCTATCCAATGTTCTTGACTGGAAGGGTTTCTTGTTTCAGCACACTAATGAGTAATTAAGGGTACAAACATAAATATTTGTATTAGCTAATCCAAGAATAACTTCAGGAAGATCATATAGAGTTATACTTCAGCACCTGGAATACTCCTATCTCCTGTATTCCTGAGAGTCTGGTAAATAGTTGACATGACCTCCTCTCTGTCAATGCCCATTCCCATTACTTTGATGCTCTTTAGCCTGGAGTTTTGTCTCCTTAAATGGTCACTCAAAAATGCCTTATTATTATTATTATTAGTATTATTAGTATTATTATTATTATTGATTTACCGGACCACATTACTATTATTTTACATCCTAGTGATAAAGTTGTGCTTTTTCAGGGACTACTCGGCAATAAAGTGCTGACATCTGGCTTTCAAAATATATTCAAGGTCTCCACCTTCTGACAACTCTAGGTAATACAGCAATGTTCCCTAAAACAGAAAAATATCCCCCATATTGAATACCATAATGCAATTGTTTGAATGTAGAAATGATTTTAGAGTACCCAAAACCCATCAGTGTTATATTATGTGCCACACGCTCTGGTCGAGTCAGCTTAAGCTGAGAGGCTTGAAAGTCACTCATGAGGCAAAGAGCTTCAAGGAAGCTCTCCTCCTGGAGTCTGGCGTTCCCTCTTACCCATACATTAATTTTCCATTCCCGAGTTAGTCTAGTATATGGATCCACGTGCTCCCTTTCAGTATTTTCTTATTATAAGTGCCTTTTAAGATTGAATTCTGACATAGCTAAAGCCTTCTGCCAGTGTTCCAACAGTTCTAGAACGTCCTTGAGCAAGACCATGGGCTTGAAATTCAGCAAGAATGTTGCTGATAAGAATAGCCTCTGGTACTACACTATCACTTTGAATAAAAGCTAGGTCACTACCTTACACAGGAATTTACCATCACTGAGGAAGAAGGAAGTTTCAGACCAAAGGAGTAACCAGAATAGATACTTAGAACTATAGCGAAGTTACACCTATACACACACACACACACACACACACACACGTTTTACAATGGCCTAAGGGGAAGGTGGACTATACAATAGACTAAAATAGGAACTATGGCAAGGGCGCAAAGCCCTTGACCCTGGCTTCTAAGATTAGTGAATCTTAGGTGGAGCCCTTGTTGATCCTAGTTGTTATCAATGAATTCTATCCCAGGTGGTTCCCTTTAGACCTCTTGTGTTTGCATTCCTCTGTTTTATGTAAGATTCCGGGTACCTCATTTGTACCTTATGAATATGTCACCCAACTTCCTTATTGTCTTCTGCATAAAAAGTCTGATGATTGATTTGAAAAAAACATTCAAATTTCACACAACCTCTCCTGTGTGTGTCTGTTTGTCAATTCATCCTAAGCTTTGCCCACCTGCGACTAGAGACCAGTTCCAGGCAGACATAGGGGCCCAGAGGGTCTGCGGCATTTATGGAAAATAAATATAAATGCATTTCCTTGGTGAATTTAACAAAGAATGATCCAAGATTTGAATTCTTTATTTCTCTCCCTCCATATCTTCCACTGTTTCTCTCTGTTGCATGAATCTGGGTCTGTATCAGCCTGAATAACTGAATCAATTTCTCTCTCTCTCTCTCTCTCTCTCTCTCTCTCTCTCTCTCTCTCTCTCTCTCCCTCTTCTCCCTCTCGCTTGCTCTCGCTCGCTCTTGCTTGCTCTCTCCCTCTTTCTCCCTCTTCCCTCTCTCTCTTTCTTTGTCTCTATCCTCATTGAGCCACACAGAAAGCACCATATGGGGAAAAATTAGTGATACCTAAATAAATGTTTCACAGTGTTTTTCAAGTGAATAAATAACTGACTTCAACTGATCTGGATAAAAAACATTACAAATACCTTTTTTTTCATGCACTATTTGTATGTTTTATTCAATATTTGTGGTGGGTATTCATTTTTAAAAACAGCTTTGATCCTATTTACCATTTTCCAAATGTGATCATTGTAACACTTACATAGATACACATTCATTACACTCTGGGTCAGAAGCATTGAAAAACATATTTTAAAATAACAGCTATGCCTTACATCAGATTATAATGATTGGTTACTTAAAACTCAAGGCAAGTAAGGTTGGTTGTTCCATTAGTCCCTTAAAGAGAGGTTATACAAAAGAAATGCATACAGTAGGCATTGTTCTACATCTGAAGTGACCTCAGAGTATATTATTAACTCTGGTTTTGAGATTAAGCAAAAAGGCCAGTCATAGTAAAAGAAATTTCTCCTGAGAAATTTTTATTAAAAATTCAGTACCATTGGTGTAGACTTGAGGTAAGGGTAGCTTGGCCTTCACAGAGTGATGCTGACCTGAAGGAGAATTTTCTCATAGATGCCCCAAATATTTCCATTTGGTTTTCCTGCCTAGATTTGGGAAATGGGTTATTTGGGTCTCATAAGTATGGGAAAGTAAATTCCCTCAGACTAAGGAGTCTTTAGGAAAACCAAGGACCAGGTTGACCTGTGGCAGCTTGGACAAGTGCTGGCTCCTGCGGCAGGCAGGGCTCCAGATGAGTTAATCTCATAGGAGATGCATATACATTGACATCATGTGACAGCAATATTTACCAAGTGAAACTGTTGCTCTCTTCTCAGTAGAATGCATCTGCCATTGAGGGATGTGATGAAATTTCCTGGGATAGCTTCCTGGCCTCTTTGCACACAGTAGTAATATGCAGCAACGCTTTGGATCCTTAGGTCTTCTCTGGGCTAAGCTGCTCACTCAAGGCTATTTTGAAGAAGTCACACCTTATGTTGGATATACTTGGATCATCCCATGGTGTTTGGGGAACACAGACCTACCACATAAATAGCTCTTTATTTTTCCTTCCTCACTTTTCTCTCCTTCATTCTTGTCTCTTACACTCTTATCTCCACATGTGTACCTAGCCTCAGACATGAGTATGTGACTGTTTACAGAGGACATAGAAAGTCTTAAAGTGACTTAGGGACTTTGGAAAAACGGAAGACAGTGAAGTATCTTGAGTGATCCTTAGTGATTAGAGTGGGGTGTAATTGAGCTGTGGGCTGGGGAGAAGAGAGAGATTGTCACAGATCTCAAGATTCCTCATTATGATTGCATGGTTATGTGCAGGAGATGGTTCAGATGGGGGCCCAACCCCAGGGCATGGCAGGCATGAACGCAGGTGGTATGGAATGCTTCTTCTTTTGCTATGTCCTCTTCCACACATAAGATTCCTGGGCTTCCTGACTTCTCACCAATTGTTGTGAATGTACGCTGCTGCCCTCTGGTGGTAGGCGGGTTAGAAGACATGCTGCAGCATCAACCTGGACCCAGATGACCGGGTGCCTGAAGACTCAGACCTTAGTCAATGGAAAAAAGAATCAAAGGTATTGGCAGATATTCTTATCTCCTAGCATACTCCTGGCTCCAGCTTGAAAAATTGAATAGACCTGCCTGTGCTTTGCCCTGAATCCACCCCAGAGCTATATTCTGGTAGATTGAAGCTGCCTACTCTCCCAGGGGCCCAGCTGAAGTTGCTGGAATTCACCCTTTTGGCATTTGTTCTTCTTCCCTTATACCCTAATCTCTCAGCCACAACCAACTCTCTCATCTCCCAGCACAGGGTTCTCCTGGGAAGACTGGGGGACAAGCATCTTTAAACTTACAGCATTCTTGTGGTCTGAATTCCAAATGTTTGCACACTCATGGCAAGCTTGGCAGCTGTACAGCAGGTAC
The DNA here is from genome assembly GCF_000001635.26 of Mus musculus. Lineage (NCBI taxonomy): Eukaryota > Metazoa > Chordata > Mammalia > Rodentia > Muridae > Mus > Mus musculus. Next base: position 25,734,114 of record NC_000086.7, on the reverse strand, counting down.
TTTATTGTAAATGATGTAGTCATAAGCCAGGTATCTTGGCCCTGAGAACAAAAAAATTATTAATCTGAGTCAAGCATTCAGATAGGAAAATGGAAACTCTACTACCATATAGATGGACTTTGCTATGATTTTTACTACTCTGTCCACTGCATGTATGTATGAACGATAAAGGCGGCATCTTACCACTACAAGACAGGATATTAATAACAAAGAGAATTTATTGAACTTTCTAGAGGCTAAGTGACTTTTCCTATGAACTGTGGTCCTCCACTGCCAGGTTGCTGACCTGACTCCCCAACAAACACCCCAAACACCTATATATATTCTGATGACATAACCCAACCTGGTGCTGCCTGAGACTCCATTGTAAAGAAGAAATATACAGCTCACACCCACAGGTTGATGGAGGACATCAGAGACAAAGATCATTCTCACACAAACAACTGGCAAGATTGTTGGTAATTGACCTTCATCAGGCATCTGGGGTCCATGCAACTTTCTGAGTTACTCAGATTAAAGTACATTTCACTTAAACTGGACATCCTGGTTCAAGATTATGCCAGGTTTGTATTCAAATAAATCTAAAACAGGGAGCCCTTACCTAGGAAGGGTTCCAAATATGAAATAAACACCTCAGCAACTTTAGGGAAAATGACTTCAGCAAGCTCCAGCCTGCCAGGGGATGGTAAAACTTTACTTGCTAGGTTTGCAGGTACCTTTTTGTTGAGGCCGGCCAGCAGCTCACATGTATGGGTTCAGCAATGCCTCTACAAGAATTATGCCAATTGTCACACCACAATTTGTGACTCTTAGGCTATATTGGGAGCTAGAGGTCACCCTCCTCATCTTTATTGTCTCTATGGCCTGATGAATCAGACCAAAAGCCACAATATGTACTGGAATGCTTTTAGAATGAAAATTAGTAGCTGCCATCTGCACACTCTTGGGGGCAGGGATGCACACCTGGTACAGGCAGGCTGAAGGGTGTTGATTGACCTGCTTGAAAAATAAAATCCAGACAGTGAAAGGCAACAGTACAAAGTTTCTTTGTGGAAACCCAGGTACTTTATTCAGTTGCAAATTAGCAACAATCAAGCCCAGGCTCTGGCCTCCAGGTGTGTGGGAGCTGGTAAATTAGTAAAAAGGCCAGAGATTCTCTGGAAGTGGAAGCTGTGCTCTGAATTAACTTTGCTAGATAAACAAGATTTTTAGCTATCTTCAATAGGAATCTCTAATATTGGACTTATTACTATACCAGTCCAAGACTGAGTTTGAATAACTGGTCACCTTTAAGAAAAAAGAAAAATCATTATGACTATTATATGACTTATCTTTCTAAGTCAGAATATACAGTCTCTGATGTTCATTTTGCCATAAAGTTTTAAAAGCTTGAAGCAAGAGAGCTTCACTAGTCCAAACTGGAAAAATGGCAAGCAAGGATTGGTCGAAAACATGTACCCAATTTAGCTTCCTTGTCACTTCAGTCAGGGCACAGAGCCAACTCACCTGCCAGCTTGTCAAACGAATTACCCATCATGCTTCTGCAGTGTTCCGTGGAGAGAACCTATGTTTTTTCTTTCCCTAATAAGAGAGCTGTTTAGGATCAAACCATATGCCAATAAGTAGATCCTTTTAAGATACTATAAAGCATTAAGTTCTTTGACATCCAAATTTCAAAATTCTAAAATAAAAGTATGATTTAAATAATGTGCACAGCAATACACTAAATGACATGCACAGGGATATAATTTCCCACTTCTTTGTCTTTTAAGAAGTTAAATTTTTTGTTGTTGTTGTTGTTGTTGTTGTTGTTGTTTTGTTTTGTTTTGTTTTTATCGTAAACTTTTTTTTTCTTTTCCTTTTTTTTCCATTTTTTATTAGGTATTTAGCTCATTTACATTTCCAATGCTATACCAAAAGTCCCCCATACCCATCCACCCCCACTCCCCTACCCACCCACTCCCCCTTTTTGGCCCTGGCGTTCCCCTGTACTGGGGCATACAGAGTTTGCATGTCCAATGGGCCTCTCTTTCCAGTGATGGCCGATTAGGCCATCTTTTGATACATATGCAGCTAGAGTCAAGAGCTCCGGGGTACTGGTTAGTTCATAATGTTGTTCCACCTATAGGGTTGCAGATCCCTTTAGCTCCTTGGGTTCTTTCTCTAGCTCCACCATTGGGAGCCCTGTGATCCATCCATTAGCTGACTGTGAGCATCCACTTCTGTGTTTGCTAGGCCCCGGCATAGTCTCACAAGAGATAGCTACATCTGGGTCCTTTCAATAAAATCTTGCTAGGTATTTTCCTCGTTTACATTTACAATGCTATCCCAAAAGTCACTCATACCCACCCCACCCCCCATTCCCCTACCCACCCACTCCCCCTTTATGGCCCTGGTGTTCCTCTGTACTGGGGCATATAAAGTTTGCAAGTCCAAAGGGCCTCTATTTCCAGTGATGGCCAACTAGACCATCTTTTGATACATATGCAGCTAGAGACAAGAGCTCCGGGGTACTGGTGAGTTCATATTGTTGTTCCACATATAGGGTTGCAGTTCCCTTTAGCTCCTTGGGTACTTTCTCTAGCTCCTCCATTGGGGGCCGTGTGACCCATCCAAAAGCTGACTGTGAACATCCACTTCTGTGTTTGCTAGGCCCCGGCATAGTATCACAAGAGACAGCTATATCTGGGTCCTTACAGCAAAATCTTGCTAGTGTATGAAATGGTGTCAGCGCTTGGAAGCTGATTATGGGATGGATCCCTGGAAATGGCAATCACTAGATATTCCATACTTTCGTGACAGCTCCAAGTTTTGTCTCTGTAACTCCTTCCATGGGTGTTGTGTTCCCATTTCTAGGAAGGGGCAAAGTGTCCACACTTTGGTCTTCATTCTTAAAGTTAAAGTTTTAAAGTTCCACAATATCTTGTTCTTTAGAATTAATAACTTGTTGACAAAACATCTCAAATACTTGACTGTTATAGTCAGTATTCATGTAACATGGGCAGTGATTAATAGCACTTTGAATTGTTTTTCTTGAAGAGTGGTTGATGTCCGGGACTCCACAGAAAGTTGTCTGCACAGACCAGAGTGTGGACCACAGAAGCTAACAGCTTCTGGGACAGGCTAGAGCCACAGAGCTTCTGAGGCAGTGCCGTTTTTGGGCTCCAGACATCTCGCCATCTCCCCGGCCAGAGGACAGGGGTCTGCCCAGCCTGGGAGGCTAGGATTTTGACTCAAGAGCGGCGGGAGCCACCTTGGTTCCTGGACTCAGCAGAAAGCAGCCTGCACAGGTGAGAGTGTGGACTACAGAAGCTAACAGCTTCTGTTACAGGCGAGAGCCACAGAGCTTTTGAGGCAGTGCCATTTTCGGGCTTCAGACATCCGACCACCTTCCCGGCCAGAGGTCAGGTGTCTGCCCGGCCAGGGAGGCCCTAGCCACAGGGTCCGTGGGAGCCATTTTGGTTCCGGGACTTCATAGAAAATAGTCTGCACAGGTGAGAGTGTGGACTACTGAAATTAACAGCTTCTGGGACAGGTCAAAGCAACACAGCTTCTGGGAAAGGTTCTGTTTTGGCACTTCATCTTCGGCCAGGAGAAGGTCCAAACACCAGATAAGTGTGCACCTTTCCTGTAAGAGGTGAGCTTGCCTGCAGAGAGTGCTCTGACCACTGAAACTCAGAGGAGAGATCTAGTCTCCCAGGTCTGCTGATAGAGGGTAACAGCATCACCAGAGGAACAATCTCTAAACAGAGACAGCTATAAAAACTAACTCCAGGTATTAACAGATGGCGAAAGGTAAACGTAAGAATCTTACTAACAGAAACCAAGACAACTCACCATCATCAGAACCCAGCACTCCCACTTCGCCAAGTCCAGGGCAACCCAACACACCCGAAAAGCTAGACCCGGATTTAAAAGCATATCTCATGATGATGGTAGAGGACATCAAGAAAGACTTTAATAACTCACTTAAAGAAATAAAGGAGGGGCCACCTTCCTGGTGAGAGCAAAGGGGTCAGCCTGGCCCGAGAGGTTTCTGCCACAGGCCCCGGCGACGGGAGCCTCCTTGGCTCCGGGACTCCGCGGAGGGCAGGCTGTACGGGTGAGGGTGTGGAATACAGAGGCCAGCCTTTTCTGGAACAGGCGAGAGCCAGAGAGCTTCTGAGGTGGCGCCATCTTCGGCTCCAGACAACCGGCCACCTTCCTGGCCAAAGCAACACAGCTCCTGGGAAAGATCCTGTTTTGGGCCTTCATCTTCAGCCAGGAGGAGGTCCAAACACCAGATAACTGTGCACCTTCCCTGAAAGAGGAGAGCTTGCCTGCAGAGACTGCTCTGACCACTGAAACTCAGATGAGAGAGCTAGTCTCCCATGTCTGCTGATAGAGGGTAACAAAATCAACAGAGGAACAATCTCTAAACAAAGACAACTATAACAACTAAATCCAGAGATTGCCAGATGGCGAAAGGTAGATGTAAGAATCCTACTAACAGAAACCAGGACCACTCACCATCATCAGAACCCAGAACGCCCACTTTGCACAGTCCAGGGCATCCTAACACACCAGAAAAGGTAGACCTGGATTTAAAAACATATATCATGATGATGGTAGAGGACTTAAAGAAGGAATTTAATAACTCACTTAAAGAAATACAGGAGAACACTGCTAAAGAGTTACAAGTCCTTAAAGAAAAACAGGAAAACACAACCAAACAGGTAGAAGTCCTTATAGAAAAACAGGAAAACACATCCAAACAGGTGATGGAAATGAACAAAAATATGCTAGACCTAAAAAGGGAAGTAGACACAATGAAGAAAACCCAAAGTGAGGCAACGCTGGAGATAGAAACCCTAGAAAAGAAATCTGGAACCATAGATGCCAGCATCAGCAACAGAATACAGGAGATGGAAGAGAGAATCTCAGGTGCAGAAGATTCCATAGAGAACATCGGCACAACAATCAAAGAAAATGGAAAATGCAAAAAGATCCTAACTTAAAACATCCAGGAAATCCAGGACACAATGAGAAGACCAAACCTCTGGATAATAGGAGTAGATGAGAATGAAGATTTTCAACTCAAAGGACCAGCAAACATCTTCATCCAAATTATTGAAGAAAACTTCCCAAATCTAAAGAAAGAGATGCCCATGAACATACAAGAAGCCTACAGAACTCCAAATAGACTGGACCAGAAAAGAAATTCCTCCCGACACATAATAATCAGAACATCAAATGCAGTAAATAAAGATAGAATACTAAAAGCAGTAAGGGAAAAAGGTCAAGTAACATATAAAGGCAAGCCTATCAGAATTACATCAGATTTTTCATCAGAGACTATGAAAGCCAGAAGAGCCTGGACAGATGTTATACAGACACTAAGAGAACACAAATTCCAGCCCAGGCGACTATAACCAGCCAAACTCTCAATTATCATAGATGGAGAAACCAAAGTATTCCACGACAAAAATAAATTCACCCATTATCTCTCCACGAATCCAGCCCTTCAAAGGATAATAACAGAAAAAAACCAATACAAGGACGGGAACCACGCCCTAGAAAAAACAAGAAGATAATCCCTCAACAAAACTAAAAGAAGACAGCCACAAGAACAGAATGCCAACTTTAACAACAAATATAACAGGAAGCAACAATTACTTTTCCTTAATATCTCTTAATATCAATGGTCTCAACACCCCAATAAAAAGACATAGACCAACAAACTGGCTACACAAACAAGACCCAACATTTTGCTGCTTACAGGAAACTCATCTCAGAGAAAAAGATAGACACTACCTCAGAATGAAAGGCTAGAAAACAATTTTCCAAGCAAATGGTATGAAGAAACAAGCTGGAGTAGCCATCCTAATATCTGATAAGATTGACTTCCAACCCAAAATCATCAAAAAAGACAAGGAGGGACACTTCATACTCATCAAAGGTAAAATTCTCCAAGAGGAACTCTCAATTCTGAATATCTATGCTCCAAATACAAGGCCAGCCACATTCATTAAAGAAACTTTAGTAAAGCTCAAAGCACACATTGCACCTCACACAATAATAGTGGGAGAATTCAACACACCACTTTCACCAATAGACAGATCATGGAAACAGAAACTAAACAGGGACACAGTGAAACTAACAGAAGTGATGAAACAAATGGACTTAACAGATATCTACAAAACATTTTATCCTAAAACAAAAGGATATACCTTCTTCTCAGCACCTCATGCTACCTTCTCTAAAATTGACCACATAATTGGTCACAAAACAAACCTCAACATATACAAAAATATTGAAATTGTCCCATGCATCCTCTCAGACCACCATGGTCTAAGGCTGATCTTCAATAACAAAATAAATAATAGAAAGCCAACATTCACATGGAGACTGAACAACACTCTTCTCAATGATACCTTGGTCAAGGAAGGAATAAAGAAAGAAATTAAGGACTTTTTGAAGTTTAATGTAAATGAAGCCACAACATACCCAAACTTATGGGACACAATGAAAGCATTCCTAAGAGGAAAACTCAAAGCTCTGAATGCCTCCAAAAAGAAACTAGAGAGAACACACATTAGCAGCTTGACAACACACCTAAAAGGTCTAGAAGAAAAGGCAGCAAATTCACCGAAGAGGAGTAGAAGTCAGGAAATAATCAAACTCAGAGGTGAAATCAACCAAGTGGAAACAAGAAGAACTGTTCAAAGAATCAACCAATCAATGAGCTGGTTCTTTGAGAAAATCAACAAGATAGATAAACCCTTAGCCAGACTCACTAGAGGGCACAGGGAAAGCATCCTAATTAACAAAATCAGAAATGAAAATGGAGACATAACAACAGATCCTGAAGAAATCCAAAACACCATCAGATCCTTCTACAAAGGGCTGTACTCAAACAAAACTGGAAAACCTGGACGAAATGGCCAAATTTCTGGACAGATACCAGGTACCAAAGTTGAATCAGGATCAAGTTGACCATCTAAACAGTCACATATCCCCTAAAGAAATAGAGCAGTTATTAATAGTCTCCCAGCCAAAAAAAGCCCAGGACCAGACGGATTTAGTACAGAGTTCTATCAGACCTTCAAAGAAGATCTAATTCCAGTTCTTCACATACTATTCCACAAGATAGAAGTAGAAGGTACTCTACCTAACTCATTTTATGAAGCCACTATTACTCTGATACCTAAACCACAAAAAGACTCAACAAAGATAGAGAACTTCAGACCAATTTCCCTTATGAATATCGATGCAAAAATCCTCAATAAAGTTCTTGCTACCCAAATCCAAGAACACATCAAAACAATCATCCATCCTGACCAAGTAGGTTTCATCCCAGGGAAGCAGGGATGGTTCAATATACGGAAATCCATAAATGTAATCCAGTATATAAACAAACTCAAAGACAAAAACCACATGATCATCTCGTTAGATACTGAGAAAGCATTTGACAAAATCCAACATCCATTCATGATAAAAGTCGTGGAAAAATCATGAATTCAAGGCCAATACCTAAACATGATAAAAGCAATCTAAAGCAAACCAATAGCCTACATCAAAGTAAATGTTGAGAAGCTGGAAGCAATCCCATTAAAATCAGGGACTAGACAAGGCTGTCCACTCTTGCCCTACCTATTCAAAATTGTAATTGAAGTCCTAGCCAGAGCAATTAGACAACAAAAGGAGATCAAGGGGATACAAATTGGAAAGGAAGAAGTCAAAATATCACTTTTTGCAGATAATATGATAGTATATATAAGTGACCCTAAAAATTCCACCAGAGAACTCCTACGCCTAATAAACAGCTTCGGTGAAGTAGCTGGATATAAAATAAACTCAAACAAGTCAATGGCCTTTCTCTACACAAAGAATAAACAGGCTGAGAAAGAAATTAGGGAAACAACACCCTTCTCAATAGTCACAAAATATATAAAATACCTTGGCGAGACTCTAACTAAGGAAGTGAAAGATCTGTATGATAAAAACTTCAAGTCTCTAAAGAAAGAAATTAAAGAAGATCTCAGAAAATGGAAAGATCTCCCATGCTCATGGATTGGCAGGATCAACATTGTAAAAATGGCTATCTTGCCAAAAGCAATCTACAGGTTCAATGCAATCCCCATCAAAATTCCAACTCAATTCTTCAACGAATTAGAAAGGGCAATCGGCAGATTCATCTGGAATAACAAAAAACCGAGGATAGCTAAACTCTTCTCAAGGATAAAAGAACCTCTGGTGGAAACACCATGCCGGACCTAAAACTGTACTACAGAGCAATTGTGATCAAAACTGCATGGTACTGGTATAGTGACAGACAAGTAGACCAATGGAACAGAATTGAAGACCCAGAGATGAATCCACACACCTATGGTCACTTGATCTTTGACAAGGGAGCTAAAACCATCCAGTGGAATAAAGATAGCATTTTCAACAAATGGTGCTGGCACAACTGGCAGTTATCATGTAGAAGAATGCAAATTGATCCATTTCTATCTCCTTGTACTAAGGTCAAATCTAAGTGGATCAAGGAACTCCACATAAAACCAGAGACACTGAAACTTATAGAGGAGAAAGTGGGGAAAAGCCTTGAAGATATGGGTACAGGGGAAAAATTCCTGAATAGAACAGCAATGGCTTGTGCTGTAAGATCAAGAATTGATAAATGGGACCTCATAAAATTGCAGAGCTTCTGCAAAGCAAAAGACACCATCAATAAGACAAAAAGGCCACCAACAGATTGGGAAAGGATCTTTACCTATCCCAAATCAGATAGGGGACAAATATCCAATATATATAAAGAACTCAAGAAGGTGGACTCCAGAAAATCAAATAACCCCATTAAAATTGGGGCTGAGAGCTGAACAAAGAATTCTCACCTGAGGAATACCGAATGGCAGAGAAGCACCCGAAAAATGGCTTAGCTCCATTTCTTATTTCACCCCGTATAGATTCCTCTCTTACAGCTCGAGTAGCCTTCTCAGTCGAACCGTTCATGTTGCGAGCTGCTGGCGTACACAACATTTTGGGGCCAGAACTGGGACCTAAAAATGGCAGAGGGATGCTAAGAGAAACGCTGCTGCTGTGGAGCTCCACAGTTAAGGATCTTCCTATCGGGCATCGGAGCAACGGACAGGTACACATGCTAGCAGTACCTTAAAATTTCAGTTTTGTAAAGTGTTGCTGAGTTTGCGGTATAATACGAATTAAGCTTGAATCAGTGCTAACCCAATGCTGGTTGTGCTTGGGTGAGCAGCGTGTTAATCGGAACTAGAAACGGAAATAGGCCGGTCGGCCACAGCTTTTTAGGAAGCTGCTTAGGTGGAAGAAGAAAGGGTTTAAAGTCATGAATCAGGTGGTTGCCCTTAGTTTTCAGGAGTTGTTTCAGGCCAGAGGAGTAAGGCTTGAAGTACAATTAGTAAGAAATTTTTTAGGTAAGATGGATAGCTGTTGCCCATGGTTCAAGGAAGAAGAAACAGCCTCTTAGTTTCAGAGTAAAAAAGCTAATAAATGGTTTGTGACTAATGTGTTTGACAATGGTAAAGTGTTTTTTATTCTATGATTGTAGCTACAAAAATTAATATTCTCTAATTGGTCTAAAATGAACTGCTTCATCTGGTTCCTTTTTCTTGATAATGTGCTCCGCATGTCTTCACATTAAGTTCATAAGTTGTTGGTTAAGATTAATAATTGTTACATTGATACAGATGGTTAGTGTTAAATTTGATAACTCAAGTTTAGAGTCTTTCCGACACGTGGCATAAGACAGCCCAAGAGGCTGGGTCTCTAAAGATATTTCTAGTTTAAATAATAATTAATGTGGTTCCTATCCTAAATAGTAAAATTTAAAATAAAATTTAAACAATGCCTCTTTATTAAAGCATTAAAGCTTGCTTTAATAGGTATTCATAGGTATTAATTGACATCCAAACTTCATAATATGATAGTAATGCTTCTAATATTGATTTTAAAGATAATAAGTTGTTTTAAACTTGGGTTTTGCTTTCCCAAGTTTGTAGGTATTATCCTAACGATACACAAGAAACTTAAAAATTATGGTTAAAACTGCCATTGTTCCATTGACTACAGCTTGCAGTTTGAAGGCAAATTTAAAATTGATGCTCAGATTAAAAAATATTTTACATTTAAGTCAATGCAGGGCTCTGGGAAGCCCCAGAGCAGCTTGTGGCCTTGTGTTTTGCAAACAGTGCCTAAGAAAGTTTTTCCCTGTGCTCAAGAAAATTTCTTTTTAACAGTGTTACAGATCTATTCAGATGTTTAATAATGCTTAAATTCAAAGAGTTTTGCTTCTAGTGAACTATAATCACTAGAAAATTTTGCCTCTAGGTATGGCTAATATAGCTTTACATTATGTAAGAAAAATTTTTATTGTTTCTGCTTCTATACAAGAAGCCAAGAGTTTTAAATTTTCAGTGTATATTGTTTCCTAAGTGAAAAGTATTTTATTAACTAATGCTTCTCAAGGGAAGTTTACCTTAAATCCTTTGCTCTCACCCAAGAGGTTCAAAGACAATATCCTTTTACTACTTAGGGTTTTAGTTTACTACAAAAGGTTTTACAAAAAATAAAGAAAGCTTTTATAATTGTTATTAATTGGTAATTAAAAATTGGTTGTGCCCAAAACAATTCTTTGGCCAGAAAAAACATTATTGTAAAGTCATTTTTCTCATCCTTCCAGCCTATCCTTGGCCCATGTGGGCCCAACTAGCTGCTGTGGGGCAGAGTCTTAAGACACACAGTTTCCCCTGTTCCAGCACAAATAATCTAGTTGTGTGCTGTAGATGGTGCTTTAAAATGCTAGGACCCCCTGACTAATGAATGGAAGGGTCCAGATCCAGTTCTAATTTGCAGTAGGGGCTTGGTTTGTGTTTTTTCACGAGATGAAGATGGAGTGCGGTGGTTGCCAGAGAGACTAATTCGTCAGATGAACACAGATTCTGACTCTTTTCGTAAGTATCATTCCGAAGACTAAAATTCCTTTTGTGCTTAGAATTCAGCTGAGAGTGAAAGCTCCCAGAAAAGCTGTTCTCCTGCTACTCTCGGAGCCTGTTACAGGACAAGAGGCTAGAGATTAACCTCAGCTTTACAATTTGCATTTGAATAAAGTACCTGACTTCCCCAAAAGAATTTCTGCTTTCTTACTTTCTTACTGTCAAGCTTTTGTTTTTCAAGCAGAATTAATCAGCATTCTCCAGCCGGACCAGCAGATGTGCATTCTCAGGACATTCCAGCACGTGGCCTTCGGTCTGATTTGAAATTTAGGTTTTCCTAGAGGGCTAGAAAAGTAGATATTTCTATATTAATAAAGATTGGTTTTTATTTTGATAGACGGGCTTAGTCCCTTAGCTGGCCTCTGGCTTTTCACCCTTGCTGTTACTGCGAGATCCCCTTAGTTCCTTAGGCTGTGGAAAATACAGGGATGAGGAGGAACGACTTCCAGCAACTATTTTAGCCACAAGTCGTGGTGTTATTAATGACATAATTCTTGCTTAGGCCTTGCTAAATCTGAGGTTGATAATTCTCCTTTAGGAGCTGCACAGCACTCAGAACTGTGCATACTGATTTGCGATTGTACAAATTCAGTATGAGTATCACTTGGTGCAGAGAGCTACTGCAGGGGAAGGTCCAGCTTGACCATTTCTGAGTTTCCTGTGAGATACACCTGGTTTGAAGGAGGTTGGTACCTAATTTTGGCTAAAAACGAAAAATATATCTACAGCTCTGCCTCCCCTCCCCAAAAGGTACCAAGAGCCACAGGTGTGGGTCGTGACAGCACCCATGGGAGGAATCGGGTCAATGTCCACCCAAGCCAAGGTTAAAAGCCCACTCATCTACGGATGAGAAAATCTTTTGATCACCTCAGTTTAGCGTTGCCTTTTTGAACTTAATCAATAGGGGGGAGAGAGGTTGGAGACCTTATTGTTGAAAGGGCAAGCCCTTCACTGCCTCCCACCCAAATAAAAAAGCCAATCGGCCTTGTACTACGGAGCCAGTCATACCCCCTCTCCCTGTTTCCCGCTTATCATCCAAAAATGTGGAGGAATATCAACTTAGTGTTATTCTTAATATAGTGTATTTCAAATTTGTTCAGTCAAACTTAGCCAGGGTTCCAACGTCCTACTTAAAAATCAACTAGGAAGTTACCTACCAAGTACTAATTAGCATCATAAAGTCAGAGCCTGCAGCTCCAGGCTTTTCAGTTAGTTGTTTACTAGGACAAGAAAGGACAGTCTTAACCAGATACAGTTTACCATAAGAAAAGTTATGGAATCCCATGGAGACAGGTTTTTTCCTTAGCCCTAGAATTCAGGCAGAACTATTGAGCATAGATAAGTTTTTTGCCTCAGGCCAGCCCTTCTCTCTCTTTTTTTTTTTTTTATTTTTTGTTAACAAATGGGAGGAGATGTTGCCTCCCCTTCCCCAGCCTGAAACCTGCTTGCTTAGGGGTGGAGCTTCCTGCTCATTCGTTCTGCCACGCCCACTGCTGGAACCTGCTGCTTTGCTGTTCAGAGCCACACACGTGCTGACATTTCTACTGGACCCGAGATTATTCGGCGGGAATCGGGTCCCCGACCTCTTCCTTCATAACTAGTTTCACAACAATAAAATTTGAGCTTTGATCAGAATGAATTTGTCTTAGCTCCGTTTCTTCTTTCGCCCCATCTAGATTCCTCTCTTACAGCTTGAGAAGCCTTCTCAGTCGAACCTTTCATGTTGTGAGCTGCTGGCGGCCACAACATTCTGCCTTATGGCTTGAATCTTCTGGACAACAGCCATATTACTGAGACCACTTGGTGGGAATGTAACAATAGTTTGACTCAATATGACTCTTCTGATGCATTACAAACTAGGTAGACATGTTGATCAGGACCTAGATCTATTGAAACTATACTTAGATTCCCTTCTAGAAGTGGCACAATAATGGAGAGGCTTAGACTTACTTCTCACAAGATAAGGGGGACTACTTATGGCTTTGAAAGAAACATGTTCTTTCTGTACTAAGTCACCAGGTGTAAAAACAAACAAACAAGAAATAACTCAAAGGAGAAAAAGAAACGAAGACATTAATTAGAAAAATAGTACTAGTCTCTGTTCTTATAGGCAATCAATTCAGTAAAAGTATAAATTTAGTAAAATGAATGGTCCTTAGGATCAACCACATCTCTTTAAAACAGGTTGAGCCTATTATTTGTCTCATTCACTAAGACCAGTGCAAATGTAACAGGTCCCTAAACCTTAGGCCCCCAGACCTTAGCATGATTGGCTCCAAGGTGGAAGCACCATTCAGTTCATAAAAGTCAGCATATAGACAGCACCACCTGCCAAAATGAAAACAAAGACCTGGTCCATCAAAGTCCATAGTTCTGGGACATTCTCGAAATGAACTGACATTGCTTTTCGGGTTCTGTAGTTCCACTTCTGAGCAATTGATCTTGACAACGGAGGTATGTCACCCCATACCACAGATCAAGTTTTGTGTGCTTAAAAGCTCACTAAGTAAGGCTCAGGGCTACACTGGAATCCTGAACAGCCATTGTAGTTGCCAGAAGCAAAGACAGACTTTGCAGTTTCTGGCTATTATAAATAAGGCTGCTTTGAACATAATGGAGAATATGCCCTTATTATATGTTGGAGCATCTTCTGGGTATATGCCCGGGAGAGGTATTGCTGGATCCTATGGTAGTACTATGTCAAATTTTCTGAGGAATTGCCAAGCTGATTTCCTGAGTGGTTGTAACATCTTGCAATCTACCTAGCAATGGAGGAATGTCCCTCTTTCTCCACATCCTCACATGATATCCCTCAACAGAGGAATGGATACAGAAAATGTGGTAATTTACACAATGGAGTACTATGCAGCTATGAAGAAATAAACCTATGAAATTCTTAGGCAAATAGATGGATCTGGAGGATATCATCCTGAGTGAGATAACCCAATCACAAAAGAACACACATGATACACACTCACTGATAAATGAATATTAGCCCAGAAGCTTGGAATACCTGAGATACAATTCACAAAACACATGAAACTAAAGAAGATGGAAGACCAAAGTGTGTACACTTAGAAGGAGGAACAAAATACACATGGAAGGAGTTACAGAGACAAATTGTTGAGAAGCACTGAAGGAATGACCATCCAGAGACTGCCCCTCTAAGGAATCCATCCCATAAACAACCACCAAACCCAGACACTATTGTGGATTCCAACAAGAGCTTGCTGTCAGGAGCCTGATATAGCTGTCTCCTGAGAAACTCTGACAGTGCCTGACAACTACAGAAGTGGATGCTCAAAGCCATTCATTGGACAGAGCACAGGTTCCCCAATGAAGGAGTTAGAGAAAGTATTCAAGGAGCTGAAGGGATTTTCAGACCCATAGTAGAAACAACAATATGAACTAACTAGTACCTCCAGAGCTCCCTGTGACTAAAACCTCAACCAAAGAAAACACATTGTAGTTTGTGGGCAGCCCATCTCCTTTCTCTTGGACCCTGAAGACACTTACCTGGTTCTGATGGAGTTTGGAGGACCCACTTCTCCTTCTAATTTTCCTATTGTAGGGAGAGGAGGACAGCCTTACTACCCACACCAGACCTCACAACTTAGTTGCATTTTTAGGGGTGTACCTCTCACCCATTCATTTTTGATAGTGCCAACATGTCCTGTCTCCTTATTGGGAAGGGATATTCTAGCCAGACTTGGAAAATCTATTTCCTTAGCTCCTCACATTCACCTAAATCCAAGCTCAGCAACAGTTCCTCTCCTCCTTCTAGCCAGCCAACCTAGTAAAACTACCATGTCATTTCCTTTACCAGCTTCTCAGATAGCTCCCTGAGTCTGTGACATACAGAAACCCTATGTTGATAAACATCATTCTCCTGTTTTCATCCAATTACTGCCCTCTACAAGGTACATAACCCAAGCTCAACCCTCTCTCTCTCACCAGAACCTCAGGGGACTTAATCTTATATTTTCTTATCCCTTGAGGAAAAAAAAAAAACCCTTTGCCATACCTCTTACCCCTTTAACACCCCTACACTAGCAGTTAAGAAACCTAATGGTACCAATCACCTGGTTCAAGACCTCAGGCACATTAACTCTACAATGGTTCCTCTCACTTCTGTTATGGCTAATATTTGCACACCTTTTACCACTATCCCCTTGGGGACTTCTCATTTCTCAGCCCTAGATCTGAAGAATGCATTTTTCTCTATTCCTCTAGAAGACCAGTCACAGAATATACTTGCCTTTACCTGAACAGATCCTGATACCAAATTTACTACACAACTTAACTGGACTGTACTACCTCAGGGATTCTGTGACAACCCACACCTTTTGGTCAGGCCCTGGTTTCTGACTTACTATCTCTGTCTCCCCTAAATCTAAGGTTAGACTTTACATAGATGATGTCCTTCTATTTAGTCTCTCTCTAGAAATTAGCAAGTTGACACCTCTGCTCTTCTAAATTTCCTCTCCAGTTGAGGCTACAGGGTCTCTTCTTCTAAAGTCTAATTGTCCACACCTCAGGTCACCTATTTGGGACTAACAATTACCCCAACCCACAACCCACAACCTTAGATAGAAAGAATCTGATTCAGCCTCTAACTGTTCCTTCTACAAAGGAAAAGATTTTATCATTCTTAGGAATAGCCAGGTTTTTTTTTTTTTTTTTTTTTTTTTTTTTTTTTTTTTTTTTACATTCGTGGGTTCCTTCCTTTTCCATTCTTTCTCATCCCTTATATGAAGCAGTGTTAGAACCAACCCACAATCCTTTCCTCAAACCTATTACCAAGCCCTTTCAAAGGCTCCAACAGGCTCTCCTTAAGGCTCTAGCTTTACATCTCCCTGAACTGACTCATCCTTTTTTCCTCTACATTACTGAAAAAGAGGGGTTTGCCCTTGGAGTTTTAGGTTATCTACTGGGACCTTCTTTTGCACCCATAGCATACTTGATAGTATACTTGTAAAAACAACTATATCTAACCATCCAGGGATAGGTGTAAGACCCCAACTCAATGTGTTTCTTAGACCCCTAGAAAGGAAGCCCATCATGGAGTTCTTTGTTCTTTTGCCTTCAGCCTGAGAGAAAGATGACCACTGGGTAACCCACCCAGGCACCTGACCCATAATGTAAGGGACCAAGAATGTTTCCCAAAGATAGCCTGTAACCTTTCCATGAGCTTGAGCACTAATTCCCCATCCCCATTCTTATGTTTACTTGGCTTCCCCATTCTTTGTGATCTTATCCTCCCCTCACTTTGTGGTTTATTCTTTAAAACCCTCAACTGCAACTGCTGGGGGTCAATCTCCTCTGCCCCTGTGTGTGTTATGAGCTTGGCCTCAGGATGCTGATTCCCGAATAAACCTCATGCAATATTGCACCAAGAATGGTTTCTCTTGCATAATTGGGTTGCCGGCTCATCCCAGGACTTGAGCAAGGGTCTCCCCGAAATGGGGGTCTTTCAGTTGGGGGATCATCATGGGATTTTGTGGGACCCCATTTCTCAAAGACCGTTCTTGGAGGTAAGATTCTGTTTTTGTCTATGTTTTTCACTGCAGGCTCTGTTTGAATTTGGTACTTTCGGATTCAGTTTGCAGTCGTCAGAGCTAGTCAGAGCAATGAACTCCTTGTCCAGGATGGAAGGGAAGGTTGTTGACAGACATGTCAGGGGATAACTGGCTGCAACCCTGGGAGATGTCCCAGGAGGTCTGAGGGAGCTCCAGGGATGCCTGGAGATTTCCCATCTGGGTGCCAAGTTGGAACCTGAATCCCTCCTGGAGAGGAGAGATTTTGTGCCCACTTGGCCGTCTGATTATGTTTCTTGGTATTGGAAGTCCCGCAGGAAGTGAGTCCTGGTTTCAGTCTTCGTAGTATTTTTGTGTGTTTTGTTTGTCTCCCTGTACATGACTTGGTAGATGGGATAGACCATTAGTACTCCCCTTGGACTGACTCTTGACCATTGGACAGACATTAAGACTAGGGCTCACAATCTATCTGTAGATGTCAAAAAGGAATTCTACCACTGATGCATTGGCCAAAAATTGCGACCACCCCATCACACCAGAGAACCAAATTGGAGGTATGGGGATCCCCTCTGGAATGTGTGTGTGTGCCAGCCGGTGTCTCTGTTCTGAGTGTCTGTTTTCTGTTTTCTGTTTTCTGAAACGAACGTGCACTTGTTGTGTTTGTTTGTTTGTCTGTTGTTTCTGAAGCATGGTCCAGCCTGAGTTTGGATCACTCTGAGTTTATTCTGATCACCCTGAGTTTTGGATTCTGATCTGCCTGAGTCTGGTTTATACTGTAACCCTCTTGTTGAGAACTGTCCATCTGATTCAGCGATCCTCTGGGTCATTTTTCTGGTGTTGGTCTTTGTGTTTGTTGACAGTTTGAGTGCTCTTTGTATTCTTTGTCACTAAGATGATGAGACAGTCTGTGATGACCACCCTAGTTTGACTCTTAATCATTGGACTGAAGTTAGGACTAGAACCCATAACCTCCCTGTGGAGATCAAGAAAGGAACTTGGCAGACTTTTTGTGCCTCTGAGTGGCCAACTTTTGATATTGACTGGCCACTGGAGGGAACTTTGGACTTGACTAAACCATTATCTTTCAGGAAGGACCAAAATCTCACCCTGACGAAGAGCTGTACATTATAGTAGTGGCAAGACCTGGTACAGAAGCCAAGCTCCCGAGTCCTAGCCCTCCAAAAACACACAGAAGATAAAAAGAAAAAAAAAGTATATATTGGTCTTTGGAGCGCTGCACCTGTAGTTAGAAGTCTAGTGTGTCTGGAGAAGCCCTGCTAGGAGCTGATTGTAAACACTGCTCTTAAAGGGACCAGCAGCTTCTCAAGTCTATAGTAAGGGAACTGATGGGTGTTTTTCCTAAAAAAGTCTCTGTGCTTGTCATTATTGGATTCATCAGGTGACAAGGTGCTCCTCTCTTGAATATAAAGCTAGAAAAATTAAGAATTTTGTTTGGTTTAAATAAGCAAATGTATGCAGCCATTTCATTTTTGTTTCTGAATAGTTTTAAAGTATAAACATGTTTTATGTATCTTGGTTATAGATTATTGGCTCATACATTATTGGTTATGATTAAAAATTTATACCATCGGTAACAGAAAGTTGGCTTAAAACTGGTAACTCTGGGTTGGAGTAATTTAGAACTACAATATGCAGCATGAGACAACCCAAGGAAAAAGGTCTCTAAAAGATATGCCGAAATTGGGTAATACTCTATGTCATTCTTATTCTAGAAACCAGACTTATAAAAAATAGGATTTAGGGCAGTGTCTCTTTAAAGTATTGGGGGCTGCATGTTTTTGTGTTTGTGTTCAAGAACAGGCAGTCAAACTTTGTAGCATGTAATGTTTTTGGTGTTGATTTTTTTTTCCATAAATACCTATGGAATTTTATTCAACTAAATAGCACTATCAGAGAATAAACACAGTGCTTCATGGAAGAAAAGAGAATTAAGCATCTTTGTTGTTGATTTTTAAAGAGAATAGATTGTTTACACTGTTAAAATTGCATTTACTTCCCAAAATTGTAGTTGTGCTCTGGTGTTACAAGAGAAATCAAAAGTGAAGCCTTCTCCCGACAGAGCCACCAGCTAATCCATTGGCTCCTACAAAAATCTATGAAGCCTCCAGAGTGGCCTAGTCCACTACCTCCCCCTTATCTACAGCCTCAATACTTGCTGCAGGCCTTTGCAATGTTTTGTTTTAATTAAACAGTCGGATTTCCCTGATCCAGCACCAGTTCTAAGTTTGCTTTTTGGTACCAGCCAAGGCGAGGCTCCCATGGAAAACCGCCGCCTGGGAAGCTGGGGAGGCAGACCTGGCAGGGGAACACTGACACGGAGGTCCCGGGACACCCCCCTGCCATGCACCTTGTGCCCACAGGTTGGGCAGAGGGGAGGGGAGAGGGTGAGGCCTTGGGGCCTGCGAGACACCCACTGGGCTCCCTAGGTGCTGCTGTGCCACAGGAAGGGCCCACTATACAGCGTCACCACCACCAACCCCCCCCCCAAGTGTCCAGGCCTACGGACCTGCTCTGAGTACACTGAGCTGGAGAGTGCAGAGTCTGAATGGACTCCAGTGGACCCACCCAACCTTCAACCCCATCAGTACTGGTCATTTTCCTCTGCTGATCTTTATAACTGGGAAACTAACCACCCCCTTTTCTCAGAGGATCCCCAATGCCTCACAGTGTTGGTGGAATCCCTTATGTTCTCTCATCAGCCTACTTGGGATGATTTTCAGCAGATGCTGTAGCCTAACCCTAACTGAAGAGCAAGAGAGAATTCTGTTAGGGACTAGAAAAAATATCCCAGGAGCCGATGGGTGGCCTACAAAGCTACAAAATGAGATTAACACGGGATTCCCTTTGACTTGTCCTGGTTGGGACTACAACATGGCTAAAGGTATGGAGAGCTTGAAATCCTATCACCAGGCTTTGGTCTCTGAGGTGCCTCAAAATGGCCCACTAATTTGGCTAAGGTAAGAGAAATTGTATTACAAGAGAGAGAAATTTACGTGATCTAGTGAAAGGGGCAGAGAAGGTATAATACGAGAAGGAGAGAGAGAGAGATGGGAGGTGGAAGAGAGAGAGAGAGGTGGGAGGCAGAAGAAAGAAAAAACAGGAGGGATCATAGACAAGAAAGAAATTTGACTAGAATTTTGGACACAGTGGTAGGAGAGAAAGAAGAGAAAGGACCTAGACAGATAGGGAACCTGGGCAACTGAAGACCAGTGTGCTTAACAGAATTGAGTGAGTTGGGGTACCAAGCCTCAGCTAAAAAGGCTCAGCTGTGTCGGACTGAAGTTACTTATTTGGGATATACCCTTAGAGATGGTAAGCAGTGGCTAAAGGAAGCCAGAAAAAAGACTGAAACTCAGATCTCCACCATAACTACACAAAGGCAAGTAAGAGAATTCACGGACACTGCTGGCTTCTGCAGATTCTGGATACCTGGGTTTGTGACCTTAACTGCCCTGTTGTATGCTCCACAAGGCCTACTTATGAGAAGGAGGCCTGCAAGACCCACATCTCTTCAAAGTTAGAGATTCTGTCTACGTTAGATATCTCCATGCAGTAAACCTTGATACTCGGTGGAAAGGACCTTATCTTATACTTTTGACCACCCTACTTTCTAACCTTATGGGACTCCTTTTGATTTTGCTTCTGCTTTTTAATTATAGGTCCATGTGTGTTAGATAGGCTAGTTGCCTTTATTAGAAAAAGACTTAGTACATTGCAGCTTTTAGTTTTGAGACAACAGTACCATGCCCTAAAGGAAGAGTGTTGCTTCTATATTGACCATTTAGGGGCAATTAGAGAGTCTCTATGGTAAAACTCAGAGAAAGGTTAGAAAAACGAAAATGAAAGTGAGAAGCTAATGAAGGATGGATTGAAGGTTGGTTCTCAAAATCCCCATGGATGAGTACTTTACTATCTACCCTCATGGGCCCCTTATTAATCTTGCTTCTTTTATTTACCATAGGCCCCTGCATAATTCACAAGTTAGTGGCTTTCAACAGACAGCGGGTCAGTGCTGTACAGGTTCTTATATTGCTCCAACAATATCAAAAATTAGAACAGGCTGATAAGGGCTGTACTGAGTCAGAGGTTTAATTTTTCTACTTCTATGGCAAAAGTGCTCGGATCTCCTCTTCCTCTGAGAGACCATTCCCCAGTTTGATGTCCCAGGCTTTCTCAAATAAGACAATAAATCTGAATTTACTTGCCAAGTTTCTCATATCATATCTAAGTCCATAGACATCCCCTGGCATCTTCATATTCACTACCACCCTCAATCTTCTGGTAAGGTATAAAGAACTAAATGCTCTTTAAAAAAATACACTCTTGTTAAGCTGTCACAAGAACTTCAACTTTATTGGGTAAAACTCGATCCAGTAGTTCTTTCTAGGCTATGAGCTCTCCACAAGTGATTTTTCCTCATCTTACCCTTTGAACTCATGTATGGACATTCATTCCTAATTCCTGGTCTTTCACTTAAATATTCTCCACTCCCAGACTATATATTCACCCCATACTTTGCCATCTCTGTTCTCTCCTATGGAACTTTGCTGACCACCATCTACTACGGCCATACACTGTCTCCTGTCCACTTCTTGTCAAGTCCTTCAAACCCTACCGATCATTGGCATCACATCTCTCTCCTAAATGGCAGGGCCCTTTTAAGGTATTCCTTGTGACCCCTACAGCTGCTAAACCCAATGGACTCTCTCATTGGATCCATCTGTCTCACCTCAAACCTTTCATTCCTCCAGCTAAAAATGACACTTCTTCATACACATTCACCCTAACAGGACCATTCTCTATCTATTAAGTTCCAGACTACATTGAGACCACTCATCATGTCCCCAGTCCAAGAAAATAAGACTCTGCTCTGGTAGTCAAGCTTGACCTCACTGGATAAGATATGGGATTCATATCCCCCCCCCCCCCCGCTGTTGTTCATTTCCATCTGGGTAGCCCTGACATCTGGAGGGTCAAAGTCCAAGAAATCCCCACAGATAACAAACATTCTTTCCAAATAGGGTCAGGAAACTACTCCATAGATGGATGCCAGGAACTGATCCAAATTGCTATCATCCCTGTATCTGTTATCCCATCTAAATATTATGATCTCTATACTTGCTTTTTCTTTAACCAGACAAAAGATTATTGTAGAAAACTGCCAGATGAATATGGGGGCTGCCCATATTGGTCCTGTCAGATACATATGCTAGGATCATGAACCAATCATTTATTCTATCAATACCACAAGACAATCTTTTTCTACATATAAGACTCATGGGATTCCAGGTGGGAGGTAGGAGTTATTGGTAAGCTCTACAGTAAAAATCAACCCAGTTCACTAGTAAGTACCAACCATATCCACAGAAAATATGTCTCAATTACCCAACCCCTAGATATCTGAAAAGTAGGGGAGATAATCAAACACTCCTCTGAGGTCCTTTCCTCTTTGATATCGCCCCTCATAAATGGCACTAACTTGTCATTTTGCCTTTTGCTTCAAACTTGACCTCAGCATACCAACTCCTTAATGTCACCAGCCTCAACATTTTAAAGACTGCTGGTTATGTGTACCCCCTGGAGCTAACTCACAATTGTCACTTACACCCTCTCCAGTGATACTGCCAAGTAACTTTACCTCAGCCTTTGTCAGTTGCCTTGACTCCAATGTTGCCATGACTCCATACCTTACCTCTATCCCTCTCTTTGGCATGGCAAACTGTTTTAAGACCTCTGTGACACGTCCTGTAGGAACACTAAGTTCCCTAGACTTCAATAAAACCATATCCCTCAATATATCATCCCTGCCACAACGCCGTGTAGTCCTGAACACGTCAATTCTTTGTGGCAGTCAGCAATATCATTGCCTACCCATCAGCTGATCAGGACTTTGCACAATGGTACTCCTTTTCCCTGAACAGGGAGTAATCCAAGGAAAGGAGCCCCAGCCAATCCCAATTGAAAATATGATAGCTGGTCAACATAAGAGGGCAGTTCAAGTCATTTCACTCTTGGTTGCTTTGGGAATAGCCATAGGTGGTGGTACTGGAATTGCAGGGATAATGACTTCCATGACTCAATATAATAAATTCACTTCCCAGTTAAAAAGCTATCTTCAAAATATGTCTGAAAATGTGCTCAGTATCCAGAAACAGATAGATTCTTTGGCAGTCGTGGTTCTTCAGAATCTACAGGGGCTAGATATTCTGAAGCTAAATAAGCTGGTCTTTGCCTGTTCCTCCACTGTAGAGTCTCCCAGCCTTGAAGCTGGCTGATTCAGACTACACTGCCACTGAGAATAAGAACACCTGGGTGGAGCTTTCTCACCTAGATGGCTCTATTGTTCTGTCACCTGCCTGCTCTTCTCCAAGACACTGCTACCTGCTGAGAGGTTCTTGAGATATTCCAGAGACAGCAAAGAATCCAGTAATTTACACCTACTTGCCAAACAAGTTCTGTCCAGCAGATTGCCTACAGGCTGGTGACAGGCATCAAGAATGGATTGTTGGGGGATGGGCCTCCCCTCCCCCCCTTTATAAGCACAGACTCTTACTAAACTTTGGGCCTTGATCAGAAAATATGTCTTGGTCTCCATTACTTCTCTCAACATTTTCTCCCATACAGCTCTGTCCTCCCACTCAGGAACCCAGTTAGTGTGGGCGCATGTGGCTACAATCCAAGAAGAATGCTGTTTCTATGTCAACCAGTCCTGGATAGTGATAAAATCCAAAGCTACAGTATGACATCGAGAACTTCAGAGACCATGAGACCTCCAGTTCTAGGATTTTTGAAAATCCTATATGGAAGTGGATACTCCCTTTCATAACACCGTTCCTAGTCATCTTCTTGACATTATTATTTTCTCCCTGCCTCATTCATCTTCTTTCCATATTTCTTCAACAACAAATACAGAAAGTTTCTAGCCAAACTACTAATCAGTTCGTTTTAGGGGATTACCAGCCACTGCCCACAGAAGAGCTGCTGTCCACAGAGGAACCTGATGTGAACGTTTACCAAGAGGATCTAGATGGTGAAGGTAAGCTACACCACAAAATGAGCAATGCTCATAGACAGCAGGAAGCAGCTTAAAAGACATGATGCCCTCATTCCCTTTTCATCATTGCCTTTCCCTTTTTCTTTCGTTATCTTTATAACAAAAAGGGACTTATGTTGGCATCAGGACCTCCCAAACCGATGAGATCACATAGGTGACAGAGAGACCTACAGAACTGTTGCCAAGATGTAAGCTAACATGTTCCCAGAATACACTTGGCTCACCTCCCACCTTTACCTGTATTACATCATTTTCCATATAAATAAGGGGAACACCCCTCCCTCTCTTTCTTTTCCCCCTCTTCTCTGTCTGCCACCACCTTGTCTCTCCCTCTCAATAAAATCTCTTCCAGACTGCCAGCGGATCTGGCACATGACTTTAATCCCACCACTTGGGAGGTAGATGCAGGCAGATTTCTGATTTCAAAGCAAGCCTGGTCTACAGAGTGAGTTCTGGGACAGCCAAGTTGCCAAGTCCTACAGAGAGACCCTGTCTTGAAAAACAAAACAAAATAAAACAAACAAAGAAACAAAAATCCTCTTTCTTGTGTAATTGTCTTGGCCTAGTTTGTTTTTGAAATGAGACATGCTATTCAAACACATAAAGTGTAAGAGACAAATATAGTAATTCTAAACTCAATAATATAAAAAAAAATGAGTCTGGAACAGAGATATCAAGTGATGAAAATATGTCTATGAATAACTCAAAAATTGTTCATTGCATCCAGTAATTAGGAAATTATATATCAAAACTGTTGTGGGAAATATGTTTTAAAAATAAACCTGCCAACTCTCCCTGGTGCTGGACCACACTTCTGTGCTCCTGCAGGCCTGCCAACTCTCTGCAGCTTGAAACTGCAGTATTTGTCTCATGTTTCCCTTGAGCCACTAGTTCCCTCTCTGCTATAATCCCTCTAGTCACAATCTCACATTACAGTAACAAAATGGCACCGCCAACCTCACAGTTGCATCTCACATCACCCAGTAGCCTTGTAGAATCACGACTCTTAAAGCTTAAGTAACCAATCAGATTTATGTATCAATAATATCACAATTTACAAGGTACAATACAATAATTTCAGAGACAATTGATAATGATAAAACCTTTATCCCAAAATTTCTAAACTTGTGAAATCATAGCCATTTGTGGCTAGTAAATGCCACGCAGGTACACATACAAAGCCATCTTGGTTATCCTCCCTACACTCTAGGACTCTCCTCCTCTCCATAACTCCTAGCTCTGACCCTTTGTCCCTGTCCAATCACAGACCTCCTCTGCACTAATGTAGTTAGTTGGACAGGATAAAGATTCCATCTGTCAGAGTACAGTAAAGATAGCAAAGATCACCAAAACAAACAACAATGGGTGGCTGGGGTGGGGGATGTTGAGTAAAGGGAATCCCAACATCTTATTGGGATTTCAAACTGGTGGGGTCATTCTAGAAATCAGTTTGGAGCATTCTGAAAGCTGTAAATGTTAGCACTAGGACTCTCCAAGCTCCTGCCTAACTATGTGACCCTTGACCTACGTTGCCAGAACAACAACCCTCAATCCCACAATCCACTTGGCTCAGTTCCCACCCTCACTGGTGTGACATTTTCCATATAAATGAGGGGATCACCCCCTCCTCACACTTTCTTCTCTTTCTTCTCTCCAGCCTCTTTTTCTCTTTCTCCTCTTCTCTGCCCTTCTAATGGCTTTGCTGGCCTCTATCCCTGTACAATAAACCTCTCCCACGTGGAACCACCTTGGCCTGGTCTGCTGTTTGGTTTATCTGATCAAAATATATAGATTAATATTATCTGGTGTTAATTAACATATAAATGGTGCCGAGACTCTGATAAAGAGCCACCATCCACCAGTGTCTGGTGTGCCTGAGGGGGCACCCCAGTGGACACAGCAGTGGGCACAGAGCACAGCATCCAAGGTAAGAATCCCACTGTCTTGCAGCCCTGCCCACTTTGCACAGTGGTCTGCACTTCCCTTTCCCTCCTTGCTCTAAGCCAGAATTCTTAGTGACCCACCTTCAGCTGTGTCTTTAAATCCATGTCATAAGGGGAATTGACCTCCTTCGCCTGAGAAACAGCTTGGCACTCACAAAAGACCAGCGGGGGAGGGGAGCCGCTGCCTGCCTTTTCCACCACCTGACCCGCAGCTGCCACAGAACCCACAAAATTTAAACTAAGTGAACTGTGCCACTTCCACACGCCTTATAGTCCAGGCTTCCACGCTCCCATTTTACTGGTTCGCTAAAAATTCCCAGGCAGACACCAGCATACCATCAGTAGGGCTCATCAGTGGGGAAGGGCCTCCAGTTCCCTGAACAGAGCCTGGCCAGTTCTGCCTGAGAACTAAGGGGCTAGCGTTACAGCTGACATAGAAGCAGACATTGCCCATCTGGATCCTTGCTAGGGTGGAGCACTTTCCACAGTAAGTCCAGGACTTACTGGGTAGCCACTAGAGGTCCTCCTGAGGACTTGTGCACTCTAGCCTGGCTGATTTCCTTTTTGGTTTCTGAGCTGTTCTCAGAATGCTGGTTTGAACACCAGGAACCTCCAGAATATGGGCAACAACGTGTCTTCAAACGTATCTTCAGATACACCACTGGAATGTCTCCTAGAAAATCTTAAGTCTTTGAAGCTAACGCCTCCTTTAAAGGCATCAAAATTAAAAGAATCTTTATACATACTGCCAGCAAACTGGTAAATGGGAAGAGGTTATCTATGTAAAATCTTTCATTCATCTCCGTTCCAATCCTGGTATGTTTTCTTCTTGCTCTCCAACTCAACTTCTGTTACCATAAATCCGGCACAACTCCCACTAAATGATATTATGATACTGGACCAAACATACGACCCACCTCCTTTTCGTAGTAGGCGAGCTTCTGTGAGATTTATAACCCAAACTGCTGCCTCAGTTTCCCCCCTTCCGAGACTCCCTGGGGCCTGCCACCCCATGTGTTATTCTAGCAAAGGACAGATTAGTTACATGTCTTTTGGCTGGTCTGAGAAAGCAGCTTTATTATTTTTTTATTATTAGGTATTTATTTCATTTATATTTCCAATGCTATCCCAAAAGGCCCCTACACCCTCCCCCACCCACTCCCCCACCCAACCACTCCCACTTCATGGCCCTGGCATTCACCTTTATTGAGGCATATAAAGTTTGCACAACCAATGGGCCTCTCTTTCCACTGATGGTCGACTAGGCCATCTTCTCATACATATGCAGGTAGAGAAATGAGCTCTGTCGGAGTTGGGGGGACTGGTTAGTTCATATTGTTGTTCCACCTATATGGTTGTAGATACCCCAGCTCCTTGGGTACTTTCTCTAGCTCCTCCATTGGGGGTCCTGTGATCTATCCAATAGCTGACTGAAAGCATTCACTTATGTGTTTGTTAGGCCCCAGCATAGTCTCACAAGAGACAGCTATATCAGGGTCCTATCAGCAAAATCTTGCTAGTGTATGCAATGGTGTCAGCGTTTGGAAGCTGATTATGGGATGAATCCCCTGGTATGGCAGTCTCTAGATGGTACATCTTTCCTTTCAGCTCCAAATTTGTCTGTGTAACTCCATTCCATGGGTGTTTTGTTCCCAATTCTAAGAAGGGGCAAAGTATCCACACTTTGGTCTTCGTTCTTCTTGCGTTTCTTGTGTTTCACAAATTGTATCTTATATCTTGTATATCCTAAGTTTCTGTGATAATATCCACTTATCAGTGAGTATATATGATGGGAGTTCTTTTATGATTGTGTTATCTCACTCAGGATGATGCCCACCAGGTCCATCCATTTGCCTAGGAATTTCATAAATTCATTCCTTTTAATAGCTTGGTAGTACAACATTTTGTAAATGTGCCACATTTTCTGTATCCATTTCTGTTGAGGGGCATCTGGGTTCTTTCCAGCTTCTGGCTATTATAAATAAGGCTGTAATGAACATAGTGGAGCATATGTCCTTCTTACCAGTTGGGACATCTTCTGGATATATGCCCAGGAGAGGTATTGCGGTATCCTCCAGTAGTACTATGTCCAATTTTCTGATTTCCAGAGTGGTTGTACAAGCTTACAATCCCACCAACAATGGAGGAGTGTTCCTCTTTCTCCACATCCTCACCAGCATCTGCTATCACCTGAATTTTTGATCTTAGCCATTCTGACTGGTGTTAGGTAGAATCTCAGGGTTGTTTTGATTTGCATTTCCCTGATGATTAAGGATGCTGAACATTTTTTTTTCAGGTACTTCTCAGCCATTCAGTATTCCTCAGGTGAGAATTCTTTGTTTAGCTCTGAGCCCCATTTTTAATGGGGATATTTGATGGATAGTTCAATGCATCTTAGAAGCTGGGAACAAAAGAGTGATGGAAGTAGTTACAGAGACAAAATGTGGAATGGAGACTGAAGAAATGACCATCCAGAGACTTATTTACCTGGGGATCCATCTGTGATGGTTTGTATATTCTTGGACCAGGGAGTGGCACCATTTGGAGGTGTGGCCTTGTTGGAATAGGTGTGTCACTGTGGGTGTGGGCATAAGATCCTCACCCTAGTTTCCTGGAAGTCAGTCTTCCACTAGTAGCCTTTGGATGAAGATGTAGAACTCTCAGCTCCTCCTGCACCATGCCTGCCCGAATGCTGCCATGCTCCCACCTTTATGGTAATGAAGTGAACCTCTGAATCTATAAGCCAGCCCCAATTAAATGTTGTTTTTTTATAAGACTTGCCTTGGTCATGGTTTATGTTCACAGCCATAAAACCCTAACTAATATACCATCTCATATACAATCACCAAACCCAGACACTGTTGTGGATGCCAACAACTGCTTACTGACAGGAGCCTGATATAGCTCTCTCCTGACAGGCTCTGCCAGAACCTGACAAATACATAAGTGGATCCTCACAGCCATGCACATAGGGTCCCCATTTAAGAAGCTAGAGAAAGGACCTAAGGAGCTGAAGAGTTTGAAGACCCATAAGAGGAACAACAGTATGAACTAGCCAGTACCCCCAGAGCTCCCAGGCACTAAACCACCTACCAAAGAGCACATATGGTGGGACTCTTGGTTCCAGCTGCATATACAGAACAGGATGGCCTAGTTAGACATCAATGTGGGGAGAGGCCCTTTGTCCTATGAATGTTCTATGACTCAATGTGGGGGGAATGCCAGGGCTAGGAAGCTGGAGTGGCTGGGTTGGTAAGCAAGGGGAGGGAGGATAAGGGGAGGGTGTTTTTCAGAGAGGGAACCAGGAAAGGGGATAACATTTGAAATGTATATAAAGAAAATATCCAATAAAAATATTAGAGAAATTTCATATTAGCACTTTAAAAGAACACCCAAAAGCTCTAGAACAAAAAGAAAAAAATGACACCCAAAAGAAGTGGTGGCAGGAAATAGTAAAACTCGGGGTGGAAATCAATAGAATAGAAAGAGAAAAATATTTTTAAAATCCATGAAATAAGTATTGGTTCTTTGACAAGATCACTAAGATCAAAAAATCTTATCCAAATTAACTAAAAGACAAAGAAGTAATATCCAAATTATTAAAACCAGAAATCAAGAGCAGGACATAACAGACACCTGATAGTTTGGAAAAATTCCCAAAATGCTTTCATCTTACCATAAGGATACTTGCTCAACCATGTTAATTGCTGCTGTATTCATAATAGTCAGTAACTGGAAACAATCTGCATGTCTATAAGCTGAAGAGTTGGTAAAAATGTGGTATATCTATACAATGGAATATTACTCACCTGTTATGAAAAAATTGACATAAGGAATTTGCAGGCAAATGCATGGAAATAGAAAAAAATCTTCCTGAGTAAAATACCCTAGTACATGGAAGATAGATATGCTATGTATTGATTTATATGTTGATATTGACTGGGCTGTATTTTTTTTGTCAATTTGCCACAAAGTAAATTCATCTGAGAGAAGGAAACCTCATTTGATAAAATGTCCATAAGATTAGACTGTTCAGGCAAGACTGCAGGGCATTTTCTTAATTAGTGATTGATGTGGAGGGATCCTGCCCATTGTTGTTACTGCCATCAATGTGCTTGTGGTTATGAGTTATCTATAAGAAAGCAGACTGAGCAAATCATGTTGAACCAGCCACTAAGCAGTACCCATCCATGATCTTTGTATCAGTTCCAGCCTCCAGGTTCCTGGCCCATTTCAGTTCCTGTTCTGTATGTCTTCAATGATGAACAACAATGAAGAAGTGTAAGCCAAATAAGTCCTTCCATCCCCAACTTGCTCTTTTGTCATAGTGTTTTGTGACAGCAATAGAAACACTAAGACATTCAACATTACATAAGTGATGACCAGTCTATAATTGGTAGATCCACGGAAGTTAGATATAGAGGAAGGGACTGGCGCAAACACATGGATGCCCATGATATGGGGAAATAGAATGGTTTTATTAGTGGACCAAGGTGGACAAGAAAGAGATCAGGTGACATGTTGGAGGGAGATGGGGTTGAGGAAGGGAATGCAGAGAGATATAGTTGAAAGAGAGGGGAATTTGATGAATGATGACAGAAAGGTAGTAGATTTGGAAGGGAGGGGAAGTAGAAAAAGAACTGTGGGGAGTAAAATTGGTGGGGACAGTAAGCAGGGTAATATTATATGAGAAATTACTTTACTTTAAATTTTACTACAAAGGAAAATAAATTAAACATGGCAGAGGGGCTCTCAGGACTGTACATTTTACCTCTGAACTATTGGGCTTTGATGGATTCTTGGTGAGGTGAACCATATAAAAATTGAAGTATACACATTCCATGGGTAACAGGGGCAATCGATGATATCATGTACATTTGGTAATAAGAGTTTACATAATCCTTTATGTCTGTTTTTACAACACAGTATTGGGACTGTATAGATAGATAAGTGGCAATTGCAGCCATGCTAACTAATCTGTGTTTTATCCTCAAAATGTGTATGGTAGAAGGAAAGACAAGACATTATGACATGTACTTCTAAATTCCAATATGTATGATATAAAACCTGAAGCAACATACTAGATAGATAGATGTTGGGTGCTATGCAAAAGGAACAGCAAAACCATTAGAACTTATGGAATATTACCCAGCAGTTAGCCCAAGCAAGGTGTGCCTGAAAGAGGCAGAACACCGTGGACTATGTCCTGAGGACTTCATGCTGTTGTGGAGTTTTGTTCTGCTAGCTATGCTCACCATCACATCCCTTATAATCTATTAGTTGTATAAAAACTCTAAGGGGGAGGCGGTTCCAGCCCCTTGCTGACCAATGTCATTGTCACCCAAAGTGTCAGTTAGATTGAACATTTTTAAGCATTGCTGCTGGAGCAGATTAATAATTAAATTTTTACACTTGGAAAGAATTACTATGAAAAAACATGCTTTTTTTTTTTTTTTTTGCAAAATCTGAGATGGTGATCAGGTGATGATTAATTCCTTACCCACTTTTTCCCCTCAGTTTCCTGATATGATTTAATAAAAACATGGTTAATGAATACATGTGCACTCTGAGGATTCAAAGTAGAAAGAGCTGATTGTTTTTTTGTATAAAAGTTTAGTTCTGTGGTTCTATTAAGATTTTTATAGCGCCCTTCCAGTCCCGCCAGCACCAGGGTAGCTTGGGCATGGAGTCGGCTGACACCCGCAAGCTACCCACAAGACCCACCATGGGACCTTAAGACCTCTGGTGATTGGAACACAGTGTCTGCTCCAATCCACTTACGAGGGACCTGAAACTGCATTAATTAGGGAAGCAGAAAATCCAGCCTGATCAGGGGCACAAGTCACTTCCGTTCCCTGCCAGCACTGGGGTAGCTAGGGCCCAGAGTAGGCTGACACCCGTAAGGTATACACAGGACCCTCCACGGGATCTTAAGACCTCTGTGAGTAGATCACAACTTCTGCCAGGAGGCAGGTTTGAACACCAGATATCTGCAATTTCCCTGCAAGAGGAGAGCCTACCTACAGAGAGTATTCTGAACACTGAAACTCAGGAGAGATCTAGTCTCCCAGGTCTGCTGATCGGGGCTAACATAAACACCTGAGAAACAGGATCTAACCAGAGACAACTACAACAACTAACTCCAGAGATTACCAGATGGTAAAAGGCAAACATCAGAATCTTACTAACAGAAAACAAGTCTACTCAACATCATCAGAACGCAGCACTCACAGTCCACCCAGTCCTGTGCATCCCAACACACCCAAAAAACTAGACCTGGATTTTATAAGCATATCTCATGATGATGGTAGAGGACATCAAGAAGAACTTTAATAACTCACTTAAAGAAATACTTTAGAACACTGCTAAACAGATAGAAAATCTTAAAGAGGAAGCACAAAAAAACCCTTGAAGTATTGCAAGAAAACATGACCAAACAGGTGATGGAATTGAATAAAACCATCCAAGACCTAAAAAGGGAAGTAGACACAATAAAGAAAACACAAAGTGAGGCAGCACTGGAGATAGAAACCCTAGGAAAGAAATCTGGAACCGTAGATGCAAACATCAGCAACAGAATACAAGAGATAGAAGAGACAATCTCAGGTACAGAAGATTCCATAGAGAACATTGGCACAACAATCAAAGAAAATACAAAATGCAAAAAGATCCTAACTCAAAACATCCAGGAAATCCAGGACACAATGAGAAGACCAAATCTATGGATAATAGGAATAGATGAGAATGAAGATTTTCAACTTAAAGGGCCAGCAAATATTTTCAACAAAATTATTGAAGAAAATTCCCAAACCTAAAGAAAGAGATGCCCATGAACATACAAGAAGCCTACAGAACTCCAAATAGACTTGACCAGAAAAGAAATTCCTCTTGACACATAAAAATCAGAACAACAAATGCACTAAATAAAGAGAGAATATTAGAAGCAGTAAGGGAGAAATGTCAAGTAACTTTAAAGGCAGGCCTATCAGAATTACACCAGAATTTTCACAAGAGACTAAGAAAACCAGAAGATCCTGGACAGATGTTATACAGAACCTAAGAGAACACAAATGGCAGCTGTCAATTACCATAGATCGAGAAACCAAAGTTTTGCACAACAAAACCAAATTCACACATTATCTTTCCACGAATCCAGCCCTCCAAAGGATACCAACAGGAAAAGCAAAAAAAAAAAAAAAAAAAAAAACAAAAAAAAAAAAACAAAAAAAAACAAAAAACAAAAAAAAACAAAACAACAACAACAACAACAACAACAATAAAGGGACTGAAAGGATGCCCTAGAAAAAGCAAGAAAGTAACCCCTCAACAAACCAAAAAGAAGACAGCCACAAAAACAGAATGCCAACTCTAAAAACAAAAATAACAGGAAGCAACAATTACTTTTCCTTAATATCTCTTGATATCAATGGACTCAATTCCCCCAATAAAAAGACATAGACTAACAGACTGGCTACACAAACAGAACCCAACATTCTGCTGCTTACAGGAAACCCATCTCAGGGGAAAAGACAGAAACTACCTCAGAGTGAAAGAGTGGAAAACAATTTTCCAAGTAAATGGTCGGAAGAAACAAGCTGGACTAGCCATTCAAATATCGAATAAAATCGACTTCACACCCGAAGTTATCAAAAAAGAAAAGGAGGGACACTTCATACTCATCAAAAGTAAAATCCTCCAAGAAGAACTCTCAATTCTGAATATCTATGCTCCAAATGCAAGGGCAGCCACATTCATTAAAGAAACTTTAGTAAAGCTCAAAGCACATATTGCACCTCACACAATAATAGTGGTAGACTTAAACACAGCACTTTCATCAATGGACAGATCGTGGAAACAGAAACTAAACAGGGACACAGTGAAACTAACAGAAGAGATGAAACAAATGGACTGAACAGATATCTACAGCACATTTTATTCTAAAACAAAACGATATACCTTATTCTCAACACCACATGGTACCTTCTCTAAAATTGACCACAAAATTGGTCAAAAAACAGGCCTCAACAGATACAAAAATATTGAAATCATCCCATGCATCCTCTCAGAGTACCATGGACTAAGGCTGATCTTCAATAACAACATAAATGGTGGAAAGCCAACATTCACATGGAAACTGAACAACACTCTTCTCAATGATACCTTGGTCAAGGAAGGAATAAAGAAAGAAATTAAAGACTTTTTAGAGTTTAATGAAAATGAAGCCACAAAATACCCAAACTTATGGGACACTATGAAAGCATTTCAAAGAGGGAAACTCATAGCTCTGAGTGCCTCCAAAATGAAACTAGAGAGAGCACACACTAGCAGCTTGACAACACACCTAAAAGCTCTAGAAAAAAAGAAAGCAATTTCACCCAAGAGTGGTAGACAGCAGGAAATAATCAAACTCAGGGGCAAAATCAACCAAGTGGAAACAAGAAGAACTATTTAAAGAATTACCCAAACCTGATAAACAGCTTCAGCGAAGTATATGGATATAAAATTAACTCAAACATGTCAATGGCCTTTCTCTACACAAAGAATAAACAGGCTGAGAAAGAAATTAGGGAAACAACACCCTTCTCAATATTCACAAATAATATAAAATAGCTTGGTGTGACTCTAACTAGGGAAGTGAAAGATCTGTATGATCAGAACTTCAAGTTTCTGAAGAAAGAAATAAAAGAAGATCTCAGAAAAAGGAAAGATCCCCCATGCTCATGGATTGTCAGGATCAACATTGTAAAAATGGGTATTTTGCCAAAAGCAATCTACAGATTCAATGCAATCCCCATCAAAATTCCAACTCAATTCTTCAATGAATTAGAAAGAAAAATCTTCAAATTCACTTAGAATAACAAAAAAACCTAGGATAGCAAAAATTTTTCCCAAGGATAAAAGAACCTCTGGTGGACTTACCATGCCTGACCTAAAGTTTTACTACAGAGTAATTGTGATAAAAAACTTCATGGTACTGGTATAATGATAGAAAAGTAGAACAATGGAATAGAATTGAAGACCCAGAGATGAATCCACACACCTATGGTCACTTGATCTTTGACAAGGGAGCTGAAACCATCCAGTGGAGAAAAGACAGCATTTTCATTAAATGGTGCTGGCACAACTGGTGGTTATCATGTAGAAGAATGGGAATTGATCCATTCCTATCGCCTTGTACTAAGGTTAAATCTAAGTGGATCAAGGAGCTCCACATAAAACCAGAGACACTGAAACATATAGAGGAGAAAGTGGGTAAAAGCCTCGAAGATATTGGCACAGGGGAAAAATTCCTGAATAGAACAACAATGGCTTGTGCTGTAAGATCAAGAATTGAAAAGTGGGACCTCATAAACTTGCAAAGCTTCTGTAAGGCAAAAGACACTGTCAATAAGACAAAAAGGCCACCAACAGATTGGGAAAGGATCTTTACCTATCCTAAATCAGATAGAGGACTAATATCCAATATATATAAAGAACTCAAGAAGGTAGACTCCAGAAAAACAAATAACCCCATGAAAAAATGGGGCTCAGAGCTAAACAAAGAATTCTCACCTGAGGAATATCGAATGGCTGAGAAACACCTAAAAAAATATTCAGTATTCTTAATCATCAGGGAAATGCAAATCAAAATAACCCTGAGATTCCATCTAACACCAGTCAGAATGGCTAAGGTAAAAAATTCAGGTTACAGCAGATCCTGGTGAGGATGTGGAGAAAGAGTAACAGTCCTACACTGTTGGTGGGATTGCAAGCTTGTACAACCACTCTGGAAATCTGTCTGGAGGATTCTCAGAAAACTGGACATGGTACTATCGGAGGATCCCTCATTACCTCTCCTGGGAATATATGCAGAAGATGATCCAAATAGTAAGAAAGAAACATGATCCACTATGTTCATAGCAGCCTTATTTATAATAGCCAGAAGCTGGAAAGAACCCAGATGCCCCTCAAGAGAGGGATGTATACAAACATTGCGGTACATTTTCACAATAGAGTACTAATCAGCTATTAAAAAGAATGAATTTATGAAATTCCTAGGCAAATGGTTGGTCTTGGAGGGCATTAGCCTGAGTGAGGTAACCCAATCACAAAAGAACTCAAATGATATGTACTCACTGATAAGTGAATATTAGCCCAGAAACTTAGAATACCCAAGATATAAGTTACAATTTTCAAAACACATGAAACTCAAGAAGAACGAAGACCAAAGTGTGGACACTTTGCCCCTTCTTAGAATTGGGAACAAAACACCCATAAAAAGAGATACAGAGACAAAGTTTGGAAAAGAGACAAAAGAAAGGACCATCTAGAGACTGCCATATCCAGGGATCCATCCCATATTCAGCCTCCAAATGCTGACACCATTGTATACACTAGCAAGATTTTGCTGATAGGACCCTGATATAGCTATCTCTAGTGAGACTATGCCGGGGTCTAGCAAACACATTAGTGGATGCTCACAGTCAGCTATTGGATGGATCACAGGGCACCCAATGGAGGAGCTAGAGAAAATACCCAAGGAACTAAAGGGATCTGCAACCCTATAGGTGGAACAACATTATGAAGTAACCAGTACCCCAGAGCTCTTGACTCCTGCTGCATATGTATCAAAAGATGGCCTTGTGGGCCATCACTGGAAAGAGAGGCCCATTGGACTTGCAAACTCTGTATGCCCCAGTACAGGGGAACGCCAGGGCCAAAAAGGGTGGGTAGGGGAGTGGTGGGGAGGGTATAGGGCACTTTTGGGATAGCATTGGATATGTAAATGAGGAAAATGCCTAATTTAAAAAAAGATTTTTATAGCATTAATTTTTGACATAAATAATAAAGTAATTGACACTTTCTTTATAAAAGCAAATAGCAGTCTCCCAGT
Source organism: Mus musculus (assembly GCF_000001635.26). Classification (NCBI taxonomy): domain Eukaryota; kingdom Metazoa; phylum Chordata; class Mammalia; order Rodentia; family Muridae; genus Mus; species Mus musculus. Next base: position 25,697,677 of record NC_000086.7, on the reverse strand, counting down.
AAGAGTAACTGGCTGAAAAAAAAAAAAGTTACCTTGCTTGCTTACACATGGTTAATCTATAACAAGTTGCTTAGATATAAATATATGTGGATTCTAGGAGGAATTTTTTTTTTATCCATAATTTATGAACAGATCGTTGTGGGAGTATATTTGGAAGATGCTTTTCCTTACATATACTCATAATTATTCACGAGAAGAAAACAAAAAGTAATCACCTTTCATTTTATACTACCTGAAACATTTTACACAGATAAGTAAGCAGTGTGAGAAAAGTAAAGATGGAGCTGTGTTCCCTATCAAATATGACTATATATGTAAAGCAGTTGACGGTTTACTCTATCCATCAAAATATACATGTAAAATTGCTTGTGATTCTTGAAGCGTGCTTTTTTCACCAAGTGTGTAAATATGTCAGAAATAATATCATGGACACTGAAAACAGGGTTATAGTTGCATTATGCTTCATTAGGGGATTACAACATCCAGAACTGGACATTGGCCTGGTACCCTCAGCTATCAGGATGACCACCGAGTATAAGGAAAACCCCAAGACAGTCATTCTTACCAGCATTGTGATAACACCATGGTGTTGAGGTAAATCTCCTCCCAAATATGCCCCAGCAATGAAAACACAACAAATATGATTACATGCTTTGCAGCAAGATTGGACAGATCTACCACTATGCTACCATCTTCCACAGCTTATGAGACCCCTTAGAACTTGCAGTTCCCCAGGCGATGGGCTTCTGCTCTGCTTTTCTTTGTTTTGCTCCACCTCTGCATCCTCTCCCTCTTCCATTTTCTCCTTCTTCTCTCTCCCACCTTCCACTCCACCTTCCCTTTATCTGCCCAATCATCAGCTTTCCTTTATTTTACAAATTAAGGTGGGAAGCAGGTTTATAGGAAATCACCTGAGTGCTGACTAACTCCTTGTTTGCAGCCACTCACAGGAGAATGGAATTAATATCAAATATAATTATCCCCATGGCTACCGACAACATTTCCCCTTTTCTGTCCAATTAAAAGACTATTTTATCTCAGATACAATTGAACATAACTATTACTATTTTGTTATTGATAAATTACAAGAGACCTAACACCCAGTTCATTATGGTTGTTAATTAAATAGAACCTCTGTCATCTATCCTTAGGTAAAGCCACGTTCTGCACCTGGCTATCACCGGGCTTTAGATACAATGCCATCTGAAAAACATCCTCTCAAATCTGTTCCTCTTAAAGTAAAAATCCTCAGTTCTCTAGGAGACTATGTAGTTTTTCAACCCCATCAGAAATTCAAGAACCACTGATATTAACTGAAAATATATAGGAAGCCTACAACAGCTTCCAAAACTTAACCAATTTATAGAGACAACTGATCACCTGGATAGTCCCTTACTTCCACACATTGGAGCATCAGTATTCAGCCTACTGGCCAGGGTCATCTGACAAACTTTCAGATACATTAATATTAAGGATTAGCCTACTCTGTCTCATCTGAATCAAGCTGTCCTAACCTGTAATTGTATCCTTTCTTTGAACTGTATTATGTCTGTAGATGAAATGAGGCAATTCTTGCCTAGTGGTTATTTTGTCACAAATGGAGTACCTCAAAGATACTCAGTTTCTTCTTTGAATCAAAGAGTGGAAAGCTGTCAGGAGTAGACTTGTCTTAACAACATGTGAATAAATATTAAAGCTCACATTCTGTGGAGTTTTGATGTTTTGAAAACCAGCTATCTATGTGAAGTAATCTAGACTGTTGTCTGTTAACTACTCTCAGCCATTTCTAATTAAAATAACTGAAAACACCCAAACAATAATCTCATAGCCATGAATTTCCTATTTGGCCCTTAACTCACCTGCTTAAACATCTCAGATCTGATTATAATAGCAGCAATAGGAGGACTGGGTCTAAGCCCTGAACTTCAAAATTTTTTGTATCTAAAACAACCTATAATAACCACCCCCAGCCCTGAAGCTTAGGGAACTTAGATGACAACTCTTCATGACTTCTTCAAGCTGAATAAGGGTGTTGAGATACGTTTGAAGGTAGGCGGAAGAGTAGGGAAATGTGAGAGTTAGTTGGCCTTATGAAGGCCATACCAATGATTGTATTCATCTCTGATGTCTGTGTCCTGACTGGATCCAGATGAAAATCCAAGACAACAGGTGTTCAGGGAGGTCAGTTCAGCATGTCTGATCATGATATTCACCAAGGTTGTATATTCTGTAATATATAAATCTAAAAACAAAATTTTAGTATCATAAAGATAAACTTTGTGCTGGCTAGTTTTGTGTCAACTTGACACAGCTGGAGTTATCACAGAGAAAGGAGCTTCAGTTGGGGAAATGACTCCATGAGATACAACTGTAAGGCATTTTCTCAATTAGTGATCAAGGGGGAAAGGCCCCTTGTCGGTGGAACCATTTCTGGGCTGTTAGTCTTGGGTTCTATAAGAGAGCAGGCTGAGTAAGCCAGGAGAATCAAGCCAGTAAAGAACATCCCTCCATGGCCTCTGCATCAGCTCCTGCTTCCTGACCTGCTTGAGTTCCTGTCCTGTCTTCCTTGGTGATAAAGAGCAGTATGGAATTTTAAGCTGAATAAACCCTTTCCTCCCCAACTTGCTTCTTCGTCATGAGGTTTGTGCAGGAATAGAAACCCTGAATAAGACAAACTTGTTATTTGATTCTCTGGAATCTAATTTTTAAGTGTCTCCCTCTACCAAATCTGATCCATATAACTCTGGAAGGTGTAAGTATACTCACCTTTTCCAAAAACAGATGACAAAACCTGTTCCACAAATTAGCATATCCTTCAGCTGGTAACAAGGAAAACCTTTTGGTTATTCTCTGTCCCATAGGAATAATAAAACAACCACAATACACAAAACCACACACATTTTAGCCTATTTAGGTCTTTCTAATTTGTCATGTCAGGATATTATCCCCAAATTCCCATGGAGCCCACATTACACAGAATATGACTCTCCTGCAAACTTTATTATACTATCTTTAAAACAAGTGATTCACACTTCTATTTTCCTTTCCTTCTCCTTTCCTCTTTCCTTTTCTTTCTTTTCCTCTTTCCTTTCTCCTTTCCTTTCATTTCCTCTTTCCTATCCTTTTCATTGTCCTTTCCTCTTCCCTTTCTTTCCTTTCTTTCCCTTTCCCTTTCCCTTTTTCCCTTTTCCCATTTTCCCTTTTCCATTCCTTTCTATATTTGTTTATAAGCAGTAGCTTGTCAAATCAGGATTTAACCCCAAAATTCCCTAGAAGCCCACGTTAGACAGAATATGAGTACCCTGTAATACTTATTAGAGCAATATATCTTTATACCATCTTTAAAGGAATTAATTCAACCTTCCACTAATACCTGTTATACCAGCTATCTGTTATGTTCTCTACCTGGAGCTACAGACTTCTATTAATTAATACCTGCTCATAGCAGGTGATTATCACTGCTCTATTGGAGTCAGTGACTAATATTCCCTATCTAGTTCTGAACCACAGGTGAAATTTCCCATGAATAATACACTTTCCTCCTAGAGCAACTATCTTTTCTGTTTTCTCTTGTGCTCTCTACCAAGAGCTACAGACATTTATTTAAACCTTCTATTTGTTATGCTCTCTACCAGGAGCCACAGACATCTATTTAATTAATACCTATTATAATATCAATTATGCTCTTTACCTAGAGACACAGACTTTATTATTAATACCTATTCATAGCAGGTGATTATAACTGTTCTCACTACTTGGAGTCAGTGACTAATACTCCCTAGCTAGTCCCAAACCACAGGTGAAATTTCCCATCTTTAAGTGCTACACCAGCTTATAAGAGGCAGCCTGTCAAACAAGTATTTAAACCCAAAGTTCCTGTGGCACCCACGTTAGACAAAATATGAGTATCCAGTAAGAATTATTAGTGGAGAATATCTTTATGCCATCTTTAAGTATCAAGAGGTTATATTTCTCTCTTTATATCAATGAATTACCTGGGCTGGAGCCCTTTGTACCTTTGTCTCCCAATTCTTTATTCACATGGAGAAGCTGAGTGTAAAAAGACCTGTGTTGTCCATGTCCCTGTTTGGAGGTGGGGGAGGCAGGGAGTGAAAGAAAGGATACAGGCAAGCAAACACAGAAAGGTTCTCTTGAGTATAGATACCTCTCTTTGTTTCAGATTGGGCTTCAAATCAGGAAAAAAATATTTGTTGGTTGCTCTTAGAACTTTTGTGAAACTATTATACAAGTATATCTGGCAGACACTTTTCTATTAAAGGTTAAAACTTTTGTAGCTGGATTGATATTTACGTTCCTCCCTTGGTAGCTTGAGGAGTGCCTTCCAGTACCATCAGCACTAGTCATTTTGTGTGGTCTCTATTTAAGCACCAGCTTGATTTCTCTTGGTTCAATGGTTTACGTAGGCATTATTGTCACCAATAGGGAATTACCGTTCGTTTGTGGAAAACAAATAAACAGCATTTTCAATAGCCTGGATTCCTTGTTTGTGGGTTTGTGTGTGTCCCTTTTGGCCAAAAACTCCCTTATATGTAACCCATTCTAACCACTGGGGTTTCACTTAGTACTGATTGGTGTCCAGTTGGTTTATTTTATTCTTTATTTAGTGATTCCGTTTACATTTCTTACATATGCATATATATTTTAAGAAGATTCATATGACCCAACAAATGGCCCTAAGTTTTTAACTCTCCCTCTCTATAGGCATTTATCTGCCCTTTCTCTTCCTTCTCCATCTCTATTTAGTCTTTAGATCCATTACCTACATACACCCACCCAAAAATAGTCCTTAGTTATAACTCTCCCTCCCCATAGGCACTCGACTGCACTTCCTGTTCCTTCCCCATCTTAATATAGTCTTCACTTCCAATCCCCATATATCCCCACCCATAAGTCTATAATTCTATTTTTCCTCCTTTGAATATTCTTCCCTCTACTTTAGTTCCATACTCTTTACCTAATCTCTGTGGTTATATGGATTGTGACTTATCAAAGACTTAAATGCTAGCATCTATATTTAAACAAATGCATACCATACATGTTATTTTAGTGCTTGAATGGATATATATATATATATATATATATATATATATATATATATATATCATATGGATATGGGAAAATATATATCATATATACAGTGGATAAATGTATCATAAATGGTATTCTGATATTTATGGAGAATGTAATGTTAACTTTCTTCATATGCTTGACTTATTTAGAACACTTAGCTCTCTCCTGCTCATGTGCTGTTATTAACAAACTTATTCCAGGTTTTCAAGAGATTTCATCCTGCTGGTCATGATGGTACAGGGAGATCTTTGGATGTAGGGGTGTGAGGATTAGAAATTAAAGGCTAACTGTGAGTGCATGGTATGTCTGAGGGAATGGAGAGATCACTGGGTAAGTAAAGAATGCTTGCTGCTCTTCTAGAGGACCAGAATTCAGTCCCACACACCCATATTTGGCAGCTCATAACTGCCCATAGCTCCAATGGGTCTGACACCCTCTTTTAGTCACCATGGAGAGCTGTACATATGTGACACTTACATGAACAATAACACACATATACACATGAATAAAAATAAATCTTTAGAAAAAATAATGATTCTGAGTAACTCCTAGGATATGTGATATCCTACTTTAAAAAAAATAAGGAAGGAAGGAAGGAAGGAAGGGAAAAAGATTTTTAAAAATTTGATTCCTGCTTTCATCTTGGTTGCTTTAGTTTATTCTAAAATTTGTGAGACTTTTAAAAAGTTTTTATATATAAATGCTTAGCTCACATATATGTATGGGTCCCACACTTGTGCCTTGTGCCTGCAGAGCTCAGAAGCAGGCATTAATTTCCATGCAACTGAAGTTAAAGACAGTTCTTAGCTGCAATGTGGGTGCTGGGAATTCACTGTGAGTCCTCTAGAAAAAGAAATAGTGCTTTCAACAGCTGAGCCATCTCTCCAGCTCCTTTAGTTTTATTTTATTTAAAAGTGATGTTAACCTTCACTTTCTTTTCTGTTCAGATCCAAGTATTTTCTCTATCATTTGTATTGATGATGATTGGCAGGAAGCAAACTCAAGGGTGTGTGCAGAGTAGTGAAAGAAATCCTTAACAAAAGAGAATTTGCTTCCTCCCCAATACATCCCTGCCTCATCTCCAGCACTTACCTCCTAAGATCTTCCCACAGGATTCTCCAGGATTTAGAGAACCTGCCTTAAAGGGAATTGCAAAGTTGTTTTCCCTAAAGGCTCAATTCCATCACATATCTATCCACTGGAAGGCCACTATGTGCATTATCCTTGTGATTTGCTACAACTATTTGCTACTGTCTCATATTGTTCAACCCATATTCGGGACCACATCATATACTTGTTCCTCTCAAGGGTGGGCTTCAGAAATCTCTACAAATAACAAAGTCTCCAGGTGCTCAAGTCCCCTCTATAATACCACATTATTTGCCTGTAACCTGCACAATCCTCCCACATACTCTAAACAACCTCTTGTAGATTTATAATACATAATAAAATGTACATTCTATATGAATGGTTGTATCGTATTATTTAGGGAATGAAAGAAAAAAGTCAAGAAATGTTCAATACAGATTACTTATTGTCTTACAAATATTTCCTGTGTGTAATTGGTTAAATATATGTGAAACTCACGTACTGAGGGCCACTGTGTCTCAAAAGCCATGATTCCCAATGTATATAGCATTGAAATTGGGGTAAAATAGGAAAACCCATACCCATGAACCCTGATAGTGTAGCTGGAGGGAATGTGCCCAACCTTGACATTGTTGGGGAGCAAAAAAACAACTTCCTTGCAAGTGTTATTTGGAATATATATATAAAGAACAGAAGATGTTAGACTCCAGAGAACCAAATAACCCTAGTAAAAATAATGAACAAAGCTAAACAGATTTCTCAACTGAGGAAACATGAATGGCCAAGAAGCACCTAAAGAAACATCTGTAGTCATTAGAGAAATGCAAATCAAAACAACCCTGAGACTCCACCTCATACCAGTGGGAATGGCTAAGATCAAAAACTGTCATCCTGCCCCACTATCTTCTACCTGAACCCGCCGGAGGCTGCCAAGGGCCCTAGAGTACTCTCCACGCCACAGGAACTCGGGATCACCTTGGGATCATGGGTGAGTAGAATGCAACATCAGCTCCAAAGAATCACAGAGGGTCTTGTGCCAGCAGGAACAGGGACAAAGGAACAACACCTGAACAGAGACTGGGATCCATTCAGGTCAGGCCAGCCCTGCCATCTTCCGACTGAACCTACCAGAGGGTGCCAAGAGCCCCAGAGGACTCTCCATGCCACAGGACCCCTAGCACACCTGGGACCTCTGGATCACAGGTGAGTGGAACACAACATCAGCTCCAAAGAGTCGAGAAGGGTCTTGTGCCAGCAGGAACAGGGACAAAGGAAACCTGCCCAACAAGAGGCTGGGATTCTTTCCAGTTGGGGCCAGCCCCACCATCTTCTGCATTAACACGGCCAAAGGTGTTGAGGGCCCCAGAGAACTCTCCACTCTGCAGGACCACTAGCACACCCAAGACCTCTTGAGCACTGGAGGGCATGTGGGCGACAGAAGCAACAGAGCTTCTTGGAAAGGTTCCCTTCGGCCCTTCATCCTCAGCCAGGAGGCAGAGCTGAGACCCAAACACCTGGTCACCTTCCTTGTCATAGGAGAGTCTGCCTCCAGGGAGGGCTCTGACACCTGGACTCAGGAGGTGGATCAAAGCTCCAGACTTCTGGACACCTGCTTCCAAGAGGAGAACTTGCCTGCAGAGAGTAATCTGAGACAGGTTTCAGGTGAGAGTTGGATTCTCAGGAGTGCTGACACAGGCTAACAGAATCACAGGAGGACCAAACTCCAGCCAGAGACAGCTTGAACATTAACAACAGAGATTACCAGATGGCGAGAGGCAAAGGTAAAAATCTTACTAACAGAAACCAAGAACACTGGGCATGATAAGAATCTAGTAAGCCCACCACAGAAAGTCCTGGATACCCCAACACACCCGACAAGCAAGACTCACATTTAAAATCATATCTCGTGATGGTGGTAGAATATTTTAAGAAGTACATTAATAACTTACTTAAAGAAATACAGGAGAACACGGCTAAACAGGTAGAAGCCCTTAAAGAGGAAGCACAGAAATCCCTCAAGGAATTACAGGAGAACACTGCTAAACAAGTAGAAGTCCTTAAAGAACTACAGGTAAACACTGCTAAACTGGTAGAAGAAACACAAAAATCCCTTAAAGAATTACAGGAAAAAACAACCAAACAGGTAATGGAATTGAATAAAAAAAAAATCCAAGATCTAAAAATAGAAGTAGAAACAATGGAGAAAACCTAAATTGAACCAACTCTGGAGATAAATACCCTAGGAAAGAAATCAGGAAACATAGATGTGAGCATCATCAACAGAATACAAGAGATGGAAGAGAGAATCTCAGACACAGAAGATTCCATAGGTAACATGAACACAACAATGAAAGAAAATGCAAAATGCAAAAAGATCCCAACTCAAAACATTCAAGAAATCCAGAACACAATGAGAAGACCAAACCTGTGGATAATAGTAGACGAGAATGAAGATTCTCAACTTAAAGGGCCAGCAAATATCTTCAACAAAGCTATAGAAGAAAACTTCCAATACCTAAAGAAAGAGATTCCCATGAACATACAAGAAGCCTACAGAATTCCAAATAGGCTGAACCAGAAAAGAAAGTTCTCCTAACACATAATAATCAGAACAAATGCACTAAATAAAGATAGAATATTAAAAGCAATAAGGGAAAACACTAAAGTAACATATAACGGCAGACCTATTAGAATTACACCACACTTATCAGTAGAGACTATGAAAGCCAGAAGATCCTGGACGGATGTTATACAGTACCTAAGAGAGCACAAATGCCAGCCCAGGCTAATATACACCAACAAAAATCTCAATTACCATAGATGGAGAAACCAAAGTATTCCATGATAAAAACAAATTCACACAATATCTTTCCATGAATCTAGCCCTTCAAAGGATAATAAAGGGAAAACACCAACACAGAGATGGAAACTACACCCGAGAAAAATCAAGAAAGTAATCCTTCAACAAACCTAAAATAAGACAACCACAAGAACAGAATCCCAACTTTAACAACAACAGACTAAGAAGAGGGCACAGGGACAGTATCCTAATTAACAAAATCAAAAATTAAAAGTGAGATATAACAACAGAACCTGAGGAAATCCAAAACATCATCAGATCCTACTACAAAAGGCTATATTCAACAAAACTAGAAAACTTGGATGAAATGGCCAACTTCCCAGACAGATACCAGAGACATAACAACAAAACCTGAGGAAATCCAAAACAACATCAGATCCTACTACAAAAGGCTATATTCAACAAAACTAGAAAACCTGGATGAAATGGTTACTTCCCAGACAGATACCAGGTGCCAATGTTAAATCAGGATTAGATTAAAGACCTGAACAGTCCCATTTTCCCTAAAGAAATAGAAGCAGTCATTAATAGTCTCCCAACCAAAAAAAAAAAAAAAAAAAAAAAAGCCCAGGACCAGATGCATTTAGGTTCCATCAGACCTTCAAAGAAGACCTAATTCCAACTGTCCTCATACTAGTCCACAAAATAGAATCAGAAGGTACTCTACCCAATTCATTATATGAAGCCACAAACACTCTAATACCTAAACCACACAAATATCCATCAAAGAAAGAAAACTTCAGACCAATTTCCCTTACGGATATTGATGAAAAAATTCTCAATAAAATCCTTGAAAACCAAACCCAAGAACACATCAAAACAATCATCCATCAAGACCAAGTAGGCTTCATCCCAGGGATACAGGGATGGTTTAATATACAGAAAGCTATCAATGTAATCTGAAAAATATTCTAACAATTGTTCTTCAATCCCTACTCCGATAGCCTGAAGCAGCTCTTGAAGATTGCAGACAAATGCCTGTTTAGAATTTTCTAATCCCATTTTCCTCAGTCAACCCCTAGTGGAATCAGCGCCAGGTCAACACTATCGTAATTTAGCCCGTATCATATCACACCTACAGCAACAATTTAAAAAATATTCCACTACATAAACAAACTCCAAAACAAAAATCACATGATAATATCATTAGTTGCTGAGAAAGCGTTTGACAAAATCCAACAACCCTTCATGATAAAAGGCATAGAAAGATCAGGAATTGAAGGTCCATACCTAAACAAAATAAAAGCAATATACAGCAAACCAGTAGCCGATATCAAACCAAATGGAGTGAAACTGGAAGTAATCCCACTAAAATCAGGGAATAGAAAAGGCTGCCCACGTTCTCCCTACCTATTCAATATAGTACTTGAAGTCCTAGCCAGAGCAATACTACAACAAAATGAGATCAAGGGGATAAAAATTGGAAAGAAGTCAAAATATCACTATTTGCAGATGATATGATTGTATATATAAGTGACCCTAAAAATTCCACCAGAGAATTCCTGAACCTGATAAATGGCTTCAGTACAGTAGCTGGATATAAAATTAACTCAAACAAATCAGTGGTCTTTCTCTACTCAAAGGATAAACAGGCTGAGAAAGAAATTAGTGAAACAACACCCTTCACAATAGTTACAAAAAATACAAAATACATTGGTGTGACTTTAAGGAAGTGAAAGATCTGTATGACAAGAATTTCAAGTCTCTGACGAAAGCAATTGAAGATCTCAGAAGAAGGAAAGATATCCCATGCTCATGGATTGGCAGGATTAATATAGAAAAATGGCTATCCTGCCAACAGAAATCTACAGATTCAATGCAATTCCCATCAATAATCCAAATCAATTCTTCACTGAGTTAGAAAGGTCAATTTGCATATTCATCTGGATGACAAAAAAACTGAGATAGCAAAAAATATTCTCAAAAATAAAAGAAACTCTGGTGGAATCACCATTCCTGATCTCAAGCTGTACTACAGAGCAATTTTGATAAAAACTGCATGGTACTAGTACAGTGACAGACAGGGAGATCAATGAAATAGAATTGAAGACCCAGCAATGAACTCACACACCTATGGTCACTTACTTTGACAAGGGAGCTAAAACCATCCATTGGAAAAAAAGCATTTTCAACAAATGGTGCTGGCACAATGGGAGGTTATCATTTAGAAGAATGCAAATTGATCCATTCTTATCTTCTTGTACAAAGTCCAAGTCTAAGTACATCAAATAACTCCACATAAAACCAGACTGAATTTTATAGAGGAGAAAGTGGGTAAAAGACTCGAAGTTATAGGCAAAAGGGTACAATTCCTGAACAGAACAGCAATGGCTTGTGCAGTAAGATCAAGAATTGAAAATGGGACCTCATAAAATTGCAAAATTTCTGTAAGGCAAAAGACACTGTGAATAAGACAAAAAAGGCCACCAACAGATTGGGAAAGAATTTTTTTTAATCCTAAATCTGATAGGAAAATAATATCCAATATATATAAGGAGCTCAAGAAGCTGGACCACAGAAATTCAAGTAACCCCATTAAAAAATGTGGTACAGAGCTAAACAATGAATTCCCAAGTGAGGAATACTGAAGGGCTGAGAAGCACCTGAAAAATGTTCAACATCCTTAATCATCTGGGAAATGCAAATCAAAACAACCCTAAGATTCCACCTCACACCAGGCAGAATGGCTAAGTTTGAAAATTCAGGTGAGAGCAGATGCTGGCAAGGATGTGAAGAAAGAGGAACACTCCTCCATTGCTGGTGGCATTGCAACCTTGTACAACCACTCTGGAAATCAGTCTGGGGGTTCATCAGAACATTGGACATTGTACTACTTGAAGATGCAGCAAACCTCTCCTGGGCATATACCCAGAAGCTGTTTCAACCGGTAAGAAGGACACATGCACCTCTATGTTCATAGCAGTCGTATTTATAATACCCAAAAGCTGGAAACAACCCAGATGTCCCTCAACAGAGAAATGGATACAGAATATGTGGTACATTTACACAAGGGAATACTACTCAGCTATTAAAAATAATGGATTTATGAAATTCTTGGGCAAATGGAGGTGTCTGGAGGATATTATCTTAAGTAAGGTAGTCAAATCAGAAAAGAAGTCACTTGATATGCACTCACTGATAAGTGGATATTATCCAAGAAACTTAGCATATCCAAGATACAATTTCTTTTTTTTTTTCTTTTTTTTTTTCCAATTTTTATTAGGTATTTAGCTCATTTACATTTCCAATGCTATACCAAAAGTCCCCCATACCCACCCACCCCCACTCCCCTACCCACCTACTCCCCCTTTTTGGCCCTGGCGTTCCCCTGTACTGGGGCATATAAAGTTTGCAAGTCCAATGGGCCTCTCTTTCCAGTGATGGCCGACTAGGCCATCTTTTGATACATATGCAGCTAGAGTCAAGAGCTCCGGGGTACTGGTTAGTTCATAATGTTGTTCCACCTATAGGGTTGCAGATCCCTTTAGCTCCTTGGCTACTTTCTCTAGCTCCTCCATTGGGAGCCCTGTGATCCATCCATTAGCTGACTGTGAGCATCCACTTCTGTGTTTGCTAGGCCCCGGCATAGTCTCACAAGAGACAGCTACATCTGGGTCCTTTCGATAAAATCTTGCTAGTATATGCAATGGTGTCAGCCTTTGGATGCTGATTATGGGGTGGATCCCTGGGTATGGCAGTATCTACATGGTCCATCCTTTCATCTCAGCTCCAAACTTTGTCTTTGTAACTCCTTCCATGGGTGTTTTGTTCCCACTTCTAAGGAGGGGCATAGTGTCCACACTTCAGTCTTCATTCTTCTTGAGTTTCATGTGTTTAGCAAATTGTATCTTATATCTTGGGTGTCCTAGGTTTGGGGCTACTATCCACTTATCAGTGAGTACATATTGTGTGAGTTCCTTTGTGAATGTGTTACCTCACTCAGGATGATGCCCTCCAGGTCCATCCATTTGGCTAGGAATTTCATAAATTCATTCTTTTTAATAGCTGAGTAGTACTCCATTGTGTAGATGTACCACATTTTCTGTATCCATTCCTCTGTTGAGGGTCATCTGGGCCCTTTCCAGCTTCTGGCTATTATAAATAAGGCTGCTATGAACATAGTGGAGCATGTGTCCTTCTTACCAGTTGGGGCATATTCTGGATATATGCCCAGGAGAGGTATTGTTGGATCCTACGGTAGTACTAAGTCGAATTTTCTGAGGAACCACCAGACTGATTTCCAGAGTGGTTGTACAAGCCTGCAATCCTACCAACAATGGAGGAGTGTTCCTCTTTCTCCTCATCCACGCCAGCATCTGCTGTCACCTGAATTTTTGATCTTAGCCATTCTGACTGGTGTGAGGTGGAATCTCAGGGTTGTTTTGATTTGCATTTCCCTGATGATTAAGGATGTTGAACATTTTTTCAGGTGCTTCTCTGCCATTCGGTATTCCTCAGGTGAGAATTCTTTGTTCAGTTCTGAGCACCATTTTTTAATGGGGTTATTTGATTTTCTGAAGTCCACCTTCTTGAGTTCTTTCTATATGTTGGATATTAGTCCCCTATCTGATTTAGGATAGGTAAAGATCCTTTCCCAATCTGTTGGTGGTCTTTTTGTCTTATTGACGGTGTCTTTTGCCTTGCAAAAACTTTGGAGTTTCATTAGGTCCCATTTGTCGATTCTCGATCTTACAGCACAAGCCATTGCTGTTCTGTTCAGGAATTTTTCCCCTGTGTCCATATCTTCAAGCCTTTTCCCCACTTTCTCCTCTATAAATTTCAGTGTCTCTGGTTTTATGTGAAGTTCCTTGATCCACTTAGGTTTGACCTTAGTACAAAGAGATAAGTATGGATCTATTCGCATTCTTCTACAAGATAACAACCAGTTGTGCCAGCACCAATTGTTGAAAATGCCTTCTTTCTTCCACTGGATGGTTTTAGCTCCCTTGTCGAAGATCAAGTGACCATAGGTGTGTGGGTTCATTTCTGGGTCTTCAATTCTATTCCATTGGTCTACTTATCTGTCTCTATACCAGTACCATGCAGTTTTTATCACAATTGCTCTGTAGTAAAGCTTTAGGTCTGGCATGGTGATTCCACCAGAAGTTCTTTTATCCTTGAGAAGACTTTTTGCTATCCTAAGTTTTTTGTTATTCCAGACGAATTTGCAAATTGCTCCTTCCAATTAGTTGAAGAATTGAGTTGGAAATTTGATGGGGATTGCATTGAATCTGTAGATTGCTTTTGGCAAGATAGCCATTTTTACAATGTTGATCCTGCCAATCCATGTGCATGGGAGATCTTTCCATCTTCTGAGATCTTCTTTAATTTCTTTCTTCAGAGATTTGAAGTTTTTATCATACAGATCTTTCACTTCCTTAGTTAGAGTCACACCAAGATATTTTATATTATTTGTGAATATTGAGAAGGGTGTTGTTTCCCTAATTTCTTTCTCAGCCGGTTTATTCTTTGTATAGAGAAAGGCCATTGACTTGTTTGAGTTTATTTTATATCCAGCTACTTCACCGAAGCTGTTTAACAGGTTTAGGAGTTCTCGGGTAGAATATTTAGGGTCACTTATATATACTATCATATCATCTGCAAAAAGTGATATTTTGACTTCCTCTTTTCCAATTTGTATCCCCTTGATCTCCTTTTGTTGTCGAATTGCTCTGGCTAATAATTCAAGTACTATGTTGAAAAGGTAGGGAGAAAGTGGGCAGCCTTGTCTAGTCCCTGATTTTAGTGGGATTGCTTCCAGCTTCTCTCCATTTACTTTGATGTTGGCTACTGGTTTGCTGTATATTGCTTTTGTCATGTTTATGTATGGGCCTTGAATTCCTGATCTTTCCAAACCTTTTATCATGAATGGGTGTTGGATCTTGTCAAATGCTTTTTCTGCATCTAACGAGATAATCATGTGGTTTTTGTTTTTGAGTTTGTTTATATAATGGATTACATTGATGGATTTTCGTATATTAAACCATCCCTGCATCCCTGGAATAAAACCTACTGGGTCAGGATGGATGATTGCTTTAGTGTGTTCTTCGATTCGGTTAGCGAGAATTTTATTGAGGATTTTTGCATCGATATTCATAAGAGAAATTGGTCTGAAGTTCTCTATCTTTGTTGGGTCTTTCTGTTGTTTAGGTATCAGAGTAATAGTGGCTTCATAAAATGAGTTGGGTAGAGTACCTTCTACTTCTATTTTGTGAAGTAGTTTGTGCAGAACTGGAATTAGATCTTCTTTGAAGGTCTGATAGAACTCTGCACTAAACCCGTCTGGTCCTGGGCTTTTTTTGGCTGGGAGACTATTAATAACTGCTTCTATTTCTTTAGGAGATATGGGACTGTTTAGATGGTCAACTTGATCCTGATTCAACTTTGGTACCTGGTATCTGTCCAAAAATTTGTCCATTTCGTCCAGGTTTTCCAGTTTTGTTGAGTATAGCCTTTTGTAGAAGTATCTGATGGTGTTTTGGATTTCTTCAGGATCTGTTGTTATGTCTCCCTTTTCATTTCTGATATTGTTAATTAGGATTTTGTCCCTGTGCCCTTTAGTGAGTCTAGCTAAGGGTTTATCTATCTTGTTGATTTTCTCAAAGAACCAACTCCTCGTTTGGTTAATTCTTTGAATAGTTCTTCTTGTTTCCACTTGGTTGATTTCACACCTGAGTTTGATTATTTCCTGCCTTCTACTCCTCTTGGGTGAATTTGCTTCCTTTTTTTCCTAGAGTTTTAGATGTGTTGTCAAGCTGCTAGTATGTGCTCTCTCCCGTTTCTTCTTGGAGGCACTCAGAGCTATGAGTTTCCCTCTTAGAAATGCTTTCATTGTGTCCCAAAAGTTTGGGTACGTTGTGGCTTCATTTTCATTAAACTCTAAAAAGTCTTTAATTTCTTTCTTTATTCCTTCCTTGACCAAGGTATCATTGAGAAGGGTGTTATTCAGTTTCCATGTGAATGTTGGCTTTCCATTATTTATGTTGTTATTGAAGATCAGTCTTAGGCCATGGTGGTCTGATAGGATACATGGGACAATTTCAATATTTTTGTATCTGTTGAGGCCTGTTTTGTGACCAATTATATGGTCAATTTTGGAGAAGGTCCCGTGAGGTGCTGAGAAGAAGGTATATCCTTTTGTTTTAGGATAAAATGTTCTGTAGATATCTGTCAGGCCCTTTTGTTTAATAACTTCTGTTAGTTTCACTGTGTCCCTGTTTAGTTTCTGTTTCCACGATCTGTCCATTGAAGAAAGTGGTGTGTTGAAGTCTACCACTATTATTGTGTGAGGTGCAATGTGTGCTTTGAGATTTACTAAAGTGTCTTTAATGAATGTGGCTGCCCTTGCATTTGGAGTGTAGATATTCAGAATTGAGAGTTCCTCTTGGAGCATTTTACCTTTGATGAGTATGAATTGTCCCTCCTTGTCTTTTTTGTTAACTTTGGGTTGGAAGTCGATTTTATCCGATATTAAAATGGCTACTCCAGCTTGTTTCTTCAGTCCATTTGCTTGGAAAATTGTTTTCCAGCCTTTCACTCTGAGGTAGTGTCTGTCTTTTTCCCTGAGATGGGTTTCCTGTAAGCAGCAGAATGTTGGGTCCTGTTTATGAAGCCAGTCTGTTAGTTTATGTCTTTTTATTGGGGAATTGAGTCCATTGATATTAAGAGATATTAAGGAAAAGTACTTGTTGCTTCCTTTTATTTTTGTTGTTAGAGTTGGCATTCTGTTCTTGTGGCTGTCTTCTTTTTGGTTTGTTGAGTGATGACTTTCTTGCTTGTTCTAGGGCATGATTTCCGTCCTTGTATTGCTTCTTTTCTGTTATTATCCTTTGTAGGGCTGGATTCGTGGAAAGATATTTTGTGAATTTGGTTTTGTCATGGAATACTTTGGTTTCTCCATCTATGGTAATTGAGAGTTTGGCCGGGTATAGTAGCCTGTGCTCGCATTTGTGTTCTCTTAGTGTCTATATAACATCTGTCCAGGCTCTTCTGGCTTTCATAGTCTCTGGTGAAAAGTCTGGTGTAATTCTGATAGGCCTTCCTTTATATGTTACTTGACCTTTCTCCCTTACTGCTTTTAATATTCTATCTTTATTTAGTGCATTTGTTGTTCTGATTATTATGTGTCGGGAGGAATTTCTTTTCTGGTCCCGTCTATTTGGAGTTCTGTAGGCTTCTTGTATGATCATGGGCATCTCTTTCTTTATGTTTGGGAAGTTTTTTTCTATTATTATGTTGACGATATTAGCTGGCCCTTTAAGTTGAAAATCTTCATTCTCATCAATTCCTATTATCCGTAGGTTTGGTCTTCTCATTGTTTCCTGGATTACCTGGATGTTTTGAGTTAGGAAACTTTTGCATTTTGTATTTTCTTTGACTGTTGTGTCGATGTTCTCTATGGAATCTTCTGCACCTGAGATTCTCTCTTCCATTTCTTGTATTCTGTTGCTGATGCTCGCATCTATGGTTCCAGATCTCTTTCCTAGGGTTTCTATCTCCAGCGTTGCCTCGCTTTGGGTTTTCTTTATTGTGTCTACTTCCCTTTTTAGTTCTAGTATGGTTTTGTTCATTTCCATTACCTGTTTGGATGTGTTTTCATGTTTTTCGTTAATGACTTCTACCTGTTTGGCGGTTTTTTCCTGCTTTTCTTTAAGGGCCTGTAACTCTTTAGCAGTGCTCTCCTGTAATTCTTTAAGTGACTTATGAAAGTCCTTCTTGAAGTCCTCTATCATCATCATGAGAAATGATTTTAAATCTGTGTCTAGATTTTCGGTTGTGTTGGGGTGCCCAGGACTAGGTGGGGTGGGAATGCTGCGTTCTGATGATGGTGAATGGTCTTGATTTCTGTTAGTAGGATTCTTACGTTTGCCTTTCGCCATCTGGTAATCTCTGAAGCTAGCTGTTTTAGTTATCACTGTTAAGAGCTTGTTCTTCAGGTGACTCTGTTAACCTCTATAAGCAGACTGGGAGGGTAGCACTCTCCTTAGTTTCAGTGGGCAGAGTATTATCTGCAGGCAAGCTCTCTTCTTGCAGGGAAGGTACCCAGATATCTGGTGTTTGAACCAGACTCCTGGGAGAAGTTGTGTTCCACTCACTAGAGGTCTTAGGATCCCATGTGGAATCCTGTGTGGGCCCTTGCGGGTGTTGGGCGAGACTCTGCTTGCAAGGTAGCCTGGGGCTCGAGTGGAGCAGAAGGGGCTTGTGCCCCAGATCAGGCCCGGGTAGCCTGCTTCCCTATGTACCGCAGTCTCAGGTTCCATGCGATTGGATTGGGGCAGGTGCTGTGTTCCACTCACCAGAGGTCTTAGGATCCCTTGGGGAATCCTGTGTAGGCCCTTGCGGGTGTTGGGTGAGACTCTGCTGTCAAGGTAGCCCGGGGCTCAAGTGGAGCAGAAGGCCAAGATACAATTTTCAAAGCACAAGAACATCAAGAAGCAGGAAGACCAATGGGTGGATACTTCATTTCTCCTTAGAATAGGGAAAAAAACACACGTGGAAGGAGTTACAGAGACAAAGTTTGGAGCTAAGATGAAAGGATGGACCATCTAGAGACTACCCCATCCAGGGATCCATCCTATAATCAGCAACCAAACACAGATACTATTGTACATGCCAGCAAGATTTTGCTGAAAGGACCCTGATATAGCTGTCTCTTGTGAGGATATTCCAGTGCCTGGCAAATACAAAAGTGGATGCTCATAGTCATTTATTGGATAGAACTCAGGGCCCCAATGGTGGAGCTAGAGAATATACCCAAGTAGCTAAAGGGGTCTGCAACCCTATAGGTGGAACAAAAATTTAACTAACCAGCTCCCTCAGATCTTCTTTCTCTTTCTACATATGTAGCAGAAGATGGCCTAGTCAGCCATCATTGGGAAGAGAGAGGCCCCTTTGTCTTTCAAACTTTATATGCCCCAGTACAGGGGAATGCAGGGCCAAGAAGTGGGAGTGGGTGGGTTGGGGAGCAGTGCACAGGGGAGGGTATAGGAGATTTTCGGGATAGCATTTGAAATGTAAATGAAGAAAATAGCTAATTAAAAATTAAAAAAAATGAAATAAAAACTATTGTCTTGAGTGATGTAACTCAGTCACAAAAGACCATATATGGTATGTACTCACTGATAAGTGAATATTAGTCAAAGAACATAGAATACCCAAAATACAACTCATGGAGCAAATGAAGTTCAAGCAGAAGGAAGACCAGTGTGAATGCTTAAGCCCTACATAGAAAGGGAAACAAAATACTCATGGGAAATAGAGGGTGAAAGGGACTGGGATGTAAGAGAAGAGGGTAGGTGTAAAAGAGGGAAGAATCATATATCAGAGGAGATGGAGGAGATGTAATGTGGGTCAGGAACCTGAATAGTAGTGTATAGCAATAGGGGATGGGGAACTGGGTGTAGCAACCAGAAAGTCCCCAATGCCAAAAGCAAGGAACTCACAGGACTCCAACAGGATTACATTAGCCAAAATATACCACGAAAGGGGAGAGAGAACCTGTAAAGACCATATCCAGAGGTTGGCATGGTTGAGGGATGGGTCCCACACTCAGTTCCAAAATTTTAATTGATAATTCCTCCTTTCTATAGGAAATATAGCAAAAAAGAGTGGATCAAAGACTGAAGGAAATGTTATCCAGAGACTACCCTACCTGGGGATCCATCCCAAATGCAGACACCAAACCCAGACACTATAGCTGATTCCAAGAAGTGCTTGCTGACAGGAGCCTGATACAGCTGTCTTCTGAGAGGGACTTCTACATCCTGAACAATACAGATGTGGATGCTCACAGCCAACCATTGGACTGAGCAAAGGGACGCCAGTGGAGGAGTAAGGGGAAGTACTCAAGAAGCTGAAGGGGCCTTATCTGGCATCAATGGGAGAAGAGGCCCTTGGTCCTGTGAAGGTTTGCTGTCCCAGTGTGGAGGAATGCTAGGGCAGTGAGGCAGGAGTAGATAGGGCAGAGGGGGAGCACCCTCATGGAAGTAGGGTAAAGGGGGTTGGAATAGGGTATTTACAGAGGGAAAACCTGGAAAGGGTATATATATATTGCAATCCAGCATTTGCTTCTGCTCCTGGTTCCCCCCTTCACAGTTCCTCATCAAATTCCTCCTCCCCCCTGCCCCTCTTCCAAGAAGATACTCTCACACATATACTGGACCTTCACACTCCATGGGGTCTCAAGTCACTTGAAGATTAGGCACATATTCTCCCAGTAAGGCAAGACTAGGAAATCCTATGCTATATGTGTGTCAGGGTACTCCAGCCAGCTCTGGCATGCTGCCTTGCTGGTGGCTCAGTGTCTGGGAGTTTCTAGGCATCCATATTAGTTGATACTACTGGTATTCCTATGGGGTCACTCTTCCCTTCAGCTTCTTTCATCCTTCCTCTAATTCCACCATTGGGGTCTCGACTTCAGTCCAATTTCTAGGTATAAGTATCTGCAAATGAATCATTCAGCTGCTTTTTGGGCTTCTAGGAGGCCAAACAATGCTAGGCTCCTGTCTGTCAGCACACCATTGCATCAGTAATAATGTCAGCTCTTTGAGCCGGCCCTTGAGAGGAATTCCAAGTTGGGTCTTTACTGGACCACCTTTCCCTTCATCTCTTCTCCATTTTTGTACTGTTACACAGGAACGATTCTGGGTCAGAAATTTTAACTGTGTTTTGGTAACCCCATCCCTCTACCTGAAGCCCTGTCTATCTACTGGAGGTGGACGCTTTTTAAGTTCACTTTCCCCACTGTTGAGCATATCACTAAGTCCTGAGAGTCTTAACTCCAAGGTCCATGGCACTTTCTAGAGGTCCATGGTACCTCGACCCCACCCTGAAACCTGCATATTTCCACTCATTCTTCTACCACTCTGGGCTTATTTCCTGTCCCACCTAACTGATCCTGTTCCCATTTCTGTTCCATCTGCCTACTCACACCCAGGTTGCTCCTTCCCCCTGACTCCTATGATTATTTTCTTCACCCTCAAATGTTACTGAAGTATCCTCACTTGTGCCTTTCTGTTGTTCAATTTCTTAAGTTCAGTAGGTTGTATCATAGGTATTCTGTACTTTTTGGCTAATATCCACTTACTAGTGAGTATATACTATGAATGTCCTTTTGGGTCTGAGATACTTAACTCATGATGATAATTTCCATTTCTAACCATTTGCCTGAAAAACTCATGATTTCCTCATTCTTAATAGCTGAATAATATTCCATTATGTAAAGAAACCACATTTTCTGTCTCTACTCTTCTATTGAGGGACATCTGGGTTGTTTCCAGCTATTACACGTAAGGCTACTATGAACTAGTGGAGTACATGGCCCTGTGGAATGGTGGGGCATATTTTGGATATATGCCCAAATTAGTCGAACTGGTTCTTCAGGAAGAACTATTTCCAATTTTCTGAAGAATAGCCAGATTGTTTCCCATAGTGGTTGTACCAACCTGCAATCCCACCAGCAATAAGGGAGTGTTCCTCGGGTTCTACATTCTCACCAGCATGTGCTGTCACATGAGCTCTTGTTCTTAGGCATTCTGTTTGGTTTAGGGTGGAATCGCAGGGTTGTTTTGATTTGCAGTCCCATATAAATAAGAACTTTGAACATTTATTTAAGTGTGACTTTGACCCCATTCAGAAATACATCAAGACTATCATCCATGATGATCAAGTAGGCTTCATCCCAGGGATGCGGGGATGGCTCAATATCTGAAAACTAATCCACATAATCCACCATATCAACAAATTGAAAGAAAATATTCACATGATCATCTCATAATATGATGAAAAGGTCTTCAACAAAATTCACCACCCCTTCATGTCAAAAGTTTGAGATCGGGGATATAAGGCACATACGTAAACATAATCAAAGCAGTATATGGAAAGCCAATGGACAACATAAAATTAAATGTAGAGAAACTTAAAACAGTTCCACTAAATTGGAGACAAGTGAATGCACCCCACTCACTCACTATTTATTTAATATAGTATTAAACTTTCTACCCAGAGCAATAAGTTAACTGATGGAGTTCACAGAGACACAAAGTAGAAAGGAAGAGATCAATGTATCACTATTTGTAGATAATATTATAGTAAACATAAGCAAGCTGATAAACACCTCCAGCAAAACAGCTGAATATAAAGTTATTTCAAAAATAATACATAGCCTGCCCTCCTTTGATAAATGATAAATGGG
Organism: Mus musculus; assembly: GCF_000001635.26. NCBI lineage: Eukaryota > Metazoa > Chordata > Mammalia > Rodentia > Muridae > Mus > Mus musculus. Next base: position 25,675,445 of record NC_000086.7, on the reverse strand, counting down.
CCAACAAATAAATTAGGAAAATACAACTCTTTACAATAGACATGAACAATATAAAATATCTTTGTGTAACTCTAATCAAGCATGTATAAGAACTTAAATGAGAAGAACTTCAATTCTCTGTAGAAAGAAACTGATGAACATATCAGAAATGGAAAGATCTTCAATGCTCATGGGGCAGTAGGACTAACATATTGAAAATGATCATCTGACCAAAAGCAATTTATAGATTTAATGCAATCCCTATCAAAATTCTAACACAATTCTTTCCAGACATTGAAAGAACAATTCTAAGATTCATACAGATAAAAAACCCACGATAGCTAAAACAATCTTAACCAATAAAAGAACTTCCAGAGGTACCACCATACCTGTCCTTGATTTATAATACAGAGAAATAATATTAAAAGCTGCATTCTATTATTATAGGAACAAACTGGCGGATCAATTAAATTGAATGGACGATCCTGAGATGGCCCCACAAACCTATGGACATTTGATTTTTGACAAAGAATATAAAAGAATTCATGGAAAAAGGAGGCAACTTCAACAGATACTACTGGTCTAACTGGATGTCTGCATGTAGAATAATGCAAATAGATCCACATATATCATGCACAAAACTGAAGTACAAATGGACCAAAGACCTCAACATTAATCAGATACACTAAATCTCATAGAAGAGATAGTAGGAAATAGGTTCAACACATTGGTACAGGAAACAAGTTCCTGAACAGAACACCAATACTTCAGGCTCTAAGATCAAGAACTGATAAATGGGACCTCATGAAACTGGAAAGATTCTGTAAACCAAAGGACATAGCCCATAGTACAAATCAGCAACCTACACATTATGAAAATTTTTCACTTAACGGACATCCCATAGAGGACTAATGTCCAAAATTTACCAAAAACTCAAGAAGTTAACCTCCAAAAAACCAAATAACCTAGGTGAAAAATTAGGTACTGATAATTCACAGCAGAAGAATCTTAAATGGCCAAGAAGCACTTAAAGAAATGTTCAATGTGCTTTGTCATTAGGGAAATGCAAATCAAACCATCTCTGAGATTCTATCATACTATAGTCATATTGACTATCATCACAAATTCAATTGGTAATACATGTTAGTGAGGATGTGGATCAAGGGGAACATACCTCAATTGCTGGTGGAACTGCAAACTTCTGCATAAACATTGGAAATAAATTTGGTGTTTCTTAGAAAACTGTATATATTCTTTTCAAGTTCTATTCAAGAGCCAGCTATACCACTCCTGTGCATATACCCAAAAGATACTCCACTGTCCCCAAAAGGACACTTGCTCAACCATGCTCATAGCTTTATTCATAATAGCCAGAAACTGGAAACAGCCTAGATGTCCCTCAACTGACAAATGGATAAAGAAAATGTGACACATCTACACAGGGGAATACTATAGAGCTATTAAAAACAAACACATCATGGATTTGTAGGAAAATAGATGGAATGGAGAATATCATACTGAGCTTGTTAACCCAGACCCCAAAGGACATGTATGGCATGTAGTCACTTATAAGTTGAAATTAGTCTTAAAAGACAGAATAAAATTGCTGTACTCCACAGACCCAAGGAAGCTAAACAAGAAGAAAGGAGAAAGTGAGGATGCTTGAATCTCACTTAAAAAAAATCATGGGCAGCAGATGGGCAAAATTAAGTGAGTGAGAGAAAGAATGGGTAATGACATGGCAGTGTTCAGAATCCAGTGTGAGTAGGAGCAGGGTAGATTTCTAGATGACCATGAGAATGAAGGGAAAACTGAAACTTGCAGGGGTATAGAGAGTGGGGGTGTGGCATGTTGAGGATGAGACTGAGACCTGGGAAAGGGAAGGTACTCAAATATCAAAGTGGATGATCTTAACTGTAACTTACAATATTGTGCTATGGAATCTGAATGGTCCACCTCTTGTGTCTATGTAGGAACTCCAGTGAAGCTATCATCACACCAACATATTTTCAAACTTTGGACCTAAAATTTATTCTGTCTATGAGAAATACATTGACAAGGGATAGAAAAAACACTAATGCAATGGCAAAGCAATAACTGCCCAAACTAGAGACCCATCCCATGTGCAACAACCAATCCCTGACAGCATTAATGATACAGTTATAGGACTGCAGACAGAAGCATGTTGACCTCTAGGAGGCTCAACTCAGCAGCTGACTCAGACAGACACAGACACCCACAGCCAAATATTGAATGGAGCTTGGGTCTCTTATGGTAGAGTTGGGCAGAAAATTGAGGGCCCCAAGGGGGATAAGAACTCCAGAGGAATACCAACACAATCAAAAAACTTGGATCACTAAGGCTCTCAAATGCTGAACTAGCAACTAAGGAGCATACACAGGCTGAACCAGGGGCTCACACATATATGTTGCAGAGTGCAGGTCCAACATCAGTATAGATTCCATGGTGTTTATTGCAAGAAAAATCAGTGATATTATCGTAGACTCAGAGGGAAGAAGAGATCATGCCAATAAATTTCTTCTCCAATGGCAGGATGGATCATTGACATCAATAGCGATTCTAGTGTTAAAAAGGGTATTTAATTAATATGATCTGCATTGAGGGCTGCATACATGCATCAAGGAATTCACTATAGTTACTTGTGGCAGGTAGGATCTCAATAATACCAATGTACACCATCTTTTTTGCTGGTAAAAGCAGGTATTATTGATATCATTATAGCTTCCAGTTGTAAGTAGCATCACACATATCTCTGAAGTGGAACTCAGAACACTCCACATGAAGTAGGTAGCAGTACTGTCCATGAACTTCAAGATAGATTCTTCTGGCAGTAGGGCTCACAGACATCACCAAGCTTTTGAGAGCAAAAACTGACTAGGGATATCAACATGGTTACCAAAGGCAGCAGGATTAAGTGACATCAAGATATTTTCCTATGCAACTGAGATCAATGATATAATCAATAGGGTCCAAACTGACAGCAAGTATCCCTAATCTTCTTGTGGCTAATGGCAGGCATCATCTGAGATGAACCATGTTGTTTGTTGCCAGGAGGTATCATTGGCATGTACACAGTTTCAGAGGACATATAAGACCATAGACAGTAATGTCCACTCTAGTGGCAGGATAGACCTTTGACATCAAATTGGTTAGAGCTGGCAGTGCACATCATACCTAACATGGTGTCAGATGGCAGAAGTGTGGATTGATGATATCAGTATATATTTTGTTGGCATTTGTAGTAGCTTGTATTAATGTTCCAAGTGGCAGCAGAGAACATGGACATCCTGGATGATCCTGGATGATCCTGGTATCAAGGATTTTGGACATACAACAATGGTAACTTTTCCCACATTATATCAATGAAATCAATATAACATATCTTAGAACACTTCACAACATGACCTCAAGCAGCAGTATTGACCTTAAAGTTCAGAATATACTCTGGTTCCCACAGGGCTCCTTGATATGAACAATTCCATCAAAAGCATCACAGACGATACATTTCAATATGGATGCTAGTGCCATCATTGTTTATGGACATCAAAATACTTTCTAACAGCACTTTGAATTATTGATATTAATATGGTACTGATTTGCAAAAGGGGTCACTGAAATCAATGTTGCCTGTGGTAGCACATATCTTGGGGGGAAAAAACATGGTTACTGTTTTCAGGTGTATCTTTGACATCAGCATAGATTCAGAACCTGGGAATAGTATTAACATAAGCGTCTTCTCCATTGCCAGGATGGATGAATGATAATGTGATCAGTTCTTCTGGTTTCAGTAAAGAGCATATAAATTATTAAAAAAAAACCAGGAGGGGCTATATGCATAAATCATGGACATTTCATAGTTTCCTGTGCCCCATAATATCTTGAGAGGTACAATAATCACTGTAGTGATTACTGATGTCAGAAGGCAGTCAGGTACCAGGCATGAAAACCATAACTGATTGTAACACAGTACACTTAAGTAAACATGACTTAGGCAACAGTAGTTACCAAGAATTTCTAGCAGTAGGGATAATAGATTTTAGCAAGATCTTCATAGGCAGCACAGTCTATAGATATGAACAGAGTTACATGTAGCACTATGGATGGCTATCATCATAATTTTACTATAGGTAGTTGGGAATCACTGATATCATCATGGTCCAAAGTGGCAGCACAAATCTCTACTATGATGTTTGCTATTAGGGGTAAGAATTATAGATATAGTATGGTGTCTGCTGACAAGTGTATCACTGATATTGAAAAGATTCAATTATGGACATAAATCTTTTCTCTGGTGGTAGGAGAGATCAATTACATCAAATCTCTTCTTGCAACAGCAAGGATATTACCCAAAACAAGGTCTACAAAAAGAAAATACATTCATGTATCAGATATATCAGCACAGTTTTCAGCAGCAGGTAAGCTCTCAGAAATCAAGCTTATCCCCAATGCCAGCTCAGAACATTCACCTCAACGTATAACTTTGTACATCAATATGAACCTTGGAATTCAGTCTGTTCTCATGCAGCAAAACAGATCATTGACATCAATAGGGTCTTCCAAGGAATAGAAACTATGGATACCATCATGTTTCCTGTGTTCAGCATATAGCAGTGACAGCAACATAGGTTCAGGTTATAAGTCACATCAGAGGCTTGAAACAAGTTTCCAATAGGAAAACACACTACTAACCTCATTGGGATCTTGGGCAGAAGTTCTGACCATGCATTTCATAGTTGATGCTTTTGTCCACAGTGATCATAGACATTACCAAGATCTTCAGAGTCAGCACATGTGGTTACAAATGGTAAAATGGGAGAGTAAAATCAACATATTTATCTTAGCAAATAGGACAATTGGTATCACAATCTGGTCCAAAGTGTCAGTAGGTATCATTAACATCACGGTTGCCTCTGGCATCAAAGTTCTTGGATATACCATGGCGTCTATTGCCAGGAAGAATCAGAACATCGTGATTGTTTCAGAGAGCAGGGAGAACCATGAACAGAAATCACATCTATAGTGTCAGAATGGAGCATTGACTTCAAAATTATCACAGCTAAGAGTATATATATCTCATAAAGGACATTCCCACAGGTGAGAGAATCATGCATCACTGACATCAGTATAGATTCCAATGACAGTTGGAATCATTCATATTAATGTGGCCCTAAATGGGAGAAAGGATCAATGACAACATTGTTGCTTGTGGTATCAAAGAGTATAGACAGATCGATTTGTCTTCCAAAGATGTATATATTAGTGAACGCATGGTCCAGAGCAGGGGCTACATGCATACATCAGGGATATCAACAGAATTTTCTGTGGCCAATAGGATCTCAGATATCAATGTGATCTCCAGTGCACCTCAGATCCTGTACCTCAATATGATAACCAGTGTCAGTATGGACCATAAAATATGGAATTACCTTAAACAGCAACAGAGATCATCCTTATGATCAGGGTTTCCATCAATTTCAGTAATAGAAACAATGGAATCCATCATGATTGCTGGTCAAAACATTCATTACCCACATCAACATAGTTTCAGGTTTCAAGTACCATCCCAGGTGTCAAAAGTATCTCCAGTAGCAGCACACAGCACTTAACTCATTATGAAATTAGGCAGCAATATTGATCATGAACTTTACAATAGACTCTTTGACTAAAGGATCATAGACAGGACAGAATTCAAAGTCAGACTCTTCAAAGTCAAGACTATCTATGAATCTCAACATGTTTACCAGATGCTTTATCGATAAGTAATGTCAATACTTTTAACTTGGCATTTGGGAAGTTGGGATCTCTGATGTCATTACCTGTTCCAAAGAGGCAGTAAGAATCCCTCAGGACCTGGTTGCCAGTGGCAGCTTAGAACTGGTATATAGCACCTCATTTGTTGTCAGGAAGTATCAAGGCCATCAAAATATTTAAGAGGACATGAATGACTATGTACATAATCCTCTTCTCTGATGACAGGAGGATCTTTGACATAAAAATTGTTGCAGCTGAAAGCATACTTCTCATAAATAACAGCAGAAAAATTTGGATAGCTGATATCAGTAGAGATTCTATAGGCAGTTGGAGATGCTCATATTTATGTTGCCCCATAAGTTAGCAGAGAGTAATGTGATCACAGCTGCTTGAGGCCTGAAATGTCATGAATATAAAAATGGTATCTTTTGTCACTATGTGTCCTCAGTGTAACAGAATATGAAACTGAACATGACATGGAGAAACAGTAAGACCTAAATTTTCACCTTATGTTCAGATGGTCTCAGAGATCCTGGACATTAACAGTCTCATCAGAAGCACCATGGACTGTGGGTTAAAACAAGGCCACTGTAGGCAGCATAATGGATATCATCATATTTTCTGTAGGCACTTTGAATGAGTGACATTAATATAGTTCTCAGTGGTATCGGGGATCACTAATGACAAGGTGGCCAATGACAGCATGTAACGAAGGCCATACCATGGAATCTATTGCCATTTATATGTCAATGGCATTAGCATAGATTAAAAGGGAAGAAAAATTATGATCATACACCTCTTATCAGGTGGCACTATTTATCTTGACAGCGCAATTCCAGGGGCAGTAACAACCATGTATATTACATGGTTGATAGCAGGCAGGAAGATCAACAGAATTTCTTATGGAAGATAGAATCTCAGACATCAATCTAATCTACTGTGTCACCTCAGAACACTTACCTCAACATGACCTCTACCATCAACATGAACATTGTAAGTCAGCAGGTTCTCAAACAATAGGAGAGATTATGGCCATCAACGGGTATTTCATCAGCAATAGAAAAAAGTGGATTCCATCATTATTGCTTGTCACAGCATGCAGCACTCACATCAAGGTATTTTCAGGTTTCAGTTAGGATTACAGGCATCAAACTAGTCTCCAGTAACAGCGAACAGTACTTACCTCATTAGGAACTTAGGCAGCAATACTTACAATGGACTTTACAACAGATTCTTATGGTTGATTTATCATAGACATCATGTAGCTTTTCAATGACCACACAGATTATGGGTGTCAAAATAGTTACCAGTGACAGCATGAATTAGTAACGTCAATATATTTTTCTTCGTAGTCAGGATCACAGATATCATCAATATTGTCCAAAGTGGGAGTAGAAAACACGCCTAATCGGTTTGTCTATGGCAGCAGGGATCTCTTATATAACATAGTGTCCATTGCCAGTAAGTACAAGGGACATAAAAATACTTTCAGAGGGTTTCATGTAAACAAATCTCTTTTCCAGTTGCCAGGTGCATTGTTACATCAAATTGCTTATGAATGGCAAGACACTTCTGAGATTTTATACAGAATAGATAACAGTCATCAGTAGTAATTCCATTGGCAGTTAATGAAAGTCAGAATTTGGGCTGAAGAGTCATCAGGGATCACTGACATATTTACTGCTAGAGGCCTGAAGTATCATGGACATACAGTGGTATCTGATGCAACTATATATATATATATATATATATATATATATACAGCATCATAACATAACTCAGAACATGTAACTCAACATGACCTAAGATAGCATTATTGAGTGAACTTCAATGAAGATTCTGATGGTCTCAGGGATTCTTCACATTACAGTCCCTTCAGGAGCAACACAGACAATGGATTTCAACATGGCTACTAGAGGCAGGATGCATGATTCACATCATCCACATTTCTGTGGCACCTGTGCATTAGTGAAGTCAACATGGTTCCAGTGTCAACTAGGATCACTGACAATAATTTTGCCATTGCCAACAATATTCTCAGACAATACCATGAGGTCTGTTGCCACGTATATATTAGTGACATCAGCATTGATTCAGAGGGCATAAAAAATTAGGGTCATAAAACGCTTTTCCAGGAACAAGATAGATCACTGACATCACTACCTCTTTTGGTGGTAGTAAGAATATTGTACATTTCATGGATGATAGCAGGTGCTACATGAAAGTATCAGGGACATCAACAAAATTACCTGTGGCAGGTTGGATCTCAGGCATCAATCTGATCTCCAGTGCTACATAAGAACACTTACCTCAACATGACATCAAGTGTCAGTATGAATTTTGGAATTCAGTGTGTTCTCTAGAAAAAACACAGATCGTAGACATCACCAAGGTTTCCATAAGCAATAAGAATTGAGTTCATTATGATTTCTGGTTGCAGAATACAACACTGACCTCAACATAGCTTCAGGTTGCAAATATGTTCAGTATCATCAAACATGTGTCCAGTAGCAGCACACAGCGCTTATATCATTATGACCTTAGGCACCAGTACTGACAATGAACTTCACAACACATTATTCTTGTTGAGTTATCACAGACATCACGACCTCTTCAAAGACACTGACTGAGGATTTCAACATGGTTACCACTGGCAGCATGGATGAGTGACATCAATTTCCCAATTTCCTTGGCCAGTTTCCTTAGCATTTGGTATCACTGATACCAATTTGTTCCAAAGTGTTATTAGTGATCACTCACTGCCTGGTTGCCTGTGTGAGTAGGAATCTGAAATATGCCATGGTATCAGTTGCCAGGGATATCAAGAGAATTTCAAAGGTAGATATGACCATGTAAAGAAACTCCCCTAGTGGCGCTTTGAATCATGATATCAAAATGTTTACAGGTAGAAGGATACTTGACATAAATTTGACAGACGCATTGATAACAGACATCAACAATGATTCCATTGGCAGTAGGAGACAATGATATTAATGTGGTCCCATAAGACAGAAGGTATCACTGCCATGGCTGCTGGACGCCTGAAGTATTTGTAATAAGCAACAGTGTCCATTGCCACACTATATGTGACCTCCACATAATATATCTCAGAACATGTAATTCAACATGATGTGACGCAGCAGAATTTATCTAAAACTTCACCTAAGACTCTGCTAGCCTCAGGGATCATTGACCTTAACAATAATCCAAGAAGCATCATGGACTGTGTGTTTAAACATGGCTACTTGAGGCAGAATGGATGATTGATATCACCATATTTTTTACAGGAACTATGTAATAGTGATATTAACATGGTAACCAGGGACAGCAGGGATCACTGGCAACCAGGTTGCAAATGGTAGCATGGACCTAGGGCAATCCCATGGGGTGTGTAGACAGTTATATATCAATGACATCAACCTCAATTCACAGGGCAGAATAAATCATTGTCATAATTGCCTTATTTAGTTGCAGGATAAATCACTGATATCCACATTATTTCAGGTGGCAGTAAGGATCTTGCACATTACATAGTCATCATCATGCAATGTATTCATGTATCAGTGACATCATCAGAATTTGTTGTGGCTGTTAGGATCTTAGATATCAATCTGATCTCCATTATTGAGAACACGTACCTCAATATAACCTATCATTTCACTATGGGCCTTTGAATTCATCAGGTTCTCAAGAAACAACACAGATCATAGCCATCACCAGGGTCTCAATTAGCAACAGGAATAAAATACCCCATCATGGTTGCTGGACATAGCGGCATCACTGATTTCAAAATAGCTTCATGTTTCCAGCAGGATCACAAGTATCAATATTTATCACATGTTAGATATTGTGAGCTACACACATATATGAGAAATACCAACTGATGATCCTGTGGCAGGTAGGTTTCCAGATTTTAATCTGATCTCCAGAACCAGATAAGAATACTTCCCTCAAAATAAACTTGGGCATTATTGTGGACCTTGAGGTTCATTATATTTTCAAGCAGTAGCACAGATCATAGCCACCACTAGGGTTTCCATTAGCAATAGGAATAAAATCAAACTTGGACTCCATCAAAATTGCTGGTCACAGCATACATCACTGGCATCAACACAGTTTTTTGTTGTTACAGGTAGAATCATAATAATGAAAATACCATACATGTTTCACATCAGGAGCTACATGACTGCATCAGGGACATCAACAGAACTTCCTGTAGTGAGTAGGATCTCAGACATCAAATTTCTATTTAGTGTCAGATAACAACACTTACCTGAATATGGCATTGTGTATCAGCATTTACCTTGGCATTCAGCAGTTTCTCCAGAAGCAACACTGCTCATAACCATTACCAGTGTCTCCATTAGTAATAGGATCTTCATGTAATAGATTCCATTATGCTTGCTTATCACAGGAAACAGCAATGATATCAGCATATCTTCAGCATTCAGATGTGATCACTGACATCAAAGGGAACTTCAATAACAGTACACAGCTCTTTTGTCATTATAAACTTAGGCAGCAGTACTGACAATGATGTTCACAATAGACATTTATGATTGGGGCATCTCAGATGTCATGGACCTCTTCAAAGGTAACACTTGTTGCTACACCATTCCTGCTACAAACTCTGACTATAAAGCTCAAGATGGTTACCAGTGACAACATGGATTAATGACTGTATGGCCTTTGGGGTCTCTGGTGTCATTAATAGTCTAAAGTGGGAGCCAGATTCACTTTGCTTTGAGGTCTCTGATGTCATAAATTAGTCTAAAGTGGGAGTAAGATTCACCCCTGACCTGGATGCCTATGACAACAGGCATCTGGCATACAAAGTGAAGTCTGTTGCCAAGAAGAATCACGGACATCAAGGTAATTCAAGAGGCAGGATGCATAGTGAAATCAAAATTATTATCAGTGGTAAGAATCTTCGCACAAATTGAGCAGAAAAATGTATAACATACATCTGTAATAATTCCATTGACTGTTGGACACCCTCATATCAATATTGTCCCAAATGGCATCAGGTATTAATGGCATGAATGCTGGAGGCCTGAAGTAACATGAACATATACCGGTTTCTGGTACCACAATTGATAAGTTTTCAACATAACATATGCCAGAATATGTAATTCAACATGAAAATAGGCAACACTATTATTCTGCATTATTCACATTATTCTGATGGTCTCAGGGACCCTTAGCATTAACAATACCTCCAGAAGCAATGTAGGTTATATGTTTCAAGAAAGCTACTGGTGGCCTTGCTGGTCCACTCCAGCACCGGGGTTCCTTGCCCACAGAGTCTCCGGAAACCTGCAAGGACCCCCACAGGATCCCACATGGGATCTTAAGACCTCTGGTGAGTGGAACACACCATCTACTCCAATCCAATCATGCGGGACCTGAGACTGCCTTAATTAGGGAAGCAGAAAAACCAGCCTGATCAGGGTCACAATTCCCTTCCAGTCCATACCAGCACCGGGGTACCTTGCTTCCAGAGTCTCCGGACACCCGCAAGAACCCCCACCGGATCCCCCACGGGATCTTAAGACCTCTGGTGAGTGGAACACAGCGTCTGCTCCAATTTAATCATGCGGGATCAGAGACTGCCTTAATTAGGGAATCAGAGAAGCCGGCAAATCAGGGTCCCAAGCCCCTTCTGGTCCACACCAGCACTGGGGTTCCTTGTGTGCAGAGTTTCTGGAGACCCCCAAGGTCCACACAGGACCCTCCATGGGATCTTAAGACCTTTGGTGAGTAGTACACAACATCTGTCAGGAGGCAGGTTCGAACACCACATACCTGGGCACCTTCGCTGCAAGAAGAGAGCTTGCCTGCAGAGAATACTCTAACCACTGAAACTAAGGAGAGAGCTAGCCTTCCAGGTCTGCTAATAGAGGCTAACAGAGTCACCTGAGGAACAAACTCTAACCAGAGACAACTAAAACAGCTAGCGTCAGAGGTTACCAGATGGCGAAAGGCAAAAGAATAAATCCTACTAACAGAAATCAAGACCACTCACCATCATCAGAAAGCAGCAATCCCACCCTACCCAGTCCTGGGCACCCCAACACAACCGAAAAGCTAGACCCAGATTTAAAAGAGTATCTCATGATGATGGTAGAGGACATCAAGAAGGACTTTAATAACTAACTCAAAGAAATACAGGAGAGCATTGCTAAAGAGTTACAAGTCTTTAAGGAAAAACAGGAAAACACAAACAAACAGGAAGAAGTCCTTATAGAAAAACAGGAAAACACATCCAAAAAGGTGAGAGAAATGAACAAAACCATACTAGACCTGAAAAGGGAGGTAGACACAATAAAGAAAACCCAAAGTGAGGCAGCATTGGAGATAGAAATCCTAGGAAAGAAATCTGAAACCACAGATGTGAGAATCAGCAACAGAATACAAGAGATGGAAGAGAGAATCTCAGGTGCAGAAGATTCCTTACAGAACATCGGCACAACAATCAAAGAAAATACAAAATGCAAAAGGATCCTAACTCAAAACATCCAGGAAATACAGGACAAAATGAGAAGACCAAACCTATGAATAATAGGATTTGATGAGAATGAAGAATTTCAACTAAAAGGGCCAGCAAATATCTTCAACAAAATAGTAGAAGAAAACTTCCCAAACCTAAAGAAAGAGATACCCATGATCATACAAGAAGCCTACAGAACTCCAAATAGACGGGACCAGAAAAGAAATTCCTCACGACACATAATAATCAGAACAACAAATGCACTAAATAAAGATAGAATATTAAAAGCAGTAAGGGAGAAAGGTCAAGTAACATATAAAGTCAGGCCTATCAGAATTACACCAGACATTTCACCAGAGTCTATGAAAGCCAGAAGAGCCTGGTCAGATGTTATACAGACACTAAGAGAACACAAATGCCAGCCCAGGCTACTATACCCGGCCAAACTCTCAATTACCATAGATGGAGAAACCAAACTATACCACGACAAAACCAAATTCACACATTATCTTTCCATGAATACAGCCCTTCTAAGAATAATAACAGAAAACCACCACCACAACAACAACAAAATACTAGGACAGAAATCACACCCTAGAAAAAGCAAGAAATTAATCCCTCAACAAACCAAAAAGAAGACTGCCACAAGAACAGAATGTCAACTCTAACAACAACAATAAAAGGAAGCAACAAGTACTTTTCCTTAATATCTCTTAATATCAATGGACTCAATTCCCCAATAAAAAGACATAGACTAACAGACTGGCTACACAAACAGGACCCAACATTCTGCTGCTTGCAGGAAACCCATCTCAGGGAAAAAGACAGACACTACCTCAGAGTGAAAGGCTGGAAAACAATTTCCCAAGCAAATGGCCTGAAGAAACAAACTGGAGTAGCCATTTCGGTATCGAATAAAATCAATTTCCAACCCAAAGTTATCAAAAAAGACAAGGAGGGGCACTTCATACTCATCAAAGGTAAAATCCTCCAAGAGGAACGCTCAATTTTGAATATCTATGCTCCAAATGCAAGGGCAGCCACATTCATTAAAGACACTTTAGTAAAGCTCAAAGCACACATTGCACCTCACACTGTAATAATGGGAGACTTCAACACACCACTTTCATCAGTGGACAGATCATGGAAACAGAAACTAAAAAGGGACACAGAGAAAGTAACAGAAGTTATGAAACTAATGGACTTGACAGATATCTACGCAACATTTTATTCTAAAACAAAAGGATATAACTTCTCAGCACCTCACGGGAACTTCTCCAAAATTGACCATTGTCACTGATGAGTGACACCAATATATTTCCCTTGGCAGTTGGGATCAGGTCCAAAGTGGCAGTAAGGTCCAAAGCAAGGGTCACTCATGACTTTGGTGCCTATGGCAGCATTTATCTGGGTATACCATCTTGTCTTTGCCAGGAAATATCATGCACATTCAGACATTTTCAGATACCTAGTAGGACCTTGTAGTGAAACCTCTTCTCTAGTGGTAGGATGCATCATGACATCAAAATGGTTAGGCTGGGAGTACACTTCATCTAAAATAGACAGGAACATGGATAATTGATGTAAGTAAATTTCCATTGATATTCAGAGACACTCATATTATTATGGTCCCTCATGGGAGCAGGGATAACTGACATCATACCTGCTGGACCTGAAGTCTAATGGATATACAATGGTGATAGTTGCCACTATATATGTTACTCAAAATAACATCTCAGACCCCAAAAATAAAAATATTCTGAGAAAACTGTATTGTTAAATTCTCTGTGGAAGTTGCTGGTCTCAGGGATCCTTGACATTAACAATCTCCCCAGAATCATCATGTACTATGGGTTTAAACAGGGCTTCTGGATGATGATTGACATCAACATAGTTTCTGTAGGCACTTTGGATTACTGTTATTAACATGGCTCTCAGTAGCACAGTGATCACTGACAAAGTGGTTGCCAATGAAATCGTTCCATGGTATCTGTTGCCAGGTATACAACACTATGTTTAATATCGATTAAGAGTGCAGAAGATATTATGGCCATGCACATCCAGTGGCAGGAAAGTTTTTTTTTGTTTTTTTGTTTTTTGTGTTTTGTTTTGTTTTTGTTTTTGTTTTTGTTTTTGTTTTTGTTTTGTTTTCTTTCTTTTTTGACATCTCTGGCTCTTTTGGTAGTAGTATAGATCTTATAAATTACATGATTAACTATGGGCCAACATGAATGTATTAGAGTCTTCAACAGAATTTCCTGTAGAATGTTTGATCTCAAACATCAAATGGATTGCAAGTGCTAGCTCAGAATACTTACCTCAATATCACCTTGAGAATCAGGATGGACTGTCAAATTCACCAGATCGCACCAACACAGATCACCACTATAAATTAGGTCTCCATCATCAATATGAATACATTCCCTCATGATTGCCATTCCTATCATGCCACTCTGACATTAATATAGCTTCAGGTTTCAGGTAGTAACATAGACATCACAGTACATTTCATTTTAAACATCTGGGGCTATATCCATTTATCAGTAAACATAAAGAGAATTTCCTGTATCAGGTATTATCTCAGACATCAGTCTGATCTTCAGTGCCATCTAGGAAAATTTACCTCAATATGAATTCAAGCATCAGTAAGGACTTTGGAATTTATCAGATTCTCAAGCAGCAACACAGATCATAGCCATCATCAGCATCTCCATCAGCAATAGATATAATGGATTCCTGCCCAATTTCTGTTCACAAAATACATCACTGACATCAGTATAGCTGCTTCTCACAGGCCACAAACATCAAAATATATTGTTTGCTTGAAATTGAGGGTGAAATTGATAAATCAAGAACATCAACAGGATTCCTTATGATATGTAGAATCTCAGCCACTGATCTGTTATCCAGTGCTAGCTCAGAATACTTACCTCATAATGATCTTGGGTATCAGTATGGACCATGGAATTCAGCAGTTTCTCCAGAAGCAGTACAGATCATAGTCATCACCATGATCTCCATCAGAAATATTAAAAATAGACTCTATCTTGTTACTGGTGACAGCATCCCGCTGGTATGACCATGACTGAAACCTCTTGTCTAGTGAAAGAATGAAAATGGACATAAAAATGTTTATAAATGGCAGAACACTTATCATGAATGTGGCAGAATTATACATAATTGACATCAGTAATTATTGTAATGCAGTACAAGACTGTCATATTAATTTGGTCCCATAATGCAGCACGGATCACTGACATGATTGCTGCTAAAGGCCTAAAGTATCTTGGCCATACATTGTCTGTTGCCAGTATATATGTGACCTCGACAAAACATATCTCAGAACATTTAACTCAACATGACCTGAGGGAACAGTACTGACTGTGAAGTTCACTGTAAATTCTGATGGTTTCTGGGATCCTTGACATTAACAATATCTTCAGAAGCAACATGAAATGTGGGTTTCAATATGGCTACTGATGGCAGCATGAATAATTGTGATTGTCATAATTTCTGGAGACACTTTGGAGAGTCGGGTTCTAATGAGAAAGATTAATGTAGAAGGAATAGGGAAGAAGGTAAGATAAACTAAGGATATCTGCAAAAGTCATAAGAAATCTCACTACTAACTTCATAAAAACCTATACCTCAAATAAGCTATAAGTAAATGAGCATGTACAGTTTAATTAGAACTTTACAGTTTCAATTGACTTATTAAACCAATGTATGCAATTGTTTATGTATCTTTTATTTCAAATTATATAACATTTTCTATTTATATATGTTTTGCTTCAAATAATAAAATTAGGTTTATATTACTGCTAAATATTACCCAAATATGCATGATGCATTTTGATGTGGGGATTTATTGATACTGTATACATATAGGTAAAAATAATAACAGTAGGTTCTCCCCTATGTCCTATCACACCCTGAGCTATTGCTCTTTGATCAATTTTGCATTAATGAGCATGGTTCCTCTCCTGTGTAGTGAGCCTTGAATCTAATAAGAAGCCTAATATCTATTGACTAAAGTTACTTAATTTTCTTATTCTTAAGTCAAGGATGTTTAGGTTCCACTCCCTGTTTTATCCTTTCTATTCCTTCCATATCCCTGCAGGAGTAAATGTCTCCTTCATGTTTTATGTGTTCTTTCTGTTAAACCCAAGTGTTAGTTACTTTCCAGCTGCTATGATAAAATAACATGACCAAGGCACCTTACAGAAGGAATAGATTTTGACCATAAACTTTCAGATAGAAAAGACTTCATGATGGTAGGATTGTATGTCAGCAAGTGTCAGGAATAGAATGAGGAGGAAACACTGAGCCCTCTTCTTTAACAAGCACAGAGAAGGGGACTAAATTGGAAATCCAGCAGTGTTAAGTATTCTCAATGCCTGCTTCCAGTTACACACTTCTTCAGGCATCACCATAAATAACTGCACCTTCGCACATACCAGCACCAAAGTAGGATGAATTATTCAAATGCCTAAGCCTATAGGAGACATTTCTCATTTAACCCACAATATTGAGGTTCTGCTGTCATTAGGTGCATGCTTCATATCCCCCCCCCAAAAAAAAGCTAAATTCTATCTCCCAATAGTGACCAAAAAAATAAAAAAGTGGTTAAAATTCCTTAGCCAGCAGAGGGATGTTCTAAAGATCTCACCCCTAGATGCTGGACTTTGTCTGGCTTGATGTTGAATTTGTCTTCTACATATAATTTTAGTCACTATCATTTCACGTGTACAAATGACTTATTGTTTCTGGAAAACAGAATTTCTTTGTAGTCATTCACTACCTTTGGTTCTTGCAATCTTTCAACTATCTTCTCCATGGTGACCTCTGAACCTTCAGAGAAGAAGATAGTGTTGTGATTTAAGTAAGAAATGTTTCCCATAATGTTTAGAATTTATACAATTGGTCCCAAATGGTTAGTGTTGTGTGCAGGTTTAGAATAGGGGTTAGGAAGGAGTACATTATTGCAGGCTGAATATCAGGGCAATTATCATCTCAGTACCACGAATGAATTCTCTCTGCTTTCTGCTTTCAGTTCATGATGTGAGCTCTCACTATCCTGATCTAACATGTATAAGCAAATGGACATAAGAAGCAACTTGGTTTATCCATTCTAGTATCAGAGAGAGAGAGAGAGAGAGAGAGAGAGAGAGAGAGAGAGAGAGAGAGAGAGAGAGAGAGAGAGAGAGAGAGATATTTCAAACCAAAATTAATTGATGCAAACACAAAAAGACACTTCATATTCATCAAAAAAATTTTTCACCAATGTAATCTTTTAATTTTTAGCATCTATGCCATAAATTCAAGGGTACTGGCATTTGTAAACAAAATGAACAGCATTAAAGCTTAAATTATACAAATTCTTATCAGACTGCTAAAGGACTGATAATGCCAATACTACTGGAATCCATTCACAAAATATAAACAGACAGAATATTTCCAAGTTCATTTTGTGAGGCAACATTTATCCTGACACCTAAACCACACAAATATTTAACAAAGAAAGTATATCACAGAACAATTTCCCTCATGAACATTAATGCAAATATACTCATAATAAAATACTCACAAAACAAAAAGACATTATATCACACACCACGATAAGGTACATCTCCTCCCAAAGATGCAGAGGTGGTTCAACATACAACAATCAGAAATGTAATCCATCATATAAAATACTGAAACTGTCATGGTTCCCTGTGAAGCAGAAAAGATTCTGTAAGGCAGAGAAAAACACCGAGTGGCAAAACAGTAACCCACAGAATGGGAAAATATTTTCATCAAGCCCAAATCTGACTGAGAGCTAATGTATAAGAAACTCAAGGAACCAGATATTAAGAAACCTAATAATACAATTAAAAATGGGTTACCTTATCTAAAATGAGAATTCTCAAGAGGATATCAAGTGTCCAAGAAACACTTAAAAATTCTCAATGTCTATAGCCATCAGGAAAATGCAATTTAGAACTACTTTGTGATTCCATCTTACACCTATCAGAATGCCTAAGTTCAAACCACAAGGAATAGCAGATGGTGACAATCAGTTGGAACAAGGGGAATATGTCTCTATTGCTGATGGAAGAGCAAACTAGTACAGCCACTATGAAAATCAACATAATGGTTCCTCAGACTATTGGAAATTGTTTTGTCTCAAGATCCAGATATACCTATCTTGAGCATACACCCAGAATACTCTCCATATTACCACAAGGACACTTCCTTAATCATCTTCATTGCAGCTATACACATAGTGGCCAGAAATTGTAAACAAACTAGATGTCCCTCAACTGAATAGTAACTAAAGAAAAAGTGGTGAATATACACAATGGAATACTATTCTGTGAGGAAAAAAAAAGATACCATCCTTAAATTTGAAGACAAATGGATGGAACTAGAAAAAAATTATACTGAATGAGGTAACCCAGACACAGAAAAACACACATGGAATGTACTCATTTATATTTGAACATACGTTTTTCTTTAAAGGAAAATAATACTACAATCCTCAGATACAGCGAGCCTAAACAAAACATGAAGAGCTCAAGGAGGGGGAACTTATGGATCTGCTTAGGAAGGGAAACAAATTCTGTAGGTAGATTTGAGTCAGGTGCGGATGAAAACAGGAGGAATGAGTGAGTGCATGAGAAAGATGGAGGAACAGAGTACTAGGAGAGAAACTGATAAAAATAAAAGAAAAATGAACACCATTGAAATCATTTGACAGTAACAGAAAATGGAATGTCATTAAGGTATTTTGAAAACCAAAGGATACTTAATACTACTCTTACACTAATAAGCACTGATGGGAAAACAATTGAAGTAATATTTATCTAAATTTAATTTTTAATAAAGATATGTATCTTAAGGTAGCAGGTTCCACGAATATATAATAAAGCTTATATTGGTAAACCCAAACCAACATAACATATATTATTATATTCAACATGTACATTTAAACCATGAAAAGAACTTTTGTTTGGGTTGACCACAACATAAGGAACAGTATTAAAGGATTGCCAGCAATAGGAAGATTGAGGACAACTGCTTTAAATGGTACAAATAAGCTACCAGATGCAAGGTAATAACAAGTGAGTTTATAGTAATAGTCCTCTGAAAATACTACAGGCCTTGATAGAATGGTCATGATATGATTACATATTTCCTAATAAACAGACTTGTTTTATCTAGTTGAAGTAAGACTACAAACACAAGCATTTTCTGTACCTTGCCTTTTGTCTTGTTGACAGTGTCCTTTGCTTTAAAGAAATTTTGCAGTTCCATGAGGTCCCATTTATGGATTGTTGGTCTTAGAGTCTCAGCTATTGGTGTGTTATATTCAGGAAATTTCTCACTATGCCAATGTATTCGAGTTTATTTTCCACTTTCTCTTCTATTAAATTCAGTGTATCTGGTTTCATGTTGAGGTCCTTGATCCACTTGAATGTAAGCTTTGTGCATGGTGATAAATATGAATCAGCTTGCATTCTTCTACAGGCAGACTGCCAGTTAGACAAGCACCATTTGTTGATGCCTTATTTTTTTTCCACTGTATGGTTAGCTTTTTTTGTCAAAGATCAAGTGTCCATAGGTGTATATGTTTATTCCTGGGTTTTCATTTTTTATCTCATTGATCAACCTGTCTGTCTCTGTACCAACTCCATGTGGGTTATTATTATTATTATTATTATTACTTTTGCTTAAGTGATTCTTCTAGATATTCTTTTATTGTTCAGAATTGTTTTGGCTATTCTGGGTTTTTTGTTTTCCCATATGAAGTTGAAAATTGTTCTTTCCATGTCTGTGAGGAATTATATTGGAATAGTGATGGAAATTGTATTGAGTCTATACATTTTCAACCTAAAATTGTTCCTATATAAAAGAAATGCAGGGGTAAATGGAGTAATAACTAAAGGAATGGCAGACCAGTGACAAGCCCAACTTGGGATCTATCCCACGGGCAGGTACCAAACCCTGACAGTATTACTGATGCTCTGTTGTACTTTCAGAGAGGAGCCTAGCAAGGATGTCCTCTGAGATGCTATACCAACAACTGAATGAGACAGATGTAGATGCATATATCCAACTACTAGACTGAGGTCAGAGACATATATGGAAGAGTTAGGGGGAGGAATGAAGGGACTGAAGGGGTTGGCAACATGGAAGACCAACAGTGTCAACTAATGTGTACCACTGGGAGCTCCCAAAGACTAGGTCAGCAATCAAAGAGCAAATAAATCTGGTCTGAAGCCACCAATATGTATGTAGCAGTGGACTGCCTTGACTGACGTTAGTGGGAGAGGTTCTGCTTAATCCTGTAAAGAGTTGCTGACTCAGGGGAGGGGGATGTCCAAGGTGATACCCATCTCAGACGCAAAGTGAGAGGGAATAAGGTGAAGAACTGTGCAAGGGGGTGCAGGAGAAGGACAATATTTGAGATGTAAATAAAACAATGATAATGGTATTAATAATAATATGCTCTTTAAATAAAGATGAAAAATAACATTTTTCTGACTTCACTGGATCTCAGAACAAAGGAAAAAAAAAGACCAATTAAAAAAGAATAAGAAAATATTATGGAAACATAGAAAGACAGACTATGTGTGAAAGAGAACTTGGTTGGCACAGCTGGGGACATTGAAGTCTCAGTATATTTCTACTGTGTCATACTTGATCATTTCTGGGGGAATCTAATCTTCACCTTTATCCAACAGAGTCCTTTGAAAATATAAAAATTATGCCTTTTTTAATAACAGTAATCACATAACATATATGCACAGTGTGTGTATAAATAGAACCAGTTGATATGAAATAATGATTATTAATTTTTAGGCAGATAAGGTAACAAAAGACCAAACAGTTAAAATAGTGTGTTCCTGGAGACATAAAAGCCTGAGTATCATTGGCCTTAGGAGGATTGCATCATAATACATTGTGACTGGTGCAAAAGCTAGAAGGGGAATTGGGGTTGGTATAAAATAAAAATAGAAGATAAAAAGATAGTAGGGGATAAAGACAGAGTATCCAAATACCACTCATGCATTTTGCTTACTGAGAGTTTAGGCCATGATTGATAGAGGTCACACATGGAATGTCAATCTTCTCCAATTGTTAAAAAGCAACACAGAAAGACATAGGAATCAGTGGACTACGCATTGATAACCTGTGAGTTTGGAGATTTGATGGAATTCACTTTGGGAGTTGAATGTGTAGTTTGCACATGCTAAGTATATAGTTCCATAAGAGAGAAAAACAAATAATGCAAGAATAAAGCCAAAGCTCCTGAACAACAAACTATATTAACTATTCTGCTTCTAAGTAACTAACAAAATACACAGGCTGGATCTAGGCCTCTCAGCTTAAGGGTAGTAGATGTACAGCTTGTTCTTCATGCGGGTCCTGAAGAACTAGAGTGGGGGTTATCTCAAAAGAAACAACAATTTGAAAATTCATTGAGAGTAACAATAAACCTAGGATAGCGAAAACTATTCTCAACAATAAAAGAACTTCTGGTGGAACCACATTCCCTGACCTCAAGTTGTATTACAGAGCAATTGTAATTAAAAAAAAAAAAACAAACAAACAAAAAAAACTGCATGGTATTGGTACAGAGACAGGCATGTAGATCAGTGGAATGGGATTGAGAACCAGAAATGAATCAACACACATATGGTCACTTGTTCTTTGACAAGGGAGCTAACAATAATCCAGTATAAAAAAGTCAGCATTTTCAACAGATGGTGCTGTTTCAAGTAGAAGTTAGCTTGTAGAAAAGTGCAAATTGAACCATTCTTGCCTCCTTGTACAAAGCTCAATTCCAAATGGATCAAGGACCTCCTCATAAAACCAGATATATTGAAACTAATAGAAAAGTAAGTGGGGAAGAGTCTTGGGCACATGGGCACAGGGGACAATTTCCTGAAAAAAAAAAGAGTTAACAAATGGGAACTCATAAAATTGCAAAGCTTCTGTAAGGCAAAGGACACTGTCAATAGGACAAAATGGAAACCAACAGAATGGGAAAAATTTTTAACAATCCTACATCAACTAGAAACCTAAAATCCAATATATACAAAGAACTCAAGAAGTTAGATGCCAGAGAAAAAATGACCCTATTAAAAATGGGGTACAGAGCTAAACAAAGAATTCTCACCTAAGGAATATCTAGTGGCTGAGAAGCACCTAAAGAAATGTTCAACATCATTAGTCATCAAGGAAATGGAAATCAAAACAACCCTGATATTCCACCTCGCACCATTCAGAATGGCTAAGATCAAAAACTCAGGTGACAGCAGATGCTGGCAAGGATGTGGAGAAAGAGGAATACTCCTCCATTGTTGGTGGGGCTGCAAGGTGGTACAACCACTCTGGGAATCATTTTGGTGGTTCCTCAGAAAATTGGACACAGTACTACCTAAGGACCCAGCTATACCACTCCTAGGCATGACCCCGGAAGATGTTCCAAGTTGTAATAAGGTCACATGCTCCACTATGTTCATAGCTGTCTTATTTATAATAGCCAGAAACTGGAAAGAACCCAGATGTCCTTCAACACAGGAGTGGATAAAGAAAATGTGGTATATTTATACAATAGAGTACTACTCAACTATTAAAAATTAATTTATTAAATTCTTAGGCAAATGTATGTATCTGGAGGATAACATCTTGAGGGAGGTAACCCAATAACAAAACACATGATATACACTAACTGATGAGTAGATATTAGCCCAGAAGTTCGGAATGCCCATGAAAAAATTCACAGACCACATAGGTGTAGATGAGAATGAAGAATTTCAACTTAAAGGTCCAGGAAATATCATCAAAAAATATATAAGAAAACTTCCCATACCTTAAGAAAGAGATGGCCACGACCATACAAGAAGCATACAAAACACCAAATAGACTAGACCAGAATAGAAATTCCTGCTGACACATAATAATCAGAACATCAAATGCACTAAATAAAGAAAGAATATCAAAAGCAGTAAGGGGAAAAGCTCAAATAACATATACAGGCAGAACTATTAGAATTACTCCAGACTTCTCACCAGAGACTGCGAGAGCCAGAAGATCATGGATAGATGTTATACAGACACAAAGAGAACACAAATTTTAGCCTAGGCTACTGTACCCAGCAAAACAATCAATTACCATAGATGGATTAACCCAAGTATTCCATGACAAAAACAATTTCACACAATATCTTTCCACGAATCTAGTCCTTCAAAGGATAATAATGGGAAAACACCAACACAAAGATCGAAACTACATCCTAGAAAAAGCAAGAAAGTAATCCTTCAACAAACCTAAAAGAATACAGCCGCAAGAACAAAATCGCAACTTTAACAACAATAATAACAGGAAGCAACAATTACTCTTCTTTAATTTCTCTTAGCATCAATGGACTCACTTCCCCAATAAAGGACATAGACTAATAGACTGGCTACAAAAACAGGACCCAACATTTTGCTGCTTGCAGTAAACCCACCTCAGGGACAAAGACAGACAGTATTTCAGTGTAAAAGGCTGGAAAATAATTTTCTAAGCAAATGGTCCCAAGAAACAAGATGGAGTATCCATTCTAATATGGAATAATATTGACTTCCAACCCAAAGTTATCAAAAAAGACAAGGTGGTGGGAATCATACTCATAAAAGGTAAAATCTACCAAGATGAAATCTCAATTTTAAACTTCTATGCTCCAAATGCAAAGGCATCCACATTCATAAAAGAAATTTTAGTAAAGCTCAAAACACACATTGCACTGCACACTATAATAGTGGAAGACTTCAACAACCCTCTCTCATCAATGGGCAGATTCTGGAAACAAAACCTAAAAAGACACACAATAAAAGTAACAGAAATTATGAAACAAATGGATTTAGTTGATATCGATAGAACATTGTATCCTAAACCAAAAGGATATCCCTTTTTCTCAGCACCTCATGATGCCTTCTCCAAAATTGACCATATAATCAGTCACAAAACATGCATCAACAAATATAAAAATATTGAAATAATCCCATGCATCCTATCAGATCACCACAGACTAAGGCTGATCTTCAATAAAAATATAAATAATAGAAAACCCACATACACCTGGAAGGTGAGCAACAACCTACTCTATGATAACTCTGTCAAGTAAGAAATAAAGAAAGAAATTAAAGACATTTTAGAGTTTAATGAAAATGAAGCTACAACATACCCAAACTTATGGGAAACAATGAAAGCAGTCCTAAGAGGAGAACTTATAGCTTTGAATGCCTCTAACAAGAAACTGGAGAGAGGATACAGGAGCAGCTTGACAGCACAACTAAAAGCTCTAGAACAAAAGGAAGCAAATTCTCCCAAGAGGAATAGAAGGCAGGAAACAATCAAACTCAGGACTGAAATCAACCAAGTGGAAACAAAGGAACTATACAAAGAATCAACCAAACCAGGAGCTGGTTGATTTGAGAAAATCAACATGATAGACAAATCCTTAGATAGACTAACTACAGGGCACAGGGACAGTATCCAAATTATGAAAACCAGAAATGAAAAGGGAGACATACCAAAAGAATCTTAGGAAATCGAAAAAAAATCATCAGATCCTACTACAAAATCCTATACTCAACAAAACTGGAAAATCTGGATGAATTGTACAATTATCTAGACAGATATCAGGTACCTAATTAAAACCAGGATCAGATAAACCATGGAAATACTCCCATAACCCCTAAAGAGATAGGAGCAGTCATTAATAGTCTCCCAAACAGCAACAAAAAAAAAGCCCAGTATCTGATGGGTTTAGTATAAAATTCTATGAGCTCTTCAAAAAGACCTAATACCATTACTATTCAAAATATTATGCAAAATCAAAAGAGAAGGAACATTATTCAATTTGTTCTATGAAGCTAGAATTACAATTATACTCTAACCATACAAAGACCCAATGAAGAAAGGAAACTTCAGACCAATTTCCCTTATGAATATCAATGCAAAAATACTCAATAAAATTCTTCCAAACTGAATCCAAGAATACATCATGATCAAGTAGTAGTCTTCATCCCTGCGATGCGGGGATAGTTAAGTATACAGAAATCCACCAACTTAATCTACTAGATAAACAAACTCAAAGACAAAAACCACATGATTATCTCATTAGATGTTGAGAAAGCATTTGACAAAATACTACACCATTTATAGTAAAAGTTGAGGAAAGATCTGGAATTCAAGGCCCATACCTAAACATAATAAAAGCAAGAGACAGCAAACCAGTAGCCAACATCAAACTAAATGGTGAGAAACTTGAAGCAATCCTACTAAAATCAGGGACTAGACAAGGTTGCCCACTTTCTCCCTACCTATTCAAAATAGTACTTGAAGTCATAGCCAGAACAATTCAACAACAAAAGGAGAAAAAATGAATACAATTTGGGAAGATGGCAAAATATCACTATTTCCAGAAGATATGATAGCATGTATCAGTGACCCCAAACATTACACCAGAGAAATCCTAAACCTGATACACAACTTCAGTGCAGTAGCTGAATATAAAATTAACTCAAACATGTCAGTGGCCTTTCCCTACACAAAGAATAAAGAGGATGAGAAAGAAATTAGGGATACAACACACTTCACAACAGTCAAAAAATATAAAATACGGTGGTGTGACTGTAACTAAGGAAGTGAAAAGTCTGTATGACAAGAACTTCAAGTCTCTGAAGAAAGAAATTGAAGAACTCAGAAGATAAAATGATCTCCCATACTCATGGATTGGCTGGGTTAATATAGTAAAAATGTCTATTTGCCTAACAAAATCTACATATTCAATGCAATACCCATCAAAATTCTAACTCAATTCTTCACTAAGTTAGAAAAGTCAATTTGAAAATTCATTTGGAATAACAAAAACAAAAACAAAAATCAAACAAAAAAAGAACAAAAACAAAACAACTAGGATAGCAAAAACTATTTTCAATAATAAAAGAACATCTGGGGGAATCACCATGGCTGACCTCAAGCTGTACCCCAGAACAATTGTGATAAAAACTGCATGGTACTGGTACAGAAACAGACAGGTAGATCAATGGAATAGAATTGAAGACACAGAAATGAATCCACCCTGAAATTCTACCTCACACCAGTCAGAATGGCTAAGATCAAAAATTCAGGTAACAGCAGATGCTGGAGAGGATGTGGAGAAAGAGGAACACTCCTCCATTGTTGGGTTTGCAAGCTTGTAAAACAACTCTGGAAATCAGTCTGGTGGTTCCTCAGAAAATTTGACATAGTACTACCAGAGGATCATGCAATTCCTCTCCTCGGCATATATCCAGATGATGTTCCAACCAATAAGAAGGACACATGCTCCACTATGTTCACAGAAGCCTTATTTATAATAGCCAGAAACTGGAAAGAACCCAGATGACCCTCAACAGAGGAATGGATACAGAAAATGTGGCACATTTACAAAATGGAGAACTAATCAGCTATTAAAAAGAATGAATTTATGAAAATCCTAGGCAAATGGATAGACCTGGAGGGCATCATCATGAGTGAGGTAACACAATCACAAAAGAACTCACACAATATGTACTCACTGATAAGTGGATATTAGCCCAGAAACTTAGAATACCCAAAATATAAGATACAATTTGCGAAACACATGAAACTCAAGAAGAACGAAGACCAAAGTGTGGACACTTTGCCTCTTCTTAGAATTGGGAATAAAACACCCATGGAAGGAGTTACAGACACAAAGTGTGGAGCTGAGATGAAAGGATGGACCATCTAGAGACTGACATTCCCGGGGATCCATCCCATAATCAGCCTCCAAACACTGACACCATTGCCTACAACAGCAAGATTTTGCTGAAAGGACCCTGATATAGCTGTCTCTTGTGAGACTATACCGGGGCCTAGCAAACACATAAGTGGATGCTCACAGTCAACTATTGGATGGATCACAGGGCCACCAATGGAGGAGCTAGAGAAAGTACCCAAGGAGCTGGGGGTATCTGCAACCCTATAAGTAGAACAACAATATGAACTAACCAGTAACCCCTGGAGTTCATGTCTCTAGCTACATATGTATCAGAAGATGGCCTATTCGGCCATCAGTGGAAAGAGAGCCCATTGGTCGTGCAAACTTTACATGCCCCAGTACAGTGTAACATCAGGGCCAAGAAGTGGGAGTGGGGGAGGGGAGTGGGGGGGATTGGGTCGGGAAGCGTGTGGGGGACTGTTGGGATAGCATTGGAAATGTAAATGAAATAAATACCTAATAGAATAAAATAAAAAAAAAGAAATGAACCCACACACCTATGGTCACTTGATCTTTGACAAGGGAGCTAAAACCATCCAGTGGAAAAAAGACAGCATTTTCAACAAATGGTGTTGGCACAACAGGTGGTTATCATGTAGAAGAATGAGAACTGATCCATTCTTATCTCCTTGTACAAAGCTTAAGTCAAGTGGATCAAAGACCTCCACATAAAATCAGAGACACTGAATTTTATAGAGGAGAAAGTGGGGAAAAGCCTCGAAGATATGGGCATAGTGGAAAAATTCCTGAACAGAACAGCAATGGCTTGTGCTGTAAGATCAAGTATCAACAAATGGGACCAGATAAAATTGCAAAGATTCTGTAAGGTAAAAGACACTGTCAATAGGACAAAAAGGCCACCAACAGATTGGGAAAGGATTTTTACCAATCCTAAATCTGATAGGGGATTAATATACAATATATACAAAGATCTCAAGAAGCTGGACTCCAGAAATTCAAATAACCCAAAAAAGTGGGGTACAGAGCTAAAAAAGAATTCTCAACTGAGGAATACCGAAGGGTTGAGAAGCACTTGAAAAAATGTTCAGCATCTTTAACCATCAGGGAAATGCAAATAAAAACAAACCTAAGATTTTACCTCACACCAGTCAGAATGGCTAAGATCAAAAATTTGGGTGACAGCAGATGCTGGCAAGGATGTGGAGAAAGAGGAGCACTCCTCCTTTGCTCGTGGGATTGCAAGCTTGTTCAACCACTCTGGAAAACAGTCTGGCAGTTTCTCAAAATATTGGACATAGTACTACCTGAAGATTCAATAATTCCTTTCCTGGGCATATACCCAGAAGATGGTCCGACTGGTAATAAGGACATATGCAGTAGTATGTTCATGGCAGCCTTTTTTATAATGGCCAGAAGCTGGAAAGAATCCAGATGTCCCTCAACAGGGGAATGGATACAGAAAAGGTGGTACATTTACACAATGGAGTACTACTCAGCTATTAAAACAATGGATTTATGAAATTCCTAGGCAGATAGATGTATCTGGAAGATATCATCCTGAGTGAGGTAACCCAATCACAAAGAAGTCACTTGAAATGCACTCACTGATAAGTGGATATTAGCCCAGAAACTTACAATACCCAATATACAATTTGCAAAACACAAGAAAATCAAGAAGGAAAATCAACGTATGGACACTTCATACCTCCTTAGAATAGGGAACAAAATACCCATGGAAGGAGTTACAGAGACAAAGTTTGGAGCTAAGTCGAAAGGATGGACCATCCAGAGACTACCCCACCGGGGCATCCATTCTATAATTAGCCACCAAATGCAGACACTATTGCACATGCCAGCAAGATGTTGCTGAACAGACTCTGATATAGCTGTCTTGTGTGAGGATATGCCAGTGCCTGGCAAATACAGAAGTGGATGCTCACTGTCATCTATTGGATGGAACACAGGGTCATAATGGAGGAGCTAGAGAAAGTATTCAGGGAGCAGAAGGGGTCTGCAACCCTATAGGTGGAACAACAATATGAACTAACCAGTATCCTCAGAGCTTGTTTCTCTAGCTTCATATGTAGCAGAAGATGGCCTAGTCAGCCATCACTGGGAAGAGAGGCCCGTTGGTCTTGCCAACTTTATATGCTGCAGTACAGGGGAGTGCCAGAGTCAAGAATTATGAGTGCATGGTTAAGCGAACAGGACGGGGAGGGGGAAGGTATAGGGGACTTTCAGGATAGCATTTGAAATGTAAATGAAAAAAAAAATCTAGTAAAACAATTAAAAAGAAAAAACAAAGAAAAGGAATACACCTCACAAGGGAGTTGTACAAGGCATGAAATAGGACAAAAGGAGTTATAGAGAAATATGCAAATTAAAAAATATCAGTGGATTTTGTGTGTGTGTGTGTGTGTGTGTGTTAGGTCAACATAAATTTAAACACACTAGATGCATGCCTGCTACCTGAAGATGCCATAGGAGTGCAAATAAGTGCACAAAACAGTGGTTGGAAAAATGACTCATCTGTTAAAATCACCTGTTCTATGCAGATGACCGGGCACAAAACACCCACATCGTGGCTCACAATTTATGCACAACTAAAGTTTCAGAGAATCAGTGCACACTTCCAGCCTCTGTAGGCAACAGAGGCATAAGTGAGAGAGAGGGCCAGAATGGTCTAGCACGTTCTTATAATCAAGGTCAGTACTAGGAAGGTGGAGACAGGAGGGTACCAGGGGATATAGGGGATCTGGATGCTCCCTTCTGATCACTTAGGACAGAATAAACTCTTGTGGTGTGCGTATGTACATTCAGAAAGAGTCCACACACATTCAATGTTACGCACATGAATAAATACAAACCAAAATTGCATGCAAGAGCCTCTACAGTTGAAATAAAGTAGTGCCGTTTGCAGTGTTTCATATGTTTCACGTTTGTTCAAGTTTTTCAAGTATGTAAGGGCTTATAAACCTAGAAATTCTCTTAAAGTCAGTAGTAGCTCATTCCTACCTCCTGAAAACTCCCTTTGAAGCAATGGTGCCTGGTACTCCATGTAAGCATGAGCAGGATATATTCAGCCAACCAGCACAGACCTGATTTCTCCAGCTTGCATCACAAAGGGTCTTCAGAATCCTCAGTCCAGGCATCTCTGCTGACAACAGTTTTTTACCATTGAGGAGCTGAGCACGGAAGGGTGCAGTTGTGAAGGTGTTCACCTCTGAGATAACCTGTAAGTGATAATCGGCTCTGCTCAGGGTTGTTGGACAGTTAATCGAGGTGTGACAGGGTGGGCCATTTCAGGCCCAGGTGGCCACTAGGTGAGGAAATGCCTCATGATCGCCATTTCCTATGGCTTCTGATTGTTAACTGATATGGTGGAGGACCATATTCATGACAGAGGATTGAACAGGTCAGGGCCTTAGAAGATTATGAACCCTTGGAGGACACAATCATGGGGCCTTGGGATAGGATCAGAGAGCTGGCTGCAGGATTGAGGGTCGGGGGAGCATGGGGCTGTGAGTGAGGAGCCTTGGCGCTTGTCCTGTGTGCTGTAAGGAGCCTTAGGGTCCAACTTGGCGCTTGTCCTGTGTGCTGTCCGGGATCCATTAGAAACACACTGAGGATTCCTCCCTCTTCATTGTCTTCTCTACGGTGTGTTCCTTTGGTATAGACTGTATGGACACTGCAGAGAGGGGAGTGGCGTAGGAAGAATGAATGAAAAGAAGAAGAA
The DNA here is from genome assembly GCF_000001635.26 of Mus musculus. Taxonomy (NCBI): domain Eukaryota; kingdom Metazoa; phylum Chordata; class Mammalia; order Rodentia; family Muridae; genus Mus; species Mus musculus. The sequence continues at coordinate 25,644,683 of NC_000086.7, read as the reverse complement.
GAGACTTTACAAGAGATTAATAAGTAATCTGGGAAGGAGTCAGAACAGGGATCCTCCTGTCTAATCGCCCATGTATTGGGATTAAAGACTTGGACCACCAAGTTCAGCTTTTTCTCTCAGTTTTAGTTCTGTAGGATGGGATCTTCCTTTGTAGCTCAGGCTGGTCTGGCTTGGGCTGGCCTTTAACTTACAATCTTCAGATGTTTGAAATCCTCGGCTTCCCCCAATCCCAAATTTCTCCAATATAAGGATTTTCTGTGTGGGTAGTGGTGGTGAGTGTTTGTTGTAGACTGAGCATTGGGTCTTCTTGACATGAATATATAGTTACCATGTTCATCATCTTTCTGGATAGTACTATGAATTTACTCTAAAAGAGATATACTGAAAATCAGAATTGCTGATGTTTTGTTTAAAAAGAATCGTTGGGAGATAGGACCAAAATTCAGATGCCTCAAAGTTTAAATGCAAACACATTTTGCTCATCATTTTTGGTGAGAAAGGGAGGACTCACGTATTAAAGGCTGGCCTGTTTTTGCCTTTTTTAAACTGAGAAATGGCAGATTGTTAACTTGGGTTCTAAAGAAGGATTTAAAATAAGTATGTTAAAGAAAATTTTAAAACAAAGTTGGGAGGGATAGGGACATGATAAATGGGATACATGAAGGAAATTGTAAGGGGAAGCATATATATATATGTGTGTGTGTGTGTGTGTATGTGTATATATGCATATACATATACACATACACATACATATACACATACACATACATACACACACATACACATATGCGTGTGTGACCATATTGAATATGTATGCAAAAATATCTGATAAAGACAAATTATTAAAAATATAAGTGTTAAAAAACAAAAGAAATAATCTTTCAATGAGCTAAGATAATTATTTGACTTTTTGACATTTTTAACTATTTACATGATACCTTTGGATTTAGATAACTACTTATTTTTTTTTCTTTTTCTTTTTATTTTTTAATTAAGAAGACAACTGAGTGCTTAAGAGAAAAATGTCTATTAAGAAACTGTGGGTGATACCAAAGGATGGTTACTTATTACTTCTTGACTTTGATTCAGATGAAGAAGAGCAGGCTCATTCTGAAGGTATCCAGTCTTCAGTATTGATTGTGTCCTGCAGTTCATTAGACTTTTCCCAACTTGCCTGCAATGGAAGAAGTCTTTTCTAAGTTTTCATATACTTCATTTCTAATTTTACCTATATCTATATATTCCTATACCTGAGTTTTAGCAGTGCATATACCTACTCTTGGCACTGTAGACACAATATGTTGAGAAACAATAACTTGCTATGATTTTACCCCAGAAAAAGACCTGAACGTTGTTCCTATATGTTAGCAAAACATGAATTTATTTCATAAAACCTGCAAATAAATTATTTCATTCCTTTTTTCTATTATATATTTTCTTTATTTACATTTCAAATATTATCCCCTTTTCTATGTCCCCTCTGCAAATCCCCTCTCCTGTCACCTCTCCACCTGCCCCCAACACACCCACCCCCAATTCCTGGCCCAGGCATTCCTTAATACTGGGGCATAGGACCTTTACAGTACCAAGGGTCTCTCCTCCCGTTGATGACATACTAGGCCATCCTCTCCTACATATGCAGGTGGAGCCATAAGTCCCACCATCTGTTTTATTTGATTGGTGCTTTAGTCCCAGGGAACTCTGGGGGTACTGGTTAGTTCATATTGTTCATCCTCCTATGGGGCTGCAAACCCCTTATGATCCTTGGGTACTTTCCCTAGCTCCATCATTGGGGATCCTGAGCTCAGTACAATGGATGTCTGTGAGCATTCACTTCTGTATTTGTCAGGCACTGACAGATCCTCTCAGGAGACAGCTATATCAGTCTCCTGTCCCCAAGCTCTTGTTGGCATCTGCCATAAAGTCTGGGTTTGTTGGTTATTTATTGGATTGATCCCTGAGTGAGGCAGTCTCTGGATTCATTCAGTCTCAGCTGCAAACTTTGTCTCTATAACTCCTTCCATGGGCATTTTGTTTCCCATTCTAAGAAGGAATGACGTATCCACACTTTGGTCTTCCTTCTTCTTGAGTTTCATGGGTTTTGCAGATTGTATCTTGGTTATTCTGAGCTTCTGGGAAATATCAGTGAATGCATATCATGTGTGTTCTTTTGTGATTGGGTTATCTCCTTTAGGAAGATTTCATCGAGATCCATCCATTTGTCTAAGAATTTCATGAATTCATTGTTTTTAATAGCTGTGTAGTATTTTATTATGCAAATGTACAACATTTTCTGTATCCATTCCACTGAAGAGGGACATCTGGGTTGTTTTCAGCTTCTTGCTATTATAAATAAGGATGCTATGAACATAGTGAAGCATGTCATTATTACAAGTTGGAATATCTTCTGAGAATATGCCCAGGAGGAGTATTGCTGGATCTTCCAGTAGAACTATGTCCAATTTTCTGAGGAAACACCAGACTGATTTCCAGAGTGGTTTTACCAGCTTGCAATCTCACCAGCAATGGAGGAGTGTTCCTATTTCACCACATTCTTGCCAGCATCTGCTGTCATCTGAGTTTTAGATCTGAGCCATTCTGGCTGGTATGAGGTGGAATCTCAGGTTTATTTTGACATGCACTTCCCTGATAATTAAGGATGATGAACATTTTTTAGGTGCTTTTCAGCCATTCGGTTTTCCTTAGTTGAGAATTCTTTGTTTATCTCTGTCCCCATTTTTTAATGGGGTTATTTGATTTTCTGGAGTCCAGATTCTTGAGCTCTTTATATATATTGGATATTAGTCCCCATCTGATTTCGGATTGGTAAAGATTTTTTTCCCATCTATTGGTTGCTGTTTTGTCCTATTGACAGTGTCCTTTGACTTATAGAAGCTTTGCAATTTTATAAGGTCACATTTGTCTATTCTTAATCTTACAGCACAAGCCATTCCTGTTCTGTTCAGGAATTTTTCCCCGGTGCCCATGTCTTCGAAGCTCTTCCCCACTTCCTCCTCTATAAGTTTCAGTGTCTCTGGCTTTATGTGGAGTTCCTTGATCTACCTAGACTTGAGCATTGTACAAGGAGATGAAAATAGATCAATTTGCATTCTTCTACATGCTAACTGCCAATTGAGCCAGCACCATTTGTTGAAAATGTTGTCTTTTTTTCCACTGGATGGTTTTTGCTCCTTTGTCAATGATCAAGTGACAATAGGTGTGTGGGTTCATTTCTGTGTCTTCAGTTCTATTCCATTTATCTACCTGTCTATCAGTATACCAGTACCATCTAGTTTTTATCAGAATTGCTGTATAGTACAGCTTGAGGTCAGGCACGGTGATTCCAGGAGAGATTCTTTTATTGTTGAGAATAGTTTTTGTATCCTAGGTTTTGTTCTTATTCCAGATGAATTTGCAAATAGCCCTTTCTAACTCAGTTAAGAATTGTGTTGGAATTTTCATGGGGATTGCATTAAATCTGTAGATTGCTTTCGGCAAGATAGCCATTTTTACTACATTAATCCTGCCAATCCATGAGCATGGGAGATCTTTCCATCTTCTGAGATTTTCTTTGATTTTTCTTCAGAGACTTGACATTTTTATCATACAGATCCTTCTTTCACTTACTCAGTTAGAGTCACACCAACGTATTTTATATTATTTGTGACTATTGTGAAGGTTGTTGTTTCCCTAATTTCTTTTCCATCCTGTTTATTCTTTTTGTAGAGAAAGGCCACTGATATGTTTGAGTTAATTTTGTATTCAGCTACTGCACTGAAGCTGTGTATCAGATTTAGGATTTCTCTGGTGTAATTTTTGGGGTCACTTATATATACTATCATATCTTCTGGAAATAGTGATATTTTGCCTTCTTCCTTTCCAATTTGTATTCATTTGTTCTCTTTGTTGTCTAATTGCTCTGACTAGGACTTCAAGTACTATGTTGAATAGGTAGGGAGAAAGTGGGCAGCCTTGTTTAGTCCCTGATTTTTGTGGGATTTCCTTCAGTTTCTCACCATTTAGTTTGATGTTGGCCACTGGTTTGCTGTCTATTGTTTTAATTTTGTTTAGGTATGGGCTTTGAATTCTTGATCTATCCTGGACTTTTACTATGAATGGGTGCTGAATTTTGTCAAATGTTTTCTCAGCATCTAATGAAATGATCATGTGATTTTTGTCTTTGAGTTTGTTTCTATAGTGTATTAAGATGATGGATTTCTGTATCGCTCATCACCGGGATCAAGTGTACTTAATCATGATGGATGATCATTTTTATGTATTCTTGGATTCAGTTTGCAAGGCTATTATTGAATATTTTTGCATCAATTTTCATAAGGGAAATTTTCTGAAGTTTCCTTTCTTCATTGGGTCTTTGTATGGTTTGAGTATAATTGTAATTCTGGCTTCATAGAACAAATTGAATAATGTTCCTTCTCTTTAGATTTTTCATAATGGTTTGAAGAGTATTGGTATTAGGTCTTCATGAAGATCTGATAGAATTCTGTACTAAACCCATCAGATCCTGGGCTTTTTTGTTTGGGAGACTATTAATGACTGCTTCTATTTCTTTAGGTGTTATGGGAGTATTTCTAGGGTTTATCTGATCCTGAATTATATTTGGTACCTGATATCTGTCTAGAAAAGTGTCGATTTCATCCAGATTTTCCAGTTTTGTTGAGTATAGGTTTTTGTAGTAGGATCTGATGATTTTTTGGATTTCCTAAGTTTCTGTTGTTATGTCTCCCTTTTCATTTCTGGTTTTGTTAATTAGGATGATGTCCCTGTGCCCTTTAGTGAGTCTGGCTAAGGGTTTACCTATCATGTTGATTTTCTCGAACAACCAGCTCCTGGTTTGGTTGATTCTTTGTATAGTTCCTTTGTTTCCACTTGGTTTATTTCAGTCCTGAGTTTGATTGTTTCCTGCCTTTTATTCCTCTTGTGAGAATTTGCTTCCTTTTGTTCTAGAGCTTTTAGTTGTGCTGTCAAGATGCTCCTGCATCCTCTATCCTGTTTCTTTTTAGAGGCATTCAGAGCTGTGAATTTTTCTCTTATTACTGTTTTCATTGTGTACCATATGTCTGGTTATGTTGTAGCTTAATTTTCATTAAACTCTAAAAAGTCTTTAATTTCCTTCTTTATTCCTTTTTTGACCAAGTTATCATTGAGTAAGTTGTTGTTCACCTTCCACATATATGTGGATTTTCTATTATTTATATTATTATTGAAGATCAGCATTAGTCTGTGGTGATCTGATAGGATGCATGGGATTATTTCAATATTTTTATATCTGTTGAGGCATGTTTTGTGACTGATTATATGGTCAATTTTGGAGAAGGCCTCATGAGGTACTGACAAGAAGGGATATCCTTTCGATTTAGGATACAGTGTTCTATAGATATCAACTAAATCCATTTGTTTCATAACTCCTGTTGGTTTCACTGTGTCTGTTTTTAGTTTTTGTTTCCAGGATGTGTCCATTGATGAGAGAGGGGTGTTGAAGTCTTCCACTATTATAGTGTGCAGTGCAATGGGTATTTTGAGGTTTACTAAAGTTTCTTTTATGAATGTGGCTGCCCTTGCATTTGGAGCATAGATGTTCAGAATTGGGAGTTCCTCTGGGTAAATTTAATTTTGATGAATATGAAGTGTTCCTCCTTGTCTTTTTTGATGACTTTGGGTTGAAAGTCAATTTTATTTGATATTAGAATGCCTACTCCAGCCTGTTTCTTGTGACCATCTGCTTGGAAAATTGTTTTCTAGCCTTTTACTCTGAGGTAATATCTGTCTTTGTCTGTGAGGTTTGTTTCTTTTATGAAACAAAATGCTGGGTCATGCTTACACATTAAGTCTATTAGTCTATGTCTTTTTATTGTGTATTTGAGTCCACTGATATTAAGAGATATTAAGGAAAAGTCGTTGTTGGTTCCTGTTATATTTGTTTTTAGAGATGGAATTTTGTTCATGTGGCCATCTTCTTTTGGGTTTGCTGCAAGATTACTTTCTTGCTTTTTCTAGAATGTAATTTCCCTCCTTGTTTTGGTGTTTTCCCTTCATTATCCTTTGAAGGGCTGGATTTGTTGGAAGATATTGTGCAATTTTGGTTTTGTCATAGAATACCTTGGTTTCGCCATCTATGGTAAAAGAGTGTTACTGTGTATAGTAGCCTTGGCTGGCGTTTGTGCTCTCTTAGGGTCTGTATGACAACTGTCCTGGATCATCTGGCTTTCATAGTCTCTGGGGAGAAGTTAGGTGAAATTCTGATAGGTCTGCCTTTATATGTTACTTGAACTGTTTTCCCTTACTGCTTTTAATATTCTCTTTTTTGTGTGCATCTGGTGTTTTGATTATTATGTGATGGCAGGAATGTCTTTTCTGGTCTAAAGTATTTGGGGATCTGTAGGCTTCTTTTATGTTCATGGGCATCTCTTTCTTTAGGTTAGGGAAGTTTTCTTCTATAATTTTGTTGAAGATATTCCCTGGCCCTTTAAGTCTGAAATCTTACTTCTCATCTATACCTATTATCCTTAAGTTTTGTTTTCACCTTGTATCCTCAATATCCTTGATGTAATTATTTCATTTATAAAAGCTGTTTGAAAAACTCACGTGGGCAGTTTTTCCAGAGAAATGCAAATGGAAAATACTTTATTAACTATTACTTATATAGCATACTTTCAAATGTTTCCATTTTCTATTGTCAATATAGTAAAGAGGCCAGCATTTGGCAAACATGAGAATATGCCGCCTCACGTAGAAGCAAATGAAGATATAAGGTAATATTTTCAATTTTTCCCAGTTCAATAGAGTACTTCAAAAGTAGTGTTTGTGATCCCTTCACTGGAGGAGTAGATTCAGGAAAATCAACAATTCATGGTCAGATGCAGCTATATATTGAGTTCAAGCCCAGCTTGGGGTCCTTAAGTCCTTGTCATCACAAACACATAGCAACTAGGACAATATACCCACCTGCATGGGATCTTCCCAGATATACACACAAACAAAAGGAGAAACATAATAAAAATAAGAGGGGGACCATCTGGGAAGAAGAAGGGTCTCAGCAAGTGTGGGAGAGTTATGAATAAACTACTGTGGGGTGTAAATGTATGAATTGTTAAAAGTAAATAATTCAGGTTCACTTTGGTTGTCTGCCATGTATTTTATATGCATATGACATTTGTTCCAAACCAAACATTATATATTTATTCTAAATAATTAAAAGAAGTTCCTGTGTAAAGTTTTGTGTGTGCTAGGCAAATGCTCTACCAGTCCACTATATTTCTGACTTTAAAATATTATTGTCCTTTCTTCACAGAGATGAACAAGACAGTATGTTGGATAAATCTGGCAGTAGGAGTTTTTGGAGATATTTGCCTGTTGTTTGAAGAGGACAGAAGAGGGCACCAGATCTCTATAAACCCTATAGCATAGGAGGATAATTTTAGGTTTCACAGTAATTGTAGTTTTCTTTAAAACACGTACAGATGACTACTCACCCAACATTCAGAAACAAAGATTAGCTGAAGGTGTACCTCAGTGGTACAGCACCATGTTAAAGCTATGAGTTTCATCTTCAGGGGTGAAAAAAAACAAAACAAAACAAAACCCACCAACACATGAACTTAACAAAACACCTACCAAACAAACAAAACACAGCAATAAGCCTCGCAAATGAAATGTTAGTTTTTCCAGTTTGCCCAATTAACTGTAAAGTGAGCAAGAAATGCAATTGGCTATTATAAGGAAACAAACAAAACCAGCATTAAGCATTTTAGGAACCTAAATTTAGGCATGATTAGAGAAATACAACCCCCCCCCCCAAAAAAAAGACAGTGGCTACAGCAACATAACAAATCTTGCAGAGGGGCTAGAATTATGGCTCACTTGGTAAAGTGCTTTCCTTGAAAATATATGGACTTAAGGTGGGGGCCTAGAATCCACTTTAAAAATGCAGGCTGCAGTCCAGTGCTGAGTAGGTAGAGATAGCTAGCTGGCTAGCCAGGCTAGTGACGTTGGTGAGCTGCAGATTCAGAGAGACCCTGTCTCTGAAGATTTAAGTTAGATCAGGCAGTGGTGGCGCATGCCTTTAATCCCAGCGTTTGGGAGGCAGAAGCAGGGGGATTTCTATGTTTGAGGCAACCCTGGTCTACAGGTTGAGTTCTAGGACAACCAGGGCTATACAGAGAAACCCTGTCTGGAAAAACAAACAAACAAAAAATGTAAGTTGGAATATGATTGAGAATACAGCCTTCTTCTGCACACATATACTGAAATGTATACACATCATTTTTGCTGAACCTCTTTTTTGATTTACAGAATCCTTTAAAATTATGTTTTTTTTTCTTTTTCTGGAAATAGACAATATTAGGAAAGTGTCATATTTCTGTAATCTCCACTGTATATTAAAAATAAACATCTATCGAGAGAAATGATCCAGCATACCTTAAAACACACACAGGACAGGGATGGAAAGATAGCTTTCAAATTAAGACCACTTGTTGCTCGAAAACCAAGGTTTAGTTCCAAGGACCCATATAATGGCTCACAACCATTTGTAATTCTAGATCCAGGGGAATTGGCATCCTATTCTAGTTTCTATGAGCACCAGACATGCATGTTGAACAAATACAAACATGCAAAAGCACGTTAGTTAAATAAATAAAACAAATCCGAAATACACATAACAGCCCCTTCAACTGAAACAAAGTAGGAGAGTCTTCTTTGGGGTTCATTTTATTTTAACTTTCAAGTTACTATTGCAAACTTGGAAAATGGAAAGCTTCTGGGTAGTAGTGGCAGCTAAAATACTACCTCTTTTTTGCTGCTTGGATGACAGATGACTGATAGAGCCTCTCTCACTTTTGTAAGCATGTGCAAACACGGCCAGTCAGCAAGGGGCTTGGCTGAGATTGTTTTACAGCTGCCCAAACCCTGTTACCCAGTATGCTTTGTGGTGGCCACGAAGCTGAGTTCTTGAGGAAGGGAAGTTTCTTGAGGAAGCATGGTAGGGGGAAGTCTCTGTGGAGGTAGTCAGTGACCTGTTAAAAGATGGTTAATAATGGTTCAGGTGGGGGTCCGGGTGGGGTGAAGGTGGCGGGGCGGAGGTGTTACTTCCAGAGTAAGGAGAGGAGGTGACCCTCCCTGGACTCCGGATAGCACTGCTGCTGGGTTCACAATCGACTTTACCCACTTAGACCTCTGCGGTGAAAAACGGAGAACTTCACTAAGGGCAGGAGTTTGAAAAGCCTAGCATCTAGGAGAAAGCAGGAAGGCCAGGGAATTGGAGACCCAGAAAGTCTTCCTTGGGCCTGGGGATGTGAAGTGTGAGTAAACTGGAGGTCAGTTAGTGGCAGAAACAGACTAGAACCTTTTCTGTGCTGCTGCTACCCGACAGAAATTCATTAAAAACAAACTGAAGACGAGTCTTCATTTTCTTCTACCTGGTGTTGAAAGGCCAGATTGCCGAAATTTGTATATATAGGATCCAAACGGCCTCAAAATCCCGAGGCTCCTCTCAGCCTCTGAAGTGCTGGGACTTCAGACATACTTCAGGCCAGGCTGTGTTTATTTATGTGTTGTTTTGGTTTAGGGAAGTAAGCTCAAACTCTGTATCTCAGGAGTGTCTGAAACCTCATGTGCAGCTTGAACTGGCCTTGAAACTGAAGTCCTCAGCCTTACAAATGTACTGGGGCCTGAGGAAACATGCTTGTTTTATTTTTTATTTTTAAAATTTGTGGGGTTTTTTCATAGTTGAAGATTGAACCCAGAGCTTCTTGCTGTAGCAGTGAAATATATGTCCAGCCGGACAGAACTTTATAATTTAGATTTGTATTTCGATGAAAAAGATTGAGGAGCTTGGTTGTGATAATAGCAACTATGATTTTATTTGGAGATTGAGATGCAGACACATTTGTTCTAACTCATCAAAAACCTTGCAGAAATGGGACCAACATGCAGATTCTCCTATGTTTAGATATAAACCCACTTGAAGTCACAGTTAAAGCCATCATAGTGTGTGTGTGTGTGTGTGTGTGTGTGTGTGTGTGTGTGTGTGTGTGTAAGAGAGAGAGAGAGAGAGAGAGAGAGAGAGAGAGAGAGAGAAAGAGTTTTAAACTAAAAAATAACAAACTCTTATTCTTTTATAGTAAGGAAGACCAAGATACTTTATTCAACTTAAATAATTCTTTTTTAAAATGTGTACATATTATATTGTGTTCCATGTTTAAATACTAAAGTCTTTAGTATTAAATCAGAGGGTAATAGAAATATGGTTTTATCTTTAAACCCTTCATGCAATTATGAAGTGCTGTTTTTGTAAAAATCATTCCTTAATGTTATTTTAAATTTCAATTTTATTAGTTTAAGTGATTTTTTTTATTCAAATGGCTTGAGAAATTTTCTTTTTTTTTTTTTATTTTAAATCATAAAACATAAGTTTCTCAGTGGAATGGCAGCGTTTTGCACGTTCTGTAGAGACACCAATGGAAAACTGGAATTTGTTAAGTGGTGAACTGCAAGTTAGGAATGCTTCTGAATTGGACCTTATGGAAGGTACCAGATATTTAATGATGGGCATTGATGTTACACTTCCTTTTTTCTCAGTTGTTCTTCTTAGGCTTGTAAAGGAGATCAAAAATCACATATTGTATCTCTTGTCTTTAATCACAACATATAAATAAATAGCTTAAAACATATTTTTAGATGACAATTAGACATTACTTGATTTTGTTTAACTTCTAGACAAATAATAGATCTGCTTTAAAACCTAATGTTGGCACTATGCCTGAATGATCACAAAGTATTTCATTAAAATTTGCAAAATAACATAATTGTTTTAATATCTTGTTTTATTACGAACCCAGTACAGAATCCAGTAACTCATGATGATGGGAATGCAAATCCTGAAGAAGTAGTTGGAGATACACGGTAATATGTTCAAACTTATTATTTCCTTCTTAGTGTAAGTAATTCCAGAAAAGTTTAATTGATTGTATAGCAAGTAATCTATATTAATAATTGGAATATGATATATACTATAAACAATATTTCTATAAGATTAATCCTTAATTTGAATGGTTTTCTTGGAGGCTGTAATGTTGTGGGTCAAACTCTCATCGTCCTGCTTGAAGGACAAAAGCTGAGCCATCAAACTGTATCCCCAGCATCCTTACTTTTTAAAGCTTTAATTACTTCACAGATCTCCAGTACAAAATATACTGGGAAATTTTGAAGGTACATTTTTGGATATATAATTTGTTTAAAACTATATAGTATTAACATAATTTATATATTAGGAAATATTGATTAATATACTATATGACATCTTAGTGACCTATTCCTATTTATATGTAGTATTTTGTGAATATTTTTATTTTATTTTAATTTATTTATTATTTGATATTATCTTTATTTTCATTTCAAATAATAGCCCTTTCCTGGTTTCACCCCAGAAACTCCCTATTCCATTACCCCTCCCTGTGCTTCTATGTGCTCCCACTCACTCCCACTTCCCCACCCGGGCATTTGCCTACACTGGAGCATTGAACCTTCACAGGACCAAGCACCTCTCCTCCCACTGATGTCTGACAAGGCCATCCTCTGCTATATATGCACTGGAGCCATGGGACCCCCCCCTCTTCTGTTGATGGCTTAGTCCCTGGGTGCTCTGGGAGGTCTGGTTCGTTCATATTGTTGTTCTTCCTATAAGGTTGCAAACCCCTTCAAATCCTTCAGTCCTTCCTCTAACTCCTCCACTGGGAACCCTATGATCAGTCTGATGGTTGGCTGTGAGCATCAACCTCTGTTCTTGCCAAGCTCTGACAGAGCCTCTCAGGAGGAAGTCATATTAGGCTCCTGTCAGCAAGCACTTGTTGGCATCCACAATCGTGACTGGGTTTGGTGTCTGCATATGGGATGGATACACAGTTTGGGCAGACTCTAGATGGTCATTCCTTCAGTCTCTGCTCTGTACTTTGTCTCCATGTTTCCTCCCAGGATTATTTTGTTCCCCATTCTAAGAAGGACTGAAACACCCACACTTTTGTCTTCCTTCTTCTTGAGCTTCACGTGGTCTGTGGATTACATTTTGGGTATTCTGAACTTTTAGACTAATATCCACTTATCAGTGAGTGCATACCATGTTTGTTCTATTGGGATTGGGTTACCTCACACAGGATTATATATTTTAGATCCATCCATTTGCCTGTGAATTTCATGAAGTAATTGTATCTGTACCATTACCATACATTTTTATCATTATTTCTCTATAATACAGATTGAGTTCGGGAATGATTCCCCCTGAAGTTCTTTTATTGTTGAGAATATTTTTTTTATATACTGGATTTCTGTTATTACAAATGATTTTTCAAATTGCTCTTTCTATCTCTATGAAGAATTGAGTTTGAATTTTGATGGAGATTGCATTGAATCTGTTGATTGCTTTTGGCAAGATAGCCATTTTTACTAAATTAATTGTGCCAATCTATGAGCATGGGAGATCTTTCCATCTTTTGAGATTTTCAATTTCTTTCTTCAGAGACTTGAAGTTCTTGTCATACAGATCTTTTGCTTGCTTGGTTCGAGTCACACCAAGGTATTATAATTTGTGAGTATTGTGAAGGGTGTTGTATCCAAAGTTTCTTTTTCAGCCTGTTTATCCTTTGAGTAGAGGAAAGCTACTGATTTGCTTGAATTAATTTTATATCCAACCACTTTGCTGAATTTGTTTATCAGGTTTAGGAGTTCTCTGTTGGAATTTTGGGGGTCACTTACATATACTATCATATCATCTGCAAATAGTGATATTTTGAATTCTTCCTTTCCAATTTTTATCCCTTTGACCTCTTTTTGTTGTATAGTTTGTATGGATAGAACTTCTAGTACTATAAAATACTACTATATTATATACTACTGTGAATAGTTAGGAAGAGAGTGGTCTTGTCTTGTCTGATATTAGTGGGATTGCATCAAGTTTCTCTCCATTTATTTTGATGTTGGATACTGGTTTGCTGTATATTGCTTTTACTATGTTTAGGTATAGGCCTTGACTTCTTGATCTTTCCAAGAATTTTATCACGAAGGGTTGTTGAATTTTTGCAAATGATTTCTCAGCATCTAATGAGATAATACTGTTTTTTTTTCCCAAGATTGTTTACATAGTGGATTACGCTGATGGATTTCCATATATTGAACCATCCCTGTATCCCTGGGATGAAGAACACTTGATCATGAAGGATGATCATATTAACGTGTTCTTGGATTGGGTTTACCAGAATTTTATTGAGTATTTTTGCATCAATATTCATAAGTGAAACTGGTCTCAAGTTCCCTTTCTTCATTTGGGTCTTTGTATGTTTTGGGTATAAGTGTAATTGTGGCTTCATAGAAAATTGAATAGTGTTCCTTCTCTTTTGATTTTGCATAAAAGTTTGAAGAGTATTGGTATTAGGTCTTCATTGAAGGTCTGATAGAATTCTGTATTAACCCATCTGATCCTGGGCTTTTATTTTTTGTGAGGGGGTTGGGAGCCGATTAATGACTGCTTCTATTTCTTTAGGGGTTATAGGAGTGTTTACAGGGTCTATTTGATCCTGATTTAAATTGGTACCTGATATCTGTCTAGACAGTTGTCCATTTCTTCCAAATTTTCCAGTTTTGTTAAGTATAGGCTCTTATAGTAGGATCTGATAATTTTTTTTTGGGGGGGGGGGTTTCCTAAGTTTCTGTTGTTATGTCTCTCTTTTCATTTCTGGTTTTGTTAATTTGGATACTGACTCTGTGCGCTCTCTTTAGTCTGGCTAAGGGTTTATCTATTTTGTTGATTTTTTCAAAGAACCAGCTCTCGGTTTGGTTGATTCTTTGTATAGTTCTTTTTGTTTCCACTTCTTTGATTTCAGCCCTAAGTTTGATTATTTCCTGCCTTCTACTCCTCTTGGGTGAATTTGCTTCCTTTTGTTCTAGAGCTTTTAACTGTGCTGCCAGGCTGCTAGTGTATGTTCTCTCCAGTTTCTTTTTTGGAGGCACTCAGAGCTATTAGGTTTTCTCTTAGGAATGCTTTCATTGTGTCCCATAAGTTTGGATATGTTGTAGCTTCATTTTCATTAAACTCTAAAAGTCTTTAATTTCTTCCATGACCGAGTTATTGTTGATTAGACTGTTGTTCAACTACCACGTGTATATATAAGGGTTTTCTATTATTTATATTATTATTGTTATTATTATTGTTGTTATTATTATTATTATTATTATTATTATTATTATTATTATTATTTGGGGGGTTAAGACAGGGTTTTTATGTGTATCCCTGGCTGTCCTGGAACTCACTTTGTAGACCAGGCTGGCCTTGAACTCAGAAATCCACCTGCCTCTGTGTCCCGAGTGCTGGGATTAAAGGTATGTGCCCCCATGCCTGGCTTATTTATATTATTGTTGAAGAGAGCCTTAGTCCGTGGTGACTTGATAGGATGTATGGGATTATTTAAATATTTCATATCTGTTGAAGCCTGTTTTGTGACCCATTATATGGTCAGTATTGGAGAAGGCATCATGAGGTGTTGAGAAGAATGCACATTCTTTTGTTTTATGATAAAATGTTCTATGATATCTATAGATATAGATATCTGCTAAATCCATTTGTTTCATAACTTCTGTTAGTTTCACAGTGTCTCTGTTTTGTTACTGTTTCCAGGATCTGTCCGTTGCTGAGAGTGGGGTGTTGAAGTTTCCCACTATTATTATGTAGGGTACAATATATACTTTGAGCTTTAGTATAGTTTCATTTATGAATTTGGTTGCCCTTGCATTTGGAGCATAGATGTTCAGAATTGTGAGTTCATCTTTGTTGATTCACCCCTTGACAAGTATAGTGACAGTCCTTATCTTTAAAAAACAAAAACAAAAACAAAAAAATAATAACAAAAAAAAAAACAATAACAAAAACCTTTTGGTTGTTAAGTTGATTTTATTCCATAGTATAATGGCTATTCCATCTTGTTTCCTGGAAATATTTGCTTGCAAAGTTTTTTCCAGACTTTTCCTCTGAGGTGGCGTCTGTCTTTGTCACTAAGGAGGGTTTCCTGTATGCAGCAAAATCCTGGGTTCTGTTTATGTATCCAGTCTATTACTCTATGTCTTTTATTGGGGAGTTGAATCCATTACTATTAAGAAATATTAAAGACCAGTGACTGTTGGCTGTTTCCTGTTACTTTTGTTGTTTGAGGTGGAATTATGTTTATATTGCTATCTTCTTTGGGGTTTGTTGAAAGAAGATTTCCTTCTTGATTTTTGTATGGTGTAGTGTTTCCCTTCTTGTGTTGTAGTTTTCCATCGATTTTTTTGAAGGTTTGGATTCGTGGAAAGATATTGTGTGAATTTGGTTTTATCATGGAATACTTTGGTTTCTCCATCTATGGTAATTGAGAGTTTTGCTGGGTATAGTAGCCTGGGCTGGCATTTGTGTTCACTAAGGTTCTATATAACATCTGTCCAGAATCTTCTGGCTTTTATAGTCTCTGGTGAGAAGTCTGGTGTATTTCTAACAGGTGTGCCTTTTTATGTTATTTGACTTTTTTCCCTTACTGCTTTTAATATTTTATCTTTAGTGCATTTGTTGTTCTGATTATTATGTGTCGGCAGGAATTTCTTTTCTGGTCCAGTTTATTTGGAGTTCTATAGGCCTCTTGTATGTTCATGTGCATCTTTCTTTAGGTTTGGGAAGTTTTCTTCTATAATTTTGTTGAAGATATTTGCTGGCCCTTTGACTTGGGAATCTTCTCTCTCTTCTATACCTATTTTCCTTAGGTTTTGTCTTCTCATTGTGTCCTGGATTTCCTGGATGTTTAGGTTTAGGAGATTTTTGCATTTTGCATTTTCTTTCACTGTTGTGTCAATGTTTTCTATGGTATCTTCTGAACCTGAGATTCTCTATTCTATCTCTTGTATTCTGTTGGAGATGCTTGCATCTATGTCTCCTTGGTTTTCTTTCTCCAGGTTCAACTCTCTTTGTGAGTTTTTATTCTGTATTTCCATTTTTAGATCTAGATGGTATTTGTTCAATTCCTTCACCTGTTTGATTGTGTTTTCTTTAACTCTTTAAGGGATTTTTGTGTTTCCTCTTTAAGGGCTTCTAGCTGTTTTCCTGTATTTCTTTAATGGAACTATTTTTGTTCTTAAAGACCTCTATCATCATCATGAGATGTGATTTTGAATCTGAATCTTTCTTCTCCAATATGTTGAGGTATTCAAGACTTGCTCTGGTGGCCAAATTGGGTTATGATGATGCCGACTAGACTTGGTTGCTATTGCTTATATTCTTGCACTTACCTCGTGCCATCTCATTTTCTTTGGTGCTACCTTCCCTTGCTGTCTCTGTCTGGAGCCTGTCCCTCCTGTAATCCTAGTTGTGTCAGAACTCATAGGAGTCCAGCTGTCTCTGAGATCCTGGGATCCTGGGATCCTGATATTTTGGGGGTGTCTGAGCTCCTGGAAGTCATGCTGCCTCTTGGATCTTGAAATCCTGGTGTGACCAATCTCCTGAGATCCTGCTGTGTCAGAGCTCCTGGGGGTTAAACGTTTTCTTGGTGTTGCAAGATTTGGTGGGGTGCCAGAGCCCTAGGTTTTCTCTAGACACAGTTGCATACTGCAAGGAACCTGTGCCTCTGGCCGGGAGGATGATTTTGTTTCCCTGGTTCTTGTGGGGGTCCCAGATACACAGGGTGTTGGGAAAGATGTTGTACCCTCAGCTGTGCTCTTTTGTCAGAACTCCAGTGTTCCTGGGTGTGTCTGATCTCCTGGGAGTCGAGCTTCCTCTGTGATCCTGTGATCTTGGGCATTTCAGAATACCTGGGAGTCGTGCTCCCTCTGGGTGTTTTAAGAGTGGGTGCAGAGCCAGTACCCCAGGTCTGATCCAGGTGCAGTTTCAGACCAGAAGGAATCCATGCCACTGGAAAGGCAGGAGTTCCTGTGTCCCTGGATCCTTAGGGACTCAGTTACTCCTGATGTTGGGGCCATTCCTGTGATCCTGGGAGTGTTAGAGCACCTGGGATTTGAGCTTACTCTGGGTATTGTGGGACTAGGTCAGCACCCAAGATCTACTCATGACACGGACTCTTGCAAATATTTTTGATTTAGCATCATGGACTTATTTTTGCCTGTGGTACAGAAGTGAAAATGGTGCTTTTTCAACAGGTGTGACATTAATTAAACTTAATTTTAATTTTTTCGTATATTTGTGTCTGTGTTGCATATATACACATGTGGAGGGCAGAGGAGGATGTTGGGTTTTGCTCTATTTCTTTCCACCTTATTCCCTTAAGACCTGCTCTTTCACTGAACATGTAGCTAGATAAGCAGCCAGCAAGTCCTACAAATTCTCACTCTGCCTATCACAGTGCTGCTATTGTAGAAGCAACCATCCATGGTTAGTTTTCTAAATGGGTACTAGAATCAAACTTGCGAACGTCCTCCTTTCACAGTAAACCCTATTTATTACTGAGGCATCTTCATAACTGCATTGAAGGGATTTTTAGAGGAAAAAAATGATGTAAACTTTTCTACATTCCATGTATTCAAAGCTAAGTGATATGTATACAAAATTCTGTACATGCAACAGTATTTCTTTGACCCAGTATTAATTTTATATTAAGTCAGTTTCTTTTCTAAAACTCCTCTGTGCTTTTCTTTATATGACACAATGGAAAAATGAATTCTTTAATATAACCCTAATTACTTATTTTTTTTAAATTTTATTTTATGGGTATGTTTGTTTTGCTTGATTGTGTGTATGTACACAGCTTGTATGTCTTGTACCTGAGGAGGCCAGATGAAGGCATTGAATTCCCTGGAACTGGAGTTATAGGTTGTGAGCAACCTTGTGGATGCTGGGAATCCATTCTCAGATCTCTGGAAGGGAACCAGTACTCTTAACTGATGAATCATCTCACCAATCCCCTCACTGATTTTTATAAAATGAATTATGTAACTGAAAGTGAAAGACAAATTTACTAACCAGTGAGGGAATGAAACTCAGATCCCAAAGAATCTATTTTAAATTATATGTAATTGAATGTTGCATGAGCTTTCTTAGAGGATAATAATTTGTCTTTGATATATAGTCTCACTATGTATGTCAGGCTGGCTGGAATTTTCCTATGTAACCTATGTTGTCCTTTACACTGGAAATCTCCTGCTAAGCTTCCTAGACTAGGATCATAGACCCAAAACGTCTTAAATGGCTTAAGAAACACTGCTCTTAATACCTATTTTTCAGACATATTTGTGTATTAGTGTTTTGCTTACAGGTATATATGTGCACCACATATGTGCCTGTTGCCTATATATATAAGATGATTATTTCAGACACCTTGGACCTGGAGTCACATAAAGAGAAAACACATGGAAACTTATATCAAAGATTCTTTCAAAAAAAATGCAACCAGAAATTAGAATGACTTTGGCAAATGAACAAATGGGAGAGGTAGAGTTGTTAGTTTTGTAGGGTCATATTTGTATCATTTTAAAAATTATATGTGGCTGAAGTTGAAAAAGAAAACATTACTGAGCTTTTAGTAAAAATGTGTGTCTTTGATTTTGTCTAAGCAGTTAACCCTATAACTTCATGCCTTCAAGGAAACTAAATCTAAATCTTAGAAATCTGTGAAAACTTTTATTTTCTACTTTAAGTACCTGTTAATGAGATTTTAAAATTTGATTTACATTCATTGTGGAAACACAGAAGTCTTGCACAAAATCTTAGAAGTGTAATTTGTTGTTTATTATGTTTAACAATATGGAAAAAAATCAATTACATATGCAGACAATTTGTATATTTTAATTTACTTATGTTTTGCACTAAGTCTTAACTGAATCAATATAAGAAAATAAATTAGACATTATATTTGATAGAAAATAATGAAAAAATACTTTGAAATACAATTAATTTTCTAAAATAAGATATATATGTATTAAAACTTCTTTAATTTTTGAAAAGCTAAAACATAAAAGAAGACTTCTCTGATAATCTTTCAGGGAAAAAAAAACTATAATGATTTCCCATTAGATAATATTTTACTGCTGTTTTTCTTTTTATAGTATGAAATGGTCAATTTAATTTGTTTTGAGTGTTCTTTTTCATATTGGTATGAAATGTGACTGCTTTTATTACTGTGCTTTAAAGAAAGAAGATTAACAACAAATTGTGTGAGCAGAAGTTTGATATGGATATACAGAAATTCAATGAAGAACAAGAAAAATCAGTGGTTAGTATCATAACTAACTTTATAATTAACCTAGTATAACTAAGTATCAAGTAGGAATGGAGAAACTAGCCTTGTATTGGGCACATGAAACTAAATTAAGTTTCATTATCTATCTATCCTTGGTTCTGTTCTAGTCCTACTGAATTGTAAAGCAGAGAAGTATGATCACATACTATATCAATGAAAACCACTAGGTATTTTCTGGTAGACCAGATTATAAATTTTCAAGAGGCAGACATTTGCTGAAAGATGAAGAGAGGATTACTAGTTTCTACAAAAGGAAGCACACTATGTCAGCCTCAGATACAGTTGAAAGGAGAGAGAAAGCTTAAATTACTGGTGTCATCTGGACTCTCTTGTTAATATTCGAAAGCCAACTCAAACTGGCAAATCAGTTCTTACAATCCTAAACGTAGTACAAATTTAGTAACAACAGTGGATGGAAACAACCTTTCTCAACAGCCCTGGCAGAATATTCCTGTGGAAGAATATCACCAAACTATTTTAGATCATCTCTCTATTACTGTACCAATGACTGTAGTCATCACATAGTTTCCAAGTAAGATCTGAGATGATGACCATATTAACTATTTTTTATTTCATTGGTTAATAGTTTGAGAAGTATTCAATTTGAAATGAACAGGAGATCCATTCCTGCCTGGGAAGGCATTGAGGAAGCCGCCATTATGAGTCAGTTCTGGAAAGAGATAGGGACTAAAGATAAAAAGTAAATAAATACTCCAATTGAAGGCAATTTTTAAACCTTGAACCCTGGATGAAATTTCAAGGGGGAGTGATCATCCATGTAAATGAGGAGTCTAAAGACAGACTCCCAGAGTTCTTCAATATTTGTAATTCTGCATGAGGTGGGGGTGGGGGGGTGAGAGGGAACCAGTAAGGGAAGAGAACAATTGGTACAAAGAAAACTACCATGTGTGAAGGAAAACATTTAAGGAAGAAAAGTTCACTAACTGTGTCATATGCTGCTAATGGGCCAAATAAAATAGATTTGCAGGGCTAGAAGATGGTTTATTTGGTAATCTTTCTCACTGTAGGCATGGAGACTCGAGTTTATATTCCCTGAGTAAGCATGCACGAAAACACCTCCACCAACAACACCACCAACAACAAAACAAACTAGCAAAACTAAAAACAAACCACCACAACAATAAAAGTTGGTGTGGTGGTGAGCATTTTAGAACCACCAAACTCAGATTTAGTTCAGAGATAAGAAGATTCCCAGAGCTTCCTAGCCACCAGTTGTAGCCTAATGGATGAGCTCTAGGTTCATTGAGACCCTGTCTCCCAAATAGTGGGATGCAACCAAAGAAGACACCCAATATTAATCCTTTGTCTCCATATGTATGCACGTGTACATTTTTTAAAGGGAAACTTCACAAAGTGGAGGTCATTGTACTTAATCAGGATGATTTGAGTGGAAATGTGAGGTACAAAACTGATCACAGTGAATAAAGGACAAAATAGGAATGTAGTAGCCCAAGGAGAAAAGGTGTAAAGGGCTTGTCTTAATTTTTTTAAATGCAAATTACCATGGTTGTCTGCCAACATAAAAATTACAAAGAGAAATTTATATTATTACTTCCATGTGTTACTTGAGATTGGAACCTAGAGAAAACAAATCTACCACTAAACTTTGTCCCCAGACATCTTTTTACACTTTATTTTGAGGCAGGGTATCTTTAAGTGATCAAGACTATTCATGATCTTGTGATCATTCTAACTCAAACTTTATAAAAGTTAGTTTTATAGGCATTACACTGACGACCAGCTAAAGTCATAAATTTAAAATAACAGTTACAAATGCTGAAACTCTTGACAATAGTTGAGAAAAGTGAAGATGTTGGACTTAGTAAAGAATAAGTATAAGGCATCCTTAAGAAAGGAAGAGAAAGTAGATGACATGGCACATACACCTTAGGTGGGGGCTAGATACAGAGATGAGTTAGTGAACCACCTTCTGGGATTACTTCTGCTTGTTAGAAAAAGGAGGCCACCATATGGTAAAACCATTAACTCTAGCTAGAGTTAAGTTTCCAGGGCTAGGATTTTACCAAGTTCATGTTTACATGGTGCATGCCTATAAACTTAAGTACTTGAGAGGCTAAGGCCAGTCTCTGCAGCATAGCAAATACTTTCTCATAAAAAAAAAGTTTTATTAACCCACAATTGGTAGTATAATTGTATTTCATGTCACTTAAAAATATAAGTATATTTAGTCATAATAGTTGTTAAAAAGTTAAATCACTTGGAAAACTATTCCTTTTACGTTTCATATGGAATTATTTTTGCTCACGTAAACATTTTAGTATTGGAAATACATTAAGTGTTTGGTTGTTAGCCTAGCATTCATGCTGCATGGCAGTAACAACAAAAATGAACAGAATTGTTATAGTAATGTTTTCCTTTTACATTTGTAGAACAATTATCAAAAAGAACAACAAGCATTAAAACTGTCTGAATGTAGTCAGAGTCAGACCCTGGAAGCAATTGAAGACATGCATGAGAAGTCCATGGAGGTATGTTGCACATGGTCCATAAAATGTCTTTAGGAAACGAAATATGTTTTCTGAATCAAAAAGTTTAACTACTTGTTATTTTTAATTATTTCTTACTGAAGTGACTGATATTATCTATAAAATCCTAATGACTTTGTAGGAATTATTCAAGACATGAAATGATAAATTGGGAATTTGACCTCAGATGTACCTCATAGTTTATTAACACTATAATTATCCTGCTTAACTAAACATAGCACATATATACATCATTTGCACCGAATCTTCCATATTTGTATCCTTGGGAGTTTGTTTAGTAAGAAGTGCTGTTCTGTTTTAGGGTTTGATGAACATGGAGACCAACAACTACGATATGCTTTTTGATGTAGATGGTGAAGAGACATTATGAAGCATACTCTGAAGTACTCTTCTCCTTTCCCATCTTCAGACTAATGAAGCATACGTATTTCTCACTTGCTGGTACATTTGTAACCAAATAAAAAATTCACTAACATTATTGTCTCCTATGAAACAGAGTTTGAAAGGCTCTTTAATCCTTGTAATTCAGATGATTCTAAGAAGGAAGTTAACCCCCGTGAAGTGATTACAAAGTTAACTAGGAGGTATACCTTTAGAGTCAAAATAGAACTCCTTTATTTTTAAACATCTTTAATCATTTTCTTGTTTAAGTGTAAGAGCCTCTTTATATTAACTTCCAAACAAAATCTAATTGAATAAGTGAGTGGCAAATAGTCCTTTGTACCGAACTTCCACACACTAATGTAGTGAATTATTTAAAATTTATTCCTTAATCTTTTTTTAAAGTCCAGACTTTATCCCCCTCCTTGTCCACCCTCTGATTGTTCCACATCCCATACCTCCTTGCCTCATGCTCCCACACCCCCACTCCCCATCTCTAAGAGGATGTCCCCACCATCCTACCCCCACCCCACCAGACCTCCCTACTCCCTGTGGCCTCAAGTCTCTTGAGAGTTAAATGCACCTTCTCTAACTGAGTCCAGACCTGGCAGTCCTCTGCTGTATATGTGTTGGGGGCTTCATATCAGCTGGTGTATGCTTCCTGGTTGGTGGCTCAGTGTCTGAGAGATCCTGGGAGTTCCAGGTTATTTGAGACTGTTGGTCCTCCTCCTTCAACCTCTTCCTCAGCTTCTTCTAGCTTTTCCCTAATTCAACCACAGGGGTTCCCAGCTTCTGTCCATTGGTTGCATGTAAATTTCTGCATCTGACTTTTTCACCTGCTGGTTCGGTCTTTAAGAGGGCAGTCATGATAGGCCCATTTTTGTGATCACACCATAGCATCAGTAATAGTGTCAGGCCTTGATGCCTCACCTTGAGCTGGATCCCAATTTGGGCCTGTCACTGGATCTCCTTTTCCTTAGGCTTTTCTCCATTTTTTCCCTGTAGTTCTTTCAGACAGAAACAATTCTGGGTTAGAGCTTTTGACTGTGGGATGGCAACCCCATCTTTCCACTTGATGTCCTGTCTCTCCTCTGGAGGAGGACTCTACACATTCCCTCTCCCCACTTCAGGGCATTTCATCTAAGGTCCCTCCCTTTGAGTCCTGAGAGTCTCTCACCTCCCAGGTCTGTTGTACATTCTAGAGGGTTTTCTAACCTCCTACATATCAAAGATGCCTGTTTCCATTATTTTTGCTGGTCCTCAGTGCTTCAGTCCTTTTCCCCACCCCCACAATACCTGATCATGTTCCTCTCCTCTTCTCCTTGTCTGCTTTCCCACCCAGGAACCCTCTACCCTCCCTGTAGTGATTTTTTTAACCTTCTTAACATTTCTAAATATTTTTATTCATAAAGATTATTGAAATTTATTTTTGATTCATTATCTTATTAGTTCACGAAGGTACAAGATACAAATATAGAAGGCACTTTGGTTTGGTTTTATTTCATTTATTTTATTTTTGAGATAGGCACGTAGCATGTTTTGTATGTCTAGTAAGGTCTAGAATGTTTAGGTTCAGCCTTCCCTGTAGGTGCTATACAGGTATGTGACAACATACCTGGCTTACACTGTTCTTAAGAAAATAGTCCCAAAAAATCTCCTATAAACACTATAAAATTAACACTGTCAGCTCTGAGAGATGAAAATATTTCCTGTTCACTTACAAAATTCATTGACAGAAAGTATATTTGTTTCTTGAAACAAACTACACTGCTAACTGTGAGGCAGGATAAAAGAACTGATTAGCCCCATCTCACTGTTCCAGGCCCAGCCCCTTCTCTCTGTTCCCATTGTTCTTGTTTCTGAGCTCTCTGTCTCTGTTTTTGTTCTCAGCTTCCCCTCTATCTGTTCTCTGCCCTACTTTTTCTGACCTAATGACTTTGCTTCTTCTGTCTGTCTGCCTCTATCCTTTCGCAGTTCCTCACTCTTCTCCCCTCCCCCAATAAATCCATTTTATACCAGGTCTGTTGCATGGTATAATTCTCAGGGGCACACCTTGCATGAGCCCACTAAAGGTACTCCCTTGCCATGTTATATTTCATAGCACTAACACATTAAATACAACTGACAAAATTTATAAATATTAGTTTGAGACATGGATTTTTGTATTCTCATCAAGTCATCAAAACATCATTTCATTGTGCTTGGCCTTCAGATAAATGACATATAACCTTACCTAATGCTTAAGAATGCTTCACATGTGTCTTCAAACATAAGTAATCAAGAATGCCTTCTATTTTCATGTTCAGCAAACATATAGAAGTTTGATTTTTAGATTCATTCTTTTTTTTAGTATTAGTATTTTATTTATTCAGGCAGATTCAACATCTTGCAAAGTTTATATGTTTCAGTATGGGGGAACGCCAGGGCCAAGAAGTGGGAGTAGGTGGGTAGGGGAGTGGGGGGGAGGGTCTAGGGGATTTTGGGGATAGCATTTGAAATGTAAATGAAGAAAATACCTAATTTAAAAGAAGAAATAATTCTGATAGGCCTGACATTATATGTTACTTGACATTTCTCCCTTACATCTTTTAATATTCTATCTTTATTTAGTGCATTTGTTTTTCTGATTATTATGTGTCGGGAGTAATTTCTTTTCTGGTCTAGTCTATTTGGAGTTCTGTAGGCTTCTTGTATGATCATGGGCATCTCTTTCTATAGGTTTGGGAAGTTTTCGTCTATGATTTTGTTGAAGATATTTGCTGGCCCTTTAAGTTGAAAATCTTCATTCTCATCAACTCCTATTATCCATAGGTTTGGTCTTCTCATTTTGTCCTGTATTTCCTGGGTGTTTTGAGTTAGGATCCTTTTGCATTTTGTATTTTCTTTGATTGTTGTGCCGATGTTCTCTAAGGAATCTTCTGCACCTGAGTTTCTCTCTTCCATCTCTTGTATTCTGTTGCTGATGCTCACATCTATGGTTTCAGATTTCTTTCCTAGGGTTTCTATCTCCAACGTTGCCTCATTTTGGGTTTTTTTTTTTTTATTGTGTCTACCTCCCTTTTTAGGTCTAGTATAGTTTTGTTCATTTCCATTACCTTTTTGGATGTGTTTTCCTGTTTTTCTATAAGGAGTTGTACCTGTTTTTTTGTGTTTTCCTTTTTTTTCTTTAAGGACTTGTAACTCTTTAGCAGTGCTCTCCTGTATTTCTTTAAATGAGTTATTGAAGTCCTTCTTGATGTCCTCTACCATCATCATGAGATACGCTTTGAAATCTGGGTCTAGGTTTTCAGTTGTGTTGGGGTGCCCAGGACCAGTTAGGGTGGGAGTGCTGCGTTCTGATGATGGTGAGTGATCTTGATTTCTGTTAGTAGGATTCTTTTTTTTTAATTAGGTATTTTCCTCGTTTACATTTTCAATGCTATCCCAAAGGTCCCCCATACCCACCCCCCAACCCCCTACCCACCCACTCCCCCTTTTTGGCCCTGGCGTTCCCCTGTACTGGGGCATATAAAGTTTGCAAGACCATTGGGACTCTCTTTGCAGTGATGGCCAACTAGGCCATCTTTTGATACATATGCAGCTAAAGACAAGAGCTCCCGGGTTCTGGTTAGTTCATATTATTGTTCCACCTATAGGGTTGCAGTACCCTTTAGCTCCTTGGGTAATTTCTCTAGCTCCTCCATTAGGGGCTGTGTGACCCATCCAATAGCTGACTGTGATCCTCCACTTCTGTGTTTGCTAGGCCCCGGCATAGTCTCACAAGAGAGAGCTATATCTGGGTCCTTTCAGGGAAAACTTGCTAGTGTATGCAATGGTGTCAGCATTTGGAATCTGATTATGGGATGGATCCCTGCATATGGTAATCACTAGATGATCCATCCTTTTGTCACAGCCTCAAATTTTGTCTCTGTAAATCCTTCTATGGGTGTTTTGTTCCCATTTCTAAGAAAGGGTAAAGTGTCCACACTTTGGTCTTCATTCTTCTTGAATTTCATGCATTTGGCAAGTTGTATATTATATCTTGGGTATCCTAAGTTTCTGGGCTAATATCCACTTATCAGTGAGTACATATTGTGCGAGTTCCTTTGTGATTGGCTTATTTCACTCAGGATGATACCCTCCAGGTCCATCCATTTGCCTAGGAATTTCATAAATTCATTTTTTTAATAGCTGAGTAGTATTCCATTGTGTAAATGTACCACATTTTATGTATCCATTCCTCTGTTGAGGGTCATCTGGGTTCTTTCCAGCTTCTGGCTATTATAAACAAGGCTGCTATGAACATAGTGGAGCATGTGTTCTTCTTACCGGTTGGGACATCTTCTGGATAAATGCCCAGGAGTGGTATTGTGGGATCGTCCAGTAGTAGTGTGTCCAGTTTTCTGAGGAACTGCCAGACTGATTTCCAGAGTGTTTCTACAAGCTTGCAATCCCACCAAAAATGGAGGAGTGTTCCCCTTTCTCCACATCCGCGCCAGCATCTGGTGTCACCTGAGTTTTTGATCTTAGCCATTCTGACTGGAGTGAAGTGGAATCTCAGTGTTGTTTTGATTTGCATTTCCCTAATGATTAAGGATGTTGAACATTTTTTCAGGTGCTTCTCTGCCATTTGGTATTCCTCAGGTGAGAATTCTTTGTTCAGCTCTGAGCCCCATTTTTTTAATGGGGTTATTTGATTTTCTGGAGTCCACCTTCTTGAATTCTTTATATATATTGGATATTAGTCCCCTATCCGATTTGGGATAGGTAAAGATCCTTTCCCAATCTGTTGTTGGACTTTTTGTCTTATTGACGGTGTCTTTTGCTTTGCAGAAGCTTTGCAATTTTATGAGGTCCCATTTATCAATTCTTGATCTTATAGCACAAGTCATTGCTGTTCTAATCAGGAATTTTTCCCCTGTACCCATATCTTTGAGGCTTTTCCCTACTTTGTCCTCTATAAGTTTCAGTGTCTCTGGTTTTATGTGGAGTTCCTTAATCCACTTAGATTTGACCTTAGTACAAGGAGATAGAAATGGATCATTTCACATTCTTCTACATGATAACAGCCAGTTGTGCCAGCACCATTTGTTGAAAATGCTGTCTTTTTTCCACTGGATGGTTTTAGCTCCCTTGTCAAAGATCAAGTGACCATAGGTGTGTAGGTTCATGTCTGGGTCTTCAATTCTGTTCCCTTGGTCTACTTGTCTGTCACTATACCAGTACCATGCAGTTTTTATCACAATTGCTCTGTAGTACAGTTTTAGGTCCGGCATGGTGATTCCACCAGAGGTTCTTTCATCCTTGAGAAGAGTTTTTGCTATCCTCGGTTTTTTGTTATTCCAGATGAATCTGCCGATTGCCCTTTCTAATTCGTTGAAGAATTGAGTTGGAATTTTGATGGGGATTGCATTGAATCTGTAGAATGCTTTTGGCAAGATAGCCATTTTTACAATGTTGATCCTGCCAATCCATGAGCATGGGAGATCTTCCATCTTCTGAGATCTTCTTTAATTTCTTTCTTTAGAGACTTGAAGTTCTTATCATACAGATCTTTCACTTCCTTAGTTATAGTCACGACAAGGTATTTTATATTATTTGTGATTATTGAGAAGGGTGTTGTTTCCCTAATTTCTTTTTCAGCCTGTTTATCCTTTGTTTACAGAAAGGCCATTGACTTGTTTGAGTTAATTTTATATCCATCTACTTCATTGAAGCTGTTTATCAGGCTTAGGAGTTCTCTGGTGAAATTTTTAGGGTCATATATATATACTATCATATCATCTGCAAAAAGTGATATTTTGACTTCTTCCTTGCCAATTTGTATCCCCTTGATCTCCCTTTGTTGTCTAATTGCTCTGGCTAGGACTTCAAGTACAATGTTGAATAGGTAGGCAGAGAGTGGACAGCCTTGTCTAGTCCCTGATTTTAGTGGGATTGCTTCCAGCTTCTCACCATTTACTTTGATGTTGGCTATTGGTTTGCTGTAGATTGCTTTTATCACGTTTAGGTATGGGCCTTGAATTCCTGATCTTTCCAAAACTTTTATCATGAATGGGTGTTGGATTTTGTCGAATGCTTTCTCAGCATCTAACGAGATGATCATGTGGTTTTTGTCTTTGAGTTTGTTTATATACTGGATTACATTGATGGATTTCCGTATATTAAACCATCCCTGCATCCCTGGGATGAAACCTACTTGGTCAATATGGATAATTGTTTTGATGTGTTCTTGGATTCGGTTAGCAAGAACTTTATTGAGGATTTTTGCATCGATATTCATAAATGAAATTGGTCTGAAGTTCTCTATCTTTGTTGGGTCTTTTTGTGGTTTAGGTATCAGAGTAATTGTGGCTTCGTAGAATGAGTTGGGTACAGTACCTTCCGTTACTATTTTGTGGAATAGTTTGTAAAGAACTGGAATTAGGTCTTCTTTGAAGGTCTGATAGAACTCTGCACTAAACCCATCTGGTCCTGGGCTTTTTTTGGCTGGGAGACTATTAATAACTGCTTTTATTTCTTTAGGGGATAGGGGATATGGGACTGTTTAGATGGTCAACTTGATCCTGATTCAACTTTGGTACCTGGTATCTGTCCAGAAATTTGTCCATTTCGTCCAGGTTTTCCAGTTTTGTTTGAGTATAGCCTTTTGTAGAAGGATCTGATGGTGTTTTGGATTTCTTCAGGATCTGTTGTTATGTCTCCCTTTTCATTTCTGATATTGTTAATTAGGATTTTGTCCCTGTGCCCTCTAGTGTGTCTAGCTAAGGGTTTATCTATCTTGTTGATTTTCCCAAAGAACCAACTCCTCATTTGGTTAATTCTTTGAATAGTTCTTCTTGTTTCCACTTGGTTGATTTCACCCCTGAGTTTGATTATTTCCTGCCTTCTACTCCTCTTGTGTGAATTTGCTTCCTTTTCTTCTAGACTTTTTAGGTGTGTTGTCAAGCTGAAATCAAGTGTGCTCTCTCTAGTTTCGTTTTGGAGGCACTCAGAGCTATGAGTTTTCCTCTTAGGAATGCTTTCATTGTGTCCCATAAGTTTGGGTATGTTGTGGCTTCATTTTCAATAAGCTCCAAAAAGTCCTTAATTTCTTTCTTTATTCCTTCTTTGACCAAGTTATCATTGAGTGGAACACAACAGTGCCCCTCCTTGTCTTTTTTGATGAATTTGGGTTGGAAGTCAATCTTATCAGATATTAGGATGGCTACTGCAGCTTGTTTCTTCATACCATTTGCTTGGAAAATTGTTTTCCAGCCTTTCATTCTGAGGTAGTGTCTATCTTTTTCTCTGAGATGAGTTTCCTGTAAGCAGCAAAATGTTGGGTCTTGTTTGTGTAGCCAGTTTGTTAGTCTATGTCTTTTTATTGGGGAGTTGAGACCATTGATATTAAGAGATATTAAGGAAAAGTATTTGTTGCTTCCTGTTATTTTTGTTGTTAAAGTTGGCATTCTGTTCTTGTGGCTGTCTTCTTTTAGTTTTGTTGAGGGATTATCTTCTTGTTTTTTCTAGGGTGTGGTTCCCATACTTGTATCATGAGATATGCTTTTAAATCTGGGTCTAGCTTTTCTGTTGGGTTGGGGTGCCCAGGACTAGGTGGGGTGGGAGTGCTGCGTTCTGATGATGGTAATTGGTCTTGATTTCTGTTAGTAGGATTCTTACGTTTGCCTTTCACCATCTGGTAACCTCTGAGGCTAGCTGTGATAGTTGTCTCTGGTTAAAGCTTGTTGCTCAGGTGACTCTGTTAGCCTCTATCAGCAGACCTGGAAGGCTAGGTCTCTCCTTAGTTTCAGTGGTTAGAGTATTCTCTGCAGGCAAGCTCTCTTCTTGCAGGGAAGTTGACAAGGTATCAGGTGTTCGAACCTGCCTCCTGACAGAAGTTGTGTTCTACTCACCAAAGGTCTTAAGATCCCATGGAGGGTCCTGTGCAGACCTTGGGGATCTCCAGAAACTCTGCGCACAAGGAACTCCGGTGCTGGTGTGGACCAGAAGGGACTTGTGACCCTGATTTGCCGATGTTCTGTTTCCCTAATTAAGGCAGTCTCAGATCCCGCCCTATTGGATTGAAGCAGATGCTGAGTTCCACTCACCAGAGGTCTTAAGATCCCGTGGGGGTTCCTTTGTGGGTCCTTGCGGGTGTTCGGAGACTCTGTGAGCAAGATACCCCGTGCTGGTATGGACTGGAAGGGAATTGTGACCCTGATCAGGCTGGTTTTTCTGCTTCCCTAATTAAGGCAGTCTCAGGTCCTGCGTGATTGGATTGGAGTACATGGTGTGTTCCACTAACCAGAGGTCTTAAGATCCCATGGGGGATCCTTTGGGGGTCCTTGCAGGTGTCCAGAGACTCTGTGGGCAAGGAACCCCAGTGTTGGAGTGGACCAGCAAGGCCACCAGTAGCTTTTGTGAAACATATGACCTACATTTCTTCTGGAGGTATTGTTAATGCTAAGGGTCCCTGAAACCATCAGAATAATGTGAAGTTCAAGTTAAATAGTGTTGCCTATTTTCATGTTGAATTACATATTCTGGCATATGTTATGTTGAAAACATATCAATTGTGGTACCAGACACCAGTATATGTCCATGTTACTTCAGGCCTCCAGCATTCTTGAAGCCAATTCGGACAATATTGATATGAGGGTGTCAGACAGTCAATGGAATTATTACAGATGTATGTTATCCATTTTTCTGCTCAATTTGTGCGAAGATTCTTACCATCTATAATAATTTTGATGTCACTATGCATCCTGCCTCTTGAATTACCTTGATGTCCCTTATTCTTCTTGGCAACAGACTTTACTTTGTATGCCAGATGCCTGTTGTCATAGGCATCCAGGTCAGGGGTGAATCTTACTCCCACTTTAGACTAATTAATGACACCAGAGACCCCAAAGCAAAGTGAAGCTTGCTCTTAGTTTGGACTAATTAATGACATCAGAGGTCCCAAAGGCCATATAGTCATTAATCCATGATGTCACTGGTAACCATGTTGAGATTTATAGTCAGAGTTTGTAGCAGGAATGGTGTTTCAACAAGTGTTACCTTTGAAGAGGTCCATGACATCTGAGATGCCCCAATCATAAATATCTATTGTGAACATCATTGTCAGTACTGCTGCCTAAGTTTATAATGACAAAAGAGTTGTGTACTGTTACTAAAGTTCCCTTTGATGTCAGTGATCACATCTGAATGTTGAAGCTATGCTGATATCATTGCTGTTTGCTGTGATAAGCAAGCATAATGGTATCTATTACATGAAGTTCCTATTACTAATGGAGACCCTGGCAATGGTTATGAGCAGTGTTGCTTCTGGAGAAACTGCTGAATTCCAAGTTAAATGCTGATACACAATGCCATATTGAGGTAAGTGTTGTTATCTGACACTGGATAGAAAATTGATGTCTGAGATCCTACCCACCAAAGGAAGTTCTGTTGATGTCCCTGATGCATTCATGTAGCTCCTGATGTGAAACATGTATGGTATTTTCATTATTATGATTCTACGTGAAACAACAACAACAAAAAAAAACTATGTTGATGCCATTGATGTATGCTGTGACCAGCAATTTTGATGGAGTCCAAGTTTGATTTTATTCCTATTGCTAATGGAAACCCTAGTGGTGTCTATGATCTGTGCTTCTGCTTGAAAATATAGTGAACCTCAAGGTCCACAATAATGCCCAAGTTTATTTTGAGGGAAGTATTCTTATCTGGTTCTGGAGATCAGATTAAAATCTGGAAACCTACCTGCCACAGGATCATCAGTTGGTATTTCTCATGTATGTGTATAGCTCACAATATCTAACATGTGATAAATATTGATAATTGTGATCCTGCTGGAAACCTGAAGCTATTTTGAAGTCAGTGATGCAGCTATGACCAGCAATCATGGTGGGGTCTTTTATTCCTTTTGCTAATTGAGACCCTGGTGATGGCTATGATCTGTGTTGTTTCTTGAGAACCTGATGAATTCAAAGGCCCATAGTGAAATGATAGGTTATATTGAGGTAAGTGTTCTCAGTAATGGAGATCAGATTGATATCTAAGATCCTAGCAGCCACTACAAATTCTGATGATGTCACTGATACATGAATACATTGCATGATGTTGACTAAGTAATGTGCAAGATCCTTACTGCCATCTGAAATAATGTGAATATCAGTGATTTATCCTGCAACTAAATGAGGCAATTATGACAATGATTTATTCTGCCCTGTGAAATGAGGTTGATGTCATTGATATATAACTGTCTTCACACCCCATGGGATTGCCCTAGGTCCATGCTACCATTCGCAACCTGGTTGCCAATGATCCCTGCTGTCCCTGGTTACCATGTTAATATCACTATTACATAGTTCCTGTAGAAACTATGGTGATATCAATCATCCATTCTGCCTCAAGTAGCCATGTTTAAACCCTCAGTCCATGATGCTTCTTGGATTATTGTTAATGCCAAGGATCCCTGAGGCTAGCAGAGACTTAGGTGAAGTTTTAGATAAATTCTGCTGAGTCACATCATGTTGAATTACATGTTCAGAGATATATTATGTGGAGGTCACATATAGTGTGGCAATGGACACTGTTGCCTGTTACATATACTTCAGGCGTCTAGCAGCCATGGCAGTGATACCTTCTGCCTTATGGGACCACATTAATATCACTGTCTCCTATTGCCAATGGAATCACTGTTGATGTCTGTTATCAATGCTTCTGTCAAATTTATGTCAAGTATCCTTCTACCTGTAAACATTTTGATATCATGATTCAAAGTGCCACTAGGGGAGTTTCTTTACATGGACATATCTACCTTTGAAACTCTCTTGATATCCCTGGCAACTGATACCATGGTATATTTCAGATTCCTACTCACACAGGCAACCAGGCAGTGAGTGATCACTACTAACACTTTGGAACAAATTGATATCAGTGATCCCAAATGCTAGGGAAACTGGCCAAGGGAATTGGGAAATTGATGTCACTCATCCATGCTGCAAGTGGTAACCATGTTGAGATCCTCAGTCAGTGTCTTTGAAGAGGTCATGATGTCTGTGATAACTCAACAAGAATAATGTGTTGTGAAGTTCATTGTCAGTAGTGGTGTCTAAGGTCATAATGATATAAGTGCAGTGTGCTGCTACTGGACACATGTTTGATGCCACTGAACATATTTGCAACCTGAAGCTATGTTGAGGTCAGTGTTGTATTCTGCAAACGGAAATCATGATGAACTCAATTCTTATTGCTTATGGAAACCTTGGTGATGTCTATGATCTGTGCTTTTTCTAGAGAACATACTGAATTCCAAAATTCATACTGACACTTGATGTCATGTTGAGGTAAGTGTTCTTATGTAGCACTGGAGATCAGATTGACGCCTGAGATCCCACCTGCCACAGGTAATTTTGTTGATGTCCCTGATACTTTCATGTAGCACCTGCTATCATGCATGAAATGGACAATATTCTTACTACCACCAAAAGAGGTAGTGATCTCAGTAATCTATCTTGTTCCTGGAAAAGCGTTTTATGACCCTAATTTTTTTATGCCCTCTGAATCAATGCTGATGTCACTAATATATACCTGGCAACAGACCCCATGGTATTGTCTGAGAATATTGTTGACAATGGCAAAATTATTGTCAGTGATCCTAGCTGACACTGGAACCATGTTGACTTCACTAATGCACAGGTGCCACAGAAATGTGGATGATGTGAATCATGCATCCTGCCTCTAGTAGCCATGTTGAAATCCATTGTCTGTGTTGCTCCTGAAGGGACTGTAAATGTGAAGAATCCCTGAGACCGTCAGAATCTTCAATGAAGTTCACTCAATAATGCTATCTTAGGTCATGTTGAGTTACATGTTCTGAGGAATGTTATTATGATGTATATATAAATATATATATATATATATATATATATATATATATATATATATATATATAGTGGCATCAGATACCACTGTATGTCCATGATACTTCAGGCCTCTAGCAGAAAATATGTCAGTGATTCCTGATGACTCTTCTGCCCAAATTTTGACCTTCATTAACTGCCAATGGAATTAGTACTGATGACTGTTATCTCTTCCTCTGTCTAAAATCTCAGAAGTGTCTTGCCATTCATAAGCAATTTGATGTAACGATGCACCTGGCAACTGGAAAAGAGATTTGTTTATATGAAACCCTCTGAAAGTATTTTTATGTCCCTTGTACTTACTGACAATGGACACGATGTTATATCAGAGATCTCTGCTGCCATAGACAAACAGATTAGGCGTGTTTTCTACTCCCACTTTGGACAATATTGATGACATCTGTGATCCTGACTACCAAGGAAAATATATTGACATTACTGATTCATGCTGACACTGGTAACTACTTTGACACCCACAGTCTGTGTGGTCATTGTAAAGCTCCATGATGTCTATGATAAATCAACCATAAGAATCTGTTGTAAAGTCCATGGTAAGTATTGCTGCCTAAGTTCATAATGAGCTAAGTACTGTTCGCTGTTACTGGAGAGTAGTTTGATGCCTGTAATCCTAACTGAAACCTGAAAATACCTTGATGTGAGTGCTGCATGCTGTGACCAGCAATAATGATGGAATCCATTTTTTTTTCTATTGCTGATTAAAAACCCGGTGATGGCCATGATCTCTCCTATTGTTTGAGAACCTGCTGACTTACAAGGTTCATGTTGATGGTAGAGGTCATGTTGAGGTAAGTGTTCTGAGGTGACACAGTAGATCAGATTGATGTCTGAGATTCTATCTTCCATAAGAAATTCTGTTGATGTTCCTGCCTGCTATCAACCATGTAATGTACATGGTTGTTACTGCCCCTGGAATTGCGCTATCAAGATACATAGTGCCACCTGATAAGAGGTTTATAATCATAATTTTTCTTCCCTTTTAATCTATGCTAATGCCATTGACATATAAATGGCAATAGATTCCATGGTATGGCCTTTGTTACATGCTGTCATTGGCCACCTTGTCATTAGTGATCCCTGCTACCACTGAGAACTATATTAATGTCACTAATTCAAAGTGCCTACAGAAAATACGATAATATCCATTATGCTGCCATCAGTGGCCTTGTTTAAACCCACAGTCCATGATGCTTCTGATGAGACTGTTAATGTCCAGGATCTCTGAGACCATCTGAACATAAGGTGAAAATTTAGGTCTTACTGTTTCTCCATGTCATGTTCAGTTTCATATTCTGTTACACTGAGGACACATAGTGACAAAAGATACCATTTTTATATTCATGACATTTCAGGCCTCAAGCAGCTGTGATCACAGTAATCTCTGCTAACTTATGAGGCAACATAAATATGAGCGTCTCCAACTGCCTATAGAATCTCTACTGATATCACCTATCCAAATTTTTCTGCTGTTATTTATGAGAAGTATGCTTTCAGCTGCAACAATTTTTATGTCAAAGATCTATCCTGTCATCATAGAAGAGGATTATGTACATAGTCATTCATGCCCTCTTAAATATTTTGATGGCCTTGATATTTCCTGACATCAAACAAGGTGGTATATACCAGTTCTAAGCTGCCACTGGCAACCAGGTCCTGAGGGATTCTTACTGCCTCTTTGGAACAGGTAATGACATCAGAGATCCCAACTTCCCAATTGCCAAGTTAAAAGTATTGACATTACTTATCGATAAAGCATCTGGTAAACATGTTGAGATTCATAGATAGTCTTGACTTTGAAGAGTCTGACTTTGAATTCTGTCCTGTCTATGATCCTTTAGTCAAAGAGTCTATTGTAAAGTTCATGATCACTATTCCTGCCTAATGTCATAATGAGGTAAGTGCTTTGTGCTGCTACTGGAGATACTTTTGACACCTGGGATGGTACTTGAAACCTGAAACTATGTTGATGTGGGTAATGAATGTTTTGACCAGCAATCATGATGGATTCCATTGTTTCTATTACTGAAGTTGATGGAAACCCTGATCATAAGGATGATCTCTGCTGCTGTTTAAGGTAATTCCATATTTTATGGTCCATACTGACACTGGATATCATATTGAGGTACAGGATCTGAGGTGCAATGGAGATCACATTGATATCTAAGATCCTATTGGCCACAGGAAATTCTGTTGATATCCCTGATATATGCATGTAGCCCCTGCTCTGGACCATGAGTTCACTAATATATACATCATGGGAAGACAAATAGTTCTATGTCTATACTCTTTGATACCACAAGCAACAATATTGTCATTGATCCTTTCTCGCATTTAGGGCCACATTAATCTGAGTGATTCCAACTGTCATTGGAATCTATACTGATATCAGTGATACATGCTTCTCTCACCTGTGTGAATGTCATTTATGATATATATATATATATATATATATATATATATATATATATATATATATACTCTTAGCTGTGATAATTTTGAAGTCAATGCTCCATTCTGACACTATAGATGTGATTTCTGTTCATGGTTCTCCCTGCTCTCTGAAACAATCACGATGTTCTGATTCTTCCTGGCAATAGACGCCATGGTATATCCAAGAACTTTGATGCCAGAGGCAACCAGGATGTTAATGATACCTTCTGACACTTTGGACCAGATTGTGATACCAATTGTCCTATTTGCTAAGATAAATATGTTGATTTTACTCTCCCATTGGACCATTTGTAACCACATGTGTTGACTCTGAAGATCTTGGTAATGTCTATGATCACTGTGGACAAAAGCATCAATTATGAAATGCATGGTCAGAATTTCTGCCCAAGATCCCAATGAGGTTAGTAGTGTGTTTCCCTATTGGAAACTTGTTTCAAGCTTCTGATGTGACTTACAACCTGAACCTATGTTGCTGTCACTGCTATATGCTGAACCCAGGAAACATGATTGTATCCATAGTTTCTATTACTTGGAAGACCCTATTGATGTCAATGATCTGTTTTGCTTCATGAGAACAGACTGAATTCCAAGGTTCATATTGATGTACAAAGTTATACATTGAGGTGAATGTTCTGAGCTGGCATTGGGGATAAGCTTGATGTCTGAGAGCTTACCTGATGCTGAAAGCTGTGCTGATATATCTGATACATGAATGTATTTTCTTTTTGTAGACCTTGTTGTGGGTAATATTCTTGCTGCTGCAAGAAGAGATTTGATGTAATTGATCCCTCCTGCCACCAGAGAAAAGATTTATGTCCATAATTGAATCTTTTCAATATTAGTGATACACTTGTCAGCAGACACCAAACTATATCTACAATTCTTACCCCCAATAGCAAACATCATATTAGAGATTTGTGCTGCCACTTTGGACCATGATGATATCAGTGATTCTCAACTACCTATAGTAAAATTAAGATGATAGCCATCCATATTGCTACATGTAAATCTGTTCATATCTATAGACAGTGCTGCCTCTGAAGATCTTGCTAAAATCTATTATCCCTACTGCTAGAAGACTATGTCTTGAAATTCTTGGTAAATAATGTTGCCTAAGTCATATTTACTTAAGTGTACTGTGTTACAATCAGTTATGATTTTCATGCCTGTGACCTGACTGCCTTCTGACATCAGTAATCACGACAGTGATTATTGTACCTCTCAAGATATTATGGGGCACAGGAATCTATTAAATGTCCATGATTTATGCATATAGCCCCTCCTGGTTTTTTTTTTTTAATAATTTATACGCTCTTTACTGCAACCAGAAGAACTGATCACAGTATCATTGATCCATCCTGGCAATGGAGAAGACGCTTATGTTAATACTATTTCCAGGTTCTGAATCTATGCTGATGTCAAAGATACACCTGGAAACAGTAACCATGTTTTTTTCCTTCAAGATCTGTGCTACCACAGGCAACCTTGATTTCAGTGACCCCTGTTGCAAATGAGTACCATATTAATATCAATAATTCAAAGTGCAGTTAGAAAGTATTTTGATGTCCATAACCAATGATGGCACTAGCATCTATATTGAAATGTATGGTCTGTGTTGCTTCTGATGGAATTGTTCATATCAAGGAGCCCTTTGGCCACCAGAGTCTATTCTGAAGTTTAAGGTCAATACTGCAGCTTGAGGTCATGTTGTGAAGTGTTCTAAGATATGTTATATTGATTTCATTGATATAATGTGGGAAAAGATATCATTGTTTTATGTCCACAATCCTTGATACCAGGATCATCCAGGATCATCCAGGATGTCCATGTTCTCTGCTGCCACTTGGAACATTAATACAAGCTACTCCAAATGCCACCAAAATATATACTGATATCATCAATCCACACTTCTGCCATCTGACACCATGTTAGGTATATGATGTGTACTGCCAGCTCTAACCAATTTGATGTCAAAAGTCTATCCTGCCACTAGAGTGGACATTACTGTCTATGGTCTTATATGTCCTCTGAAACTGTGTACATGCCAATGATACCTCCTGGCATCAAACAACATGGTTCATCTCAGATGATTGCTTCCATTAGCCACAAGAAGATTAGGGATTCTTGCTGTCAGTTTGGACCCTATTGATTATATCATTGATCTCAGGTGCATAGGAAAATATCTTGATGTCACTTAATACTGCTGCCTTTGGTAACCATGTTGATATCCCTAGTCAGTTTTTGGTCTCAAGAGCTTGGTGATGTCTGTGAGCCCTACTGCCAGAAGAATCTAACTTGAAGTTCATGGACAGTGCTGCTACCTACTTCATGTGGAGTGTTCTGAGTTCCACCTCAGAGATGTGTGTGATCCTACTTGCAACTTGAAGCTCTATACTGATATCAATAATACCTGCTTTTACCAGCAAAAAAGATGGTGTACATAGGTATTATTGAGATCCTACCTGCCACAAGTAACTATAGTGAATTCCTTGATGCATGTATGCAGCCCTCAATGAAGATCATATTAATTAAATACCCTTTTTGACAGCAGATTCGCTATTGATGTCAATGATCCATCTTGCCACTGGAGAAGAAATTTATTTGCATGATCTCTTTTTCCCTCTGAGTCTACGATGATATCACTGATTTATCTTGCAATAAACACCATGGAATCTATACTGATGTTGGACCTGGACTCTGCAACAAATTTGTGTGAGCCCCAGGTTCAGCCTGTGTATGCTCCTTAGTTACTAGTTCAGCATCCGAGAGCCACAGTGATCCAAGTTGTTTGATTGTGTTGGCATTCCTTTGGAGTTCTTATCCCCCTTGGGGCCCTCAATTTTCTGCCCAAATCTACCATAAGAGACCCAAGCTCCATTCAATATTTACCTGTGGGTGTCTGTGTCTGTCTGAGTCAGCTGCTGAGTAGAGACTCCTAGAGGTCAACATGCTTCTGTCTGCAATCCTATCACTGTATCATTAATGCTGTCAGGGATTGGTTGTTGCCCATGGGATGGGTCTCTAGTTTGGGCAGTTATTGCTTTGCCATTGCATTAGTGTTTTTTCTATCTCTTGTCCATGCATTTCTCATAGATAGAAAAAATTTTAGGTCCAAAATTTGAAGATGTGTTGGTGTGACGATAGCTCCACTGGAGTTCCTACATAGACACAAGAGGTGGACCATTCAGATTCCATAGCACAATATTATAAGTCACAGTTAAGATCATCCACATTGATATTTGAGTGCCTTCCCTTTCCCAGGTCTCAGTTTCATCCTCAACATGCCACACCCCTACACTCTATACCCCTGCAAATTTCAGTTTTCCCTTCATTCTCATGGTCATCTAGACATCTACCCTGCCCCTACCCACACTGGATTCTGAAGACTGCCA
The DNA here is from genome assembly GCF_000001635.26 of Mus musculus. Classification (NCBI taxonomy): domain Eukaryota; kingdom Metazoa; phylum Chordata; class Mammalia; order Rodentia; family Muridae; genus Mus; species Mus musculus. Next base: position 25,604,748 of record NC_000086.7, on the reverse strand, counting down.
TGTCATTACCCATTCTTTCTCTCACTCACTTAATTTTGCCCATCTGCTGCCCATGATTTTTTTTTAAGTGAGATTCAAGCATCCTCACTTTGTCCTTTCTTCTTGTTTAGCTTCTTTGGGTCTGTGAAGTACAGAAATTTTATCCTGTATTTTAAGACTAATTTCAACTTATAAGTGACTACATGCCATACATGTCCTTTGGGGCCTGGGTTAACTAGCTCAGTATGATATTCTCCATTCCATCTATTTTCCTACTAAATCCATGATGTCTTTGTTTTTAATAGCTCTATTGTACTCCACTCTGTAGATGTGTCACATTTTCTTTATGCATCTTTCAGTTGAGGGACATCTAGGCTGTTTCCAGTTTCTGGCTATTATGAATAAAGCTATGGGCATGGTTGAGCAAATGTCCTTTTGGGGAGAGTGGAATATCTTTTGGGTATATGCACGGGAGTGGTATAGCTGGCTCTTGAATAGAACTTAAATAGAATATTTACAGTTTTCTAAGAAATACCAAATAGATTTCCAAAGTTGATGCAGAAGTTTGCAGTTCTACCAGAAATTGAGGTATGTTCCCCTTGATCCACATCCTAACTAACATGCATTACCACTTAAATTTGTGATGTTAGCCAATATGACTATAGTATGATAGAATCTCAGAGATGTTTTGATTTGCATTTCCCTAATGACAAAGCACATTGAACATTTCTTTAAGTGCTTCTTGGCCATTCAAGATTCTTCTGCTGAGAATTACCTGTACCTAATTTTTCACCTAGGTTATTTGGTTTTTTGGAGGTTAACTTCTTGAATTTTTGGTAAATTTTGGACATTAGTCCTCTATGGGATGTCCGTTAAGTGAAAAATTTTCTTTTTTTTTTTTCTTTCCATTTTTTATTCGGTATTTAGCTCATTTACATTTCCAATGCTATACCAAAAGTCCCCCATACCCACCCACCCCCACTCCCCTACCCGCACACTCCCCCTTTTTGGCCCTGGCGTTCCCCTGTACTGGGGCATATAAAGTTTGCGTGTCCAATGGGCCTCTCTTTCCAGTGATGGCCGACTAGGCCATCTTTTGATACATATGCAGCTAGAGTCAAGAGCTCCGGGGTACTGATTAGTTCATAATGTTGATCCACCTATAGGGTTGCAGATCCCTTTAGCTCCTTGGGTACTTTCTCTAGCTCCTCCATTGGGAGCCCTGTGATCTGCTAGGCCCCGGCATAGTCTCACAAGAGACAGCTACATCTGGGTCCTTTCGATAAAATCTTGCTAGTGTATGCAATTTTGTCAGCGTTTGGATGCTGATTATGGGGTGGATCCCTGGATATGGCAGTCTCTACATGGTCCATCCTTTCATCTCAGCTCCAACCCTTGTCTCTGTAACTCCTTCCAAGGGTGTTTTGTTCCCACTTCTAAGGAGGGGCATAGTGTCCACACTTCAGTCTTCATTCTTCTTGAGTTTCATGTGTTTAGCAAATTGTATCTTATATCTTGTGTATCCTATGTTTGGGGCTACTATCCACTTATCAGTGAGTACATATTGTGTGAGTTCCTTTGTGAATGTGTTACCTCACTCAGGATGATGCCCTCCAGGTCCATCCATTTGGCTAGGAATTTCAGAAATTCATTCTTTTTAATAGCTGAGTAGTACTCCATTGTGTAAATGTTCCATATTTTTTGTATCCATTCCTCTGTTGAGGGGCATCTGGGTTCTTTCCAGCTTCTGGCTATTATAAATAAGGCTGCTATGAACATAGTGGAGCATGTGTCCTTCTTAACAGTTGGGGCATCTTCTGGATATATGCCCAGGAGTGGTATTGCTGGATCCTCCGGTAGAACTATGTCCAATTTTCTGAGGAACCGCCAGACAGATTTCCAGAGTGGTTGTACAAGCCTGCAATCCCAACAAAGAATTCTCACCTGAGGAATTCCGAATGGCAGAGAAGCACCTGAAAAAATGTTCAACATCCTTAATCATCAGGGAAATGCAAATCAAAACAACCCTGAGATTCCACCTCACACCAGTCAGAATGGCTAATATCAAAAATTCAGGTGACAGCAGATGCTGGCATGGATGTGGAGAAAGAGTAACACTCCTCCATTTTTGGTGGGATTGCAAGCTTGTACAACCACTCTGGAAATCTGTCTGGTGGTTCCTCAGAAAATTGGACATAGTACTACCGGAGGATGCAGCAATACCTCTCCTGGACATATATCGAGAAGACGCCCCAACTGGTAAGAAGGACACATGCTCCACTATGTTCATAGCAGCCTTATTTATAATAGCCAGAAGCTGGAAATAACCCAGATGCCCCTCAACAGAGGAATGGATACAGAAAATGTGGTACATCTACACAATGGAGTACTACTCAGCTATTAAAAAGAATGAATTTATGAAATTCCTAGCCAAATGGATGGAACTGGAGGGCATCATCCTGAGTGAGGTAACATTCACAAAGGAACTCACACAATATGTACTCACTGATAAGTGGATATTAGCCCAAAACCTAGGATACCCAAGATATAAGATACAATTTCCTAAACACATGAAACTCAAGAAAAATGAAGACTGAAGTGTGAAAATTTTTCATAATGTGTAGGTTTCTGATTTGTACTATGGGCTATGTCCTTTGGTTTACAGAAGCTTTCCAGTTTCATGAGGTCCCATTTATCAGTTCTTGATCTTAGAGCCTGAAGTATTGGTGTTCTGTTCAGGAACTTGTTTCCTGTACCAATGTGTTGAACCTATTTCCTACTATCTCTTCTATGAAATTTAGTGTATCTGATTTATGTTGAGGTCTTTGGTCCATTTGGAATTCAGTTTTGTGCATGATAGATGTGGGTCTATTTGCATTCTTCTATATACAAGCATCCAGTTAGACCAGCAATATTTGTTGAAGATGCCTCCTTTTTCCATGTATTCTTTTATGTTCTTTGTCAACAATCAAATGTCCATAGGTTTGTGGGGCCATCTCAGGATCGTCCATTCAATTTAATTGATCCACCAGTTTGTTCCTATAGTAATAGAATGCAGCTTTTAATATTATTTCTCTGTATTATAAATCAAGGAGAGGTATGGTGGTACCTCTGGAAGTTCTTTTATTGGTTAAGATTGTTTTAGCTATCCTGTTTTTTTTTTTTTTTTTTTTTTATCTGTATGAATCTTAGAATTGTTCTTCCAATGTCTGGAAAGAATTGTGTTAGAATTTTGATAGGGATTGCATTAAATCTATAAATTGCTTTTGGTCCGATGATCATTTTCAATATGTTAGTCCTACTGCCCCATGAGCATTGAAGATCTTTCCATTTCTGATATGTTCATCAGTTTCTTTCTTCAGAAAATTGAAGTTCTTCTCATTTAAGTCCTTATACATGCTTGATTAGAGTTACAGAAAGATATTTTATATTGTTCGTGTCTATTGTAAAGAGTTGTATTTTCCTAATTTGTTTGTTGGCCCATTTATCATTTATCAAAGGAGGGCAGGCTATGTATTATTTTCGAAATAACTTTATCTTCAGCTGTTTTGCTGGAGGTGTTTATCAGCTTGCTTATGTTTACTATAATATCATCTGCAAATAGTGATACATTGACCTCTTCCTTTCTACTTTGTATCTCTGTGAACACCATCAGTTAACTTATTGCTCTGGGTAGAACGTTTAATACTATATTAAATAAATAGTGAAAGAGTGGTGTGCATTCACTTGTCTCCAATTTAGTGGAACTGTTTTAAGTTTCTCTACATTTAATTTTATGTTGTCCATTGGCTTTCCATATACTGCTTTGATTATGTTTATGTATGTGCCTTATATCCCTGATCTCAAAATTTTGACATGAAGGGGTGGTGAATTTTGTTGAAGGCCTTTTCATCATATTATGAGTTGATCATGTGAATATTTTCTTTCAATTTGTTGATATGGTGGATTATGTGGATTGGTTTTCATATATTGAGCCATCCTCACATCCCTGGGATGAAGCCTACTTGATCATCATGGATGATAGTCTTGATGTATTTCTGAATGGGGTCAAAGTCACACTTAAAGAAATGTTCAAAGTTCTTAGTTATATGGGACTGCAAATCAAAACAACCCCAAGATTCCACCCTAAACCAAACAGAATGCCTAAGAACAAGAGCTCATGTGACAGCACATGCTGGTGAGTATGTAGAACCCAAGGAACACTCCCTTATTGCTGGTGGGATTGCAGGTTGGTACAACCACTATGGGAAACAATCTGGCTATTCTTCAGAAAATTGGAAATAGTTCTACCTGAAGAACCAGCTCAACTAATTTGGGCATATATCCAAAATATGCCCCACCATTCCACAGGGCCATGTGCTCCATTATGTTCAAAGTAGCCTCACATGTAATAGACAGAAGGTGAAAACAACCCAGATGTCCCTCAATAGAAGAGTAGAGACAGAAAATGTGGTTTCTTTACATAATGGAATATTATTCAGCTATTAAAAATGAGGAAATCATGAGTTAGTCAGGCAAATGGTTAGAACTGGAATTTATCATCATGAGTTAAGTATCTCAGACCCAAAAGGACATTCATAGTATGTACTCACTAGTAAGTGGATATTAGCCAAAAAGTACAGAATACCTAGGATACAACCTACTGAACTTAAGAAATTTAACAACAGAAAGGCACAAGTGAGGATACGTCAATAACATTTGAGGGTGAAGAAAATAATCATAGGCGTCGGGGGGAAGGAGGAACCTGGGTGTGAGTGGGGAGATGGAACAGAAATGGGAAGAGGATCAGTTAGGTGGGACAGGAAAGAAGCCCAGAGTGGGAGAAGAATGCGTGGAAATATGCAGTTTTCAGGGTGGGGTCGACGTACCATGGACCTCTAGAAAGAACCATGGACCTTGGAGTTAAGACTCTCAGGACTTAGTGATATGCTCAACAGTGGGGAAAGGGAACTTAAAAAGCATCCACCTCCAGTAGATACACAGGGCTTCAGGTAGAGGGATGGGGTTACCAAAACACAGTTAAAATTTCTGACTCAGAATTGTTCCTGTGTAAAAGTACAAAAATGGAGAAGAGATGAAGGGAAAGGTGGTCCAGTAAAGACCCAACTTGGAATTCCTCTCAAGGGCCGGCTCAAAGAACTGACATTACTACTGATGCAGTGGTGTGCTGACAGACAGGAGCCTAGCATTTTTTGGCCTCCTAGAGGCCCAAAGAGCAGCTGAAAGATTCAGTTGCAGATACTTATACCTAGAAATTGGACTGAAGTCGAGACCCCTATGGTGAATTAGAGGAAGGATGGAAGAAGCTGAAGGGAAGCGTGACCAATAGGAATACAAGTAGTATCAACTAATATGGATGCCTAGAAGCTCTCAGACACTGAGCCACCAGCAAGGCAGCATGCCAGACCTGGCTGGAGTACCCTGACACTCATATAGCATAGGATTGCCTAGTCTGGCCTAACTGGGAGAATATGTGCCTAATCTTCAAGTGATTTGAGACTCCGTGGAGGATGAAGGTCCAGTGTATGTGTGAGAGCATCCTTTTGGAAGAGGGGCAAGGGGGAGGAGGAATGTGATGAGGAACTGTGAAGGGGGGGACCAGGAGCAGAAGCAAAGGCTGGATTGCAATATATATATATATATATATATATATATATATATATATATATATATATATATATACATACATACATATAATATTCAAGGTCACCTTCAGCTCCATAGTTAGTTTGAAGCCTACCCTGATATACATAAGACCCTGTTTCATAAAAATAATATTAACTATACTCACGCTAATAGAAATATAATTCCAGTTGGAATTGTCCCACTTAAATCTAGGATTATTAAGACATTTGTTGGCTTCTATTTGCCTTCAACTTATGATAACTAATGTTTTTCAACCTGTCAAGAAAAAATGAGACCTCTAATGTCCTACAATCAAAAGGTGTTCCTATGACATGGACACAGAGGGAAGTAAACCTATGATAAGCAGACTGGAGTTAAAATGTTTAAACCGCCCCCCACTGTGGAGACAGTGTCTTTTTGTGTCATTCTGACTTTCTTAAAAATTGGATATTTTATTCACTTACATTTCAAATATTATCCCTTTCCAGGTTTCCCCTCTGCAAATACCCTATTCCAACCCCCTTTACCCTACTTCCATGAGGGTGCTCCCCCTCTGCCCTATCTACTCCTGCCTCACTGCCCTAGCATTCCTCTACACTGGGACAGAAAACCTTCACAGGACCAAGGGCCTCTTCTCCCATTGATGCCAGATAAGGCCCCTTCACCTTCTTGAGTACTTCCCCTTACTCCTCCACTGGCGTCCCTTTGCTCAGTCCAATGGTTGGCTGTGAGCATCCACATCTGTATTGGTTAGGATGTAGAAGACCCTCTCAGAAGACAGCTGTATCAGGCTCCTGTCAGCAAGCACTTCTTGGAATCAGCTATAGTGTCTGGATTTGGTGTCTGCATTTGGTATGGATCCCCAGGTAAGGTAGTCTCTGGATAACATTTCCTTCAGTCTTTGATCCTCTCTTTTTTCCTATATTTTCTATAGAAAGCAGTAATTATGAATTAAAATTTTGGAACTGAGTGTGGGGCCCCATCCTTCAACAATGCCAACCTCTGGATATGGTCTTTACAGGTTCTCTCTCCCCTTTCGTTGTGTATTTTGGCTAATGTAATCCTGTTGGAGTCCTGTGAGTTCCTTGCTTTTTGGCATTGGGGACTTTCTGGTTGCTACACCCAGTTCCCCATCCCCTATTGCTATACACTGCTATTCAGGTTCCTGACCCACATTACATCTCTTCCATCTCCTCTAATATATGATTCTTCCCTCTTTTTCACCTACCCCTCTTCTCTTACATCCCAGTCCCTTTCACCCTCTATTTCCCATGAGTATTTTGTTTCCCTTTCTAAGTAGGGCTGAAGCATTCACACTGGTCTTTCTTCTGCTTGACCTTCATTTGCTCCATGAGTTGTATCTTGGGAATTCTATGTTCTTTGACTAATATTCACTTATCAGTGAGTACATACCATGTATGGTCTTTTGTGACTGAGTTACCTCACTCAAGACAATAGTTTTTGTTTTATTTGTTTTTTTTTCAATTTTTAATTAGCTATTTTCTTCATTTACATTTCAAATGCTATCCGGAAAGTCTCCTATACACTCCCCTGTGCACTGCTCCCCAACCCACCCACTCCCACTTCTTGGCCCTGCATTCCCCTGTACTGGGGCATATAAAGTTTGCAAGACCAAGGGACCTTTCTCTTCCCAATGATGGCTGACTAGGCCATCTTCTGCTACATATGTAGATAGAGAAAGAAGATCTGAGGGCGCTGGTTAGTTAAATTTTTGTTCCACCTATAGGGTTGCAGACCCCTTTAGCTCCTTAGGTATATTCTCTAGCTCCACCATTGGGGCCCTGAGTTCTATCCAATAAATGACTATGAGCATCCACTTATGTATTTGCCAGGCACTGGAATAACCTCACAAGAGACAGCTATGTCAGGGTCCTTTCAGCAAAATCTTGCCGGCATGTTCAATAGTGTCTGTGTTTGGTGGCTGATTATAGGATGGATCCCTGGATGGGGTAGTCTCTAGATGGTCCATCCCTTCATCTTAGCTCCAAACTTTGTCTCTGTAACTCCTTCCATGTGTGTTTTGTTCCCTATTCTAAGGAGAAAGGAAGTATCAACCCATTGGTCTTCCTGCTTCTTGATTTTCTTGTGCTTTCTAAATTGTATCTTGGATATTCTAAGTTTCTTGGCTAATATCCACTTATCAGTGAGTGCTTATCAAGTGACTTCTTTTGTGATTGTGTTACCTCACTTAAGGTAATATCCACCAGACACATCCATTTGCCCAAGAATTTCATAAATCCATTATTTTTAATAGCTGAGTAGTATTCCCTTGTGTAAATGTACCACATTTTCTGTATCCATTCCTCTGTTGAGGGACATCTGGGTTGTTTCCAGCTTTTGGGTATTATAAATAAGACTGCTATGAACGTAGAGGAGCATGTGTCCTTCTTACCGGTTGGAACAGCTTCTGGGTATATGCCCAGGATAGGTATTGCTGCATCTTCAAGTAGTACAATGTCCAATGTTCTGAGGAACCGCCAGACTGATTTCCAGAGTGGTTGTACAAGCTTGCAATGCCACCAGCAATGGAGGAGTGTTCCTCTTTCTTCACATCCTTGCCAACATCTGCTGTCACCTGAATTTTCAAACTTAGCCATTCTGACTGGTGTGAGGTGGAATCTCAGGGTTGTTTTGATTTGCATTTCCCTGATGATTAAGGATGTTGAACATTTTTTCAGGTGCTTGTCAGCCCTTCAGTATTCCTCACTTGGGAATTCATTGTTTAGCGCTGTACCACATTTTTAATGGGGTTACTTGAATTTCTGTGGTCCAGCTTCTTGAGCTCCTTATATATATTGGATATTAGTTTCCTATCAGATTTAGGATTAGAAGAAAATCCTTTCACAATCTGTTGGGACCCTTTTTTGTCTTATTGACAGTGTCTTTTGCCTTACAGAAATTTTGCAATTTTATGAGGTCCCATTTGTCAATTCTTGATCTTACTGCACAAGCCATTGATGTTCTGTTCAGGAATTGTTCCTTTTTGCCTATAACTTCGAGGCTTTTACCCACTTTCTCCTCTATAAAATTCAGTCTGGTTTTATGTGGAGTTCTTTGATATACTTAGACTTAAACTTTGTACAAGAAGATAAGAATGGATCAATTTGCATTCTTCTAAATGATAACCTACCCATTGTGCCAGCACCATTTCTTGAAAATGCTTTTTTTCCAATGGATGGTTTTAGCTCCCTTGTCAAAGTAAGTGACCATAGGTGTGTGAGTTCATTGCTGGGTCTTCAATTCTATTCCATTGATCTCCCTGTCTGTTGCTCTACTAGTACCATGCAGATTTTATCAGAATTGCTCTGCAGTACAGGTTGAGATCAGGCATGGTGATTCCACCAGAGTTTCTTTTATTTTTGAGAATAGTTTTTGCTATCTTAGTTTTTTTGTCATTCAAGATGAATATGCAAATAGACCTTTCTAACTCAGTGAAGAATTGATTTGGATTTTTGATGGGAATTGCATTGAATCTGTAGATTTCTGTTGGCAGGATAGCCATTTTTCTATATTAATCCTGCCAATCCATGAGCATGGGATATCTTTCCTTCTTCTGAGATCTTCAATTTCTTTCATCAGAGACTTGAAATTCTTGTCATACAGATCTTTCACTTCCTTAGAGTCACACCAAGGTATTTTATATTTTTTGTAACTATTGTGAAGGGTGTTGTTTCACTGATTTCTTTCTCAGCCTGTTTATCCTTTGAGTAGAGAAAGGCCACTGATTTGTTTGAGTTCATTTTATATACAGCTACTGCACTGAAGCCATTTATCAGGTTCAGGAATTCTCTGGTGGAATTTTTAGGGTCACTTATATATACAATCATATCATCTGCAAATAGTGATATTTTGACGTCTTTCCAATTTTTATCCCCTTGATCTCATTTTGTTGTAGTATTGCTCTGGCTAGGACTTCAAGTACTATATTGAATAGGTAGGGAGAAAGTGGGCAGCCTTGTCTATTCCCTTATTTTAGTGGGATTGCTTCCAGTTTCACTCCATTTGGTTTGATATTGGCTACTGGTTTGCTGTATATTGCTTTTATTTTGTTTAGTTATGGGCCTTCAATTCCTGATCTTTCTATGCCTTTTATCATGAAGGGTTGTTGGATTTTGTCAAATGCTTTCTCAGCACCTAATGATATTGTCATTTGATTTTTGTTTTTGAGTTTGTTTATGTAGTGGATTATTTTTTAAATTGTTGCTGTAGGTGTGATATGACACGGGCTAAATTGCAATAGTTTTGACCTGGCGCTGATTCCACTAGGGGTTGACAGAGGAAAATGGGATTAGAAAATTCTAAACAGGCATTTGTCTGCAATTTTCAAGAGCTGCTTCAGGCTAGAGGAGTAGGGATTGAAAAACAACTGTTAGAATATTTTCCAGAATACATTGATAGCTTTCCGTATATTAAACCATCCCTGCATCCCTGGGATGAAGCCTACTTGGTCTTGATGGATGATCGTTTTGATGTATTATTGGATACGGTTTTCGAGGATTTTATTGAGAATATTTTCATCGATATCCGTAAGGGAAATTGATCTGAAGTTTTCTTTCTTTGATGGATCTTTGTGTAGTTTAGTTATTAGAGTATTTGTGGCTTCATATAATGAATTGGGTAGAGTAACTTCTGTTTCTATTCTGTGGACTAGTATGAGGAGAGTTGGAATTAGGTCTTCTTTGAGGGTCTGATAGAACCTAAACGCATCTGGTCCTGGGCTTTTTTGTTTTTTTTGTTTTTTGTTTTTTTTTTTTTGTTTGTTTGTTTTTTTTTTTGTTTTTCTTTTTGTTTTTTTTTTTTTTTTGGTTGGGTGACTATTAATGACTGCTTCTATTTCTTTAGGGAAAATGGGACTGTTCATATCTTTAATCTGATCCTGATTTAACTTTGGCACCTTGTATCTGTCTGGGAATTTGTGCATTTCATCCACGTTTTCTAGTTTTGTTGAATATAGCCTTTTGTAGTAGGATCTGATGATGTTTTGGATTTCCTCAGGTTTTGTTGTTATGTCTCTGGTATCTGTCTGGGAAGTTGTCCATTTCATCCAGGTTTTCTAGTTTTGTTGAATATAGCCTTTTGTAGTAGGATCTGATGATGTTTTGGATTTTCTCAGGCTCTGTTGTTCTATCTCCCTTTTAATTTTTGATTTTGTTAATTAGGATACTGTCCCTGTGCCCTCTTCTTAGTCTGATTACGGGTTTATCTAACTTGTTGATTTTCTCAAAGAACCAGCTCCTGGTTTGGTTGATTCCTTGAATAGATCTTTTTGTTTCCACTTGGTTGATTTCTGCTCTATGTTTGAATATTTCCTACTGTCTACTCCTCTTGGGAGAATTTGCTTCCATTAATTCTAGAGCTTCTAGGTCTGTTGTCAGGCTGCTAGTGTGTGTTCCCTCTAGTTTCTTTTTGGAGGCATTCAGGGCTGTGAGTTTTCCTCTTAGGACTGCTTTCATTGTGTCCCATAAATTTGGGTATGTTGTGGCTTCATTTTCATTAAATGTTAAAAAGTCTTTAATCTCTTTATTTCTTCCTTGACCAAGATATCATTGAGTAGAGTGTTGTTCAGGCTCCACATGAATGTTGGTGTTCTCTTATTTATGTTTTTTCTGAAGATCAGCCTTAGTCCATGGTGATCTGATATGTTGAATGGGATAATTTCAATATTTTTGTATCTATTGATGCCTGTTTTTTGACCCATTATATGGTCAATTTTGGAGGAGGTACCATGAGGTGGTGAGAAGAAGTTACATCCTTTTGTTTTAGGATAAAATGTTGTGTAGATGTCTGTTAAATCCATTTGTATCATAACTTCTGTTAGTGTCCATGAGTCTCTGTTTAGTTTATGTTTCAAGGATCTGTCCATTGGTGAGAGTGGGGTGTTGAAGTCTCCCACTATTTTTTGTGTGAGGTACAATGTGTGCTTTGAGCTTTACTAAAGTTACTTTAATGAATGTGGCTGCCCTTGCATTTGGAGCATAGATATTTAGAACTGATAGTTCCTTTTGGAGGATTGTACCTTTATGAGTACGAAGCACCCCTACTTGTCTTTTTTGATAACTTTGGGTTGGAAGTCAATTTTATTCGATATTAGAATGGCTACTCCCACTTGTTTCTTCAGACCATTTGCATGGAAAATTGTTTTTCAGCCTTTTACTATGATGTAGAATCTGTCTTTCTTCTCGAGGTGGGTTATCTGCAAGCAGCAAAATGTTGGGTCCTGTTTGTGTAGTCAGTATATTAGTCTATGTCTTTTTATTGGGGAATTCAGTCCATTGATGTTAAGAGAAATTAAAGAAAAGTAGTTGTTGCTTCCTTTTTTTTGTTGTTGTTAAAGTTGGGATTCTGTTCTTGTGGCTGTCTTATTTTAGATTTGTTGAAGTATTACTTTCTTGCTTTTTCTCAGGTGTAGTGTCCATCTATGTGTTGGGGTTTTCCCTTTATTATCCTTTGAAGGGCTAGATTCATGGAAAGATATTGTGTGAATTTGTTTTTATCATGGAATACTTTGATTTCTCCATCTATTGTAATTGAGATTTTTGCTGGTGTATATTAGCCTGGGCTGGCATTTTTGTTCTCTTAGGGACAGTATAACATATGTCCAGGATCTTCTGGCTTTCATAGTCTCTGCTGATAAGTCTGGTGTTATTCTAATAGGTTTGCATTTATATGTTACTTGTGTGTTTTCCCTTTCTGCTTTTAATATTCTATCTTTATTTAGTGCATTTGTTGTTCTGATTATTATGTGTCAGGAGAAATTTCTTTTTTGGTTCAGCCTATTTGGAATTCTGTAGGCTTCTTGTATATTCATGGGAATTTCTTTCTTTAGGTATTGGAAACTTTCTTCTATACCTTTGTTGAAGATATTTGCTGGCCCTTTAAGTTGAGAATCTTCATTCTCATCTACTATTATCCATAGGTTTGGTCTTCTCATTGTGTCCTGGGTTTCCTGAATGTTTTGAGTTGGGATCTTTTTGCATTTTGCATTTTCTTTGATTGTTGTGTTCATGTTACCTATGGAATCTTCTGCATCTGAGATTCTCTCTTCCATCTCTTGTATTCTGTTGATGATGCTCACATCTGTGTTTCCTGATTTCTTTCCTAGGCTTTTTATCTCCAGAGTTGTTTCCCTTTAGGTTTTCTTCATTGTTTCTACTTCTATATTTAGATCTTGGATTTTTTTTAATTCAATTCCATCACCTGTTTGGTTGTGTTTTCCTGTAATTCTTTAAGGGATTTTTGTGTTTCTTCTACCAGTTTAGCAGTGTTTACCTGTAGTTCTTTAAGGACGTCTACTTGTTTAGCAATGTTCTCCTGTAATTCCTTGAGGGATTTCTGTGATTCCTCTTTAGGGGCTTCTACCTGTTTAGCAGTTTTCTCCTGTTATTTCTTGAGGGATTTCTGTGTTTCCTCTTTAAGGGCTTCTACCTGTTTAGCCGTGTTCTCCTGTATTTCTTTAAGTAAGTTATTAATGTACTTCTTAAAATCTTCTACCACCATCACGAGATATGATTTTAAATCAGAGTCTTGCTTGTCGGGTTTTTGGGGTATCCAGGACTTTCTGTGGTGGGCTTACTGGATTCTGATGATTCCCATTGTTCTTGGTTTCTGTTAGAAAGGTTTTTACCTTTTCCTCTCGACATCTGGTAATCTCTGGTGTTAATGTTGAAGCTGTCTCTGGCTGGAGCTTGGTCCTCCTGTGATTCTGTTAGCCTCTGTCAGTACTCCTGAGAATCCAACTCTCACCTGAGTCCCAGTCTCAGATTCTCTCTGCAGGCAAGTTCTCCACTTGCAGGCAGGTGTCCAGAAGTCTGGAGCTCTGATCCATCTCCTGAGTCCAGGTGTCAGAGCCCTCGCTGTAGGCAGAATCTCCTCTGACAAGGAAGGTGCCCAGGGGTCTGGTACTCAGCTCTGCCTCCTGGCTGAGAATGAAGGCCCGAAGAGACCCTTTCCAAGAAGCTCTGTTGCTTCTGTCGCCCACATGTCCTCCAGTGCTCAAGAGGTCTTGGGTGTGCTAGAGATCCTGCAGAGTGGAGAGTTCTCTGGGGCCCTCAACACCCTTGGATGTGTTCATGCAGAAGATGGTGTGGCTGGCCCCAACTGGAAAGAATCCCAGCCTCCTGTTGGGCAGGTTTCCTTTGTCCCTGTTCCTGCTGGCACACGACCCTTTTCGACTCTTTGGAGCTGATGTTGTGTTCCACTCAACTGTAGTCCAGAGGTCAAAGGTGTGCTATGAGTCCTGTGGCATGGAGAGTCCTCTGGGGCTCTTGGCACCCTCTGGTAGGTTCAGTCAGAAGATGGCAGGGCTGGCCTGACCTGAATGGATCCCAGCATCTGTTCAGATGGTGTTTCTTTGTCCCTGTTCCTGCTGGCACAAGACCCTCTGTGATTCTTTGGAGCTGATGTTGCATTCTACTCACCCATGATCCCAAGGTGATCCCGAGTTCCTGTGGCATGGAGAGTACTCTAGGGCCCTTGGCAGCCTCCGGCGGGTTCAGGTAGAAGATAGTGGGGCAGGATGACAGTTTTTGATCTTAGCCATTCCCACTGGTATGAGGTGGATTCACAGGGTTGTTTTGATTTGCATTTCTCTAATGACTACAGATGTTTCTTTAGGTGCTTCTTAGCCCTTCATGTTTCCTCAGTTGAGGAATCTGTTTAGCTTTGTTCATTATTTTTACTAGGGTTATTTGGTTCTCTGGAGTCTAACATCTTTTGTTCTTTATATATATAGAATCCAAATAACACTTGCAAGGAAGTTGTTTTTTTGCTCCCCAACAATGTCAAGCTTGGGCACATTCCCTCCAGCCTCACTATCAGGGTTCATGGGTATGGGTTTTCCTATTTTACCCCAATTTCAATGCTATATACATTGGGAAACATGGCTTTTGAGACACAGTGGCCCTCAGTATGTGAGTTTCACACATATTTAACCAATTACACACAGGAAATATCTGTAAGAAAATAAATCATCTGTATTGAATATTTCTTGACTTTTTTCTTTCATTCCCTAAATAATATGATACAACCATTTATATAGAATGTACATTTTATTATGTATTATAAACCTCCAAGAAGTGGTTTAGATTATGTGGTAGGATTGTGCAGGTTACAGGCAAATACTGTGGTATTATAGAAGGGACTTGACCACCTAGGGACTTTATTATTTCTAGAGATTTCTGAAGCCCACCCTTGAGAGGAACAAGTATATGATGTGGTCCTGAATTTGGGTTGAACAATATGAGATAGTAGCAAATAGTTGTTGCAACTCACAAAGATAATGCACATAGTGGCCTTCCAGTGGATAGATATGTGATGGAATTGAGCCTTTAGCATAAACAACTTTGCAATTCCCTTTAAGGCAGGTAGACCATGGTTCTCTAAATGCTGGAGAATCCTGTGGGAAGATCTTCAGAGGTAAGTGCTGGAGATGAGGCAGGGATGTATTGGGGAGGAAGCAAAGTCTCTTTTATTAAGGATTTCTTTCACTACTCTGCACACACCCTTGAGTTTGCTTCCTGCCAATCATCATCAATACAACTGATAGAGAAAATACATGGATCTGAACAGAAAAGTGAGTGAAGGTTAACATCACTTTTAAATAAAACTAAAGGAGCTAGAGAGATGGCTCAGCTGTTGAAAGCACTATTTCTTTTTCTAGAGGACTCACAGTGAATTCCCAGCACCCACATTGCAGGTAACAACTGTCTTTAACTCCAGTTTCAGGGAAACTAATGCCTCCTTCTGAGCTCTGCAGGCATAAGGCACAAGTGTGGGACCCATACATATATGTGAGCTAAGCATTTATATATACAATCTTTTTAAAAGTCTCACAAATTTTAGAATAAACTAAAGTAACCAAGATGAAAGCAGGAATCAAATTTTTTAAAATCTCTTTTTCCCTTCCTTCCTTCCTTCCTTCTTTTTTTTTAAAGTAGGGTATCACATATCCTAGAAGTTACTCAAAATCATTTTTTTTTCTAAAGATTTATTTTTATTCATGTGTATATGTGTGTTATTGTTTATATAAGTGTCACATAGGTACAGCTCTCCATGGTGACTAAAAGAGGGTGTCAGACCCATTGGAGCTATGGGCAGTTATGAGCTGCCCAATATGGGTGTGTGGGACTGAATTCTGGTACTCTAGAAGAGCAGCAAGCACTCTTTAATTACCCAGTGATCTCTCCAGTCCCTCAGACATACCATGCACTCAGAGTTAGCCTTTAATTTCTGATCCTCACACACCTACATCCAAAGATCTCCCTGTACCACCATGACCAGAAGGATGAAATCTCTTGAAAACCTGGAATAAGTTTGTTAATAACAGCACATGAGCAGGAGAGAGCTAAGTGTTCTAAATAAGTCAAGCATAAAGAAGAAAGTTAACATTACATTCTCCTTAAATATCAGAATACCATTTATGATACATTTATCCACTCTATATATGATATATATTTTGCCATATCCATATGATATCTCCATTCAATCACTAAAATGACATGTATGGTATGCATTTGTTTAAATATAGATCCTAGCATTTAAGTCTTTGATAAGTCACAATCCATATAAACACAGAGATTAGGTAAAGAGTATGGAACTAAAGTAGAGGGAAGAATATTCAAAGGAGGAAAAATAGAATTATAGACTTATGGGTGGGGATATATGGGGATTGGAAGTAAGACTAAATAAAGATGGGGAAGGAACAGGAAGTGCAGTCGAGTGCCTATGGCGAGGGAGAGTTATAACTAAGGACTATTTGTGGGTGGGTGTATGCAGTTAATGGATGTAAAGACTAAATAGAGATGGAGAAGGAAGAGGAAGGGCAGATAAATGCCTATGGAGAGGGAGAGTTATAACTAAGGGCCATTTGTTGGGTCTTATGAATCTTCAAAAAATATATATGCATATGTAAGAAATGTAAATGGAATCACCAAATAAAGAGTAAAATGAACCAACTGGACACCACTCAGTTATAAATGAATCCCCACTGGTTAGAATGGGTTACATATAAGTGAGTTTTTGGCCAAAAGGGACACACACAAACCCACAAACAAAGAATCCAGGCTATTGAAAATGCTGTTTATTTGTTTTCCACAAACCAATGGTAATTCCCTATTGGTGACAATAATGCCTACATAAACCTTTGAACCAAGAGAAATCAAGCTGGTGCTTAAATAGAGACCACACAAAATGACTAGTGCTGATGGTACTGGAAGGCACTCCTCAAGCTACCAATGGAGGAAGGTAAATATCAATCCAGCTACAAAAGTTTTAACCTTTAATAGAAAAGTGTCTGCCAGATATACTTGTATAATAGTTTCACAAAAGTTCTAAGAGCAACCAACAAAATTTTTTTCTTGATTTGAAGCCCAATCTGAAACCAAGAGAGGTATCTATACTCACGAGAACCTTTCTGTGTTTGCTTGCCTGTATCCTTCCTTTCCCTCCCTGCCTCCCCTATCTCCAAACAGGGACACAGACAACACAGGTCTTTTTACACTCTGCTTCTCCCTGTGAATAAAGAATTGGGAGACAAAGGTACAAAGGGCTCCAGACCAGGTAATTCATTGATATAAAGAGAGAAATATAACCTCTTGATACTTAGAGATGGCATAAAGATTTTCTCCTCTAATAATTCTTACAGGATACTCATATTTTGTCTAACGTGGGCACAAAAGGAATTGTGGGTTTAAATACTGGTTTGACAGGCTGCCTCTTATAAGCTGGTGTAGCACTTAAAGATGGGAAATTTCACCTGTGGTTTGGGACTAGCTAGGGAGTATTAGTCACTGACTCCAAGTAGTGAGAGCAGTTATAATCACCTGCTATGAATAGGTATTAATAATAAAGTCTGTGTCTCTAGGTAAAGAGCATAACAAATATTATAATAGGTATTAGTTAAATAGATGTCTGTGGCTCCTGGTAGAGAGCACAACAAATAGAAGGTTTAAATAAATGTCTGTAGCTCTTGGTAAAGAGCACAACAGAAAACAGAAAAGATAGCTGCTCTAGGAGGAAAGTGTATTATTCAAGGGAAATTTCACCTGTGGTTCAGAACTAGATATGGAACATTAGTCACTGACTCCAAGTAGAGCAGTGATAATCACCTGCTATGAACAGGTATTAATTAATAGAAGTCTGTAGCTCCAGGTAGAGAACATAACAGATAGCTGGTATAACAGGTATTAGTGGAAGGTTGAATTAATTCCTTTAAAGATGGTATAAAGATATACTGCTCTAATAAGTATTACAGGGTACTCATATTCTTTCTAACGTGGGTTTCTAGGAAATTTTGGGGTTAAATCCTGCTTATAAGCAAATATAGAAAGGAAGGAAAGGGGAAAAGGGAAAAGGGAAAAGGGAAAAGTGAAAAAAGGAAAAGGGAAAAGGGAAAGGGAAAGGGAAAGAAAAGAAAGGAAAGAAAGGGAAGAGGAAAGGAAAATGAAAAGGATAGGAAAGAGGAAATGAAAGGAAAGGAGAAAGGAAAGGGGAAAAGAAAGAAGACGAAAGAGGAAAGGAAAAGGAAAGAAAATAGAAGTGTGAATCATTTGTTTTAAAGATAGTATAATAAAGTTTGAAGGAGAGTCATATTCTGTCTAATGTGGGCTCCATGGGAATTTTGGGATAATATCCTGACATGACAAATTAGAAAGACCTAAATAGGCTTAAATGAGTGTGGTTTTGTGTATTGTGGTTGCTTTATTGTTCCTATGGGACAGAGGGCAACCTAAAGTTTTTCTTGGTTACCAGCTGAAGGACATGCTAATTTGTGGAACAGGTTTAGTCGTCTGTTTTCGGAAAAGGTGATGAAAGTACTTACACCTTCCAGAGTTATATGGATCAGATTTGGTAGAGGGAGACACCTAAGGTGTAGATTCCAGAGAATCAAATAACAAGTTTGTCTTAGTCAGGGTTTCTATTCCTGCACAAACCTCATGACCAAGAAGCAAGTTGGGGAGGAAAGGGTTTATTCAGCTTAAAATTCCATACTGCTGTTTATCACCAAGGAAATCAGGACTGGAACTCAAGCAGGTCAGGAAAAAGGAGCTGATGCAGAGGCCATGGTGGGATGTTCTTTACTGGCTTGCTTCCCCTGGCTTGCTCAGCCTGCTCTCTTATAGAACCCAAGACTAACAGCCCAGAGATGGTCCCACCGACAAGGGGCCTTTCCCCCTTGATCACTAATTGAGAAAATGCCTTACAGTTGTATCTCATGGAGGCATTTCCCCAACTGAAGCTCCTTTCTCTGTGATAACTCCAGCTCTGTCAAGTTGACACAAAACTAGCCAGCACAAAGTTCATCTTGATGATACTAAAATTTTGTTTTGAGATTTATATATTACAGAATATACAGCCTTGGTGAATTTCATCATCAGACATGCTGAACTGACCTCCCTGAACCCCTGTTGTCTTGGATGTTCATCTGTATCCAGTCAGGACACAGACATCAGTGATGAATACAATCATTGGTATGTCCTTCATAAGGTGAACTAACTCTCACATTTCCCTACTCTTCCCCCTACTTTCTAACATATCTCAACACCCATATTCAGCTTGAAGAAGTCATGAAGAGTTGTCATCCAAGTTCCCTAAGCTTCAGGTTTGGGGGTGGTTATTATAGGTTGTTTTAGATACTAAAAATTTTTAAGTTCAGGGCTTAGACCCAGTCCTTCTATTGCTGCTATTATAATCAGATCTGAGATGTTTAAGCAGGTGAGTTAAGGGCCAAATAGGAAATCCATGGTTATGAGGTTATTGTTTGGGTGTTTTCAGTTATTTTAATTAGTAATGGCTGAGATTAGTTAACAGACAACAGTCTAGATTACTTCACATAGATAGCTGGTTTTCAAAACTTCAGAAGTCCACAGAATGTGAGCTTTAATATTATTTATTCACATGTTGTTAATACAAGTCTGCTGCTGACAGCTTTCCCTTCTTTGATTCAAAGAAGAAACTGAATATCTTTGAGGTACTCCATTTGTGACAAAATAACCACTAGGCAAGAATTGCCTCATTTCATCTACAGATATAATACAGTTCAAAGAAAGGATACAATTACAGGTTAGGACAGCTTAATTCTGATGAGACAGAGTAGGCTAGTCCTTAATATTAATGTATCTGAAAGTCTGTCAGATGACCCTGGCCAGTAGGCTGAATACCGATGCTCCAATGTGTGGAAGTAAGGGACTATCCAGGTGATCAGTTGTCTCTATAAATTGGCTAAGTTTTGGAAGCTGTTTTAGGCTTCCTATATATTTTCAGTTAATATCAGTGTTTCTTGAATTTCTGATGGGGTTGAAAAACTACATAGTCTACTAGAGAACTGAGGCTTTTTACTTTAAGAGGAACAGATTTGAGAGGATGTTTTTCAGATGGCATTGTATCTAAAGCCCAGTGATAGCCAGGCGCAGAACCTGGCTTTACGTAAGGATAGATGACAGAGGTTCTATTTAATTAACAACCATAATGAACTGGGTGTTTGGTCTCTTGTAATTTATAAATAACAAAATAGTAATAGTTATGTTCTATTGTATCTGAGATAAAATAGTCTTTTAATTGGACAGAAAGGGGGAAACGTTGTGGGTAGCCATGGAGATAATTATATTTGATATTAACTCCATTCTCCTGTGAGTGGCTGCAAACAAGGAGTTAGTCAGCACTCAGGTCATTTCCTATAAACATGCTTCCCACCTTAATTTGTAAAATAAAGGAAAGCTGATGATTGGGCAGATAAAGGGAAGGTGGAGTGGAACTTGGGAGAGAGAAGAAGGAGAAAATGAAAGAGGGAGAGGATGCAGACGTGGAGGAAAACAAAGAAAAGCAGAGCAGAAGCCCATCGCCTGGGGAACTGCAAGTTCTAAGGGGTCTCATAAGCTGTGTAAGGTGATACCATAGTGGTAGATCTGTCCAATCTTGGTGCACAGCATGTAATCATATTAACTGAGTTGTGTTTTCATTGCTGGGGCATATTTGGGAGGAGATTTACCTCAACACCATGGTGTTACCACAATGCTGTTAAAAATGACTGCCTTGTTGTTTTCCTTATACTCGGTGGTCATCCTGATAGCTGAGGGTACCAGGCAAATGTCCAGTTCTGAAGGTTGTAATCCCCTAATGAAGCATAATGCAACTATAACCCTGTTTTCAGTGCCCATGATCTTATTTCTGACATATTTACACACTTGGTGAAAAAGCAAGCTTTAAGAATCACAAGCAATTTTACATGTATATTTTGATGGATAGAGCAAAGCATCAACCGCTTTACATATATACTCATATTTGATATGGAACACAGCTCCAATTTTAATTTTCTCACACTGCTTACTTATCTGTATAAAATCTTTCAGGTAGTATAAAATGCAAGGTGGTTACTTTTTGTTTTCTTCTCGTGAATAATTATGAGTATATGTAAGGAAAAGCATCTTCCAAATATATTTCCACAATGATCTGTTTATAAATTATGGATAAAAAAACAAATTTTCTCCTAGAATCCACATATATTTATATCTAAGCAACTTGTTATAGATTAACCATGTGTAAGCAAGCAAGGTAACTTTTTTTTTTCAGCCAGTTACTCTTACTGGTAGACTGCTATTTGCTGTTATAAAAAAAAAAAGGTCAATTACTTTATTATTTATCACAAAAATTAATGCTATAAAAATATTTTTATTAATTAGGCATTTTCCTAACTTAAATTTCAAATGCTATCCCAAAAGTGCCCCATACCCTCCCCACCAATCCCCTAACCACCCTTTTTGGCCCTGGCGTTCCCCTGTACTGGGGCATATAGAGTTTGCAAGCCCAATGGGCCTCTCTTTCCAGTGATGGCCAACTAGGCCATCTTTTGATACATATGCAGCAGGAGTCAAGAGCTCTGGGGTACTGGTTAGTTCATAATGTTGTTCCACGTATAGGGTTGCAGATCCCTTTAGTTCCTTGGGTGGTTTCTCTAGCACCTCCATTGGGGGCCCTGTGATCCATCCAATAGCTGACTGTGAGCATCCACTTATGTGTATCATCGATTGCCCCTGTCACTCATGGAATGTGTACACTTCAATTTTTATATGGTTCACCTCACCAAGAATCCATCAAAGCCCAATAGTTCAGAGGTAAAATGTACAGTCCTGAGAGCCCCTCTGCCATGTTTAATTTGTTTTTCTTTGTAGTAAAATTTAAAGTAAAGTAATTTCTCATATAATATTACCCTGCTTACTGTCCCCACAAATTTTACTCCCCACAGTTCTTTTTCCACTTCCCCTCGCTTCCAAATCTACTTCTTTTCTCTCATCATTCATCAAATGCCCCTCTCTTTCAACTATCTCTCCCTGCATTCCCTTCCTCAACGCCATCTCCCTCCACCATGTCACCTGATCTCTTTCTTGTCCACCTTTGTCCACTAATAAAACCATTCTATTTCCCCATACCATGGGCATCCATGGGTTTGTGCCAGTCCCTTCCTCTATATCTAACTTCCGTGAATCTACCAATTATATACTGGTCATCACTTATGTAATGTTGAATGTCTTAGTGTTTCTATTGCTGTCACAAAACACTATGACAAAAGAGCAAGTTGGGGAGGGTAGGACTTATTTGGGTTACACTTCTTCATTGTTGTTCATCATTGAAGACAGACAGAACAAGAACTGAAATGGGCCAGGAACCTGGAGGCTGGAACTGATACAAAGATCATGGATGGGTACAGTTTAGTGGCTGGTTCCACATGATTTGCTCTGTCTGCTTTCTCATAGATAACTCATAACCACAAGCACATTGATGGTAGTAAAAACAATGGACAGGATCCCTCCCCATCAAACACTTATTAAGAAAATGCCCTGCAGTCTTGCCTGAACAGCCTAATCTTATGGACATTTTATCAAATGAGGTTTCCTTCTCTCAGATGACTTTACTTTGTGGCAAGTTGACAAAAACAATACAGCCCAGTCAATATCAACATATAAATCAATACATAGCATATCTATCTTAATTGGACTAGGTTATTTTACTCAGGAAGATTTTTTTCTATTTCCATGCATTTGCCTGCAAATTCCTTATGTCAATTTTTTCATAACAGGTGAGTAATATTCCATTGTATAGATATACCACATTTTTACCAACTCTTCAGCTTATGGACATGCAGATTGTTTCCAGTTACTGACTATTATGAATACAGCAGCAATTAACATGGTTGAGCAAGTATCCTTATGGTAAGATGAAAGCATTTTGGTAATCTTTCCAAACTATCAGGTGTCTGTTATGTCCTGCTCTTGATTTCTGGTTTTAATAATTTGGTATTATTTCTTTGTCTTTTAGTTAATTTGGATAAGAGTTTTTGATCTTAGTGATCTTGTCAAAGAACCAATACTTATTTCATGGATTTTAAAAATATTTTTCTCTTTCTATTCTATTGATTTCCACCCCAAGTTTTGCTATTTCATGCCACCATTTCTTTTGGGTGTCATTTTTTTCTTTTTGTTCTAGAGCTTTTTTGGGTGTTCTTTTAAAGTGCTAATATGAAATTTCTCTAATATTTTATTGGATATTTTCTTTATATACATTTCAAATGGTATCCCCTTTACTGGTTCCCTCTCTGAAAAACACCCACCTCTTATCCTCTCTCCCCTTGCTTATCAACCCAGCCACTCCAGCTTCCTGGTCCTGGCATTCCCCCCACATTGAGTCATAGAACACTCATAGGACAAAGGGCCTCTCCCCACATTGATGTCTATCTAGGCCATTCTGTTCTGTATATGCAGCTGGAACCACGAGTCCCACCATATGTGCTCTTTGGTTGGTGGTTTAGTGCCTGGGAGCTCTGGGGGTACTGGCTAGTTCATTTTGTTGTTCCTATTATGGGTCATCAAACTCTTCAGCTCCTTAGGTCCTTTCTCTAGCTTCTTTAATGGGGACCCTATGTGCATGGCTGTGAGGATCCACTTATGTATTTGTTAGGTTCTGGCAGAGCCTGTCAGGAGAGAGCTATATCAGGCCCCTGTCAGTAAGCAGTTGTTGGCATCCACAACAGTGTCTGGGTTTAGTGATTGTATATGAGATGGTATATTAGTTAGGGTTTTATGGCTGTGAACATAAACCATGACCAAGGCAAGTCTTATAAAAAAACAACATTTAATTGGGGCTGGCTTATAGATTCAGAGGTTCAATTCATTACCATAAAGGTGGGAGCATGGCAGCATTCAGGCAGGCATGGTGCAGGAGGAGCTGAGAGTTCTACATCTTCATCCAAAGGCTACTAGTAGAAGACTGACTTCCAGGAAACTAAGGTGAGGATTTATGCCCAAAACCACAGTGACACACCCACTCCAACCAGGTCACACCTATTCCAACAAGGCCACACTTCCAAATGGTGCCACTCCCTGGTCCAAGAATATACAAACCATCACAGATGGATCCCCAGGTAAATCAGTCTCTGGATGGTCATTTCTTCAGTCTCCATTCCACATTTTGTCTCTGGAACTACTTCCATCGCTCTTTTGTTCCCAACTTCTAAGATTCATTGAAGTATCCATCAAATAACCGCATTAAAAATGGGGTTCAGAGCTAAACAAAGAAATCTCACCTGAGGAATACCGAATGGCAGAGAAGCACGTGATAAAATGTTCAACATCCTTAATCATCAAGGAAATGCAAATCAAAACAACCCTGAGATTCCACCTCACACCAGTCAGAATGGCTAAGATCAAAAATTCAGGTGACAGCAGATGCTGGTGAGGATGTGGAGAAAGAGGAACACTCCTCCATTGTTGGTGGGATTGTAAGCTTGTACAACCACTCTGGAAATCAGTCTGGCGGTTCCTCAGAAAATTGGACATAGTACTACCGGAGGATGCAGCAATACCTCTCCTGGACATATATCCAGAAGATGCTCCAACTGGTAAGAAGGACACATGCTCCACTATGTTCATAGCAGCCTTATTTATAATAGCCAGAAGCTGGAAATAACCCAGATGCCCCTCAACAGAGGAATGGATACAGAAAATGTGGTACATCTACACAATGGAGTACTACTCAGCTATTAAAAAGAATGAATTTATGAAATTCCTAGCCAAATGGATGGACCTGGAGGGCATCATCCTGAGTGAGGTAACACATTCACAAAGGAACTCACACAATATGTACTCACTGTTAAGTGGATATGAGCCCAAAACCTAGGATACCCAAGATATAAGATACAATTTCCTAAACACATGAAACTCAAGAAAAATGAAGACTGAAGTGTGGACACTATGCCCCTCCTTAGAAGTGGGAACAAAACACCCTTGGAAGGAGTTACAGAGACAAGGGTTGGAGCTGAGATGAAAGGATGGACCATGTAGAGACTGCCATATCCAGGGATCCACCCCATAATCAGCATCCAAACGCTGACAAAATTGCATACACTAGCAAGATTTTATCGAAAGGACCCAGATGTAGCTGTCTCTTGTGAGACTATGCCCGGGCCTAGCAAACACAGAAGTGGATGCTCACAGTCAGGTAATGGATGGATCACAGGGCTCCCAATGGAGGAGATAGAGAAAGTACCCAAGGAGCTAAAGGGATCTGCAACCCTATAGGTGGATCAACATTATGAACTAATCAGTACCCCGGAGCTCTTGACTCTAGCTGCATATGTATCAAAAGATGGCCTAGTCGGCCATCAATGGAAAGAGAGGCCCATTGGACACGCAAACTTTATATGCCCCATTACAGGAGAACGCCAGGGCCAAAAAGGGGGAGTGGGCGGGTAGGGGAGTGGGGCTGGGTGGGTATAGGGGACTTTTGGTATAGCATTGGAAATGTAAATGAGCTAAATACCTAATAAAAAATGGAAAAAGAAAAAGAGCAAACTATTACAGCCACTATGAAAATCAACATAATGGTTCCTCAGACTATGGGAAACTGTTTTGTCTCAAGATCCAGATATACCTATCTTGAGCATACACCCAGAATACTCTCCATATTACCACAAGGATACTTCCTTAATCATCTTCATTGCAGCTATACTCATAGTGGCCAGAAATTGTAAACAACCTAGATGTGCCTCAACTGAATAGTAAATAAAGAAAAAGTGGTGAATATACACAATGGAACACTATTCTGTGAGGAAAAAAAAGATACCATCCTTAAATTTGAAGACAAATGGATGGAAGTAGAAAAAAATTATACTGAATGAGGTAACCCAGACACAGGAAAACACACATGGAATGTACTCATTTATATTTGAACATTCGTTTTTCTTTAAAGGAAAATAATACTACAATCCTCAGATACAGCGAGCCTAAGCAAAACATGAAGAGCTCAAGGAGATGGAACTTATTGATCTCCTTAGGAAGGGAAACAAATTTTGTAGGTAGATTTGAGTCAGGTGCGGATGAAAACAGGAGGAATGAGTGAGTGCATGAGAAAGATGGAGGAACAGAGTACTAGGAGAGAAACTGATAAAAATAAAAGAAAAATGAACACCATTGAAATCATTTGACAGTAACAAAAAATGAAATGTCATTAAGGTACTTTGAAAACCAAAGGATACTTAATACTACTCTTACACTAATAAGCACTGATGGGAAAACAATTGAAGTAATATTTATCTAAATTTAATTTTTAATAAAGATATGTATCTTATGGTAGCAGGTTCCACGAATAAATAATAAAGCTTATATTGATAAAACCAAACCAACATAGCATATAATATTATATTCAACATGTACATTAAAACCACGAAAAGAACTTCATTGGTAAATAAAATATAAAAGTTTATATAATAAAGGAGTGGGGGTAGTGGAAGAATTGGCACAGTTACACACAAATGGGCAATTTAAACATCAGAGAGTAACTCTAAAGGGAGGGTGTTTATCTTGGTGGGCAGGACATCTGGCTAAGCTCAAACCATATCAGCAGGTGGTCCACTACTCATCTTGAGCTTGTCTGCAGGATTATCCTTGCATGCCTTTCTTACCTCAAAGGCTAGTTGGTTCCTGGGATGACTTTACAGCCTTTGTTCTTTGCTCTAAGCCCAAAAAGCCCTCCTAACTAGCAAGCTGCATGAGACATGGACCTTGAATAAACTTTCTGGGTAAGGCTTTAAAGTCTTGAATTTAGTTTTCTTTGTTTCAATAGGAACCAAATTTGAGATATTAACATAGTCTTTCCTTTTAGGGTTACATTATAATTGGCTATAAAGGAGTCTCCATTGTTCTGCACAACCTTGATAAAACATTTTACCATGAACAGATGAAACATTTTTTAATTACAATTATAAAAGAAGCAACAAATATATATATATATATATATATATATATATATATATATATATATATTTGTTTGGGGTGACCACAGAACAGTATTAAAGGATTGCCAGCATTAGGAAGGTTGAGGACAACTGCTATAAATGGTACAAATAAGCTACCAGATACAAGGTAATAACAAGTGAGTTTATAGTAACAGTCCTCTGAAAATACTACAGGCCTTGATACAATGGTCAAGATATGATTACATATTTACTAATAAACAGACTTGTTTTATCTAGTTGAAGTAAGACTACACAAACTAACATTTTCTGTACCTTGCCTTTTGTCTTGTTGAGAGTGTCCTTTGCCTTACAGAAGTTTTGCAGTTCCATGAGGTCCCATTTATGGATTGTTGGTCTTAGAGCCTCAGCTATTGGTGAGTTATATTCAGGAAATTTCTCACTATGCCAATGTATTCGAGTTTATTTTCCACTTTCTCTTCTAATAAATTCAGTGTATCTGATTTCATGTTGAGGTCCTTGATCCACTTGAATGTAAGCTTTGTGCATGGTGATAAATATGAATCAGTTTGCATTCTTCTACAGGCAGACTGCCAGTTAGACAAGCACCATTTGTTGATGCCTTATTTTTTTCCACTGTATGGTTTTAGCTTTTTTTGTCAAAGATCAAGTGTCCATAGGTGTATGTGTTTATTCCTAGGTTTTCGTTTTTTATCTCATTGATCAACCTGTCTGTCTCTGTACCAACTCCATGTGGGTTATTATTATTATTATTATTATTATTATTATTAATTTTTCTTAAGTGATTCTTCTAGATATTCTTTTATTGTTCAGAATTGTTTTGGCTATCCTGGTTTTTTGTTTTCCCATATGAAGTTGAAAATTGTTCTTTCCAAGTCTGTGAGGAATTTTATTGGAATAGTGATGGAAATTGTATTGAGTCTATACATTTTCAACCTAAAATTGTTCCTATGTAAAAGAAATGCAGGGGGAAATGAAGTAACAACTAAAGGAATGGCAGACCAGTGACCAGCCCAACTTGGGATCTATCCCATGGGCAGGTACCAAACCCTGACAGTATTAATGATGCTCTGTTGTACTTTCAGAGAGGAACCTAGCAGAGAGGAACCTGTCCTCTGAGATGCTATACCAACAACTGAATGAGACAGATGTAGATGCATATATCCAACTACTAGTCTGAGGTCAGAGACATGTATGGAAGATTTAGGGGGAGGAATGAAAAAACTGAAGGGGTTGGCAACATGGAAGACCAACAGTGTCAACTAATGTGTACCACTGGGAGCTCCCAAAGACTAGGTCACCAATCAAAGAGCAAATAAGTCTGGTCTGAGGCCACCAATATATATGTAGCAGTGGACTGCCTCGACTGGCCTTAGTGGGAGAGGTTCTGCCTAATCCTGTAAAGAGTTGCAGACCCAGGGAAGGGGGATGCCCATGGTGATACCCATCTCAGAGGCAAAGTGAGAGGGAATAAGGTGAAGAACTGTGCAAGGGGGTGCAGGAGCAGGACAGTATTTGAGATGTAAATAAAACAATGATAATGGTAATAATAATAATATGCTCTTTAAATAAAGATGAAAAATAACATTTTTCTGACTTCACTGGATCTCAGAACAAAGGAAAAAAAAGGATCAATGAAAAAAGAATATGAAAATATTATGGAAACATAGAAAGACAGACTATGTGTAAAAGAGAACTTGGTTGGCACAGCTGGAGACTTTGAAGTCTCAGTATATTTCTGCTGTGTCATACATGATCATTTCTGGGGGAATCTACTCTTCACCTTTATCCAACAGAGTCCTTTGAAAATATAAAAATTATGCCTTTTTAATAATAATAATCACATAACATATATGCACAGTGTGTATAAATAGAACCAATTGATATGAAATAATGATTATTAATTTTTAGGCAGATAAGGTAACAAAAGACCAAACAGTTAAAATAGTGTGTTCCTGGAGACATAAAAGCCTGAGTATCATTGGCCTTAGGAGGATTGCATCATAATACATTGTGACTGGTGCAAAAGCTAGAAGGGGAATTGGGGTTGGTATAAAATAAAAATAGAAGATAAAAAGATAGTAGGGGATAAAGACTGAGTATCCAAATACCACTCATGCATTTTTCTTACTGAGAGATTAGACCATGATTGATAGAGATTACACATGGATTGTCAATCTTTTCCAATTGTTAAAAAGCACCACAGAAAGACATAGGAATCAGTGGACTACTCATTGATAACTTGTGAGTTTGGAGATTTGATGGAATTCACTTTGGGAGTTGAATGTGTAGTGTGCACATGCTAAGTGTATAGTTCCATGAGAGAGATAAACAAATAATGCAAGAATAAAGCCAAAGCTCCTGAACAACAAACTATATTAACTATTCTGCTTCTAAGTAACTAACAAAATACACAGGCTGGATCTAGGCCTCTCAGCTCAAAGGTAATAGATGTACAGCTTGGTCGTCATGCGGGTCCTGAAGAACTAGAGTGGGGGATATCTCAAAAGAAACAATTTGAAAATTCATTGGGAATAACAAAAAGCCTAGGATAGTGTAAACTATTCTCAACAATAAAAGAACTTCTGGTGGAACCACATTCCCTGACCTCAAGTTTTATTACAGAGCAATTGTAATTAAAAAAAAAAAAAACTGCATGGTATTGGTACAGAGACAGGCATGTAGACCAGTGGAATGGGATTGAAGAACTAGAAATGAGTCAACACACATATGTTCACGTGTTCTTTGACAAGGGAGCTAAAAATAATCCAGTAGAAAAAAGACAGCATTTTCAACAGATGGTGCTGTTTCAAGTAGAAGTTAGCTTGTAGAAAAATGCAAATTGATCCATTCTTGCCTCCTCGTACAAAGCTCAATTCCAAATGGATCAAGGACCTCCTCATAAAACCAGATACATTGAAACTAATAGAAAAGTAAGTGGGGAAGAGTCTTGGGCACTTGGGCACAGGGGAAAATTTCCTGAACAACAAGAGTTAACAAATGGGACCTCATAAAATTGCAAAGCTTCTGTAAGGCAAAGGACACTGTCAATAGGACAAAATGGAAACCAACAGAATGGGAAAAAAATTTAACAATTCTACATCAAATAGAAACCTAAAATCCAGTATATACAAAGAACTGAAAAAGTTAGATGCCAGACAAAAAATGACCCTATTAAAAATGGGGTACAGAGCTAAACAAAGAATTCTCAACTAGGGAATATCTAGTGGCTGAGAAGCACCTAAAGAAATGTTCAACATCATTAGTCATCAAGGAAATGGAAATCAAAACAACCCTGATATTCCACCTCACACCATTCAGAATGGCTAAGATCAAAAACTCAGGTGACAGCAGATGCTGGCAAGGATGTGGAGAAAGAGGAATACTCCTCCATTGCTGGTGGGGCTGCAAGCTGGTACAACCATTCTGGGAATCATTTTGGTGGTTCCTCAGAAAATTGGACACAGTACTACCTAAGGACCCAGCTATACCACTCCTAGGCATGAACCCAGAAGATGTTCCAATTTGTAATAAGGTCACATGCTCCACTATGTTCATAGCTGTCTTATTTATAATAGCCAGAAACTGGAAAGAACCCAGATGTCCTTCAACAGAGGAATGGATAAAGAAAATGTGGTATATTTATACAATAGAATACTACTCAACTATTAAAAATTAATTTATTAAATTCTTAGGCAAATGGATGTCTCTGGAGGATAACACCTTGAGGGAGGTAACCCAATCACAAAACACATGATATGCACTCACTGATGAGTAGACATTAGCCCAGAAGTTCGGAATGCCCATGAAAAAATTCACAGACCACATAGGTGTAGATGAGAATGAAGAATTTCAACTTAAAGGTCCAGGAAATATCATCAAAAAATATATAAGAAAACTTCCCATACCTTAAGAAAGAGATGGCCATGACCATACACGAAGCATATAAAACTCCAAATAGACTAGACCAGAAAAGAAATTCCTCCTGACACATAATAATCAGAACAACAAATGCACTAAATAAAGAAAGAATATCAAAAGCAGTAAGGGGAAAAGCTCAAGTAACATATACAGGCAGAACTATTAGAATTACTCCAGACTTCTAACCAGAGACTGTGAGAGCCAGAAGATCATGGACAGATGTTATACAGACACAAAGAGAACACAAATTTTAGCCTAGGCTAATGTACCCAGCAAAACAATCAATTACCATAGATGGATTAACCCAAGTATTCCATGACAAAAACAATTTCACACAATATCTTTCCACGAATCTAGTCCTTCAAAGGATATTAATGGGAAAACACCAACACAAAGATGGAAACTACACCCTAGAAAAAGCAAGAAAGTAATCCTTCAACAAACCTAAAAGAAGACAGCCGCAAGAACAAAATCGCAACTTTAACAACAATAATAACAGGAAGCAACAATTACTTTTCCTTAATTTCTCTTAGCATCAATGGACTCACTTCCCCAATAAAGGACATAGACTAATAGACTGGCTACAAAAACAGGACCCAACATTTTGCTGCTTGCAGTAAACCCACCTCAGGGACAAAGACAGACAGTAATTCAGAGTAAAAGGCTGGAAAATAATTTTCTAAGCAAATGGTCCCAAGAAACAAGATGGAGTAGCCATTCTAATATGGAATAATATTGACTTCCAACCCAAAGTTATCAAAAAAGACAAGGTGGTGGGAATCACTCTCACAAAAGATAAAATCTACCAAGATGAAATCTCAATTTTAAACTTCTATGCTCCAAATGCAAAGGCATCCACATTCATAAAAGAAATTTTAGTAAAGCTCAAAACACACATTGCACTACACACTATAATAGTGGAAGACTTCAACAACCCTCTCTCATCAATGGGCAGATTCTGGAAACAAAACCTAAACAGACACACAATAAAAGTAACAGAAATTATGAAACAAATGGATTTAGTTAATGTCTATAGAACATTGTATCATAAACCAAAAGGATATCCCTTCTTCTCAGCACCTCATGATGCCTTCTCCAAAATTGACCATATAATCAATAACAAAACATGCATCAACAGATATAAAAATATTGAAATAATCACATGCATCCTATCAGATCACCAAAGACTAAGGCTGATCTTCAATAAAAATATAAATAATAGAAAACTCACATACACGTGGAAGGTGAACAACAATCTACTCTATGATCACTCTGTCAAGTAAGAAATAAAGAAAGAAATTAAAGACATTTTAGAGTTTAATGAAAATGAAGCTACAACATACCCAAACTTATGGGAAACAATGAAAGCAGTCCTAAGAGGAGAACTCATAGCTTTGAATGCCTCTAAAAAGAAAGTGGAGAGAGGATACAGGAGCAGCTTGACAGCACAACTAAAAGCTCTAGAACAAAAGGAAGCAAATTCTCCCAAGAGGAATAGAAGGCAGGAAACAATCAAACTCAGGACTGAAATCAACCAAGAAGAACAAAACGAACTATAAAAAGAATCAACCAAACCAGGAGCGGGTTGTTTGAGAAAATCAACATGATAGACAAACCCTTAGCTAGACTAACTACAGGGCACAGGGACAGTATCCAAATTATCAAAACCAGAAATGAAAAGGGAGACATACCAAAAGAAATTTAGGAAATGCAAAAAAAATCATCAGATCCTACTACAAAAGCCTATACTCAACAAAACTGGAAAATCTGGATGACTTGTACAATTATCTAGACAGATATCAGGTACCAAATTAAAACCAGGATCAGATAAACCATGGATGGACCTGGAGGACATCATCATGAGTGAGGTAACCCAATCATAAAGAAGTCACTTGAAATGCACTCACTGATAAGTGGATATTAGCCCAGAAACTTACAATACCCAATATACAATTTGGAAAAAAAAAACACACACACACACACACACACACAAGAAAATCAAGAAGGAAAACAACGCATGGACACTTCATACTACCTTAGAATAGGGAACAAAATACCCATGGAAGGAGTTACAGAGACAAATTTTGGAGCTAAGTCGAAAGGATGGACCATCCAGAGATTACCCCACCCGGGCATCCATTCCATAATTAGCCACCAAATGCAGACACTATTGCACATGCCAGCAAGATGTTGCTGAACAGACTCTGATATAGCTGTCTTGTGTGAGGATATGCCAGTGCCTGGCAAATACAGAAGTGGATGCTCAATGTCATCTATTGGATGGAACACAGGGTCCTAATGGAGGAGCTAGAGAAAGTATTCAAGGAGCAGAAGGGGTCTGCAACCCTATAGGTGGAACAACAATATGAACTAACCAGTATCCCCAGAGCTTGTTTCTCTAGCTTCATATGTAGCAGAAGATGGCCTAGTCAGCCATCACTGGGAAGAGAGGCCCGTTGGTCTTGCCAACTTTATATGCTGCAGTACAGGGGAGTGCCAGAGCCAAGAAATATGAGTGGATGGGTAAGGGAGCAGGACGGGGAGGGGGAGGGTATAGGGGACTTTCAGGATAGCATTTGAAATGTAATGAAAAAAATATCTAGTAAAAAAATTGAAAACAAACAAAAAACAAAGAAAAGGAATACACCTTACAAGGAAGTTGTACAAGGCGTGAAATAGGACAAAAGGAGTTATAGAGAAATATGCAAATTAAAAAATATCAGTGGGTTTTGTGTGTGTGTGTGTGTGTGTGTGTGTGTGTGTGTGTGTGTGTGTTAGGTCAACATTAATTTAAACACACCAGATGCATGCCTGGTACCTGAAGAAACCATAGGAATGCAAATAAGTGCACAAAACAGTGTTTGGAAAAATGACTCTTCTGTTAAAACCACCTGTTCTATGCAGATGACCAGGCACAAAACACCCACATCGTGGCTCACAATTTATGAACAGCTAAAGTTTCAGAGAATCAGTGCACACTTCCAGCCTCTGTAGGCAACAGAGGCATAAGTGAGAGAGAGGGCCAGAAGGGTCTAGCACGTTCTTGTAATCAAGGTCAGTACTAGGAAGGTGGAGACAGGAGGGTACCAGGGGATATAGGGGATCTGGATGCTCCCTTCTGATCTCTTAGGACAGAATAAACTCTTGTGGTGTGCGTATGTACATTCAGAAAGAGTCCACACACATTCAATGTTACGCACATGAATAAATACAAACCAAAATTGCATGCAAGGGCCTCTACTGTTGAAATAAAGTAGTGCCGTTTGCAGTGTTTCATATGTTTCACATTTGTTCAAGTTTTTCAAGTATGTAAGGGCTTATAAACCTAGAAATTGTCTTAAAGCCAGTAGTAGCTCATTCCCACCTTCTGAAAACTCCCTTTGAAGCGATGGTGCCTGGTACTCCATGTACGCACGAGGAGGATATATTCAGCCAATCAGCACAGACCTGATTTCTCCAGCTTGCATCACAAAGGGTCCTCAGAATCCTCAGTCCAGGCATCTCTGCTGACAACGGTTTTTTACCATTGAGGAGTTGAGCACGGAAGGGTGCAGTTGTGAAGGTGTTCACCTCTGAGATAACCTTTAAGTGATAATCGGCTCTGCTCAGGGTTGTTGGACAGTTAACCGAGGTATGACAGGGTGGGGCATATCAGGCCCAGGTGGCCACTAGGTGAGGAAATGCCTCATGATCGCCATTTCCTATGGCTTCTGATTGTTAACTGAAGGTGGAGGACCATATTCATGGCAGAGGATTGAACAGGTCAGGGCCTTAGAAGATTGTGAACCCTTGGAGGACACTATCATAGGGCCTTGGGATAGGATCAGAGAGCTGGCTGCAGGATTGTGGGTCGGGGGAGCATGGGGCTGTGAGTGAGGAGCCTTGGCGCTTGTCCTGTGTGCTGTAAGGAGCCTTAGGGTCCAACTTGGCGCTTGCCCTGTGTGCTGTCCGGGATCCATTAGAAACACACTGAGGATTCCTCCCTCTTCATTGTCTTCTCTACGGTGTGTTCCTTTGGTATAGACTGTATGGACATTGCAGAGAGGGGAGTGACGTAGGAAGAATGAATGAAAAGAAGAAGAGGAGACATTACAAGAGATTAATACGTAATCTGGGAAGGATTCTGAACAGGGATCCTCCTGTCTAATCGCCCATGTATTGGGATTAAAGACTTGGACCACCAAGTTCAGCTTTTTCTCTCAGTTTTAGTTCTGTAGGATGGGATCTTCCTTTGTAGCTCAGACTGGTCTGGCTTGGGCTGGCCTTTAACTTACAATCTTCAGATGTTTGAAATCCTCGGCTTCCCCCAATCCCAAATTTCTCCAATATAAGAATTTTCTGTGTGGGTAGTGGTGGTGAGTGTTTGTTGTAGACTGAGCATTGGGTCTTCTTGACATGAATATATAGTTACTATGTTCATCATCTTTCTGGATGTACTATGAATTTACTTTAAAACTGAGATATACTGAAAATCGGAATTGCTGATGTTTTGTTTAAAAAGAATCTTTGGGAGATAGTACCAAAATTCAGATGCCTCAAAGTTTAAATGCAAACACATTTTGCTCATCATTTTTGGTGAGAAAGGGAGGACTCACGTATTAAAGGCTGGCCTGTTTTTGCCTTTTTTAAACTGAGAAATGGCAGATTGTTAACTTGGGTTCTAAAGAAGGATTTAAAATAAGTAAGTTAAAGAAGATTTTAAAACAAAGTTGGGAGGGAGAGGGACATGATAAATGGGATACATGAAGGAAATTGTAAGGGGAAGCACATATATATATGTGTGTATGTGTGTGTGTGTGTGTGTGTGTGTGTGTGTGTATACATATACACATACATATACACATACACACACACACATACACATGTACACGTGTGACCTTATTGAATATGTATGCAAAACTCTCTGATAAAGACAAATTATTAAAAATATAAGTGTTAAAAAACAAAAGAAACAATCTTTCAATGAGCTAAGATAATTATATAATTATTTGACTTTTTGACATTTTTAACTATTTAAATGATACCTTTGGATTTAGATAACTACATTTTTTTCTTTTTTCCTTTTTATTTTTATTTTTTAACTAAGAAGACAACTGAGCACTTAAGAGAAAAATGTCTATTAAGAAACTGTGGGTGATACCAAAGGATGGTTACTTATTACTTCTTGACTTTGATTCAGATGAAGAAGAAGAGCAGGCTCATTCTGAAGGTATCCAGTCTTCAGTATTGATTGTTTCCTGAAGTTCATTAGACCTTTCCCAACTCACCTGCAATGGAAGAAGTCTTTTCTAAGTTTTCATATACTTCATTTCTAATTTTACCTATATCTATATATTCCTATACCTGAGTTTTAGCAGTGCATATACCTACTCTTGGCACTGTAGACATAATATGTTGAGAAACGATAACTTGCTATGATTTTACCCCAGAAAAATACATGAACGTTGTTCCTATATGTTAGGAAAACATAAATTTATTTCATAATACCTGCAAATAAATTATTTCATTCCTTTTTTCTATTGTATATTTTCTTTATTTACATTTCAAATATTATCCCCTTTTCTATTTCCCCTCTGCAAATCCCCTCTCCTCTCACCTCTCCCCCTGCCCCCAAAACACCCACCCCCAATTCCTGGCCCAGGCATTCCTTAATACTGGGGCATAGGACCTTTACAGTACCAAGGGTCTCTCCTCCCGTTGATGACATACTAGGCCATCCTCTCCTACATATGCAGCTGGAGCCATAAGTCCCACCATCTGTTTTATTTGATTGGTGCTTTAGTCCCAGGGAACTCTGGGGGTACTGGTTAGTTCATATTGTTCATCCTCCTATGGGGCTGCAAACCCTTTATGCTCCTTGGGTACTTTCTCTAGCTCCATCATTGGAGACCCTGTGCTCAGTACAATGGATGTCTGTGAGCATTCACTTCTGTATTTGTTAGGCACTGACAGATCCTCTCAGGAGACAGCTATATCAGTCTCCTGTCCCCAAGCTCTTGTTGGCATCTGCCATAGTGTCTGGGTTTGTTGGTTATTTATTGGATTGATCCCTGAGTGAGGCAGTCTCTGGATTCATTCAGTCTCAGCTGCAAACTTTCTCTCTATAACTCCTTCCATGGGCATTTTGTTTCCCATTCTAAGAAGGAATGACGTATCCACACTTTGGTCTTCCTTCTTCTTCAGTTTCATGGGTTTTGCAGATTGTATCTTGGTTATTCTGAGCTTCTGGGATAATATCCACTTATCAGTGAATGCATATCATGTGTGTTCTTTTGTGATTGGGTTATCTCCCTTAGGAAGATATCATCCAGATCCATCCATTTGTCTAAGAATTTCATGAATTCATTGTTTTTAATAGCTGTGTAGTATTTCATTATGTAAATGTACCACATTTTCTGTATCCATTCCACTGAAGAGGGACATCTGGGTTGTTTTCAGCTTCTTGCTATTATAAATAAGGATGAACATAGTGAAGAATGTCATTATTACAAGTTGGAATATCTTCTGAGAATATGCCCAGGAGGAGTATTGCTGGATCTTCCAGTAGAAATATGACCAATTTTCTGAGGAAACACCCGACTG
Organism: Mus musculus; assembly: GCF_000001635.26. Taxonomy (NCBI): domain Eukaryota; kingdom Metazoa; phylum Chordata; class Mammalia; order Rodentia; family Muridae; genus Mus; species Mus musculus. The sequence continues at coordinate 25,567,361 of NC_000086.7, read as the reverse complement.
ACTTCCAGAGTGGTTTTACCAGCTTGCAATTTCACCAGCAATGGAGGAGTGCTACTATTTCACCACATTCTCGCCAGCATCTGCTGTCATCTGAGTTTTAGATCTGAGCCATTCTGACTGGTATGAGGTGGAATCTCAGGTTTATTTTGACATGCACTTTCCTGATAATTAAGGATGATGAACATTTTTTAGGTGCTTCTCAGCCATTCGGTTTTCCTTAGTTGAGAATTCTTTGTTTATCTCTGTCCCCATTTTTTAATGGGGTTATTTGATTTTCTGGAGTCCAGATTCTTGAGCTCTTTATATATATTGGATATTAGTCCCCATCTGATTTAGGATTGGTAAAGATTTTTTCCCATCTATTGGTTGCTGTTTTGTCCTATCGACAGTGTCCATTGACTTATAGAAGCTTTGCAATTTTATAAGGTCACATTTGTCTATTCTTAATCTTACAGCACAAGCCATTGCTGTTCTGTTCAGGAATTTTTCCCCGGTGCCCATGTCTTCAAGGCTCTTCCCTACTTCCTCCTCTATAAGTTTCAGTGTCTCTGGTTTTATGTGGAGTTCCTTGATCTACCTAGACTTGAGCATTGTACAATGAGATGAAAATAGATCAATTTGCATTCTTCTACATGCTAACTGCCAATTGAGCCAGAACCATTTGTTGAAAATGTTGTCTTTTTTTCCACTGGATGGTTTTTGCTCCTTTGTCAATGATCAAGTGACAATAGGTGTGTGGGTTCATTTCTGTGTCTTCAGTTCTATTCCATTTATCTACCTGTCTATCAGTATACCTGTACCATGCAGTTTTTATCACAATTGCTCTATAGTAAAGCTTGAGATCAGGCACGGTGGTTCCAGGAGAGATTCTTTTATTGTTGAGAATAGTTTTTGTATCCTAGGTTTTGTTCTTATTCCAGATGAATTTGCAAATAGCCCTTTCTAACTCAGTTAAGAATTGTGTTGGAATTTTCGTGGGGATTGCATTACATCTTTACATTGCTTTCGGCAAGATAGCCATTTTTACTACATTAATCCTGACAATCAATGAGCATGGGAAATCTTTCCAACTTCTGAGATTTTCTTTGATTTTTCTTCAGAGACTTGACATTTTTATCATACAGATCCTTCTTTCACTTACTCAGTTAGAGTCACACCAACGTATTTTATATTATTTGTGACTATTGTGAAGGGTGTTGTTTCCCTAATTTCTATTTCATCCTGTTTATTCTTTTTGTAGAGAAAGGCCACTGATATGTTTGAGTTAATTTTGTATTCAGCTACTGCACTGAAGCTGTGTATCAGATTTAGGATTTCTCTGGTGTAAATTTTGGGGTCACTTATATATACTATCATATCTTCTGGAAATAGTGAGATTTTGCCTTCTTCCTTTCCAATTTGTATTCATTTGTTCTCTTTTTGTTGTCTAATTGCTCTGACTAGGACTTCAAGTACTATGTTGAATAGGTAGGGAGAAAGTGGGCAGCCTTGTTTAGTCCCTGATTTTAGCGGGATTGCCTCCAGTTTCTCACCATTTATTTTGATGTTGGCTACTGGTTTGCTGTCTACTGCTTTTATTATGTTTAGGTATAGGCTTTGAATTCCTGATCTATCCTGGACTTTTACTATGAATGGGTACTGTATTTTGTCAAATGTTTTCTAAGCATCTAATGAAATGATCATGTGATTTTTGTCTTTGAGTTTGTTTCTATAGTGGATTAAGTTGATGGATTTCTGTATATTAAACCATCCCTCATCACAGGGATCAAGTGTACTTGATCATGATGGATGATCATTTTTATGTATTCTTGGATTCAGTTTGCAAGGCTTTTATTGAATATTTTTGCATCAATTATCATAAGGGAAATTGGTCTGAAGTTTCCTTTCTTCATTGGGTCTTTGTATGGTTTGAGTATAATTGTAATTCTGGCTTTATAGAACAAATTGAATAATGTTCCTTCTCTTTAGATTTTGCATAATGGTTTGAAGAGTATTGGTATTATGTCTTCATGAAGATCTGATAGAATTCTGTACTAAACCCATCAGATCCTGGGCTTTTTTTTTTTGGGAGACTATTAATGACTGCTTCTATTTCTTTAGAGGTTATGGGAGTATTTTTACGGTTTATCTGATCCTGAATTATATTTGGTACCTGATATCTGTCTAGAAAAGTGTTCATTTCATCCAGATTTTCTAGTATTGTTGAGTATAGGTTTTTGTAGTAGGATCTGATGATGTTTTTTTTTGGATTTCCTAAGTTTCTGTTGTTATGTCTCCCTTTTCATTTCTGGTTTTGTTAATTAGGATGCTGTCCCTGTGCCCTTTAGGGATTCTGGCTAAGGGTTTACCTATCATGTTGATTTTCTCAAACAACCAGCTCCTGGTTTGGTTGATTCTTTTTATAGTTCCTTTCTTTTTTTTTTTTTTTTGTGTGTGTGTTTGAGTCCACTGATATTAAGAGATATTAAGGAAAAGTCGTTGTTGGTTCCTGTTATATTTGTTTTTAGAGATGGAATTTTGTTCATGTGGCCATCTTCTTTTGGGTTTGCTGCAAGATTACTTTCTTGCTTTTTCTAGAATGTAATTTCCCTCCTTGTTTTGGTGTTTTCCCTTCATTATCCTTTGAAGGGCATGATTTGTTGGAAGATATTGTGTAATTTTGGTTTTGTCATAGAATACCTTGGTTTCGCCATCTATGGTAAAAGAGTTTTACTGTGTATAGCAGCCTTGGCTGGCATTTGTGCTCTCTTAGGGTCTGTATGACAATTGTCCTGGATCGTCTGGCTTTCATAGTCTCTGGGGAGAAGTTAGGTGAAATTCTGATAGGTCTGCCTTTATATGTTACTTGAACTGTTTTCCCTTACTGCTTTTAATATTCTCTTTTTTGTGTGCATCTGGTGTTTTGATTATTATGTGATGGCAGGAATGTCTTTTGTGGTCTAAAGTATTTGGGGATCTGTAGGCTTCTTTTATGTTCATGGGCATCTCTTTCTTTAGGTTAGTGAAGTTTTCTTCTATAATTTTGTTGAAGATATTCACTGGCCCTTTAAGTCTGAAACCTTACCTCTCACCTATACCTATTATCCTTAAGTTTTGATTTCTCATTGTATCCTCAATATCCTTTATGTAATTATTTCATTTATAAAAGCTGTTTGAAAAACTCACGTGGGCAGTTTTTCCAGAGAAATGCAAATTGAAAATACTTTATTAACTATTACTTATATACATACTTTCAAATGTTTCCATTTTCTATTGTCAATATAGTAAAGAGGCCAGCATTTGGCAAACATGAGAATATGCCACCTCACGTAGAAGCAGATGAAGATATAAGGTAATATTTTCAATTTTTCCCAGTTCAATAGAGTACTTCAAAAGTAGTGTTTGTGATCCCTTCACTGGAGGAGTAGATTCAGGAAAATCAACAATTCATGGACAGATGCAGCTATATATTGAGTTCAAGCCCAGCTTGGGGTCCTTAAGTCCTTGTCATCAGAAACACATAGCAACTAGGACAATATACCCACCTGCATGGGATCTTCCCAGATATACACACAAACAAAAGGAGAAACAAAATAAAAATAAGAGGGGGACCATCTGGGAAGAAGAAGGGTCTCAGCAAGTGTGGGAGAGTTATGAATAAACTACTGTGTGTTGTAAATGTATGAATTGTTAAAAGTAAATAATTCAGGTTCACTTTGGTTGTCTGGCATGTATTTTATATGCATATGACATTTGTTCCAAACCAAACATTATATATTTATTCTAAATAATTAAAAGAAGTTCCTGTGTAAAGTTTTGTGTGTGCTAGGCAAATGCTCTACCAGTCCACTATATTTCTAGCTTTAAAATTTTATTGTCCTTTCTTCACAGAGATGAACAAGACAGTATGTTGGATAAATCTGGCGGTAGGAGTTTTTGGAGATATTTGCCTGTTGTTTGAAGAGGACATGAGATGGCATCAGATCTCTATAAACCCTACAGCATGAGAGGATAATTTTAGGTTTCACAGTAATTGTAGTTTTCTTTAAAACACATACAGATGACTACTCACCCAACATTCAGAAACAAAGATTAGCTGAAGGTGTACCTCAGTGGTACAGCACCATGAAAAAGCTATGAGTTTCATCTTCAGGGGTGAAAAAAACAAAACAAAACAAAACCCAACCAACACATGAAATTAACAAAACACCTACCAAACAAATAAAACACAGCAATAAGCCTCGCAAATGAAATGTTAGTTTTCCCAGTTTGCCAAATTAACTGTAAAGTGAGCAAGAAATGCAATAGGCTATTATAAGGAAACAAACAAAACCAGCATTAAGCATTTTAGGAACCTAAATTTAGGCATGATTAGAAAAATACACCCCCCCCCCAAAAAAAAAGACAGTGGCTACAGCAACATAACAAACCTTGCAGAGGGGCTAGAATTATGGCTTACTTGGTAAAGTGCTTTCCTTGAAAATATATGGACTTAAGGTGGAGGCCTAGAATCCACTTTAAAAATGCAGGCTGCAGTCCAGTGCTGAGTAGGTAGAGATAGCTAGCTGGCTAGCCAGGCTAGTGACGTTGGTGAGCTGCAGATTCAGAAAGACCCTGTCTCTGAAGATTTAAGTTGGATCAGGCAGTGGTGGCGCATGCCTTTAATCCCAGCGTTTGGGAGGCAGAAGCAGGGGGATTTCTATGTTTGAGGCAACTCTGGTCTGCAGGTTGAGTTCCAGAACAACCAGGGCTATACAGAGAAACCCTGTCTGGAAAAACAAACAAACAAAAAATGTAAGTTGGAATATGATTGAGAATACAGCCTTCTTCTGCACACATATACTGAAATGTATACACATCATTTTTGCTGAATCTCTTTTTTGATTTACAGAATCCTTTAAAATTATGTTTTTTTTTTCTTTTTCTGGAAATAGACAATATTAGGAAAGTGTCATATTTCTATAATCTCCACTGTATATTAAAAATAAACAACTATGGAGAGAAATGATCCAGCATACCTTAAAACACACACAGGACAGGGATGGAAAGATAGCTTTCAAATTAAGACCACTTGTTGCTCGAAAACCAAGGTTTAGTTCCTAGGACCCATATAATGGCTCACAACCATTTGTAATTCTAGATCCAGGGGAATTGGCATCCTATTCTAGTTTCTATGAGCACCAGACATGCATGTTGAACAAATACAAACATGCAAAAGCACGTTAGTTAAATAAATAAAACAAATCCGAAATACACATAACTAGCCCCTTCAACTGAAACAAAGTAGGAGAGTCTTCTTTGGGGTTCATTTTATTTTAACTTTCAAGTTACTATTGCAAACTTGGAAAATGGAAAGCTTCTGGGTAGTAGTGGCAGCTAAAATACTACCTCTTTTTTGCTGCTTGGATGACAGATGACTGATAGAGCCTCTCTCACTTTTGTAAGCATGTGCAAACACGGCCAGTCAGCAAGGGGCTTGGCTGAGATTGTTTTACAGCTGCCCAAACCCTGTTACCCAGTATGCTTTGTGGTGGCCACGAAGCTGAGTTCTTGAGGAAGGGAAGTTTCTTGAGGAAGCATGGTAGGGGGAAGTCTCTGTGGAGGTAGTCAGTGACCTGTTAAAAGATGGTTAATAATGGTTCAGGTGGGGGTCCGGGTGGGGTGAAGGTGGCGGGGCGGAGGTGTTACTTCCAGAGTAAGGAGAGGAGGTGACCCTCCCTGGACTCCGGATAGCACTGCTGCTGGGTTCACAAACGACTTTACCCACTTAGACCTCTGCGGTGAAAAACGGAGAACTTCACTAAGGGCAGGAGTTTGAAAAGCCTAGCATCTAGCAGAAAGCAGGAAGGCCAGGGAATTGGAGACCCAGAAAGTCTTCCTTGGGCCTGGGGATGTGAAGTGTGAGTAAACTGGAGGTCAGTTTGTGGCAGAAACAGACTAGAACCTTTTCTGTGCTGCTGCTACCCGACAGAAATTCATTAAAAACAAACTGAAGACGAGTCTTCATTTTCTTTTACCTGGTGTTGAAAGGACAGATTGCCGAAATTTGTATATATAGGATCCAAACGGCCTCAAAATCCCGAGGCTCCTCTCAGCCTCTGAAGTGCTGGAACTTCAGACATACTTCAGGCCAGGCTGTGTTTATTTATGTGTTGTTTTGGCTTAGGGAAGTAAGCTCTAACTCTGTATCTCAGGAGTGTCTGAAACCTCATGTGCAGCTTGAACTGGCCTTGAAACTGAAGTCCTCAGCCTTACAAATGTACTGGGGCCTGAGGAAACATGCTTGTTTTATTTTTTATTTTTAAAATTTGTGGGGTTTTTTCATAGTTGAAGATTGAACCCAGAGCTTCTTGCTGTAGCAGTGAAATATATGTCCAGCCGGACAGAACTTTATAATTTAGATTTGTATTTCGATGAAAAAGATTGAGGAGCTTGGTTGTGATAATAGCAACTATGATTTTATTTGGAGATTGAGATGCAGACACATTTGCTCTAACTTATCAAAAACCTTGCAGGAATGGGACCAACATGAAGATCCTCCTATGTTTAGATATAAACCCACTTGAAGTCACAGTTAAAGCCATCATAGTGTGTGTGTCTGTGTGTGTGTGTGTGTAAGAGAGAAAGAGAGAGAGAGAGAGAGAGAGAGTTTTAAACTAAAAAATAACAAACCTCTATTCTTTTATAGTAAAGAAGACCAAGATACTTTATTCAACTTAAATAATTCTTTTTAAAAATGTGTACATATTAAAGTTAAGGTTATTAATGGCTATCTTTGAAGCCAACTATTGTGTTCCATGTTTAAATACTAAAGTCTTTAGTATTAAATCAGAGGGTAATAGAAATATGGTTTTATCTTTAAACCCTTCATGCAATTATGAAGTGCTGTTTTTGTAAAAATCATTCCTTAATGTTATTTTATATTTCAATTTTATTAGTTTATGTGATTTTTTATTCAAATGGCTTGAGAAAATTGCTTTTTTTATTTTAAATCAGAAAACGTAAGTTTCTCAGAGGAATGGCAGCGTTTTGCACGTTCTGTAGAGACACCAATGGAAAACTGGAATTTGTTAAGTGGTGATCAGCAAGTTAGGAATGCTTCAGAATTGGACCTTATGGAAGGTACCAGATATTTAATGATGGGCATTGATGTTACACTTCCTTTTTTTCTCAGTTGTTCTTCTTAGGCTTGTAAAGGAGATCAAAAATCTCATATTGTATCTCTTGTCTTTAATCACAACATATAAATAAATAGCTTAAAACATATTTTTAGATGACAATTAGACATTACTTGATTTTGTTTAACTTCTAAGCAAATAATAGATCTGCTTTAAAACCTAATGTTGGCACTATGCCTGAATGATCACAAAGTATTTCATTAAAATTTTCAAAATAACATAATTGTTTTAATATCTTGTTTTATTACGAACCCAGTACAGAATCCAGTAACTCATGATGATGGGAATGCAAATCCTGAAGAAGTAGTTGGAGATACACGGTAATATATTCAAACTTACTATTTCCTTCTTAGTGTAAGTAATTCCAGAAAAGTTTAATTGATTGTATAGCAAGTAATGTATATTAATAATTGAAATATGATATATACTATAAACAATATTTCTATTAGATTAATCCTTAATTTGAATGGTTTTCTTGGAGGGTGTAATGTTGTGGGTCAAACTCTCATCGTCCTGCTTGTAGGACAAAAGCTGAGCAATCAAACAGTATCCCCAGCATCCTTACTTTTTAACCTTTAATTACTTCACAGATCTCCAGTATAAAATATACTGGGAAATTTTGAAGGTACATTTTTGGATATGTAATTTGTTTAAAACTATATCGTATTAACATAATTTATATATTAGATAATATTGATTAATATACTATATGACATCTTAATGACTTATTTATATGTAGTATTTTGTGAATATTTTTATTTTAATTCAATTTATTTATTATTCGATATTATCTTTATTTACATTTCAAATAATAGCCCTTTCCTGATTTCACCCCAGAAACTCCCTATTCCATTATCCCTCCCTGTGCTTCCATGAGGTTGTTCCCCCACCCACCCAATCCCACTTCCCCACTCTGGCATTTGCCTACACTGGGGCATTGAAACTTCACAGGGCCAAGGACCTCTCCTCCCACTGATGTGTGACAAGGCCATCCTCTGCTATATATGCACTGGAGCCATGGGACCCCCTCTTTTGTTGATGGCTTAGTCCCTGCGTGCTCTGGTAGGTCTGGTTCGTTCATATTGTTGTTCTTCCTATAAGGTTGCAAACCCCTTCAAATCCTTCAGTCCTTCCTCTAACTCCTCCACTGGTAACCCTATGATCAGTCTGATGGTTGGCTGTGAGCATCAGCCTCTGTTCTTGCCAAGCTCTGTCAGAGCCTCTCAGGAGAAAGTCATATTAGGCTCCTGTCAGCAAGCACTTGTTGGCATCCACAATCGTGACTGGGTTTGGTGTCTGCATATGGGATGGATACACAGTTTGGGCAGACTCTAGATGGTCATTCCTTCAGTCTCCGCTCTGTACTTTATCTCCATGTTTCCTCCCAGGAATATTTTGTTCCCCATTCTAAGAAGGACTGAAACACCCACACTTTTGTCTTCCTTCTTCTTTAGCTTCATGTGGTCTGTGAATTACATTTTGGGTATTCTGAGCTTTTAGACTAATATCCACTTATCAGTGAGTGCATACCATGTTTGTACTTTTGGGATTGGGTTACCTCACACAGGATTATATATTTTAGATCCATCCATTTGCCTGTGAATTTCATGAAGTAATTGTATCTGTACCATTACCATACATTTTTATCATTATTTCTCTATAATACAGCTTGAGTTCGGGAATGATTCCCCCTGAAGTTCTTTTATTGTTGAGAATAGTTTTTTGATATACTGGATTTCTATTATTCCAAATGATTTTTCAAATTGCTCTTTCTATCTCTATGAAGAATTGAGTTTAAATTTTGATGGAGATTGCATTGAATCTGTTGATTGCTTTTGGCAAGATGGCCATTTTTACTAAATTAATTGTGCCAATCTATGAGCATGGGAGATCTTTCCATCTTTTGAGATTTTCAATTTCTTTCTTCAGAGACTTGAAGTTCTTATCATACAGATCTTTCGCTTGCTTGGTTCGAGTCACACCAAGGTATTATAATTTGTGACTATTGTGAAGGGTGTTGTATCCATAATTTCTTTTTCAGCCTGTTTATCCTTTGAGTAGAGGAAAGCTACTGATTTGCTTGAGTTAATTTTATATCCAACCACTTTGCTGAATTTGTTTATCAGGTTTAGGAGTTCTCTGTTGAAATTTTGGGGGTCACTTACATATACTATCATATCATCTGCAAATAGTGATATTTTGAATTCTTCCTTTCCAATTTTTATCCCTTTGACCTCTTTTTGTTATATAGTTGCTATGGATAGAACTTCTAGTACTATAAAATACTACTATATTATATACTACTGTGAATAGGTAGGAAGAGAATGGTCTTGTCTTGTCTGATATTAGTGGGATTGCATCAAGTTTCTCTCCATTTATTTTGATTTTGGATACTGATTTGCTCTATATTGCTTTTACTATGTTTAGGTATGGGCCTTGACTTCTTGATCTTTCCAAGAATTTTATCATGAAGAGTTATTGAATTTTTGCAAATGATTTCTCAGCATCTAATGAGATCATACTGTTTTTTTTTTCCTCAAGATTTTTTACATAGTGGATTACGCTGATGGATTTCCATATATTGAACCATCCCTGTATCCCTGGGATGAAGAACATTTGATCATGAAGGATGATCATTTTAATGTGTTCTTTGATTGGGTTTACCAGAATTTTATTGAGTATTTTTGCATCAATATTCATAAGTGAAACTGGTCTCAAGTTTCCTTTCTTCATTTGGGTCTTTGTATGTTTTGGGTATAAGTGTAATTGTGGCTTCATAGAAAATTGAATAGTGTTCCTTCTCTTTTGATTTTGCATAAAAGTTTGAAGAGTATTGGTATTAGGTCTTCCTTGAAGGTCTGATAGAATTCTGTACTAAACCCATCTGATCCTGGGCTTTTATTTTTTGTGAGGGGGTTGGGAGCCTATTAATGACTGCTTCTATTTCTTTAGGGGTTATAGGAGTGTTTACAGGGTCTATTTGATCCTGATTTAATTGGTAACTGATATCTGTCTAGACAGTTGTCCATTTCATCCAAATTTTCCAGTTTTGTTAAGTATAGGCTCTTATAGTAGGATCTGATAATTTTTTTTGGGGGGGCGGTTTTCCTAAGATTTTGTTGTTATGTCTCTCTTTTCATTTCTGGTTTTGTTAATTTGGATACTGACTCTGTGCCCTCTCTTTAGTCTGCCTAAGGGTTTATCTATTTTGTTGATTTTCTCAAAGAACCAGCTCCTGGTTTGGTTGATTCTTTGTATAGTTCTTTTTGTTTCCACTTGTTTGATTTCAACCCTGAGTTTGATTATTTCCTGCCTTCTACTCCTCTTGGGTGAATTTGCTTCCTTTTGTTCTAGAGCTTTTAACTGTGCTGCCAGGCTGCTAGTGTATGTTCTCTCCAGTTTCTTTTTTGGAGGCACTCAGAGCTATTAGTTTTTCTCTTAGGAATGCTTTCATTGTGTCCCATAAGTTTGGATATGTTGTAGCTTCATTTTCATTAAACTCTAAAAGTCTTTAATTTCTTCCATGACCGAGTTATCGTTGATTAGACTGTTGTTCAACTACCACGTGTATATATATGGGTTTTGTATTATTTATATCATTATTGTTGTTGTTGTTGTTGTTGTTGTTGTTATTATTATTATTATTATTATTATTATTTGCGGGGTTAAGACAGGGTTTTTCTGTGTATCTCTGGCTGTCCTGGAACTCACTTTGTAGACCAGGCTGGCCTTGAACTCAGAAATCCACCTGCCTCAGTGTCCCGAGTGCTGGGATTAAAGGCATGTGCCCCCATGCCTGGCTTATTTATATTATTATTGAAGATAAGCCTTAGTCCGTGGTGACTTGATAGGATGCATGGGATTATTTAAATATTTTATATCTGTTGAAGCCTGTTTTGTGACCCATTATATGGTCAGTATTGGAGAAGGCATCATGAGGTGTTGAGAAGAAGGCACATTCTTTTGTTTTATGATAAAATGTTCTATGATATCTATAGATATAGATATCTGTTAAAACCATTTGTTTCATAACTTCTGTTAGTTTCACAGTGTCTCTGTTTTGTTACTGTTTCCAGGATCTGTCCGTTGCTGAGAGTGGGGTGTTGAAGTTTCCCACTATTATTATGTAGGGTACAATATATACTTTGAGCTTTAGTAAAGTTTCATTTATGAATTTGGTTGCCCTTGCATTTGGAGCATGGATGTTCAGAATTGTGAGTTCATCTTTGTTGATTCACACTTTGACAAGTATAGTGACAGTCCTTGTCTTTAAAAAACAAAAACAAAAACAAAAAAAAAAACAATAACAAAAAAAACAATAAAAAAAACAATAACAAAAACCTTTTGGTTGTAAGTTGATTTTATTCCATAGTAGAATGGCTATTCCATGTTGTTTCCTGGAAATATTTGCTTGCAAAGTTTTTTCCAGACTTTTCCTATGAGGTAGTGTCTGTCTTTTTCACTAAGGAGGGTTTCCTGTATGCAGCAAAATCCTGGGTTCTGTTTATGTATTCAGTCTATTACTCTATGTCTTTTATTGGGGAATTGAGTCCATTGCTATGAAGAAATATTAAAGACCAGTGACTGTTGGTTGTTTCCTGTTACTTTTGTTGTTTGAGGTGGAATTATGTTTATATTGCTATCTTCTTTGGGGTTTGTTGAAAGAAGATTTCTTTCTTGATTTTTGTATGGTGTAGTGTTTCCCTCCTTGTGTTGTAGTTTTCCATCTATTTTTTTGAAGGTTTGGATTCGTGGAAAGATATTGTGTGAATTTGATTTTATCATGGAATACTTTGGTTTCTCCATCTACGGTAATTGATAGTTTTGCTGGGTATAGTAGCCTGGGCTGGCTTTTGTGTTTGCTCAGGGTCTATATAACATCTTTCCAGAATCTTCTGGCTTTTATAGTCTCTGGTGAGAATTCTGGTGTATTTTTAACAGGTCTGCCTTTTTATGTTATTTGACTTTTTTCCCTTACTGCTTTTAATATTTTATCTTTAGTGCATTTGTTGTTCTGATTATTATGTGTCGGCAGGAATTTCTTTTCTGGTCCAGTTTATTTGGAGTTCTGTAGGCTTCTTGTATGTTCATGTGCATCTTTCTTTAGGTTTGGGAAGTTTTCTTCTATAATTTTGTTGAAGATATTTGCTGGCCCTTTGACTTGGGAATCTTCTCTCTCTTCTATACCTATTTTCCTTAGGTTTTGTCTTCTCATTGTGTCCTGGATTTCCTGGATGTTTAGGGTTAGGAGATTTTTGCATTTTGCATTTTCTTTCACTGTTGTGTCAATGTTTTCTATGGTATCTTCTGTACCTGAGATTCTCTATTCTATCTCTTGTATTCTGTTGGAGATGCTTGCATCTATGTCTCCTTGGTTTTCTTTCTCCAGGTTCATCTCTCTTTGTGAGTTTTTATTCTGTATTTCCATTTTTAGATCTAGATGGTATTTGTTCAATTCCTTCAACTGTTTGATTGTGTTTTCTTTAACTCTTTAAGGGATTTTTGTGTTTCCTCTTTAAGGGCTTCTAGCTGTTTTCCTTTATTTCTTTAATGGAACTATTTTTGTTCTTAAAGACCTCTATCATCATCATGAGATGTGATTTTGAATCTGAATCTTTCTTTTCCAATGTGTTGGGGTATTCAAGACATGCTCTGGTGGCCAAACTGGTTTCTGATGACGCCGACTAGTCTTGGTTGCTATTGCTTATATTCTTGCACTTACCTCGTGCCATCTCATTTTCTTTGGTGCTACCTTCCCTTGCTGTCTCTGTCTGGAGCCTGTCCCTCCTGTAATCCTAGTTGTGTCAGAACTCATAGGAGTCCAGCTATCTCTGAGATCTTGGGATCCTGGGATCCTGATATTTTGGGTGTGTCTGAGCTCCTGGAAGTCATGCTGCCTCTTGGATCTTGAAATCCTGGTGTGACCAATCTCCTGAGATCCTGCTGTGTCAGAGCTCCTGGGGGTTAATCTTTTTCTTGGTGTTGCAAGATTTGGTGGGGTGCCAGAGCCCTAGGTTTTCTCTAGACACAGTTGCATAGTGCAAGGAACCTGTGCCTCTGGCCGGGAGGATGATTTTGTTTCCCTGGTTCTTGTGGGGTTCCCAGATACACAGGGTGTTGGGAAAGATGTTGTACCCTCTGCTGTGCTCTTCTGTCAGAACTCCAGTGTTCCTGGGTGTGTCTGATCTCCTTGGAGTCAAGCTTCCTCTGTGATCCTGTGATCTTGAGCATTTCAGAATACCTGGGAATCGTGCTCCCTCTGGGTGTTTTAAGAGTGGGTGCAGAGCCAGTACCCCAGGTCTTATCCAGGTGCAGTTTCAGACCAGAAGGAATCCATGCCACTGGAAAGGCAGGAGTTCCTGTGTCCCTGGATCCTTAGGGACTCAGTTACTCCTGATGTTGGGGTCATTCCTGTGATCCTGGGAGTGTTAGAGCACCTGGGATTTGAGCTTACTCTGGGTATTGTGGGACTAGGTCAGCACCCAAGATCTACTCATGACACGGACTCTTGCAAATATTTTTGATTTAGCATCATGGACTTATTTTTGCCTGTGGTACAGAAGTGAAAATGGTGCTTTTTCAACAGGTGTGACATTAATTAAACTTAATTTTAATTTTTTCGTGTATTTGTGTCTGTGTTGCATATATACACATGTGGAGGGCAGAGGAGGATGTTGGGTTTTGCTCTATTTCTTTCCACCTTATTCCCTTAAGACCTGCTCTTTCACTGAACATGTAGCTAGATAAGCAGCCAGCAAGTCCTACAAATTCTCACTCTGCCTATCACAGTGCTGCTATTGTAGAAGCAACCATCCATGGTTAGTTTTCTAAATGGGTACTAGAATCAAACTTGCGAACGTCCTCCTTTCACAGTAAACCCTATTTATTACTGAGGCATCTTCATAACTGCATTGAAGGGATTTTTAGAGGAAAAAAATGATGTAAACTTTTCTACATTCCATGTATTCAAAGCTAAGTGATATGTATACAAAATTCTGTACATGCAACAGTATTTCTTAGACCCAGTATTAATTTTATATTAAGTCAGTTTCTTTTCTAAAACTCCTCTGTGCTTTTCTTTATATGACACAATGGAAAAATGAATTCTTTAATATAACCCTTATTACTTATTTTTTTTTAAATTTTATTTTATGGGTATGTTTGTTTTGCTTGATTGTGTGTATGTACACAGCTTGTATGTCTTGTACCTGAGGAGGCCAGATGAAGGCATTGAATTCCCTGGAACTGGAGTTATAGGTTGTGAGCAACCTTGTGGATGCTGGGAATCCATTCTCAGATCTCTGGAAGGGAACCAGTACTCTTAACTGATGAATCATCTCACCAATCCCCTCACTGATTTTTATAAAATGAATTATGTAACTGAAAGTGAAAGACAAATTTACTAACCAGTGAGGGAATGAAACTCAGATCCCAAAGAATCTATTTTAAATTATATGTAATTGAATGTTGCATGAGCTTTCTTAGAGGATAATAATTTGTCTTTGATATATAGTCTCACTATGTATGTCAGGCTGGCTGGAATTTTCCTATGTAACCTATGTTGTCCTTTACACTGGAAATCTCCTGCTAAGCTTCCTAGACTAGGATCATAGACCCAAAACGTCTTAAATGGCTTAAGAAACACTGCTCTTAATACCTATTTTTCAGACATATTTGTGTATTAGTGTTTTGCTTACAGGTATATATGTGCACCACATATGTGCCTGTTGCCTATATATATAAGATGATTATTTCAGACACCTTGGACCTGGAGTCACATAAAGAGAAAACACATGGAAACTTATATCAAAGATTCTTTCAAAAAATGCAACCAGAAATTAGAATGACTTTGGCAAATGAACAAATGGGAGAGGTAGAGTTGTTAGTTTTGTAGGGTCATATTTGTATCATTTTAAAAATTATATGTGGCTGAAGTTGAAAAAGAAAACATTACTGAGCTTTTAGTAAAAATGTGTGTCTTTGATTTTGTCTAAGCAGTTAACCCTATAACTTCATGCCTTCAAGGAAACTAAATCTAAATCTTAGAAATCTGTGAAAACTTTTATTTTCTACTTTAAGTACCTGTTAATGAGATTTTAAAATTTGATTTACATTCATTGTGGAAACACAGAAGTCTTGCACAAAATCTTAGAAGTGTAATTTGTTGTTTATTATGTTTAACAATATGGAAAAAAATCAATTACATATGCAGACAATTTGTATATTTTAATTTACTTATGTTTTGCACTAAGTCTTAACTGAATCAATATAAGAAAATAAATTAGACATTATATTTGATAGAAAATAATGAAAAAATACTTTGAAATACAATTAATTTTCTAAAATAAGATATATATGTATTAAAACTTCTTTAATTTTTGAAAAGCTAAAACATAAAAGAAGACTTCTCTGATAATCTTTCAGGGAAAAAAACTATAATGATTTCCCATTAGATAATTTTTTACTGCTGTTTTTCTTTTTATAGTATGAAATGGTCAATTTATTTTGTTTTGAGTGTTCTTTTTCATATTGGTATGAAATGTGACTGCTTTTATTACTGTGCTTTACAGAAAGAAGATCAACAACAAATTGTGTGAGCAGAAGTTTGATATGGATATACAGAAATTCAATGAAGAGCAAGAAAAATCAGTGGTTGGTATCATAACTAACTTTATAATTAACCTAGAATAACTAAGTATCAAATAGGAATGGAGAAACTAGCCTTGTGTTGGGCACATGAAACGAAGTTAAGTTTCATTATCTATCTATACTTGGTTCTGTTCTAGTCCTACTGAATTGTAAAGCATAGAAGTATGATCACATAGTATATCAATGAAAACCACTAGGTATTTTCTGGTAGACCAGATTATAAATTTTCAAGAGGCAGACTTTTGCTAAAAGATGAAGAGAGGATTACCAGTTTCTACAAAAGGAAGCACACTATGTCAGCCTCAGGTACAGTTGAAAGGAGAGAGAAAACTTACTTACTGGTGTCATCTGGACTCTGTTGTTAATATTCGAAAGCCAACTCAAACTGGCAAATCAGTTCTTACAATCCTAAACTTAGTACAAATTTAGTAACAACAGTGGATAGAAACAACCTTTCTCAACAGCCCTGGCAGAATATTCCTGTGGAAGAATATCACCAAACTATTTTAGATCATCTCTCCATTACTGTACCAATGACTGTAGTCATCACATAGTTTCCAAGTAAGATCTGAGATGATGACCATATTAACTATTTTTTATTTCATTGGTTAATAGTTTGAGAAGTATTCAATTTGAAATGAACAGGAGATCCATTCCTGCCTGGGAAGGCATTGAGGAAGCTGCCATTATGAGTCAGTTCTGGAAAGAGATAGGGACTAAAGATAAAAAGTAAATGAATACTCCAATTGAAGGCAATTTTTAAACCTTGAACCCTGGATGAAATTTCAAGGGGGAGTAATCATCCATGTATATGAGGAGTCTAAAGACAGACTCCCAGAGTTCTTCAATATTTGTAATTCTGCATGAGGTGGGGGTGGGGGGTGAGAGTGAACCAGTAAGGGAAGAGAACAATTGGTACAAATAAAACTACCATGAGTGAAGGAAAACATTTAAGGAAGAAAAGTTCACTAATTTTGTCATATGCTGCTAATTGGCCAAATAAAATAGATTTGCAGGGCTGGAAGATGGTTTATTTGGTAATCTTTCTCACTGTAGGCATGGAGACTCGAGTTTATATTCCCTGAGTAAGCATGCACGCACACACCTCCACCACCACCACTACCACCAACACCACCAAGAACAAAACAAACTAGCAAAACTAAAAACAAACACCACAACAATAAAAGTTGGTGTGGTGGTGAGCATTTTAGAACCACCAAACTCAGATTTAGTTCAGAGATAAGAATATTCTCAGAGCTTCCTAGCCACCAGTTGTAGCCTAATGGATGAGCTCTAGGTTCACTGAGACCCTGTCTCCCAAACAGTGGGATGCAACCAAAGAAGACACCCAATATTAATCCTTTGTCTCCATATGTATGCACGTGTACATTTTTTAAAGGGAAACTTCACAAAGTGCAGGTCATTGTACTTAATCAGGATGATTTGAGTGGAAATGTGAGGTACAAAACTGATCACAGTGAATAAAGGACAAAATAGGAATCTAGTAGCACAATGAGAAAAGGTGGAAACGGCTTGTCATAATTTTTTTAAATGCAAATTACCATGGTTGTCTGCCAACATAAAGAATACAAAGAGAAATTTATATTACTTCTTCCATGTGTTACTTGAGATTGGAACCTAGAGAAAACAAATCTACCACTAAACTTTGTCCCCAGACATCTTTTTACACTTTATTTCGAGGCAGGGTATCTTTAAGTGATCAAGACTATTCATGATCTTGTGATCATTCTAACTCAAACTTTATAAAATTTAGTTTTATAGGCATTACACTGACGACCAGCTAAAGTCATGAATTTAAAATAACAGTTACAATTGCTGAAACTCTTGACAATAGTTGAGAAAAGTGAAGATGTTGGACTTAGTAAGAATAAGTATAAGGCATCCTTAAGAAAGGAAGAAAAAGTATAAGACATGGCACATACACCTTAGGTGGGGGCTAGATACAGAGATGAGGTAATGAACCACCTCCTGGGATTACTTCTGCTAGTTAGAAAAAGGAGGCCACCATATGGTAAAAGCATTAACACTAGCTAGAGTTAAGCTTCCAGGGCTAGGATTTTACCAAGTTCATGTTTACATGGTACACGCCTATAAACTTAAGTACTTGAGAGGCTAAGGCCAGTCTTTGCAGCATGGCAAACAATTTCTCATAAAAAAAAGTTTTATTAACCCACAATTGGTAGTATAATTGTATTTCATGTTACTTAAAAATATAAGTATATTTAGTCATAATAGTTGTTAAAATGTTAATCACTTGGAAAACTATTCCTTTTACTTTTCATATGGAATTATTTTTGCTCACGTAAACATTTTAGTATTGGAAATACATTAAGTGGTTGGTTGTTAGCCTAGCATTCATGCTGCATGGCAGTAACAACAAAAATGAACAGAATTGTTACAGTAATGTTTTCATATTACATTTGTAGAACAATTATCAAAAAGAACAAGAAGCATTAAAACTGTCCGAATGCAGTCAGAGACAGACCCTGGAAGCAATTGAAAACATGCATGAGAAGTCCATGGAGGTATGTTGCACATGGTCCATAAAATGTCCTTAGGAAACGAAATATGTTTTAGGAATCAAAAAGTTTAACTACTTGCTATTTTGAATTATTTCTTACTGAAGTGACTGATATTATCTGTAAAATCCTAATGACTTTGTAGGAATTATTCAAGACATGAAATGATAAATTGGGAATTTGACCTCAGATGTACCTCATAGTTTATTAACACTATAATTATCCTGCTTAACTAAACATAGCACATATATACATCATTTGCACAGAATCTTTCATATTTGTATCCTTGGGAGTTTGTTTAGTAAGAAGTGCTTTTCTGTTTTAGGGTTTGATGAACATGGAGACCAACAACTACGATATGCTTTTTGATGTAGATGGTGAAGAGACATTATGAAGCATACTCTGAAGTACTCTTCTCCTTTCCCATCTTCAGACTAATGAAGCATACATATTTCTCCCTTGCTGGTACATTGTAACCAAATAAAAAATTCACTAACATTTTTGTCTCCTATGAAACAGAGTTTGAAAGGCTCTTTAATCCTTGTAATTCAGATGATTCTAAGAAGGAAGTTAACCCCTGTGAAGTGATTACAAAGTTAACTAGGATGTATACCTTCAGAGTCAAAATAGAACTCCTTTATTTTTTAACATCTTTAATCATTTTCTTGTTTAAGTGTAAGAGCCTCTTTATATTAACTTCCAAACAAAATCTAAATGAATAAGTGAGTGGCAAATAGTCCTTTGTACCGAAATTCCACACACTAATGTAGTGAATTATTTAAAATTTATTCCATTATCTTTTTTTAAAGTCCAGACTTTATCCCCCTCCTTGTCCACCCTCTGATTGTTCCACATCCCATACCTCCTTGTCTCATGCTCCCACACCCCCACTCCTCATCTCTAAGAGGATATCCCCACCATCCTACCCCCACCCCACCAGACCTCCCTACTCCCTGTGGCCTCAAGTCTCTTGAGAGTTAAATGCACCTTCTCTAACTGAGTCCAGACCTGGCAGTCCTCTGCTGTATATGTGTTGGGGGCTTCATATCAGCTGGTGTATGCTGCCTGGTTGGTGGCTCAGTGTCTGAGAGATCCTGGGAGTTCCAGGTTATTTGAGACTGTTGGTCCTCCTCCTTCAACTCCTCTTCCTCAGCTTCTTCTAGCTTTTCCCTAATTCAACCACAGGGGTTCCCAGCTTCTGTCCATTGCTTGCATGTAAATTTATGCATCTGACTCTTTCACCTGCTGGTTGGGTCTTTAAGAGGGCAGTCATGATAGGCCCATTTTTGTGAGCACACCATAGCATCAGTAATAGTGTCAGGCCTTGATGCCTCTTATTGAGCTGGATCCCAATTTGCGCCTGTCACTGGATCTCCTTTTCCTTAGGCTTTTCTCCATTTTTTCCAGTAGTTCTTTCAGACAGAAACAATTCTGGGTTAGAGCTATTGACTGTGGGATGGCAACCCCATCTTTCCACTTGATGACCTGTCTCTCCACTGGAGGAGGACTCTACAAGTTCCCTCTCCCCACTGCAGGGCATTTCATCTAAGGTCCATCCCTTTGAGTCCTGAGAGTCTCTCACCTCCCAGGTCTGTGGTATACTCTAGAGGGTTTTCTAACCTCCTACATATCAAAGATGCCTGTTTCCATTCTTTTTGCTGGTCCTCAGCTCTTCACTCCTTTTCCCCACCCCCACAATACCTGATCATGTTCCTCTCCTCTTCTCCTTGTCTGCTTTCCCACCCAGGACCCCTCTAACCTCTCTGTAGTGATTTTTTTAACCTTCTTAACATTTCTAATTATTTTTATTCATAAGGATAATTGAAATTTATTTTTGATTCATTATCTTATTAGTTCCCGAAGGTACAAGATACAAATATAGAAGGCACATTGGTTTGGTTTTATTTCATTTATTTTATTTTTGAGATAGGCACTTAGTATTTTTTGTATGTCTAGTAAGGTCTAGAATGATTTGGTTCAGCATTCCATGTAGGTGCTATACAGGAATGTGACAAGATACCTGGCTTACATTGTTCTTAAGAAAATAGTCCCAAAAAAATCTCCTATAAACACTATAAAATTAACACTGTCAGCTCTGAGAGATGAAAATATTTCCTGTTCACTTACAAAATTCATTGACAGAAAGTATATTCATTTCTTGAAACAAACTAAACTGCTAATTGTGAGGCAGGATAAAAGAACTGATTAGCCCCATCTCACTGTTCCAGGCCCAGCCCCTTCTCTCTGTTCCCATTGTTCTTGTTTCTGAGCTCTCTGTCTCTGTCTTTGTTCTCAGCTTCCCCTCTATCTGTTCTCTGCCCTACTTTTTCTGACCTAATGACTTTGCTTCTTCTGTCTGTCTGCCTCTATCCCTTCCCCAGTTCCTCACTCTTCTCCCCTCCCCCAATAAATCCATTTTATACCAGGTCTGTTGCATGGTATAATTTCTCAGGGGCACACCTTGCATGAGCCCACCAAAGGTACACCCTTGCCATGTTATATTTCATAACACTAACACATTAAATGCAACTGACAAAATCTATAAATATTATTTTGAGACATGGATTTTTGTATTCTCATAAAGGCATCAAAACATCATTTCATTGTGCTTGGCCTTCAGATAAATGACACCTAACCTTACCTAATGCTTAAGAATGATTCATATATGTCTTCAAACATAAGTAATCAAGAATGCCTTCTATTTTCATGTTCAGCAAACATATAGAAGTTTGATTTTTAGATTCATTCTTTTTTTAGTATTAGTATTTTATTTATTCATGCAGATTCAACATCTTGCAAACTTTGTATGTTTCAGTATGGGGGAACGCCAGGGCCAAGAAGTGGGAGTAGGTGGGTAGGGGAGTAGGGGGAGGGTCTAGGGGGTTTTGGGGATAGCATTTGAAATGTAAATGAAGAAAATACCTAATTTAAAAAAAGAAATAATTCTGATAGGCCTGAATTTATGTGTTACTTGACCTTTCTCCCTTACTGCTTTTAATATTCTATCTTTATTTAGTGCATTTGTTTTTCTGATTATTATGTGTCGGAAGGAATTTCTTTTCTGGTTCAGTCTATTTGGAGTTCTGTAGGCTTCTTGTATGATCATGGGCATCTCTTTCTATAGGTTTGGGAAGTTTTCTTCTATGATTTTGTTGAAGATATTTGCTGGCCCTTTAAGTTGAAAATCTTCGTTCTCATCAACTCCTATTATCTATAGGTTTGGTCTTCTCATTTTGTCCTGTATTTCCTGGGTGTTTTGAGTTAGGATCCTTTTGCATTTTGTATTTTCTTTGATTGTTGTGCCGATGTTCTCTAAGGAATCTTCTGTACCTGAGTTTATCTCTTCCATCTCTTGTATTCTGTTGCTGATGCTCACATCTATGGTTTCAGATTTCTTTCCTAGGGTTTCTATCTCCAACGTTGCCTCACTTTGGGTTTTCTTTATTGTGTCTACCTCCCTTTTTAGGTCTAGTATGGTTTTGTTCATTTCCATCACCTTTTTGGATGTGTTTTCCTGTTTTCTATAAGGACTTCTACCTGTTTGTTTGTGTTTTCCTGTTTTGCTTTAAGGACTTGTAACTCTTTAGCAGTGCTTTGCTGTATTTCTTTAAGTGAGTTATTAAAGTCCTTCTTGATGTCCAATACCATCATCATGAGATACGCTTTTAAATCTGGGTCTAGCTTTTCGGTTGTGTTTTGGTGCCCAGGACCAGGTGGGGTGGGAGTGCTGCGTTCTGATGATGGTGAGTGGTCTTGATTTCTGTTAGTAGGATTCTTTTTTTTTTTTAAATTAGGTATTTTCCTCATTTACATTTTCAATGCTATCCCAAAGTTACCCCATACCCACCACCCCAATCCCCTACCCACCCACTCCCCCTTTTTGGCCCTGGCATTCCCCTGTACAGGGGCATATAAAGTTTGCAAGTCCAATGGGCCTCTCTTTGCAGTAATGCCCGACTAGGCCATCTTTTGATACATATGCAGCTAAAGACAAGAGCTCCCGGGTACTGGTTAGTTCATATTGTTGTTCCATCTATAGGGTTGCAGTTCCCTTTAGCTCCTTGGGTAATTTCTCTAGCTCCTCCATTAGGGGCCATCTGACCCATCCAATAGCTGACTGTGATCATCCACTTCTGTGTTTGCTAGGCCCCATCATAGTCTCACAAGAGAGAGCTATATCTGGGTCCTTTCAGCGAAATCTTGATAGTGTATGCAATGGTGTCAGCATTTGGAAGCTGATTATGGGATGGATCCCTGCATATGGTAATCACTAGATGGTCCATCCTTTCGTCACAGCTCCAAATTTTGTCTCTGTAACTCCTTCTATGGGTGTTTTGTTCCCATTTCTAAGAAAGGGTAAAGTGTCCACACTTTGGTCTTCATTCTTCTTGAATTTCATGCGTATGGCAAGTTTTATATTATATCTTGGGTATCCTAAGTTTCTGGGCTAATATCCACTTATCAGTGAGTACATATTGTGCAAGTTCCTTTGTGATTGGGTTACTTCACTCAGGATGATACCCTCCAGGTCCATCCATTTGCCTAGGAATTTCATAAATTCATTTTTTAAATAGCTGAGTAGTATTTCATTGTGTAAATGTACCACATTTTCTGTATCCATTCCTCTGTTGAGGGGCATCTGGGTTCTTTCCAGCTTCTGGCTATTATAAATAAGGCTGCTATGAACATAGTGGAGCATGTGTTCTTCTTACTGGTTGGGACATCTTCTGGATATATGCCCCGGAGAGGTATTGCGGGATCCTCCTGTAGTACTATGTCCAATTTTCTGAGGAACCGCCAGATTGATTTCCAGAGTGGTTGTACAAGCTTGCAATCCCACCAACAATGGAGGAGTTTTCCCCTTTCTCCACATCCTCGACATATATGCTGTCACCTGAGTTTTTGATCTTAGCCATTCTGACTGGAGTGAAGTGGAATCTCAGTGTTGTTTTGATTTGCATTTCCCGGATGATTAAGGTTGTTGAACATTTTTTCAGTTGCTTCTCTGCCATTCGGTATTCCTCAGGTGAGAATTCTTTGTTCAACTCTGAGCCCCATTTTTAAATGGGGTTATTTGATTTTCTGGAGTCCACCTTCTTTAGTTCTTTATATATATTGGATATTAGTCCCCTATCTGATTTGGGATAGGTAAAGATCCTTTCCCAATCAGTTGGTGGCCTTTTTGTCTTATTGACGGTGTCTTTTGCTTTGCAGAAGCTTTGCAATTTTATGAGGTCCCATTTATCGATTCTTGATCTTACAGCACAAGCCATTGCTGTTCTATTCAGGAATTTTTCCCCTGTACCCATATCTTCAAGGCTTTTCCCTACTTTCTCCTCTATAAGTTTCAGTGTCTCTAGTTTTATGTGGAGTTCCTTAAACCACTTAGATTTGCCCTTAGTACAAGGAGATAGAAATGGATCAATTCGCATTCTTCCACATGAAAACTGCCAGTTGTGCCAGCACCATTTGTTGAAAATGTTGTCTTTTTTCCACTGGATGGTTTTAGCTCCCTTGTCAAAGATCAAGTGACCATAGCTGTGTGGGTTCATTTTTGGGTCTTCAATTCTGTTTTATTGGTCTACTTGTCTGTCACTATACCAGTACCATGCAGTTTTGATCACAATTGCTCTGTAGTACAGTTTTAGGTCAGGCCTGGTGATTCCACCAGAGGTTCTTTTATCCTTGAGTAGCGTTTTATGCTATCCTTGTTTTTTTGTTATTCCAGATGAATTTGCCGATTGCCCTTTCTAATTCGTTGAAGAATTGAGTTGGAATTTTGATGGGGATTGCATTGAATCTGTAGATTGCTTTTGGCAAGATAGCCATTTTTACAATGTTGATCCTGCCAATCCATGAGCATGGGACATCTTTCCATCTTCTGAGATCTTCTTTAATTTCTTTCTTTAGAGACTTGAAGTTCTTATCATACAGATCTTTCACTTCATTAGTTAGAGTCACGCCAAGGTATTTTATATTATTTGTAAGTATTGAGAAGGGTGTTGTTTCCCTAATTTCTTTCTCAGCCTGTTTATCCTTTGTGTACAGAAAGTCCATTGACCTAATTGAGTTAATTTTATATCCAGCTACTTCATTGAAGCTGTTTTTCAGGCTTAGGAGTTCTCTGGTGGAATTTTTAGGGTCACTTATATATACTATCATATCATCTGCAAAAAGTGATATTTTGACTTCTTCCTTTCCTATTTGTATCCCTGTGATCTCCTTTTGTTGTCTAATTGCTCTGGCTAGGACTTCAAGTACAGTGTTGAATAGGTAGGGCGAGAGTGGACAGCCTTTTCTAGTCCATGATTTTAGTGGGATTGCTTCCAGCTTCTCACCATTTACTTTGATTTTGGTTATTGGTTTGCTGTAGATTGCTTTTAACATGTTTAGGTATGGTCCTTGAATTCCTGATCTTTCTAAGACTTTTATCATGAATGGGTGTTGGATTTTGTCAAATGCTTTCTCAGCATCTAAGGAGATGATCATGTGGTTCTTGTCTTTGAGTTTGTTTATATACTGGATTACATTGATGGATTTCCGTATATTAAACCTTCCCTGCTTCCCTGGGTTGAAACCTACTTGGTCAGGATGGATGATTGTTTTGATGTGTTCTTGGATTCGGTTAGCAAGAACTTTATTGAGGATTTTTGCATCGATATTCATAAGGGAAATTGGTCTGAAATACTTTATCTTTGTTGGGTCTTTTTGTGGTTTAGGTATCAGAGTAATTGTGGCTTCATAGAATGAGTTGGTTAGAGTACCTTCCGTTTCTATTTTGTGGAATAGTTTGTGAAGAACTGGAATTAGGTCTTCTTTGAAGGTCTGATAGAAGTCTGCATTAAACCCGTCTGGTCCTGGGCTTTTTTTTGGCTGGGAGACTATTAATAACTGCTTCTATTTCTTTAGGTGATATGGGACTGTTTAGATGGTCAACTTGATCCTGATTCAACTTTGGTACCTGGTATCTGTCCAGAAATTTGTCCATTTCGACCATGTTTTCCAGTTTTGTTGAGTATAGCCTTTTGTAGAAGGATCTGATGGTGTTTTGGATTTCTTCAGGATCTGTTGTTATGTCTCCCTTTTCATTTCTGATTTTGTTAATTAGGATTTTGTCCCTGTGCCCTCTAGCGAGTATATCTAAGGGTTTATCTATCTTGTTGATTTTCTCAAAGAACCAACTCCTCGTTTGGTTAATTCTTTGAATAGTTCTTCTTGTTTCCACTTGGGTGATTTCACCCCTGAGTTTGATTATTTCCTGGCGTCTACTCCTCTTGGGTGAATTTGCTTCCTTTTCTACTAGACCTTTTAGGTGTTTTGTCAAGCTGCTAATGTGTGCTCTCTCTAGTTTCTTTTTGTAGGCACTCAGAGCTATGATTTTTCCTCTTTGGAATGCTTTCATTGTGTCTCACAAGTTTTGGTATGTTGTGGCTTCATTTTCATTACACTCCAAAAAGTCCTTAATTTCTTTCTTTATTCCTTCCTTGACCAAGGTATCATTGAGTGGAACACAAAAGTGCCCCTCCTTGTCTTTTTTTGATGACTTTGGGTTGGAAGTCAATCTTATCAAATATTAGGATGGCTACTCCAGCTTGTTTCTTCATACCATTTTCTTGGAAAATTGTTTTCCAGCCTTTCAATTTGAGGTAGTGTTTATCTTTTTCTCTGAGATGAGTTTCCTGTAAGCAGCAAAATGTTGGGTCTTGTTTGTGTAGCCAGTTTGTTAGTCTATGTCATTTTATTGGGGAGTTGAGACCATTGATATTAAGAGATATTAAGGAAAAGTATTTGTTGCTTCCTGTTATTTTTGTTGTTAAAGTTGGCATTCTGTTCTTGTGGCTGTCTTCTTTTAGTTTTGTTGAGGGATTATCTTCTTGTTTTTTCTAGGGCGTGGTTCCCATACTTGTATCATGAGATATGCTTTTAAATCTGGGTCTAGCTTTTCTGTTGGGTTGGAGTGCCCAGGACTAGGTGGGGTGGGAGTTCTGCGTTCTGATGATGGTGAGTGGTCTTGATTTCTGTTAGTAGGATTCTTACGTTTGCCTTTCGCCATCTGGTAACCTCTGAGGCTAGCTGTGATAGTTGTCTCTGGTTAGAGCTTGTTCCTCAGGTGACTCTGTTAGCCTCTATCAGCAGACATGGAAGGCTAGTTCTCTCCTTAGTTTCAGTGGTTAGAGTATTATCTGCAGGCTAGCTCTCTTCTTGCAGGGAAGGTGCCCAGGTATCAGGTGTTCGAACCTGCCTCCTGACAGAAGTTGTGTTATACTCACCAAAGGTCTTAAGATCCCATGGAGGGTCCTGTGCGGACCTTGGGGATCTCCAGAAAAACTGCGCCCAAAGAACTTCGGTGCTGGTATGGACTGGAAGGGAATTGTGACCCTGATCAGGCTGGTATATCTGCTTCCCTAATTAAGGCAGTCTCAGGTCCTCCGTGATTGGATTGGAGTAGATGGTGTGTTCCACTCACCAGAGGTCTTAAGATCCCATAGGGGATCCTGTGGGGGTCCCTGCAGGTGTCCGGAGACTCTGTGGGCAAGGAACCCCGGTGCTGGAGTGGACCAGCAAGGCCACCAGTAGCTTTCTTGAAACATATAACCTACGTTGCTTCTGGAGGTATTGTTAATGCTAAGGCTCCCTGAGACCATCAGAATAATGTGAAGTTCAAGTTCAATAATGTTGCCTATTTTCATGTTGAATTACATATTCTGGTATGTGCAATGTTGAAAACATATCAATTGTGGTACCAGACACCGGTATATGTCCATGTTACTTCAGGCCTCAAGCATTCTTGATGCCAATTGGGACAATATTGATATGATGGTGTCCGACAGTCAATGGAATTATTACAGATGGATGTTATCCATTTTTCTGCTCAATTTGTGTGAAGAATCTTACCATCTATAATAATTTTGATGTCACTATGGATCCTGCCTCTTGAATTACCTTGATGTCCCTTATTCTTCTTGGCAACAGACTTTACTTTGTATGCCAGATGCCTGGTGTCATAGGCATCCAGGTTAGGGGTGAATCTTACTCCCACTTTAGACTAATTAATGACACCAGAGACCCCAAAGCAAAGTGAAGCTTGCTCTTACTTTGGACTAATTAATGACATCAGAGATCCCAAAGGCCATATAGTCATTCATCCATGATGTCACTGGTAACCATGTTGAGATTTATAGTCAGAGTTTGTAGCAGGCATGGTGTTTCAACAAGTGTTACCTTTGAAGGGGTCCATGACACCTGAGATGCCCCAATCATAAATATCTATTGTGAACATCATTGTCAGTACTGCTGCCTAAGTTTATAATGACAAAAGAGTTGTGTACTGTTATTGAAGTTCCCTTTGATGTCAGTGATCACATCTGAATGCTGAAGCTATGCTGATATCATTGCTGTTTGCTGTGATAAGCATGCATAATGGTATCTATTACATGAATTTCCTATTATTAATGGAGACCCTGGTAATGGTTATGAGCAGTGTTGTTTCTGGAGAAACTGCTGAATTCCAAGGTAAATGCTGATACACAATGCCATATTGAGGTAAGTGTTGTTATCTGACACTGGATAGAAAATTGATGTCTGAGATCCTACCCACCACAGGAAGTTCTGTTGATGTCCCTGATGCATTCATGTAGCTCCTGTTGTGAAACATGTATGGTATTTTCATTATTATGATTCTACCTGTAAAAAAAAAAGAAAACTATGTTGATGCCAGTGATGTATGCTGTGATCAGCAATTTTGATGGAGTCCAAGTTTGATTTTATTCCTATTGCTAATGGAAACCCTAGTGGTGGCTATGATCTGTGCTACTGCTTGAAAATATAATGAACCTCAAGGTCCACAATAATGCCCAAGTTTATTTTGAGGGAAGTATTCTTATCTGGTTCTGGAGATCAGATTAAAATCTGGAAACCTACCTGCAACAGGATCATCAGTTGGTATTTCTCATGTATATGTGTAGTTCACAATATCTAACATGTGATAAATATTGATACTTGTGATCATGCTGGAAACCTGAAGCTATTTTGAAGTCAGTGATGCAGCTATGACCAGCAATCATGATGGGGTCTTTTATTCCTGTTGCTAATTGAGACCCTGGTGATGGCTATGATCTGTGTTGTTTCTTGAGAACCTGATGAATTCAAAGGCCCATAGTGAAATGATAGGTTATATTGAGGTAAGTGTTCTCAGTAATGGAGATCAGATTGATATCTAAGATCCTAACAGCCACTACAAATTCTGATGATGTCACTGATACATGAATACATTGCATGATGTTGACTAAGTAATGTGCAAGATCCTTACTGCCACCTGAAATAATGTGGATATCAGTGATTTATCCTGCAACTAAATGAGGCAATTATGACAATGATTTATTCTGCTCTGTGATTTGAGGTTGATATCATTAATATATAACTGTCTACACACCCCATGGGATTGCCCTAGGTCCATGCTACCATTTGCAACCTGGTTGCCAGTGATCCCTGCTGTCCCTGGTTACCATGTTAATATCACTATTACATAGTTCCTGTAGAAACTATGGTGATATCAATCATCCATTCTGCCTCAAGTAGCCATGTTTAAACCCAAAGTCCATGATGCTTCTTGGATTATTGTTAATGTCAAGGATCCCTGAGGCTAGCAGAGACTTAGGTGAAATTTTAGATAAATTCTGCTGTGTCACATCATGTTGAATTACATGTTCAGAGATATATTATGTGGAGGTCACATATAGTGTGGCAATGGACACTGTTGCTTGTTACATATACTTCAAGCATCCAGCAGCCATGGCAGTGATACCTTCTGCCTTATGGGACCACATTAATATCACTGTCTCCTACTGCCAATGGAATCATTGTTGATGTCTGTTATCAATGCTTCTGTCAAATTTATGTCAAGTATCCTGCTACCTGTAAACATTTTGATATCATGATTCAAAGTGCCACTAGGGGAGTTTCTTTACATGTTAATATCTACATTTGAAACTCTCTTGATATCCCTGGAAACTGATACAATGGTATATTTCAGATTCCTACTCACACAGGCAACCAGGCAGTGAGTGATCACTACTAACACTTTGGAACAAATTGATATCAGTGATCCCAAATGCTAGGGAAACTGGCCAAGGGAATTGGGAAATTGATGTCACTCATCCATGCTGCCACTGGTAACCATGTTGAGATCCTCAGTCAGTGTCTTTGAAGATGTTGTGATGTCTGTGATAAATCAACAAGAATAATGTGTTCTGAAGTTCATTGTCAGTACTGGTGCCTAAGGTCATAATGATATAAGTGCTGTGTGCTGCTACTGGACACATGTTTGATGCCACTGAACATATTTGCAACCTGAAGCTATGTTGAGGTCAGTGTTGTATTCTGCAACCGGAAATCATGATGAACTCAATTCTTATTGCTTATGGAAACCTTGGTGATGTCTATGATCTGTGCTTTTTCTAGAGAACATACTGAATTCCAAAATTCATAATGACAATTGGTGTCATGTTGAGGTAAGTGTTCTTATGTAGCACTGGAGATCAGATTGACGCCTGAGATCCAATCTGCCACAGGTAATTTTTTTGATGTCCCTGATACTTTCATGGAGCACCTGCTATCATGCATGAAATGGACAATATTCTTACTACCACCAAAAGAGGTAGTGATGTCAGTGATCTATCTTGTTCCTGGAAAAGCATTTTATGACCCTAAATTTTTTATGCCCTCTGAATCAATGCTGATGTCACTAATATATACATGGCAACAGACCCCATGGTATTGTCTGAGAATATTGTTGGCAATGGCAAAATTATTGTCAGTGATCCTAGTTGACACTGGAACCATGTTGACTTCACTAATGCACAGGTGCCACAGAAATGTGGATGATGTGAATCATGCATCCTGCCTCTAGTAGCCATGTTGAAATCCATTGTCTGTGTTGCTCCTGAAGGGATTGTAAATGTGAAAAATCCCTGAGACCATCAGAATCTTCAATGAAGTTCAGTCAATAATGCTATCTTAGGTCATGTGAAGTTACATGTTCTGAGGTATGTTATGATGAGGTATATATATATATATATATGTGTGTGTGTGTGTGTGTGTGTGTGTGTGTGTGTGTGTGTGTGTAGTGGCATCAGATACCACTGTATGTCCATGATACTTCAGGCCTCTAGCAGAAAATATGTCAGTGATCCCTGATGACTCTTCTGCCCAAATTATGACTTTCATTAACTGAAAATGGAATTACTACTGATGACTGTTATCTATTCTTCTGTATAAAATCTCAGAAGTATCTTGCCATCCATAAGCAATTTGATGTAACAATGCACCTGGCAATTGGAAAAGAGATTTGTTTACATGAAACCCTCTGAAAGTATTTTTATGTCCCTTGTACTTACTGGCAATGGATACTATGTTATATCAGAGATCCCTGCTGCCATAGACAAACAGATTAGGAGTGTTTTCTACTCCCACTTTGGACAATATTGATGATATCTGTGATCCTGACTACCAAGGAAAATATATTGGCATTACTGATTCATGCTGTCACTGGTAACTATTTTGACACCCATAGTCTGTGTGGTCATTGAAAAGCTACATGATGTCTATGATAAATCAACCATAAGAATCTGTTGTAAATTCCATGGTAATTATTGCTGCCTAAGTTCATAATGAGGTAAGTGCTGTTCGCTGTTACTGGAGACTATTTTGATGCCTGTAATCCTAACTGAAACCTGAAAATACCTTGATGTGAGTGCTGCATTCTGTGACCAGCAATAATGATGGAGTCCATTTATTTTTCTATTGCTGATGAAAAACCTGGTGATGGCCATGATCTCTCCTGTTGTTTGAGAACCTTCTGACTTACAAGGTTCATTTTAATGGTAGAGGTCATATTGATGTAAGTGTTCTGAGGTGACACAGCAGATCAGATTGATGTCTGAGATTCTATCTTCCATAAGAAATTCTGTTGATGTTCCTGCCTGCTATCAACCATGTAATGTACATGGTTGTTACTGCCCCTGGAATTGAGCTGTCAAGATAAATATTGCCACCTGATAAGAGGTTTATGATCATAATTTTTCTTCCCTTTTAATCTATGCTAATGCCATTGACATAAATGGCAATAGATTCCATGGTATGGCCTTTGTTACTTGCTGTCATTGGCCACCTTGTCATTAGTGATCTCTGCTACCACTGAGAACTATATTAATGACACACACTCAAAGTGCCTACAGAAAATATGATGATATCCATTATGCTGCCATCAGTGGCCTTGTTTAAACCCACAGTCCATGATGCTTCTGATGAGATTGTTAATGTCCAGGATCTATGAGACCATCTGAACATAAGGTGAAAATTTAGGTCATACTGTTCCTCCATGTCATGTTCAGTTTCATATTCTGTTACATTGAGGACACATAATGACAAAAGATACCATTTTTATATTCATGACATTTCAGGCCTCAAGCAGCAGTGATCACAATAATCTCTGCTAACTTATGGGGCAACATAAATATGAGCGTCTCCAACTGCCTATAGAATCTCTACTGATATCAGCTATCCAAATTTTTCTGCTGTTATTTATGAGAAGTATGCTTTCAGCTGCAACAATTTTTACATCAAAGATCCATCCTGCCATCAGAGAAGAAGATTCTGTACATAGTTATTCATGCCCTCTTAAATATTTTGATGGCCTTGCTACTTCCTGACATCAAACAAGGTGGTATATACCAGTTCTAAGCTGCCACTGGCAACCAGGTCCTGAGGGATTCTTACTGCCTCTTTGGAACAGGTAATGACATCAGAGATCCCAACTTCCCAATTGCCAAGTTAAAAGTATTGACATTACTTATCGATAAAGCATCTGGTAAACATGTTGAGATTCATAGATAGTCTTGACTTTGAAGAGTCTGACTTTGAATACTGTCCTGTTTGTGATCCTTTAGTCAAAGAGTTGATTGTAAATTTCATGATCACTATTGCTGCCTAATGTCATAATGAGGTAAGTGCTGTGTGCTGCTACTGGAGATACTTTTGACACCTGGAATGGTACTTGAAACCTGAAACTATGTTGATTTGGGTAATGAATGGTTTGACCAGCAATCATGATGGATTCTATTGTTTCTATTACTGAAGGTGATGGAGACCATGATCATAAGGATGATCTCTGCTGCTGTTTAAGGTAATTCCATATTTTATGGTCCATACTGACACTGGATATCATATTGAGGTACAGGATCTGAGGTGCAATGGAGATCACATGGATATCTGAGATCCTATTAGCCACAGGAAATTCTGTTGATATCCCTGATATATGCATATAGCCCCTGCTCTGGACCATGAGTTCACTAATATATACATCATGGGAAGACAAATCGTTCTATGTCTATACTCTTTGATACCACAAGCAACAATGTTGTCATTGATCCTTTCTCCCATTTAGGGCCACATTAATATGAGTGATTCCAACTGTCATTGGAATCTATACTGATGTCAGTGATACATGCTTCTATCACCTGTGGGAATGGATTTTATGAGATATATATATACTCTTAGCTGTGATAATTTTGAAGTCAATGCTCCATTCTGACACTATAGATGTGAATTCTGTTCATGGTTCTCCCTGCTCTCTGAAACAATCACAATGTTCTGATTCTTCCTGGCAATAGACGCCATGGTATATCCAAGAAATTTGATGCCAGAGGCAACCAGGATGTTAATGATACCTATTGACAGTTTGGACCAGATTGTGATACCAATTGTCCTATTTGCTAAGATAAATATGTTGATTTTACTCTCCCATTGTACCATTTGTAACCACTTGTGCTGACTCTGAAGATCTTGGTAATGTCTATGATCACTGTGGACAAAAGCATCAATTATGAAATGCATGGTCAGAACTTCTGCCCAAGATCCCAATGAGGTTAGTAGTGTGTTTTCCTATAGGAAACTTGTTTCAAGCCTCTGATGTGACTTACAACCTGAACCTATGTTGCTGTCACTGCTATATGCTGAACCCAGGAAACATGATGGTATCCATAGTTTCTATTCCTTGGAAGACCCTATTGATGTCAATGATCTGTTTTGCTGCATGAGAACAGACTGAATTCCAAGGTTCATATTGATGTACAAAGTTATACATTGAGGTGAATGTTCTGAGCTGGCTTTGGGGATAAGCTTGATGTCTGAGAGCTTACCTGCTGCTGAAAACTGTGCTGATATATCTGATACATGAATGCATTTTCTTTTGCAGACCTTGTTGTGGGTAATAATCTTGCTGCTGCAAGAAGAGATTTGATGTAATTGATCCCTCCTGCCACCAGAGAAAATATTTATGTCCATAATTGAATCTTTTCAATATCAGTGATACACTTGTCAGCAGTTACCATACTATATCTACAATTCTTACCTCCAATAGCAAACATCATATTAGAGATTTGTGCTGCCACTTTGGACCATGATGATATCAGTGATTCCCAACTACCTATAGTAAAATTATGATGATAGCCATCCATATTGCTGCATGTAACTATGTTCATATCTATAGACAGTGCTGCCTCTGAAGATCTTGCTAAAATCTATTAGCCCTACTGCTAGAAGACTCTGTCTTGAAATTCTTGGTAAATACTGTTGCCTAAGTCATGTTTACTTAAGTGTACTGTGTTACAATCAGTTATGATTTTCATGCCTGTGACCTGTCTGCCTTCTGACATCAGTAATCACGACAGTGATTATTGTTCCTCTCAAGATATTATTGGGCGCAGGAATCTATGAAATGTCCATGATTTATGCATATAGCCCCTGCTGGTTTTTTTAATAATTTATATGCTCTTTACTGCAACCAGAAGAACTGATCACAGTATCATCGATCTATAATGGCAATGGAGAAGACACTTATGTTAATACTATTCCCAGGTTCTGAATCTATGCTAATGTCAAAGATACACCTGGAAACAGTAACCATTTCTTATTTACCCCAAGATCTGTGCTACCACAGGCAACCTTGATTTCAGTGACCCCTGTTGCAAATGAGTACCATATTATAATCAATAATTCAAAGTGCTGTCAGAAAGTATTTTGATATCCATAACCAATGATGGAACAAGCATCTATATTGAAATGTATGGTCTGTGTTGCTTCTGATGGAATTGTTTATATCAAGGAGCCCTGTGGCCACCAGAGTCTATTCTGAACTTTAAAGTCAATACTGCTGCTTGAGGTCATCTTGTGAAGTGTTCTAAGATATGTTATATTGATTTCATTGATATAATGTGGGAAAAGATACCATTGTTGTATGTCCAAAATCCTTGATACCAGGATCATCCAGGATCATCCAGGATGTCCATGTTCTCTGCTGCCACTTGGAACATTAACACAAGCTACTCCAAATGCCATCAAAATATATACTGATATCATCAATCCACACTTCTGCCAACTGACACCATGTTAGGTATATGATGTGTACTGCCAGCTCTAACCAATTTGATGTCAAAGGTCTATCCTGCCACTAGAGTGGACATTACTGTCTATGGTCTTATATTTCCTCTGAAACTGTGTACATGCCAACGATTCCTCCTGGCAACAAACAACATGGTTCATCTCAGATGATGGCTGCCATTAGCCACAAGAAGATGAGGGATTCTTGCTGGCAGTTTGGACCCTATTGATTATATCATTGATCTCAGTTGCATAGGAAAATATCTTGATGTCACTTAATCCTGCTGCATTTGGTAACCATGTTGATATCCCTAGTCAGTTTTTGCTCTCAAGAGCTTGGTGATGTCTGTGAGCCCTACTTCCAGAAGAATCTATCTTGAAGTTCATGGACAGTACTGCTACCTACTTCATGTGGAGTGTTCTGACTTCCACCTCAGATATGTGTGTGTTCCTACTTACAATTGGAAGCTATACTAATATTAATAATACTTGATTTTACCAGCAAAAAAGATGGTATACATAGGTATTATTAAGATCCTACCTGACACAAGTAACTATAGTGAATTCCTTGATGCATGTATGCAGCCCTCAATGCAGATCATATTAATTAAATACCCTTTTTGACACCAGATTCGCAATTGATGTCAATGATCCATCCTGCCACTGGAGAAGAAATTTATTTGCATGATCTCTTCTTCCCTCTGAGTCTACGATAATATCACTGATTTTTCTTGCAATAAACATCATGGAATCTATGCTGATGTTGGACCTGCACTCTGCAACAAATGTGTACGAGCACCAGCTTCAGCCTGTGTATGCTCCTTGGTTGCTAGTTCAGTATCTGAGAGCCTCAGTGATCCAAGTTGTTTGATTGTGTTGGTATTCCTTTGGAGCTCTTATCCCCCTTGGGGACCTCAATTTTCTGCCCAACACTACCATAAGAGACCCAAGCTCCATTCAATATTTGGCTTTGGTTGTCTGTGTCTGTCTGAGTCAGCTGCTGAGTAGAGCCTCCTAGAGGTCAACATGCTTCTGTCTGCAGTCCTATCACTGTATCATTAATGCTGTCAGGGATTGTTTGTTGCCCATGGGATGGGTCACTAGTTTGGCCAGTTATTGATTTGCCATTGCATTAGTGTTTTTTCTATCCCTTGTCAATGTATTTCTCATAGACAGAATAAAATTTAGGTCCAAAAGTTGAAGATGTGTTGGTGTGACGATAGCTTCACTGGAGTTCCTACATAGACACAAGAGGTGGACCATTCAGATTCCATAGCACAATATTGTAAGTCACAGTTAAGATAATCGACATTGATATTTGAGTGCCTTCCCTTTCCCAGGTCTCAGTCTCATCCTCAACATGCCACACCCCTACACTCTATACTCCTGCAAATTTCAGTTTTCCTTCATTCTCATGGTCATCTAGACATCTACCCTGCCCCTACCCACACTGGATTCTGAACACTTCCATGTCATTACCCATTCTTTCTCTCACTCACTTAATTTTGCCCATCTGCTGCCCATGATTTTTTTAAGTGAGATTCAAGCATCCTCACTTTGTCCTTTCTTCTTGTTTAGCTTCCTTGGGTCTGTGGAGTACAGCAAGTTTATCCTGTATTTTAAGACTAATTGCAACTTATAAGTGACTACATGCCATACATGTCCTTTGGGGTCTTGGTTAACTAGCTCAGGATGATATTCTCCATTCCATCTATTTTCCTACAAAATCTGTGATGTGTTTGTTTTTAATAGCTCTATAGTACTCCACTTTGTAGATGTGTCACATTTTCTTTATCCATCTGTCAGTTGAAGGACATCTAGGCTGTTTCCAGTTTCTGGCTATTATGAATAAAGCTATGGACATGGTTGAGCAAGTGTCCTTTTCGGGACAGTGGAATATCTTTTGGGTATATGCACAGGAGTGGTATAGCTGGCTCTTGAATAGAACCTAAATAGAATATTTACAGTTTTCTAAGAAACACCAAATAGATTTCCAAATTTGATGCAGAAGTTTGCAGTTCCACCAGCAATTGAGGTTTGTTCCCCTTGATCCACATCCTAACTAACATGCATTACCACTTAAATGTGTGATGTTAGCCAATATGACTATAGTATGATAGAATTTCAGAGATGTTTTGATTTGCATTTCCCTAATGACAAAGCACATTGCACATTCCTTTAAGTGCTTCTTGGCCATTCAAGATTCTTCTGCTGAGAATTATCTGTACCTAATTTTTCACCTAGGTTATTTGGTGTTTTCGAGGTTAACTTCTTGAGTTTTTCGTAAATTTTGTACATTAGTCCTCTATGGGATGTCCGTTAAGTGAAAAAATTTCATAATGTGTAGGTTGCTGATTTGTACTATGGGCTATGTCCTTTGGTTTACAGAAGCTTTCCAGTTTCATGAGGTCCCATTTATCAGTTCTTGATCTTAGAGCATGAAGTATTAGTGTTCTGTTCAGGAACTTGTTTCCTGTACCAATGTGTTGAACCTATTTCCTACTATCTCTTCTATGAAATTTAGTGTATCTGATTTATGTTGAGCTCTTTGGTCCATTTGGACTTCAGTTTTGTGAATGATAGATGTGGATCTATTTGCATTCTTCTATATGCAAACATCCAGTTAGACCAGCAATATTTGTTGAAGATGCCTCCTTTTTCCATGTATTGTTTTATCTTCTTTGTCAAAAATAAAATGTCCATACGTTTGTGGGGCCATCTCAGGATCATCCATTCAATTTAATTGATCCACCAGTTTGTTCCTATAGTAATAGAATGCAGCTTTTAATATTATTTCTCTGTATTATAAATCAAGGACAGGTATGGTGGTACCTCTGGAAGTTCTTTTATTGGTTAAGATTGGTTAAGATTGTTTTAGCTATCCTGTTTTTTTTTTTTTTTTTTTTTTTAATCTGTATGAATCTTAGAATTGTTCTTTCAATGTCTGGAAAGAATTGTGTTAGAATTTTGATAAGGATTGAATTAAATCTATAAATTGCTTTTGGTCAGATGATCATTTTCAATATGTTAGTCCTACTGCCCCATGAGCATTGAAGATCTTTCCATTTCTGATATGTTCATCAGTTTCTTTCTTCAGAGAATTGAAGTTCTTCTCATTTAAGTCCTTATACATGCTTGATTAGAGTTACACAAAGATATTATATATTGTTTGTGTCTATTGTAAAGAGTTGATTTCCTAATTTATTTGTTGGCCCATTTATCATTTATCAAAGGAGGGCAGGCTATGTATTATTTTCGAAATAACTTTATCTTCAGCTGTTTTGCTGGAGGTGTTTATCAGCTTGCTTATGTTTACTATAATATCATCTGCAAATAGTGATACATTGACCGCTTCCTTTCTACTTTGTATCTCTTTGAACTCCATCAGTTAACTTATTGCTCTGGGTAGAAAGTTTAATACTATATTAAATAAATAGTGAGTGAGTGCGGTGCATTCACTTGTCTCCAATTCAGTGGAACTGTTTTAAGTTTCTCTACATTTAATTTTATGTTGTCCATTGGCTTTCCATATACTGCTTTGATTATGTTTGTATGTGCCTTATATCCCTGATCTCAAACTTTTGACATGAAGGGGTGGTGAATTTTGTTCAAGGCCTTTTCATCATATTATGAGATGATCATGTGAATATTTTCTTTCAATTTGTTGATATGGTGGATTATGTGGATTGGTTTTCATATATTGAGCCATCCCCAAATCCCTGGGATGAAGCCTACTTGATCATCATGGATAATAGTCTTGATGTATTTGTGAATGGAGTCAAAGTCACACTTAAAGAAATGTTCAAAGTTCTTAGTTATATGGGACTGCAAATCAAAACAACCCTGAGATTCCACCCTAAACCAAACAGAATGCCTAAGAACAAGAGCTCATGTGACAGCACATGGTGGTGAGTATGTAGAACCCGAGGAACACTCCCTTACTGCTGGTGGGATTGCAGGTTGGTACAACCACTATGGGAAACAAATTGGCTATTCTTCAGAAAATTGGAAATAGTTCTACCTGAAGAATCATCTCGACTAATTTGGGCATATATCCAAAATATGCCCCACCATTCCAAAGGGCCATGTGCTCCACTATGTTCATAGTAGCCTTACATGTAATAACTGGAAACAACCCAGATGTCCCTCAATAGAAGAGAAGAGACAGAAAATGTGTTTTCTTTACATAATGGAATATTATTCAGCTATGAAGAATGAGGAAATCATGAGTTTTTCAGGCAAATGGTTAGAACTGGAAATTATCATCATGAGTTAAGTATCTCAGACAAAAAAGGACACTCATTGTATGTGCTCACTAATAAGTGGATATTAGCCAAAAAGTACAGAATACCTAGGATACAACCTACTGAACTTAAGAAATTTAACAACAGAAAGGCACAAGTGAGGATACTTCAGTAACATTTGAGGGTGAAGAAAATAATCATAGGAGTCAGGGGGAAGGAGGAACCTGGGTGTGAGTGGGGAGATGGAACAGAAATGGGAAGAGGATCAGTTAGTTGGGACAGGAAAGAAGCCCAGAGTGGTAGAAGAATGAGTGGAAATATGCAGGTTTCAGGGTGGGGTTGAGGTACCATGGAACTCTAGAAAGTACCATGGACCTTGGAGTTAAGACTCTCAGGAATTAGTGATATGCTCAACAGTGGGGAAAGTGAACTTAAATAGCATCCACCTCCAGTAGATAGACAGGGCTTCAGATAGTGGAATGCCGTTACCAAAACAAATTTAAAACTTCTGACCCAGAATTGTTCCTGTGTAAACGTACAAAAATGGAGAAGAGATGAAGGGAAAGGTGTTCCAGTAAAGACCCAACTTGGAATTCCTCTGAAGGGCCGGCTCAAAGAACTGACATTATTACTGATGCAATGGTGTGCTGACAGACAGGAGCCTAGCATTTTTTGTTCTCCTAGAGGCCCAAAAAGCAGCTGAATGATTCAGTTGCAGATACTTATACCTAGAAATTGGACTGAAGTCGAGGCCCCTATGGTGGAATTAGAGGAAGGATGGAAGAAGCTGAAGGGAAGAGTGACCCCATAGGAATACTAGTAGTATCAAATAATAAGGATGCCTAGAAGCTCCCAGACACAGAGCCACCAGCAAGGCAGCATGCCAGAGCTGGCTGGAGTACCCTGACACACATATAGCATAGGATTGCCTAGTCTGGCCTTACTGGGAGAATATGTGCCTAATCTTCAAGTGACTTGAGACCCCATGGAGGGTGAAGGTCCAGTATATGTGTGAGAGCATCCTCTTGGAAGAGGGGCAAGGGGGAGGAGGAATGTGATGAGGAACTGTGAAGGGGGGGGGGACCAGGAGCAGAAGCGAAGTTCATCTTCAGCTCCATAGTTAGTTTGAAGCCTACTCTGATATACATAAGACCCTGTCTCATAAAAATAATATTAACTATACTCATGCTAATAGAAATATAATTCCATTTGGAATTGTCCCACTTAAATCTAGGATAACTAAGACCTTTGATGGCTTCTATTTGCCCTCAACTTATAATAACTATTGTTTTTCAACCTGTCAAGAAAAAAATGAGACCTCAAATGTCCTACAATCAAAAGGTGTTCCTATGACATGGACACAGAGCGAAGTAAACCTATGATAAGCAGACTGGAGTTAAAATGCTTAAACCGGCTCCCAGTGTGGAGACAGTGTCTTTTTGTGTCATTCTGATTTTCTTAAAAATTGGATATTTTATTCACTTAAATTTCAAATGTTATCTCTTTCCAGATTTCCCTTCTGCAAATAATCTTTTCCAACTCCCTTTACCCTACTTCCATGAGGGTGCTCCCCTCTGACCTATCTACTCCTGCCTCACTGCCCTAGCATTCCTCTACACTGGGACAGCAAACCTTCACAGGACCAAGGGCCTCTTCTCCCATTGATGCCAGATAAGGCTCCTTCAGCTTCTTGAGTACTTCCCCTTACTCCTCCACTGGCATCCCTTTGCTCAGTCCAATGGTTGGCTGTGAGCATCCACATCTGTATTGGTCAGGATCTAGAAGACCCTCTCAGAAGACAGCTGTATCAGGCTCCTGTCAGCAAGCACTTTTTGGAATCAGCTATAGTGTCTGGGTTTGGTGTCTGCATTTGGGATGGATCCCCAGGTAGGGTAGTCTCTGGATAACCTTTCCTTCAGTCTTTAATCCTCTCTTTTTTCCTATATTTCCTATAGAAAGGAGTAATTATGAATTAAAATTTTGGAACTGAGTGTGGGGCCTCATCCCTCAACCATGCTAATCTCTGGATATGGTCTTTACAGGTTATCTCTACCCTTTCGTGGTGTATTTTTTTGCTAATGTAATCCTTTTGGAGTCCTGTGAGTTCCTTGCTTTTTGGCATTGGGGACTTTCTGGTTGCGACACCCAGTTCCCCATCCCTTATTGCTATACACTGTTATTCAGGTTCCTGACCCACATTACATCTCCTCCATCTCCTCTGATATATGATTCTTCCCTCTTTTTCACCTACCCCTCTTCTCTTACATCCCAGTCCCTTTCACCCTCTACTTCCCATGAGTATTTTGTTCCCCTTTCTAAGTAGGGCTGAAGTATTCACACTGGTCTTCCTTCTGCTTGAGCTTCATTTGCTTCATGAGTTGTATCTTGGGTATTCTATGTGTTTTGACTAATATTCACTAATCAGTGAGCACATACCATGTATGGTCTTTTGTGACTGAGTTACCTCACTGAAGACAATAGTTTTTATTTTATTTTTTTCAATTTTAAATAGCTATTTTCTTCATTTACATTTCAAATGCTATCCCGAAAGTCCCCTATACCCTCCCCTGTGCACTGCTCCCCAACCCACCCACTCCCACTTCTTGGCCCTGCATTCCCATGTACTGGGGCATATAAAGTTTGCAAGACCAAGGGGCCTCTTTCTTCCCAATGATGGCTGACTAGGCCATCTTCTGCTACATATGTAGATAGAGAAAGAAGATCTGAGGGCGCTGGTTAGTTAAATTTTTGTTCCACCTATAGGGTTGCAGACCCCTTTAGCTCCTTGGATATATTCTTTAGATCCACCATTGGGGCCCTGAGTTCTATCCAATAAATGACTATGAGCATCCACTTCTGTATTTGCCAGGCACTGGAATATCCTCACAAGAGACAGCTATATCAGGGTCCTTTCAGCAAAATCTTGCTGGCATGCACAATAGTGTCTGTGTTTGTTGGCTGATTATAGGATGGATCCCTGGATGGGGTAGTCTCTGGATGGTCCATCCTTTCATCTTAGCTCCAAACTTTGTCTCTGTAACTCCTTCCATGTGTGTTTTGCTCCCTATTCTAAGGAGAAATGAAGTATCCACCCATTGGTCTTCTTGCTTCTTGATTTTCTTGTGCTTTGCAAATTGCATCTTGGATATTCCAAGTTTCTTGGCTAATATCCACTTATCAGTGAGTGCATATCAAGTGACTTCTTTTGTGATTGGGTTACCTCACTTAAGATAATATCCTCCAGACACATCCATTTGCCCAAGAATTTCATAAATCCATTATTTTTAATAGCTGAGTAGTATTCCCTTGTGTAAATGTACCACATTTTCTGTATCCATTCCTCTGTTGAGGGACATCTGGGTTGTTTCCAGCTTTTGGCTATTATAAATAAGACTGCTATGAACATAGTGGAGCATGT
The DNA here is from genome assembly GCF_000001635.26 of Mus musculus. Lineage (NCBI taxonomy): Eukaryota > Metazoa > Chordata > Mammalia > Rodentia > Muridae > Mus > Mus musculus. The sequence continues at coordinate 25,524,916 of NC_000086.7, read as the reverse complement.
GTCCTTCTTACCGGTTGGAACAGCTTCTGGGTATATGCCCAGGAGAGGTATTGCTGCATCTTCAAGTAATACAATGTCCAATGTTCTCAGGAACCGCCAGACTGATTTCCAGAGTGATTGTACAAGCTTGCAATGCCACCAGCAATGGAGGAGTGTTCCTCTTTCTTCACATCCTTGCCAGCATCTGCTGTCACCTGAATTTTCAAACTTAGCCATTCTGACTGGTGTGAGGTGGAATCTCAGGGTTGTTTTGATTTGCATTTCCCTGATGATTAAGGATGTTGAACATTTTTTCAGGTGCTTGTCAGCCCTTCAGTATTCCTCACTTGGGAATTCATTGTTTAGCTCTGTACCAAATTTTTAATGCGGTTACTTGAATTTCTGTGGTCCAGCTTCTTGAGCTCCTTATATATATTGGATATTAGTTTCCTATCAGATTTAGAATTAGAAAAAAATCCTTTCCCAATCTGTTGGTGGCCTTTTTGTCTTATTGACAGTGTCTTTTGCCTTACAGAAATTTTGCAATTTTATGAGGTCCCATTTGTCAATTCTTGATCTTACTGCACAAGCCATTGCTGTTCTGTTCAGGAATTGTTCCTTTTTGCCTATAACTTCGAGGCTTTTACCCACTTTGTCTTCTATAAATTTCAGTCTGGTTTTATGTGGAGTTCTTTGATGTACTTAGACTTGAACCTTGTACAAGAAGATAAGGATGGATTAATTTGCATTCTTCTAAATGATAACCTCCCATTGTGCCAGCACCATTTGTTGAAAATGCTTTTTTTCCAATGGATGGTTTTAGCTCCCTTGTTCAAGTGAACACACGTGTGTGAGTTCATTGCTGGGTCTTCAATTCTATTACATTGATCTCCCTCTCTCGCTGTACTAGTACCATGCAGTTTTTTATCAAAATTGCTCTGTAGTACAGCTTGAGATCAGGCATGGTAATTCCACCATAGTTTCTTTTATTTTTGAGAATAGTTTTTGCTCTCTTAGCTTTCTTGTCATCCAGATGAATATGCAAATTGACCTTTCTAACTCAGTGAAGAATTGATTTGGATTTTTGATGGGAATTGCATTGAATCTGTAGATTTCTGTTGGCAGGATAGCCATTTTTCTATATTAATCCGGCCAATCTATGAACATGGAATATCTTTCCTTCTGAGATCTTAAATTTCTTTCGTCAGAGACTTGAAATTCTTGTCATACGGATCTTTCACTTCCTTAGAATCACACCAAGGTAGTTTATATTTTTTGTAACTATTGTGAAGGGTGTTGTTTCACTAATTTCTTTCTCAGCCTGTTTAGCCTTTGAGTAGAGAAAGGCCACTGATTTGTTTGAGTTAATTTTATATCCAGATACTGTACTGAAGCCATTTATCAGGTTCAGGAATTCTCTGGTGGAATTTATAGGGTCACTTATATATACAATCATATCATCTGCAAATAGTGATATTTTGACTTCTTTCCAATTTTTATCCACTTGATCTCATTTTGTTGTAGTTTTGCTCTGGCTAGGACTTCAAGTACTATATTGAATAGGTAGGTAGAAAGTGGGCAGCCTTGTCTATTCCCTGATTTTAGTGGGATTGCTTCCAGTTTCACTCCATTTGGTTTGATATCGGCTACTGGTTTGCTGTATATTGCTTTTATTTTGTTTAGGTATGGGCCTTCAATTCCTGATTTTCTATGCCTTTTATCATGAAGGGTTGTTGGATTTTGTCAAATGCTTTCTCAGCACCTAATGATATTATCATTTGATTTTTGTTTTTGAGATTGTTTATGTAGTGGATTATTTTTTAAAGTGTTGCTGTAGGAGTGATATGATACTGGCTAAATTGCAATAGTGTTGACCTGGCGCTGATTCCACTAGGGGTTGACAGAGGAAAATGGGATTAGTAAATTCTAAACAGGCATTTGTCTGCAATCTTCAAGAGCTGCTTCAGGCTAGAGGAGTAGGGATTGAAGAACATTTGTTAGAATATTTTTCAGATTACATTGATAGCTTTCCGTATATTAAACCATCCCTGCATCCCTGGGATGTAGCCTTCTTGGTCTTGATGGATGATCGTTTTGATGTGTTCTTGGATTTGGTTTTCGAGGATTTTATTGAGAATATTTTCATCGATATCCATAAGGAAAATTGATCTGAAGTTTTCTTTCTTAGATGGATCTTTGTGTGGTTTAGGTATTAGAGTATTTGTGGCTTCATATAATGAATTGGGTAGAGTACCTTCTGTTTCTATTTTGTGGACTAGTATGAGGAGAGTTGGAGTTAGGTCTTCTTTGAAGGTCTGATAGAACCTAAACACATCTGGTCCTGGGCTTTTTTTTTTTTTTTTTTTTTTTTTTTTTTGGTTGGGAGACTATTAATGAGTGCTTCTATTTCTTTAGGGAAAATGAGACTGTTCATATCTTTAATCTGATCCTGATTTAACTTTGTCACCTGGTATCTGTCTGAGAAATTGTCCATTTCATCCAGGTTTTCTAGTTTTGTTGAATATAGCCTTTTGTAGTAGGATCTGATGATGTTTTGGATTTCCTCAGTTTTTGTTGTTATGTCTCTGGTATCTGTCTGGGAAGTTGTCCATTTCATCCAGGTTTTCTAGTTTTGTTGAATATAGCCATTTGTAGTAGGATCTGATGATGTTTTGGATTTTCTCAGGCTCTGTTGTTATATCTCCCTTTTAATTTTTGATTTTGTTAATTAGGATACTGTCCCTGTGCCCTCTTCTTAGTCTGATTACGGGTTTATCTAACTTGTTGATTTTCTCAAAGAACCAGCTCCTGGTTTGGTTGATTCCTTGAATAGATCTTTTTGTTTCCACTTGGTTGATTTCTGCTCTAAGTTTGAATATTTCCTACTGTCTACTCCTCTAGGGAGAATTTGTTTCCTTTAGTTCTAGAGCTTCTAGGTCTGTTGTCAGGCTGCTAGTGAGTGCTCCCTCTAGTTTCTTTTTGGAGGCACTCAGGGCTGTGAGTTTTCCTCTTAGGTCTGCTTTCATTATATCCCATAAATTTGGGTATGTTGTGTTGTCATTTTCATTAAATGTTAAAAAGTCTTTAATCTCTTTCTTTATTTCTTCATTGACCAAGATATCATTGAGTAGAGTGTTCTTCAGTCTCCACATGAATGTTGGTATTCTCTTACTTATGTTGTTATTGAAATTCAGCCTTAGTCCATCGTGACCTTTTGTATCTATTGAGGCCTCTTTTGTGACCCATTACATGTTCAATTTTGAAGGAGGTACCATGAGGTGCTGACAAGAAGTTATATCCTTTTGTTTTAGGATAAAATGTTTTGTAGATGTCTGCTAAATCCATTTGTATCATAACTTCTGTTAGTGTCCATGAGTCTCTGTTTAGTTTATGTTTCTAGGATCTGTCCATTGGTGAGAGTGAGGTGTTGAAGTCTCCCACTATTTTTGTGTGAGGTACAATGTGTGCTTTGAGCTTTACTAAAGTTTCTTTAATGAATGTGGCTGCCCTTGCATTTGGAGCATAGATATTTAGAACTGATAGTTCCTTTTGGAGGATTTTACCTTTATGAGTATGAAGCACCCCTCCTTGACTTTTTTGATATCTTTGGGTTGGAGGTCAATTTTATTCGATATTTGAATGGCTAGTCCAGCTTGTTTCTTCAGACCATTTGCTTAGAAAATTGTTTTTCAGCCTTTTACTCTGATGTAGAATCTGTCTTTCTTCTCGGGGTGGGTTATCTGCAAGTAGCAAAATGCTGGGTCCAGTTTGTGTAGTCAGTCTATTAGATTATGTTTTTTAATTGGGGAATTTAGTCTATTGATGTTAAGAGAAATTAAAGAAAAGTAGTTGTTGCTTCCTGTTATTTTTGTTGTTAAAGTTGGGATTCTGTTCTTGTGGCTGTCTTATTTTAGGTTTGTTGAAGGATTACTTTCTTGTTTTTTCTCAGGTGTGTGTAGTTTCCATCTATGTGTTGGTGTTTTCCCTTTATTATCCTTTGAAGGGCTAGATTCATGGAAAGATATTGTGTGCATTTGTTTTTATCATGGAATTCTTTGGTTTCTCCATCTATTGTAATTGAGATTTTTGCTGGTGTATATTAGCCTGGGCTGGCATTTTTGTTCTCTTAGGGACTGTATAACATCCGTCCAGGATCTTCTGGCTTTCATAGACTCTGCTGATAAGTCTGGTGTAATTCTAATAGGTCTGACTTTATATGTTACTTGAGTGTTTTCCCTTACTGATTTTAATATTCTATCTTTATTTAGTGCATTTGTTGTTCTGAATATTACATGTCAGGAGAAATTTCTTTTCTGGTCCAGCCTATTTGGAATTCTCTGGGCTTCTTATATGTTCATGGGAATCTCTTTCTTTAGGTATTGGAAGTTTTCTTCTATAACTTTGTTGAAGATATTTGCTGGCCTTTTAAGTTGAGAATCTTCATTCTCGTCTACTATTATCCATAGGTTTGGTCTTCTCATTGTGTCCTGGATTTCCTAAATGTTTTGAGTTGGGATCTTTTTGCATTTTCCATTTACTTTGATTGTTGTGTTCATGTTACCTATGGAATCTTCTGCATCTGAGATTCTCTCTTCTATCTCTTGTATTCTCTTGATGATGCTCATATCTATGTTTCCTGATATCTTTCCTAGGATTTTTATCTCCAGAGTTGTTTCCCTTTAGGTTTTCTTCATTGTTTCTACTTCTATTTTTACATCTTGGATTTTTTTTTATTCAATTCCATCATCTGTTTGGTTGTGTTTTCCTGTAATTCTTTAAGGGATTTTTGTGTTTCTTCTACCAGTTTAGCAGTGTTTATCTGTAGTTCTTTAAATACTTGTACTTATTTAGCAGTGTTCTCCTGTAATTGCTTGAGGGATTTCTGTGCTTCCTCTTTAAGGGCTTCTACCGGTTTAGCAGTGTTCTCCTGTAATTCCTTGAGGGATTTCTGCGCTTCCTCTTTAAGGGCTTCTACCTGTTTAGCCGTGTTCTCCTGTATTTCTTTAAGTAAGTTATTAATGTACATCCTAAAATCTTCTACCACCATCAAGAGATATGATTTTAAATCTGAGTCTTGCTTGTCAGGTGTGTTGGGGTATCCAGGATATTCTGTGGTGGGCTTACTGGATTCTGATGATGCCCATTGTTCATGGTTTATGTTAGTAAGATTTTTACCATTGCCTCTCGCCATTAGGTAATCTCTGGTGTTAGTGTTCAAGCTGTCTCTGGCTGGAGCTTGGTCCTCCTGTGATTCTGTTAGCCTCTGTCAGCACTCCTGAGAATCCAAATCTCACCTGAGTCCCAGTCTCAGATTACTCTCTGCAGGCAAGTTCTCCTCTTGCAGGCAGGTGTCCAGAGGTCTGGAGCTCTCATCCACCTCCTGAATCCAGGTGTCAGAGCCCTCCCTGTAAGCAGACTCTCCTCTGACAAGGAAGTTGCCCAGGTGTCAGGGTTTCCGCTCGGCCTCCTGGCTGAGGATGAAGGCCCAAAGGGACCCTGTCCAATAAGCTCTGTTGCTTCTGTTGCCCACATGCCCTCCAGTGCTCAAGAGGTCTTGGGTGTGCTAGAGGTCCTGCAGAGTGGAGAGTTCTCTGGGGCCCTCAACACCCTTGGCCGTGTTAACACAGAAGATGGTGGGGCTGGCCCCGACTGGAAAGAATCCCAGCCTCTTGTTGGGCAGGTTTCCATTGTCCCTGTTCCTGCTGGCAAAAGACCCTTCTCGACTCTTTGGAGCTGATGTTGTGTTCCACTCACCTGTGATCCAGAGGTCCCAGGTGTGCTAGGGGTCCTGTGGCATGGAGAATCCTCTCGGGCTCTTGGCGCGCTCTGGTAGGTTCAGTCGGAAGATGGCAGGGCTGGCCTGACCAGAATGGATCCCAGCCTCTATTCAGGTGGTGTTCCTTTGTCCCTGTTCCTACTGACACAAGACCCTCTGTGATTCTTTGGACCTGATGTTGCATTCTACTCACTCATGATCCCAGGGTGATCCCGAGTTCCTGTGGCGTGGAGAGTACACTAGGGCCCTTGGCAGCCTCTGGCAGATTCAGTTAGAAGATAATGGGGCAGGATGACAGTTTTTGATCTTAGCCATTCCCACTGGTATGAGGTGGAGTCTCAGGGTTGTTTTGATATGCATTTCTCTAATGACTACAGATGTTTATTTAGGTGCTACTTGGCCATTCATGTTTCCTCAGTTGAGAAATCTGTTTAGCTTTGTTCATTAATTTTAACTAGGGTTATTTGGTTCTCTGGAGTCTAACATCTTTTGTTCTTTATATATATTTTCCGAATAACACTTGCAAGTAAGTTGTTTGTTTGCTCCCCAACAATGTCAAGCTTGGGCACATTCCCTCCAGCTACACTATCAGGGTTCATGGGTATGGGTTTTCCTATTTTACCCCAATTTCAATGCTATATACATTGGGAAACATGGCTTTTGAGACACACTGTCCCTCAGTATGTGAGTTTCACACATATTTAACCAATTACACACAGGAAATATCTGTAAGAAAATAAGTCATCTGTATTAAACATTTCTTGACTTTTTTTCTTTCATTCCCTAAATAATATGATACAACCATTTATATAGAATGTACATTTTATTATGTATTATAAATCTCCAAGAGGTGGTTTAGAGTATGTGGGAGGATTGTGCAGGTTACAGGCAAATACTGTGGTATTATAGAAGGGACTTGACCACCTAGGGACTTTATTATTCTCATCAAAGGTAAAATCCTCCAAGAGGAACTCTCAATTCTGAATATCTATGCTCCAAATACAAGGGCAGCCACATTCATTAAAGAAAATTTAGTAAAGCTCAAAGCACACATTGCACCTCACACAATAATAGTGGGAGACTTCAACACACCACTTTCACCAATGGACAGATCATGGAAACAGAAACTAAACAGGGTCAAGTTGACATTCTAAACAGTCCCATATCCCCTAAAGAAATAGAAGCAGTTATAAATAGTCTCCCAGCCAAAAAAACCCAGTACCAGACGGGTTTAGTGCAGAGTTCTATCAGACCTTCAAAGAAGATCTAATTCCAGTTCTGCACAAACTATTTCACAAAATAGAAGTAGAAGGTACTCTACCCAACTCATTTTATGAAGCCACTATTACTCTGATACCTAAACCACAGAAAGATCCAACAAAGATATAGAACTTCAGACCAATTTCTCTTATGAATATCGATGCAAAAATCCTCAATAAAATTCTAGCTAACCGAATCCAAGAACACATTAAAGCAATCATCCATCCTGACCAAGTAGGTTTTATTCCAGGGATGCAGGGATGGTTTAATATACGAAAATCCATCAATGTAATCTATTATATAAACAAACTCAAAGACAAGAACCACATGATCATCTCCTTAGATGCTGAGAAAGCATTTGACAAAATCCAACACCCATTCATGATAAAAGTCTTAGAAAGATCAGGAATTCAAGGCCCATACCTAAACATGATAAAAGCAATCTACAGCAAACCAGTAGCCAACATCAAAGTAAATGGAGAGAAGCTGGAAGCAATCCCACTAAAATCAGGGAATAGACAAGGCTGCCCACTTTCTCCCTACCTTTTCAACATAGTACTTGAAGTATTAGCCAGAGCAATTCGACAACAAAAGGAGATCAAGGGGATACAAATTGGAAAAGAGGAAGTCAAAATATCACTTTTTGCAGATGATATGATAGCATATATAAGTGACCCTAAAAATTCTACCAGAGAACTCCTAAACCTGATAAACAGCTTCGGTGAAGTAGCTGGATATAAAATAAACTCTGCACTAAACCAATCTGGTCCTGGGCTTTTTTTGGCTGGGAGACTATTAATAACTGCTTCTATTTCTTTAGGGGATATGGGACTGTTTAGATGGTCCACTTGATCCTGATTCAACTTTGGTACCTGGTATCTGTCCAGAAATTTGTCCATTTCGTCCAGGTTTTCCAGTTTTGTTGAGTATAGCCTTTTGTAGAAGGATCTGATGGTGTTTTGGATTTCTTCAGGATCTGTTGTTATGTCTCCCTTTTCATTTCTGATTTTGTTAATTAGGATTTTGTTCCTGTGCCCTCTAGTGAGTCTAGCCAAGGGTTTATCTATCTTGTTGATTTTCTCAAAGAACCAAATCCTCGTTTGGTTAATTCTTTGTATAGTTCTTCTTGTTTCCACTTGGTTGATTTCACCCCTGAGTTTGATTATTTCCTGCCGTCTACTCCTCTTGGGTGAATTTGCTTCCTTTTTTTCTAGAGCTTTTAGATGTGTTGTCAAGCTGGTAGTATGTGCTCTATCCCGTTTCTTCTTGGAGGTACTCAGAGCTATGAGTTTCCCTCTTAGAAATGCTTTCATTGTGTTCCATAGGTTTGGGTATGTTGTGGCTTCATTTTCATTAAACTCTAAAAAGTCTTTAATTTCTTTCTTTATTCATTCCTTAACCAAGGTATCATTGAGAAGAGTGTTGTTCAGTTTCCACGTGAATGTTGGCATTCCATTAATTATGTTGTTATTGAAAATCATCCTTAGGCCATGGTGGTCTGATAGGATACATGGGACAATTTCAATATTTTTGTATCTGTTGAGGCCTGTTTTGTGACCAATTATATGGTCAATTTTGGAGAAGGTCCCATGAGGTGCTGAGAAGAAGGTATATCCTTTTGTTGTAGGATAAAATGTTCTGTAGATATCTGTCAGATCCATTTGTTTCATTACTTCTGTTAGTGTCAATGTGTCCCTGTTTAGTTTCTGTTTCCACGATCTGTCCATTGATGAAAGTGGTGTGTTGAAGTCTCCCACTATTATTGTGTGAGGTGCAATGTGTGTTTTGAGCTTTACTAAAGTGTCTTTAATGAATGTGGCTGCCCTTGCATTTGGAGTGTAGATATTCAGAATTGAGAGTTCCTCTTGGAGGATTTTACCTTTGATGCGTATGAAGTGTCCCTCCTTTTCTTTTTTGATAACTTTGGGATGGAAGTCGATTTTATCCCATATTAGAATGGCTACTCCAGCTTGTTTCTTCATACCATTTGCTTGGAATATTGTTTTCCAGCCTTTCACTCTGAGGTAGTGTCTGTCTTTTTCCCTGAGATGGGTTTCCTGTAAGCAGCAGAATGTTAGGTCCTGTTTGTGTAGCCAGTCTGTTAGTCTATTTTTTTTTTATTGGTGAATTGAGTCCATTGATATTAAGAGATATTAAGGAAAAATAATTGTTGCTTCCTTTTATTTTTGTTGTTAGAGTTGGCATTCTGTTCTTGTGGCTGTCTTTTTTTCTTTTTTTTTTTTTTTTTTGGTTTGTTGAGGGATTACTTTCTTGCTTGTTCTAGGGCGTGATTTCCGTCCTTGTATTGGTTCTTTTCTGTTTTTATTCTTTGAAGGGCTGGATTCGTGGAAAGATAATGTGTGAATTTGGTTTTGTCATAGAATAGTTTGGTTTCTCCATCTATGGTAATTGAGAGTTTGGCCGGGTATAGTAACCTGGGCTGGAATTTGTGTTCTCTTAGTGTCTGTATAACATCTGTCCAGGCTCTTCTGGCTTTCATAGTCTCTGATGAAATGTGTGGTTTAATTCTGATAGGTCTGCCTTTATATGTTACTTGACCTTTCTCCATTACTACTTTTAATATTCTATCTTTATTTAATGCATTTTTTTTGTTCTGATTATTATGTGTCAGGAGGAATTTCTTTTCTGGTCCAGTCTATTTGGAGTTCTGTAGGCTTCTTGTATGTTCATGGGCATCTCTTTCTTTAGGTTTGGGAAGTTTTCTTCTATATTTTGTTGAATATATTTGCTGGCCCTTTAAGTTGGAAATCTTCATTCTCATCAACTCCTACTATCCGTAGGTTTGGTCTTCTCATTGTGTGCTGGATTTCCTGGATGTTTTGTGTTAGGATATTTTTCTTTTTTTTATTATCTTTGATTGTGCCAATGTTCTCTATGGAATCTTCTGCACCTGCCCCGGACTGGGTGAGGTGGGAGTGCTGCATTCTGATGATGGTGAGTAGTTTTGATTTCTGTTAATAGGATTCTTACGTTTGCCTTTCGTCATCTGGTATTCTCTGGAGCTGTGCAGGATGCACTGGGCAGGGACCTGGAACCAAGATGTCTGTGCAGGGTACACTCGGCAGGGTCCCGGACTAAGATGTCTGCTGTCAATGCTCAGGCAAAATGCTCCCACACCGGGCAGATCCCTATCCTCTGGCCGGGAAAATGGCCAGCCGTCTGTGCAGGATACACTCGGCAGAGTCCCGTAACCGAGATTTCTGCTGCCAATGCTTAGGTAAAGCACTCCTGCGCAGGACAGATCCCAATCCTCAGAATTCTTAATATCGCGTGGCTGGTGTCCTGTGTATCTGGCGGTAGTCAACCAACTGTGCAACCTAGCTACCTGGTGCTGCTCAGACCAAAAGGGGCTTGTGCCCCTACTCAGACTGGGTTTTTGCTTCACTGACTAATGCAGTCTCAAGTCCCTTGTGATTGGATTGGAGCAGATGCGGTGTTCCACTCACCAGAAGACTTAAGATCGCTTGGCGGTGTTATGGGTAGCTGGCGGTAGTCAGCAGACTGTGCGCCCTAGTTACCCCAGTGCTGCTCGGACAGAAAGGGGCTTGTGTCAGCAGGTCTCATTTCAACAACAAACTAGGCCAAGACAATTACAAATGAGAGAGGATTTTTGTTTCTTTGTTTGTTTTATTTTGTTATGTTTTTCAAGACGGGGTCTCTCTGTAGAACTTGGCAACTTGGCTGTCCCAGAACTCACTCTGTAGACCAGGCTGGCCTTGAACTCAGAAATCTGCCTGCATCTACCTCCCAAGTGGTGGGATTAAAGTCATGTGCCAGAACTGCAGGCAGTCTGGAAGAGGTTTTATTGAGAGGGAGAGACAAGGTGGTGGCAGACAGAGAAGAGGGGGAAAAGAAAGAGAGGGGGGGTGTTCCCCTTATTTATATGGAAAATGATGTAATACAGGTAAAGGTGGGAGGTGAGCCAAGTGTATTCTGGGAACATGGTAGCTTTCATCTTGGCAACAGTTCTGTAGGTCGCTCTATCACCTATGTGATGTAATTGGTTTGAGAGGTCCTGATGCCAAAATAACTCCCTTCTTGTTATAACGAAAAGGAAAGAAAAAGGGAAAGGCAATGATGAAAAGGGAATGACGGCATCATGTATTTTAAGCTGCTTCCTGCTGTGTATGAGCATTGCTCATTTTGTGGTGTAGCTTACCTTCACCATCTAGATCCTCTTGGTAAACGTTCACATCAGGTTCCTCTGTGGACAGCAGCTCTTCTGTGGGCAGTGGCTGGTAATCCTCTAACTCAAACTGATTAGTAGTTTGGCTAGAAACTTTCTGTATTTGTTATTGAAGAAATATGGAAAGAAGATGAATGAGGCAGCGATAAAATAATAATGCCAAGAAGATGACTAGGAATGGTGTTATGAAAGGGAGTATCCACTTCCATATAGGATTTTCAAAAATCCTAGAACTGGAGGTCTCATGGTCTCTGAAGTTCTCGATGTCATACTGTAGCTCCTGGATTTTATCACTATCCAGGACTGGTTGACATAGAAACAGCATTCTTCTTGGATTGTAGCCACATGTGCCCACACTAACTGGGTTCCTGAGTGGGAGGCCGGAGCTGTAATTGAGAGAATGGTGAGAGAAGTAATGGAGACCAAGACATATTTTCTGATCAAGGCCCAAAGTTTAGTAAGAGTCTGTGCTTATAAAGGGGGGATGGGAGGCCCATCCTCCGCCAATCCATTCTTGATGCCTGTCACCAGCCTGTAGGCAATCTGCTGGACAGAACTGGTTTGGCAAGTAGGTGTAAATTACTGGATTGTTTGTTGTCTCTGGAATATCTCAAGAACCTCTCAGCAGGTAGCAGTGTCTTGGAGAAGAGCAGGCAGGTGACAGAACAATAGAGCCATCAAGGTGAGAAGGCTCCACACAGGTGTTCTTATTCTCAGTGGCAGTGAAGTCTGAATCAGCCTGCTTCAAGGCTGGTGGAGGCTAAAGTGGAGGAACAGGCAAAGACCACCTTCTTTAGCTTCAGAATATCTAGCCCCTGTAGATTCTGAAGTACCACGACTGCCAAAGAATCTATCTGTTTCTGGATACTGAGCACATTTTCAGACATTTTTTGTAGATAGCTTTTTAACTGGGAAGTGAACTTATTATATTGGGTCATGGAAGTCATTATCCCTGCAATTCCAGTACTAGCACCTATTGCTATTCCCATAGCAACCAAGAGTGAAATGACTTGAATCGCCCTCTTATGTTGACCAGCTATCATATTTTCAACTGGGATTGGCAGGGGCTCCTTTCCCTGGTTTACTCCCTGTTCAGGGAAAAGGAGTACCATTGTTCAAAGTCCTGACCAGCTGATGGGTAGGCAATGATATTCCTGAGTGCCACAAAGAATTGACGTGTTCAGGACTACATGGCATTATGGCAGGGATGATATATTGAGGGATATGATTTTATTGAAGTATAGGAAACATAGTGTTCCTACAGGACGTGTCCCAGAGGTCTTATTACAGTTTGCCATGCCAAAGAGAGGGATAGAGGTAAGGTATGGAGTCATGGCAACATTGGAGTCAAGGCAACTGACAAAGGCTAAGGTAAAGTTACTTGGCAATATCACTGGAGAGGCTGTAAGTGACAATTGTGAGTTAGCTCCAGGGGGTACACATAATCATCAGTCTTTAAAGTGTTGAGGCTGGTGACATTAAGGAGTTGGTATGCTGAGGTCAAGTTTGAAGCAAAAGGCAAAATGACAAGTTAGTGCCATTTATGAGGGGCGATATCAAAGAGGTAAGGACCTCACAGGAGTGTTTGATTATCTCCCCTACTTTTCAGATATCTAGGGGTTGGGCAATTGAGACATATTTTCTTTGGATATGGTTAGTACTTACTAGGGAACTGGGTTGATTTTTACTATAGAGCTTAACAATAACTCCTACCTCCCACCTGGAATCCCATGAGTCTTATATGTAGAAAAAGATTGTCTTGTGGTGTTGATAGAAGAAATGATTGGTTCATGATCCTAGCATATGTATCTGACAAGACCAATATGGGCAGCCCCCATATTCATCTGGCAGTTTTCTACAATAATCTTTTGTCTGGTTAAAGAAAAAGCAAGTATAGAGATCATAATATTTAGATGGGATAACAGATACAGGGATGATAGCAATCTGGATCAGTTCCTGGCATCCAGCTATGGAGGAGTTTCCTGACCCTATTTGGAAAGAATGTTTGTTATCTGTGGGGATTTCTTGGACTTTGACCCTCCAGATGTCAGGGCTACCCAGATGGAAATGAACATCAGGGGGAGGATAAGAAACCCATATCTCATCCAGTGATGTCAAGCTTGACTGCCAGAGTAGAGTCTCATTTTTTGGAACTGGGGACATGTAGGGTGGTCTCAATGTCTTCTGGAACTTAATAGATAGAGAATGGTCCTGTTAGGGTAAATGTATATGAAGAAGTGCCATTTTTAGATGGAGGAATGACAGTTTTGAGGTGAGACAAATGGATCCAATGAGAGAGTCCCTTGGGTTTAGCAGCTGTAGGGGTCACAAGGATTACCTTAAAAGGGCCCTGCCATTTAGGAGAGAGATGTGATGCCAATGATCTGTAGGGGATAGAAGGACTTGAAAAGAAATGGACAGGAGACAGTTTATGGCCGTAGTAGTTGGTGGTCAGCAAAGTTCCATAGGAGAGAACAGAGATGGCAAAGTATGGGGTGAATATATGATCTGGGAATGGAGAATATATAGGTGAAAGCCCAGGCATTAGGAATGAATGTCCATACATGAGTTCAAAGGGTAAGTTGAGGAGAAGGCACTTGTGGAGAGCTCATTGTCTAGAAAGAACCAATGGTTGGAGTTTTACCCAATAAAGGTGAAGTTCTCGTGACAGGTTAACAAGACTGTATTTTTTTAAAGAGCAGTTAGTTCTTTATACATTACCTGAAGATTGAGGGTGGTAGGGAATATGGAAATGTCAGGGGATGTCTAGGGACTTAGATATGATTTGAGAAACTTTGCAAGTAAATTCAGGATTATTGTCTGATTAGAGAGAGGCTGGGACATCAAACTGGGGGATGGTCTCTCAGAGGAAGAGGAGATCAGAGCACTTTTGTCATAGAACTAGAAAAAATAAACCTCTGACTCAGTACAGCCCTTATCAGCCTGTTCTAATTTTTGATATTGTTGGAGCAACATAAGAACCTGTACAGCACTGACCCGCTGTCTGTTGAAAGCCACTATCTTGTGAATTATGCAGGGGCCTATGGTAAATAAAAGAAACAAGATTAATAAGGGGCCCATGAGGGCAGATAGTAAAGTAGTCATCCATGGGGATTTTGTGAACCAACCTTCAAACCATCCTTCATTAGCTTCTCACTCTCGTTTTCAGTTTTCTAACCTTTCTCTGAGTTTGGCCATAGAGTCTCTCTAATTGCCCCTGAATGGTCAATATAGAAGCAAAACTCTTCCTTTAGGGCATGGTGCTGTTGTCTCAAAACTAAAAGCTGCAATGTACTAAATCTTGCTCTAATAAAGGGGACTAGCCTATCTAACACACATGGAACTATAATTAAAAAGCAGAAGCAAAATCAAAAGGAGTCCCATAAGGGTAGAAATTAGGGTGGTCAAGAGTACAAGATAAGGTCCTTTCCACCGAGTATCAAGGTTTTCTGCATGGAGACATCTAACGCAGACAGTATCTCTAACTTGGAAGAGATGTGGGGCTTGCAGGTCTCCTTCTCATGAGTAGGCCTCGTGGAGCTACTTCTATGCTCGCTGTCTCACCCACTTGAGTGCCTTGAGCCTAAAGGACAAAGCCTGGGGATGCAGCACATCAGCACTATATACAGAGGCTATTTTTACCAATGGAGGGCATTCCCCATAGAATAATCCATAGGGGGGTCAGTCTAAACTGTCCAGGAGTGTTTCTAACCTTGAAGAGCACAAAGGGTATGAGAGCTATCCAATTATTAGCGCCAGTCTCTGCTGTCAATTTGGTAAGGGTCTCTTTAATGGTTTTATTCATCCTCTCTACCTGTCCTGAGCTTCGAGGCCTGTATGCACAATGTAACTTTTAATCAATCCCCAGTATCTTGGCCAGTCCCTGACTTACCTGGGCAACAAAGGCAGGTCCATTATCAGACCTGATTACCTTGGGTATCCCAAACCTCAGGAAGATATCTTCTAGGATCTTCTTGGCCATCACATTGGCCGTCTCAATCCTGGTAGGAAAATCTTCTATCCAGCTCAGAAATGTATCTATAAAGACTAATATGTACTTGTTGCCATTTCTAGCTGGCTTAATATCTGTAAAATCTCCCTCCCAATAGGCCTCAGGCCGGTTGCCCCTGAACCTCTTATCAGGAGTATACATGGAGTTCCCTGTTTTAGTCATAGCACAGACCTTGGAGCTTTTGACTATTTCTTCTGCCATGTCAGGGAGTCCTATAACATAGTAGTCAGAGGACCTAACCATACCTTTTAATTTCTTGGACCCCAAGTGTGTCAAGTAATGTAAGATGGCACCAGTCCTAATTTGTCCATAACTTGATAGTCCTCAAGGGTGTATCTAAAGCTGGTCTCTCTGATATCATAATAATCTTTAGGCTCATTGACTGCCAGGGTCATTGCTCCTTTGGCTGCCTCTTTGGCGGTTAGATCTGCCATCCGGTTCCCTTTAGCCACAGCATCTTAGGCCTTTATCTGCAGATGTCAACATCCGTCTTTGTCTGAATATTGCTCCATTCAGTGGCAAAAGCATACCTGCTGTCAGTGTACTTTCCTTTTGCCATTTGTAGAGCTTGTATCAAAGCCACAAGTTCGGCTTTCTGGGCCGATGTTCCTTCAGGGAGACTGCTGGCCTACATCACTTGCTTTCCATCCACCACTGCTGCTCCTGCCTTCCACTTTCCTTCAACCATGAAGCTACTGCCATCCCTGTATCAGCTCAGACTCCCAGGCAAAGGCTGATCCTTCAGATCATTTCGAGTACCAGTTTATTCTGCCAGAATGTCAGCGCAGTGATGAGTAGGTGAAGAGTCATCAGTCTCTGGCAGTAGGGTAGCGGGATTGAGGACAACAGGGGGAGCGAAGATCGCTCGTTTAGTCAACAACATGCTCTGATAATGTGTCATACGTGTGTAGGTCATCCATCGGTCAGGAGGCTGTTGGATAATGCTTTCAAGTGTGTGGGGTGCCACTAAAGTTATTTGCTGTCCCAGAGTGAGCTTATCAGCATCCTTGACAAGCAGAGCTATAGCAGCGATAGCTTTCAGGCAAGAAAACCACCAGCTGGCAACAGGGTCTAACTTCTTGGATAAGTAAGCCACTGGCCTTTTCCAAGGTCCCAAATTCTGAGTAAGGACTCCTCTGGTGGCCCTTGTTCAGTAGGGCCTTTTTAATTTCTTCAAAGGCTTTGATCTGGAGTCCTCACAAACATCTCCCCTTCCTTGGTTAGGGGGGTACAACAGGGCAGTTAAGGTCACAAACCCAGGTATCCAGAACCTGCAGAAGCCAGCAGTGTCCAAGAATTCTCTTACTTGCCTTGGTGTAGTTATGGTGGGGATCTACGTTTCAGTCTTTTTTCTGGCTTCCTTTAGCTACTGCTTACCGTCTCAAAGGGTATATCCCAAATAAGTAACTTCAGTCTGACACAGCTGAGCCTTTTTAGCTGAGGCTCGGTACCCCAACTCAATCAATTCTGTTAAGCACACTGGCCTTCTGTTGCCCAGGTTCCCTATCAGTCTAGATCCTTTCTTTTCTTTCTCTCCTACCACTGTGGCCAAAATTCTAGTCAAATTTCTTTCTTGTCTATGATCCCTCCTGTTTTTTTCTTTCTTCTGCCTCCCACCTCTCTCTCAATCTCTCTCTCTCTCTCTCTCTCTCTCTCTCTCTCTCTCTCTCTCTCTCTCTCTCTCTCGTATTACACCTTCTCTGCCCCTTTCATTAGATCATGTAACTGTCTCTCTCTTGTAATATACCTTCTCTTACTTAGCCAAATTAGTGGGCCATTTTGAAGCACCTCTGAGACCAGAGCCTGGTGATAGTATTTCAAGCTCTCCATACCTTTAGCCATGTTGTAGTCCCAAACAGGGCAAATCAAAGGGAATCCCGTGTTAATCTCATTTTGTAGCTGTGTAGGCCACCTGTCGGCTCCTGAGATATTTTTTCTAGTCTCTAACAGAATTCTCTCTTGTTCTTCAGTTAGGGTTAGGCTGCAGCATCTGCTGAAAATCATCCCAAGTAGGCTGATGAGAGAACATAAGGGACTCCACCAACACGGTGAGGCATTGGGGATCCTCTGAGAAGAGGGGGTGTTTAGTTTCCCAGTTATAAAAATCAGCAGAGGAAAATTACCAGTACTGAAGGGATTGAAGATTGGGCGAGTCCACTGGATTCCATTCGGACTCTGCACTCTCCAGCTCAGTGTACTTGGAGCAGGTCCGTAGGCCTGGACACTTGGGGGGGGTTGGTGGTGGCGAATCTGGACAGTGGGCCCTTCCTGTGGCACAGCTGCTCCTGGGGTGCCCAGCTGGTGCCGCGCAGGCCCCAAGGCCTGACCCTCTGCCCTCAACTCTGCCCATCCTGTGGGCACAAGGTACATGGCAGGGGGGTGTCCTGGGACCTCCGTTTCAGTGTTCCCCAAAAAACTGGGCCTCCTAAGATACATTTAACTGAGATAATATTTAATGTGATTGTTATCCTAGAAAGTAAGATTAAGATAAAATTTAAAGCAATGTCTCTTTAATGAAGTGTTAAATCTTACATTGTCATGCATTCATAGATATAAATTGGCAGCCAAATTTTGCAATGTAGTAGTGAAGTTTTAATGTTGATTCTTAAAGTGATAAATTGTTTTGAAATTGGGTTTTGCTTTCCCAAAGTTATAGTTACAATCTAATGTTGCAAAAGAAACTTAGTAATTCTAATATCATCCTCATGGCAAGAGGAACTAAGCTTAGAGCAGCTTTTGCTTGGTTTGTGTGACTTTCTTTGTCTTGCAAACAGTGCCTAGGGAAGCTCTGGAGATTTGCCTCCAGGGGAAATTCCTTTTAGCTGAAAAAGCACCTTTACAGATCTAGCCAGATGCTGTTTTAATAAAGTTCAAATCCATAGTTTATAAAGGGTCAATCAGACTGTAAAATTTATAAAGGCATTAATATCTGGCTTGCCTACCTTTTATATAGTTATTATAGATATACAAGTTTGTTTCATTTTTTCTCTCTCTCCTTTGCATCTTAATGATTGTAAAGGTTTTGCTTCAAGTAAGTTTATAACTGGAATATTTTGCCCCTATATATGGCTAAATATTGATCTAGAATATGTGAGAATTTTTTTATCATTTCTGCTTCTATACAAGAAGCCAAGAGTTTGAATCTTCCAGTGTATATTGTTTTCTAAGTAGAAATATTTTATTAGCTAATGCCTCTCAAGGAAAGTTTACTTTAAATCCTTGCTCTCACACAAGAAGCTTTTAAGTTCTGGGGAGTAGCTGTTGCTCCTAAAAAGATTCAGAGGCAATATCTTTTTATTACTTAGGGTTTTAGTTTACTACAGAAGGCTTTGCAGAAAATAAAGAAAGCTTTTATAAGTGTTATTAATTATTTTTTATTAGGTATTTTCCTCATTTACATTTCCAATGTTATCCCAAAAGTCCCCCATACCCTCCCCCCACCACTCCCCTACCCACCCACTCCCACTTTTTGGCTCTGGTATTCCCCTGTACTGGGGCATATAAACTTTGCAAGTCCAATGGGCCTCTCCTTCCAGTGATGGCCGACAAGGCCATCTTTTGATATATATGCAGCTAGAGTCAAGATCTCCAGGGTACTGGTTAGTTCATAATGTTGTTCCACCTATAGGGTTGCAGATCCCTTTAGCTCCTTGGGTATTTTCTCTAGCTCCTCCATTGGAGGCCCTGTGATCCATCCAACAGCTGACTGTGAGCATCCACTTATGTGTTTGCTAGACCCCGGCATAGTCTCACAAGAGACAGCTATATCAGGGTCTTTTCAGCAAAATCTTGCTAGTGTATGCAATGGTGTCATCGTTTGGAAGGTGATTATGGGATGGATCCCTGGATATGGCAATCTCTAGATTGTCCATTCTTTTGTCTCTGCTCCAAACTTTGTCTCTGTAACTCCTTTTATGGGTGTTTTGTTCCCAATTCTAAGAAGGGGCAAAGTGTCCACACTTTGGTCTTCGTTCTTCTTGAGTTTCTCGAGTTTTGCAAATTGTAACTTATATCTTGGGTATTCTAAGTTTCTGGGCTAATATCCACTTATCAGAAGTACATATCACTTGAGTTCTTTTGTGATTGGTTTACCTCACTCACGATAATGTCCTCCAGGTCCAACCATTTGCCTAGGAATTTCATAAATTCATTCTTTTTAATAGCTGAGTACTACTCCATTGTATAAATGTACCACATTTTTTTTATCCATTCCTCTGTTGAGGGGCATCTGGGTTCTTTCCAGCTTTTGGCTATTATAAATAAGGCTGCTATGAACATAGTGGAGCATGTTTCTTTCTTACTGGTTGCAACATCTTCTGGATATATGCCCAGGAGTGGTATTGCGGGATCCTTCAGTAGTACCATGTCCAATTTTCTGAGAAACCGCCAGACTGATTTCCAGAGTGGTTGTACAAGCTTGCAATCCTAATTGTTATTAATTATAATCAATGTTAATTAAATATTAGCTGTGTCAACAACAATTCTTTGGCAAGAGAAAACATTATTGTAAAGTCATTTTCTCATCCTCCCAGCCAGTTCTTGGCCCACGTGGAGCCAGCTAGCTGCTGGCTGCTGTGGGGCGGCACCATGGGCCACACAGCTTTCCCTGAGCTGTAGTGGTGCGGGAGGCCGCCAGAAAATGGGAGGCTTTGTAACAAATTCAAGAGAGGGCTGCCCTCGCCATTGCCCCATGAGCCTCCACCTGTCCCGACCAGGGTAGCTGTATTTTTTGCACTAAGCCTCAGGGTGGGTTTTCTGGCCTACAACAGATTGGGCTGCCTTCAGCTTCTTCTGCCTGAGAGGAAGGCCAAGGGTGGGGAAGGCCGAGGTGTCGTTCACCTCCAAACACAGTTTCTACATCCTATTAAAACTACTGTGGTACTAATAAAGAATTGTAAGATATACTTGTGTATTTTAGAAAACCTATAACAAACTTGTGTCTTAAAACCCTGACTAAGTGTCTGTTCTGTGTTCAAAACAGCAATTAATTTGGTTTTTACAAAATATTAATAATTGATCTATTGCATACCATCATTATAAATAAGACTGACAATCAATATGCCAAAGATAAGTTAAAAATTGCTTTATGCATGCTTCTGTAGTTTCTATAAATCCATGCATGCATACCTCCCAATTATTGTGTTTAAAACAACCCCTCTATGGGAAGTAAGTAGATGTAAATTCCCAATTCTAAGAAGGGGCAAAGTGTCCACACTTTGGTCTTCGTTCTTCTTGAGTTTCATGCATTTAGCAAATTGTATCTTATATCTTGGGTATCCTAAGTTTCTGGGCTAATATCCACTTATCAGTGAGTACATGTTCTGTGAGTTCCTTTGTGATTGGGTTACCTCACTCAGGATAATGCCCTCCAGGTCCATCCATTTGCCTAGGGATTTCATAAAATCATTCCTTTCAATAGCTGAGTAATACTCCATTGTGTAAATGTGCAACATTTTCTGTATTCATTCCTCTGTTGAGGGGTTCCTCTATGAGGAACCTACAGACTGATTCCAGAATGGTTGTACAAGCTTGCAATCACACCAACAATGGAGGAGTGTTCCTCTTTCCAGCTTCTGGCTATTATAAATAAGGCTGCTATGAACATAGTGGAGTATGTGTCCTTCTTACTGGTTGGGACATCTTCTGGATATATGCCCAAGAGAGGTATTGCTGGATCCTCTGGTAGTACTATGTCCAATTTTCTGAGGAACCGACAGACTGATTCCAGAGTGGTTGTACAAGTTTGCAATCACACCAAAAATGAAGGAGTGTTCCTCTTTCTCCACATCCTCACCAGCATCTGCTGTAACCTGAATTTTTCATCTTAGCCATTCTGATTGGTGTGAGGTGGAATCTCAGGGGTGTTTTGATTTGCATTTCCCTGTTGATTAAGGATGTTGAACATTTTTTCAGGTGCTTCTCTGCCATTCAGTATTCCTCAGGTGAGAATTCTTTTTTCAGTTCTGAGCCCCATTTTTAATGGGGTTATTTGATTTTATGAAGTCCACCTTCTTGAGTTCTTCATATATATTAGATATTAGTCCCCCTATCCGATTTGGGATAGGTAAAGATCCTTTCCCAATCTCTTGGTGTTCTTTTTGTCTTATTGACGGTGTCTTTTGCCTTGCAAAAGCTCTTCAATTTTATGAGGTCCCATTTATTGATTCTCAATCTTACAGCACAAGCCATTGCTTTTCTTTTCAGGAATTTTTCCCCTGTGCCCACCATATCTTCGAGGCTTTTCCACACTTTCTCCTATATAAGTTTCAGTGTCTCTGGATTTATGTGGAGTTCCTTAATCCACTTAGATTTGACCTTAGCACAAGGAGATAAAAATGCATCAATGCGCAATCTTCTACATGATAACAGCCAGTTGTGCCAGCACCATTTGTTGAAAATACTGTCTTTTTTCCACTGGATGGTTTAAGCTCTCTTGTGAAAGATCAAGTGACCATAGGTGTGTGGGTTCATCTCTGGGTCTTCAATTCTGTTCCATTGGTCTACTTGTCTGTCACTATACCAGCACCATGCAGTTTTTATCACAATTGCTCTGTAGTACAACTTGAGGTCGGGCATGGTCATTCCACCAGAGGTTATTTTATCCTTGAGAAGAGTTTTTGCTCTCCTAGGTTTTTTGTTATTCCAGATGAATCTGCCGATTACTCTTTCTAATTCGTTGAAGAATTGAGTTGGAATTTTGATGGGGATTGCATTGAATCTGTAGATTGCTTTTGGCAAGATACCCATTTTTACTATATTGATCCTGCCAGTCCATGAGCATGGGAGATCTTTCCATCTTCTGAGATCTTCTTTAATTTCTTTTTTCAGAGACATGAAGTTCTTATCATATAGATCTTTCACTTCCTTAGTTAGAGTCACACCAAGGTATTTTATATTATTTGTGACTATTCAGAAGGGTGTTGTTTCTCTAATTTCTTTCTCAGCCTGTTTATACTTTGTGTACAGAAATGCCATTGACTTGTTTGAGTTAATTTTATATCTTGCTACTTCACTGAAGCTGTTTATCAGGCTTAGGAGTTCTCTGGTGAAATTTTTAGGGTCACTTATATATATTATGATATCATCTGCAAAAAGTGATATTTTGACTTCATCTTTTTCCAATTTGTATCCCCTTGATCTCCTGTTGTTGTCTAATTGCACTGGCTAGGACTTCAAGTACAATGTTGAATTGTTCTGGCTAATAATTCAAGTACTATGTTGAAAAGGTAGGGAGAAAGTGGGCAGCCTTGTCTAGTCCCTGATTTTAGGGGGATTGCTTTCAGATTCTCACCATTTACTTTGATGTTGGCTACTGGTTTCCTGTAGATTTCTTTTATCATGTTTAGGTATGGGCCTCGAATTCCTGATATTTTTAAGACTTTTATCATGAATGGGTGTTGGATTTTGTCAAATGCTTTCTCCACATCTAACAAGATGATCATCTGTTTTTTGTCTCTCCGTTTGGTTATATAGTGGATTACATTGACGGATTTCTGTATATTAAACCATCCCTGCATCCCTGGAATGAAACCTACTTGGAATGAATGAATGATTGTATCGATGTGTTCTTAGATTTGGTTAGGAGAATTTTATTGGGTATTTTTGCATCAATTTACATAATTGAAATTGGTCTCAAGTTCTCTTTGCTGGGTCTATCTGTGGTTTAGGTATCAGAGTAATTTTGTCTTCATAGAATGAATTGGGTAGAGTATCTTCTGCTTCTATTTTGTGGTATAGTTTGTGAAGAACTGAAATTAGATCTTCTTTGAAGGTCTGATGGAACTCTGCACTAAACCCATCTGGTCCTGGGCTTTTTTTGGTTGGGGGACTACTAATGACTGCTTCTATTTCTTTTTTTTTTAAAGATGTATTTATTTATTTTATGTAAGTAGCTGTCTTCAGACACTCCAGAAGAGGGCACCACATCTCATTACAGACGGTTGTGCGCCACCATGTGGTTGCTGGGATTTGAACTCAGGACCTCCGAAAGAGCAGTCAGTGATCTTAAGCACTGAGCCAACTCTCCAGCACTGCTTCTATTTCTTTAGGGGTTATAGGACAGATTAGATCACTAACCTGATCCTGATTTAAGTTTGGTACCTGGTACCTGTCTAGAAATTTATCCATTTCATCCAGGTTTTCAGGTTTTGTTGAGTATAGCCTTTTGTAGAAGGATCTGATGGTGTTTTGGATTACTTCAGGATCTGTTGTTATGTCTCCCTTTTCATTTCTGATTTTGTTAATTAGGATGCTATCCCTTTGCCCTCTAGTGAGTCTGGATAAGGGTTTATCTATCTTGCTGATTTTCCCAAAGTACCTGCTCCTCCATTGGTTGATTCTTTCAATAGTTCTTCTTGTTTCTACTTGGTTGATTACTTGCCCCTGAGTTTGATTGTTTCCTGCTGTCTACTCCTCTTAGGTGAATTTGCTTCCTTTTGTTCTAGAGCTTTTAGGTATGTTGTCAAGCTGCTAGTGTTTGCTCTCTCCAGTTTCTTTTTGGAGGCACTCAGAGCTATGAGTTTTCCTCTTAGAAATGCTTTCGTTGTGTCCCATACGTTTGGGTATGTTGGCACTTCATTTTCATTAAACTCATAAAAGTCTTTAATTTCTTTCTTTATTCCTTCCTTGACCAAGGTATCATTGAGAAGAGTGTTGTTCAGTCTCCACATGAATGATGGTGTTCTGTTATTTATGTTGTTATTGAAGATCAGCCTTAGTCCATGGTGATGTTATAGGATGCATGGGATAATTTCAATGTTTTTGTATCTGTTGAGGCCTGTTTTGTGACCAATTATTTGGTCAATTTTGGAGAAGGTACCAGACAATCTGAAAAGAAGATATATCCTTTTGTTTTAGGATAAAATGTTCTGTAGATATCTCTCAGGTCCATTTGTTTCATAACTTCTGTTAGTTTCACTGTGTCCCTGTTTAGTTTCTGTTTCCACGATCTGTCCATTGATGAAAGTGGTATGTTGAAGTCTCCCACTATTATTGTGTGAGATGCAATGTGTGTTTTGAGCTTTACTAAAGGTTCTTTAATGAATGTGGCTGCGCTGGCATTTGTAGCACACATATTCAAAATTTGAAGTTTCTCATGGAAGATTTACCTATGATGAGTATGAAGTGTCCCTCCTTGTCTTTTTGATAACTTTGGGTTGGAAGTTGATTTTATTCGGTATTAGAATGGCTATTCCAGCTTGTTTCTTCAGACCATTTGCTTGTAAATTTGTTTTCAAGCCTTTCATTCTGAGGTAGTGTCTGTCTTTTTCCCTGAGATGGGTTTTCTGTAAGCAGCAAAATGTTCGGTACTGTTTGTGTAGCCTGTCTGTTAGTCTATATCTTTTTATTGGTGAATTGAGTCCGTTGATATTAAAAGATATTGAGGAAAAATAATTGTTGCTTCCAAATATTTTTGTCATTAAAGTTGGGATTCTGTTCTTGTGGCTCTATTCTTTTAGGTTTGTTGAGGGATTAACTTCTTGCTTTTTCTAGGACGTGTTTTCCATTTTTTTTCCATTTTTATTAGGTATTTAGCTCATTTACATTTCCAATGCTATACCAAAAGTCCCCCATACCCACCCACCCCCACTCCCCTACCCACCCAGTCCCCCTTTTTGGCCCTGGCGTTCCCCTGTACTGGGGCATATAAAGTTTGCGTGTCCAATGGGCCTCTCTTTCCAGTGATGGCCAACTAGGCCATCTTTTGATACATATGCAGCTAGAGTCAAGAGCTCCGGGGTACTGGTTAGTTCATAATGTTGTTCCACCTATAGGGTTGCAGATCCCTTTAGATCCTTGGGTACTTTCTCTAGCTCCTCCATTGGGAGCCCTGTGATCTTCTAGGCCCCGGCATAGTCTCACAAGAGACAGCTAAATCTGGGTCCTTTCGATAAAATCTTGCTAGTATATGCAATTTTGTCAGCGTTTGGATGCTGATTATGGGGTAGATCCCTGGATATGGCAGTCTCTACATGGTCAATCCTTTCATCTCAGCTCCAAACTTTGTTTTTGTAACTCCTTCCATGGGTGTTTTGTTCCCAGTTCTAAGGAGGGGCATAGTGTCCACACTTCAGTCTTCATTCTTCTTGAGTTTCATGTGTTTAGCAAATTGTATCTTATATCTTGGGTATCCTAGGTTTGGGGCTAATATCCACTTATCAGTGAGTACATATTGTGTGAATTCCTTTGTGAATGCGTTACCTCACTCAGGATGATGCCCTCCAGGTCTATCCATTTGGCTAGGAATTTCATAAATTCATTCTTTTTAATAGCTGAGTAGTACTCCATTGTGTAGATGTACCACATTTTCTGTATCCATTCCTCTGTTGAGGGCCATCTGGGTTCTTTCCAGCTTCTGGCTATTATAAATAAGGCTGCTATGAACATAGTGGAGCATGTGTCCTTCGTACCAGTTGGGGCATCTTCTGGATATATGCCCAGGAGTGGTATTGCTGGATCCTTCGGTAGTACTATGTCCAATTTTCTGAGGAACCGCCAGACTGCTTTCCAGAGTGGTTGTACAAGCCTGCAATCCCACCAACAATGGAGGAGTGTTCCTCTTTCTCCACATCCACGCCAGCATCTGCAGTCACCTGAATTTTTGGTCTTAGCCATTCTGACTGGTGTGAGGTGGAATCTCAGGGGTGTTTTGATTTGCATTTCCCTGATGATTAAGGATGTTGAACATTTTTTCAGGTGCTTCTCTGCCATTCGGTATTCCTCAGGTGAGAATTCTTTGTTCAGTTCTGAGCCCCATTTTTTAATTGGGTTATTCGATTTTCTGAAGTCCACCTTCTTGAGTTCTTTATATATGTTGGATATTAGTCCCCTATCTGATTTAGGATAGGTAAAGATCCTTTCCCAATCTGTTGGTGGTCTTTTTGTCTTATTGACGGTGTCTTTTGTCTTGCAGAAACTTTGGAGTTTCATTAGGTCCCATTTGTCAATTCTCGATCTTACAGCACAAGCCATTTCTGTTCTGTTCAGGAATTTTTCCACTGTGCCCATATCTTCACGGCTTTTCCCCACTTTCTCCTCTATAAGTTTCAGTGTCTCTGGTTTTATGTGAAGTTCCTTGATCCACTTAGATTTGACCTTAGTACTAGGAGATAAGTATGTATCGATTCGCATTCTACTACACGATAACAACCAGTTGTGCCAGCACCAATTGTTGAAAATGCTGTATTTCTTCCACTGTATGGTTTTAGCTCCCTTGTCGAAGATCAAGTGACCATAGGTGTGTGGGTTCATTTCTGGTTCTTCAATTCTATTCCATTGGTCTACTTGTCTGTCTCCATACCAGTACCAAGCAGTTTTTATCACAATTGTTCTGTAGTAAAGCTTTAGGTCTGGCATGGTGATTCCACCAGAAGTTCTTTTATCCTTGAGAAGACTTTTTGCTATCCTAGGTTTTTTGTTATTCCAGACGAATTTGCAAATTGCTCCTTCCAATTAGTTGAAGAATTGAGTTTGAATTTTGATGGGGATTGCATTGAATCTGTAGATTGCTTTTGGCAAGATAGCCATTTTTACAATGTTGATCCTGCCGATCCATGATCATGGGAGATCTTTCCATCTTCTGAGATCTTCTTTAATTTCTTTCTTCAGAGATTTGAAGTTTTTATCATACAGATCTTTCACTTCCTTAGTTAGAGTCACGCCAAGATATTTTATATTATTTGTGACTATTGAGAAGGGTGTTGTTTCCCTAATTTCTTTCTCAGCCTGTTTATTCTTTGTATAGAGAAAGGCCATTGACTTGTTTGAGTTTATTTTATATCCAGCTACTTCACCGAAGCTGTTTACCAGGTTTAGATGTTCTCTGGTAGAATTTTTAGGGTCACTTATGTATACTATCATATCATCTGCAAAAAGTGATATTTTTACATCCTTTTTTCCAAATTGTATCCCCTTGATCTCCTTTTGTTGTCAAATTGCTCTGGCTAATACTTTTCAATGTTGTAAAGGTAGGGAGAAAGTGGGCAGCCTTGTCTAGTCCCTGATTTTAGTGGGATTGCTTCCAGCTTCTCTCCATTTACTTTGATGTTGGCTACTGGTTTGCTGTATATTGCTTTTATCATGTTTAGGTATGGGCCTTGAATTCCTGATCTTTCCAAAACTTTTATCATGAATGGGTGTTGGATCTTGTCAAATGCTTTTTCTGCATCTAACGAGATGATCATGTGATTTTTGTCTTTGAGTTTGTTTATATAATGGATTACATTGATAGATTTTCGTATATTAAACCATTCCTGCATTCCTGGAATAAAACCTACTTGGTCAGGATGGATGATTGCTTTAATGTGTTCTTGGATTCGGTTAGCGAGAATTTAATTGAGGATTTTTGCATCAATATTCATAAGAAAAATTGGTCTGAAGTTCTCTATCTTTGTTGGGTCTTTCTGTGGTTTAAGTATCAGAGTAATAGTGGCTTTATAAAATGAGTTGGGTAGAGTACCTTCTACTTCTATTTTGCGAAATAGTTTGTGCAGAACTGGAATTAGATCTTCTTTGAAGGTCTGATAGAACTCTGCACTAAACCCGTCTGGTCCTGGGCTTTTTTTGTTTGGGAGACTATTAATAACTGCTTCTATTTCTTTAGGTGATATGGGACTGTTTAGATGGTCAACTTGATCCTGATTCAACTTTGGTACCTGGTATCTGTCCAGAAATTTGTCCATTTCATCCATGTTTTCCAATTTTGTTGAGTATAGCCTTTTGTAGACGGATCTGATGGTGTTTTGGATTTCTTCAGGATCTGTTGTTATGTCTCCCTTTTCATTTCTGATTTTGTTAATTATGATGCTGTCCCTTTGCCCTCTAGTGAGTCTGGATAAGGGTTTATCTATCTTGCTGATTTTCTCAAAGTACCTGCTACTCCATTGGTTGATTCTTTCAATAGATCTTCTTGTTTCCACTTGGTTGATTTAACTCCTGAGTTTGATTATTTCCTGCCGTCTACTCCTCTTGGGTGAATTTGCTTCCTTTTTTTCTAGGGCTTTTAGATGTGTTGTCAAGCTGCTAGTATGTGCTCCCTCCCGTTTCTTGATGGAGGCACTCAGAGCTATGAGTTTCCCTCTTAGAAATGCTTTCATTGTGTCCCATAGGTTTGGGTACGTTGTGGCTTCTTTTTCATTAAACTCTAAAAAGTCTTTAATTTCTTTCTTTATTCCTTCCTTAACCAAGGTATCATTGAGAAGAGTGTTATTCAGTTTTCACATGAATGTTGGCTTTCCATTATTTATGTTGTTATTGAAGATCAGTCTTAGGCCATGTGGTCTGATAGGATACATGGGACAACTTCAATATTTTTGTATCTATTGAGGCCTGTTTTGTGACGAATTATATGGTCAATTTTTGAGAAGGTCCCCTGAGGTGCTGAGAAGAAGGTATATCCTTTTGTTTTAGGATAAAATGTTCTATAGGTATATGTCAGGTCCATTCGTTTCATAACTTCTGTTAGTTTCACTCTGTCCCTGTTTAGTTTCTGTTTCCATGATCTGTCCATTGAAGAAAGTGGTATGTTGAAGTCTCCCACTATTATTGTGTGAGGTGCAATGTGTGCTTTGAGCTTTACTAAAGTGTCTTTAATGAATGTGGCTGCCCTTGCATTTGGTGCGTAGATATTCAGAATTGAGAGTTCCTCTTGGAGGATTTTACCTTTGATGAGTATGAAGTGTCCCTCCTTGTCTTTTTTGATAACTTTGGGTTGGAAGTCGATTTTATCCGATACTAAAATAGCTACTCCAGCTTGTTTCTTCAGTCCATTTGCTTGGAAAATTGTTTTCCAGCCTTTGACTCTGAGGTAGTGTCTGTCTTTTCCCCTGAGATGGGTTTCCTGTAAGCAGCAGAATGTTGGGTACTGTTTGTGTAGCCAGTCTGTTAGTCTATGTCTTTTTATTGGGGAATTGAGTCCATTGATATTAAGAGATATTAAGGAAAAGTAATTGTTGCTTCCGTTTATTTTTGTTGTTAGAGTTGGCATTCTGTTCTTGTGGCTGTCTTCTTTTTGGTTTGTTGAGTGATTACTTTCTTGCTTGTTCTAGGGCATGATTTACGTCCTTGTATTGCTTCTTTTCTGTTATTATCCTTTGAAGGGCTGGATTCGTGGAAAGATATTGTGTGAATTTG
This sequence comes from Mus musculus, assembly GCF_000001635.26. Classification (NCBI taxonomy): domain Eukaryota; kingdom Metazoa; phylum Chordata; class Mammalia; order Rodentia; family Muridae; genus Mus; species Mus musculus. Next base: position 25,495,552 of record NC_000086.7, on the reverse strand, counting down.
GTTTTGTCGTGGAATACTTTGGTTTCTTCATATATGGTAATTGAGAGTTTGTCCGGGTATAGTAGTCTGGGCTGGCATTTGTGTTCTCTTAGTGTCTGTATAACATCTGTCCAGGCTCTTCTGGCTTTCATAATCTCTGGTGAAAAGTCTGGTGTAATTCTGATAGGCCTTCCTTTATATGTTACTTGACCTTTCTCCCTTACTGCTTTTAATATTCTATCTTTTTTTAGTGCATTTGTTGTTCTGATTATTATGTGTCGGGAGGAATTTCTTTTCTGGTCCAGTCTATTTGGAGTTCTGTAGGCTTCTTATATGATAATGGGCATCTCTTTCTTTATGTTTGGGAAGTTTTCTTCTATTATTTTGTTGAAGATATTAGCTGGCCCTTTAAGTTGAAAATCTTCATTCTCGTCAATTCCTATTATCCGTAGGTTTGGTCTTCTCATTGTGTCCTGGATTTCCTGGATGTTTTGAGTTAGGATCCTTTTGCATTTTGTATTTTCTTTGACTGTTGTGTCGATGTTCTCTATGGAATCTTCTGCACCTGAGATTCTCTCTTCCATTTCTTGTATTCTGCTGCTGATGCTCACATCTATGCTTCCAGATCTCTTTCCTAGGGTTTCTATATCCAGCGTTGCCTCGTTTTGGGTTTTCATTATTGTGTCTACTTCCCTTTTTTGTTCTAGTATGGTTTTGTTCATTTCCATTACCTGTTTGGATGTGTTTTCCTGTTTTTCGTTAATGATTTCTACCTGTTTGGCTGTATTTTCCTGCTTTTCTTTAAGGGCCTGTAACTCTTTAGCAGTGCTCTCCTGCAATTCTTTAAGTGACTTATGAAAGTCCTTCTTTATGTCCTCTATCATCATCATGAGAAATGTTTTTAAATATGTGTCTAGATTTTCGGTTGTGTTGGGGTGCCCAGGGCTAGGTGGGGTGGGAGTTCTGCGTTCTGATGATGGTGAGTGGTCTTGATTTCTGTTAGTAGGATTCTTACGTTTGCCTTTCGCCATCTGGTAATCTCTGAAGCTAGCTCTTTTAGTTGTCACTGTTAAGAGCTTGTTCTTCAGGTGACTCTGTTAGCCTCTATAAGTAGACCTGGAGGGTAGCACTCTCCTTAGTTTCAGTGGGCAGAGTATTCTCTGCAGGCAAACTCTCTTCTTGCAGGGAAGGTACCCAGATATCTGGTGTTCGAACCAGACTCCTGGCAGAAGTTGTGTTCCAATCACTAGAGGTCTTAGGATCCTGTGTGGAATCCTGTGTGGGCCCTTGCGGGTGTCAGGCGACTCCGCTGGCAAGGTAGCCCAGGGCTCGAGTGGAGCGGAAGGGGCTTGTGCCCCAGGTCAGGCCCGGGTAGCCTGCTTCCCTATGTACCGCAGTCCCAGGTTCCGCGCGATTGGATTGGGGCAGGTGCTGTGTTCCACTCACCAGAGGTCTTAGGATCCCATGGGGGGACCTGTGTGGGCCCTTGCGGGTGTCAGGCGACTCTGCTGACAAGGTAGCCCGGGGCTTGAATGGAGCAGAAGGGGCTTGTGCCCCAGATCAGTCCCGGGTAGCCTGCTTCCCTATGTACTGCAGTCTCAGGTTCTGCACGATTGGATTGGGGCAGGCACTATGTTCCACTCACCAGAGGTCTTAGGATCCCGTGGGGAGTCCTGTGTGGGCACTTGCCGGTATTGGGCAAGACTCTGCTGGCAAGGTAACCTGGGGCTCGAGTGGAGCGGAAGGGGCTTGTGCCCCAGATCAGGCCCGGGCAGCCTGCTTCCCTTTGTACCACAGTCTCAGGTTCCGCGCGATTGGATTGGGGCAGGCACTGTGTTCCACTCACCAGAGGTCTTAGGATCCCGTGGGGAATCCTGTGTGGGCCCTTGCAGGTGTTGGGCGAGACTCTGCTGGCAAGGTAGCCTGGGGCTCGAGTGTAGTGGAAGGGGCTTGATGTGTTTTCTGTTCTTGTGTTGGTGTTTTTTCTTTATTATCCTTTGAAGGGCTGGATTTGTGGAAAGATATTGTGTGAATTTGGATTCGTCATGGAATACTTTGGTTTCTCCATCTATGGTAATTTTAAGTTTGGCTGGGTATAGTAGCCTTTGCTAGCATTTGTGTTCTCTTAGAGTCTGTATAATAACTATCCAGGCTTTCATAGTGTCTGGTGAAAAGTCTGATGTAATTCTGATAGGCCTGCCTTTATATGTTACTTGACATTTTTCCCTTACTGCTTTTAATATTCTATCTTTATTTAGTGCATTTGTTGTTCTGATTGTTATTTGTCAGGAGGAATTTCTTTTCTGGTGCAGTCTATTTGGAGTTCTGTAGGCTTCTTGTGTGTTCATGGGCATCTCTTTCTTTAGGTTTGGGAACTTTTCTTCTATACTTTTGTTGAAGATATTAGCTGGCCCTTTAATTTGAAAATCTTCCTTCTCATCTACCACTATTATCAGAAGGTTTAGTCTTCTAATTAAGTCCTGGTTTTCCTGGATGTTTTGAGTTAGGATCTTTTTGCATTTTGCATTTTCTTTGATTGTTGTGCCCATGTTCTCTATGGAATCTTTTGTATATGAGATTTTTCTCTTCCATCTCTTGTATTCTATTGCTTATGCTCCCATCTATGGTTCCAGATTACTTTCCTAGGGTTTCTATCTCCACCATTGCCTCACTTTGTGTTTTCTTTATTATGCCTACTTCCCTTTTTAGGTCTAGTATGGTTTTGTTCATTACTATCACCTGTTGGATGTGTCTTCCTGTTTTTCTTTAAGGAATTCTATCTGTTTGTTTGTGTTTTCCTGTTTTTTCTTTAAGGACTTGTAACTCCTTAACAGTTTTCTCCTGTATTTCTTTAAGTGAGTTATTAAAGTCCTTCTTGATGTCCTCTACCATCATCATGAGATATGCTTTTAAATCCAGGTCTAGCTTTTCGGGTGTTTTGGGGTGCCCAGGACTGGGTAAGGTGGGTGTGCTTCATTTTGATAATGGTGAGTGGTCTTGTTTTCTGTTAGTAACATCCTTACGGTTGCCTGATCATCTCTGGAGTTAGTTGTTTTAGTTATCTCTGGTTAGACCTTGGTCCTCTCATAATTCTGTTAGCCTCTATCAGCAGACCCTGGAGATTAGCTCTCTCCTGATTTTCAGTGTGCAGAGCCCTCTCTGCAGGCAAGATCTCCTCTTTTAGGGAAGGCGCACAGATATCTGCCGTTCAGTCCTGCTTCCTGGCAGAAGATGAAGGCCTGAAACAGGGCCTGTCCCTGAAGCTGTTAGCTTCTGTAGTCCACCCTCTCATCTGGGCAGACTAGTCTCAAAGGGATCCAGGAACCAATATGACTCCCCCAGGTGCTCTGGCAAAGCCCTCGCATGATGGGGGGACACCTCTCCTCTGGCAGGTAAGGTACCCTGATGTCTGGAGCCTGAGGCGGGGTTTTCCTCAGAAGCTGTGTGGCTTCTGCCTGTCCCAGAAGCTATTAGCTTCTATAGTCCACACTCTCATTTGTGCAGAATAGTCTTAGAGTTTTCCAGGAACCAAGATGGCTCCTCCAGGTCCTCAGACAAAGGCCCTCCCGGGAGGGGGGTACACCTCTCCTCTGTCAGGGAAGGTGTCCTGATGTCTGTAGTCTGAAATGGGTTCTGCCTCAGAACCTGTCTTCTTGGGACCTTGGGAGTGTCCGCTGACTTCATGCCCATAGTGACCAGGAACTGGAACCAACTGGAAGGGACTTGTGACTGCCTTCTGCTTCCATAATGCTGTCTCATGTCCCATGTGATTGGATTGGAACAGAAGTTGTGTTCCACTCACCAGAGGTCCTAAGATCGAATTGAAAATCCCCTAGGGACCTTGGGGGTGTCTGCTGACTCTGCGCCAAGGTGACTCATTGCTGGCACCAACGGGAAGCGCTGGAGCAGCCATTCTAATATCGAGTAAAATTGACTTCCAACCCAAAGTTATCAAAAAAGACAATGAGGGCCACTTGATAGTCATTAAAGGTAAAATCTATGAAGATGAACTCTCAATTTTGAATATCTGTGCTCCAAATGCAAGGGCAGCCACATTCATTAAAGAAAGTTTAGTAAAGATCAAAGCACACATTGCACCTCACACAATAATAGTGGAAGACTTCAAAACCCTGTTCTCACCAATTGACAGATCCTGAAAACAGAAACTAAACAGAGACAGTAGAAACTATCAAAATCTATGAAAGAAATGGTTTTAATATATATCAACAGATTGTTTTATCCTAAAACAAAAGGATATACCATTTTTTCAGCATCTCATGGCACCTCCTCCAAAATTGACCATATAAATGGTCACAAAACAGTCCTCAACAGATAAAAAAAATATTGAAATTATCCCATGAATTCTATCTAATCACCATGGACTAAGGGTCATCTTCAATAACAGCAAAAATAATAGAATGCTAATATTCAGAGGGAAACTGAACAACACTCTTCTCAATGATACCTTGGCCAATGATGAAATAAAGAAAGAAATTAAGGACTTTTTAGAGTTTAATGAAAATGAAGCCACAACATACCCAAACTTATGGGACACAATGAAGACAGTACTAAGAGTTAAACTCATAGCACTGAGTGCCTCCAAAAAGAAACTAGAGAGAGCATACATTAGTAGCCTGACAGCACACCTATAAACTCTAAAACTAAAGGAAGTAAATTCACCCAAGAGGAGTAGACAACAGGAAATAATCAAACACAAGGTTGAAATCATCCAATGGGAAACAAACAAACAAACAAACAAAACCTATTCAATGAATCAACCAAATAAAGAGCTGGTTCTTTGAGAAAATCAACAAGATAGAAAAACCCTTAGCCAGACTAACTAGAGGGCACAGGGACAGTATCCCAATTAACAAAATCAGAAATGAAAAAGGAGAAATAACAACAGAAACAGAGGATATCCAAAACATCATCAGATCCTATGACAAAAGGCTTTACTCAACAAAACTAAAAAACCTGGATGAAATGGACAACTTCCTAGACAGATACCTGGTGCCAAAGTTAAATCAGGATCAGATTAATGATCTAAACAGTCCCATTTCTCCAAAGAAATAGAAGTAGCCATCAATAGTATCCCAACCAAAAAAGCACATGACAAAATGGGTTTAATGCAGAGTTCCATCACACCTTCAAAGAAGATCTAATTCCAATTCCTTAAACTATTCCACAAAACAGAAATGGAAGGTACTCGACCCAATTCATTTTATGAAGTCACAATTACTCTGATACCTAAACCACAGAAAGATCCAACAAAGAAAAAGAACTCCGGACCAATTTCATTTTGAATATCAATGCAAAAATAATCTATAAAATCCTGGCAAACCGAATCCAAGAACACATCAAAATGACCATCCACCATGACCAAGTAGGATTCCTCCAAGGAAAACAGGGATGGTTTGAATCTGAAAATCTATCAACATTATCCACTATATAAACAATGTCAAATAAAAAAAAAAGCACACTATCGTCTCCTTAGAGGCTTAGAAAGCATTTGACAAAATGCAACATCCATTCATGATAAAAGTCATGGAAAGATCAGGAATTCAATGCCCAAACCTAAAGATAATAAGAGCAATATACAGCAAACCAGTAGCCAACCTCAAACTAAATGGAGAGAAACTGGAAGCAATCCCACTAAAATCAGGGACTAGACAAAGCTGCCCACTGTCTCCCTTCCTAATCAATATAGTACTTGAAATCCTAGCCAGAGTAATTCAACAACAAAAGGAGATCAAGGGGATACAAATTGGTAAGGAAGAAGTCAAATTATCACTATTTGCAGATGATATGATAGTATATATAAGTGACCCTAAAAATCCCACCAGAGAACCCCTAAACCTGATAAACAGTTTCAGTGCAGTAACTGTATAAAAATTAACTCCAACAAATCAGTGGTCTTTCTCTCCTCAAAGGATAAACAAGCTGAGAAAGAAATTAGGGAAACAATACACTTCACAATAGTCACAAATAATATAAAATACCTTGGTGTGACTTTAACTAAGGAAGTAAAATATCTGTAGGTAAGAACTTAAGTCTTTGAAGAAAGAAATAGAAGAAGATCTCAGAAGATCGAAAGCTCTCCCATGCTCATGGATTGTCACGATTAATATAGTGAAAATAGCTATCCTGCCGAAAGCAATCTATAGATTCAATGCAATCCCCATCAAAATTCCAACTCAATTCTTCACTGAGTTAGAAAGGGCAATTTTCAAATTCATCTGGAATAACAAAAAACCTAGGATAGCAAAGACTATTGTCAATGATAAAAGAACCTCTGGTGGAATCACCATGCCTGATGTCAAGCTGTACTACATAGCAATTGTGATTAAAAACTGCATGTACAGATACAGTGACAGACAGGTGTATCAATGCAATAGAATTGAAGACACAGAAATGAACCCACATGCTGATGGTCACTTGATCTTTGACAAGGGAGCCAAAACTATCCAGTGGAAGAAAGACAGCATTTTCAACAAATGGTGCTGGCACAACTGGTGGTTATCATGTAGAAGAATGCAAATTGATCCATTCTTATCTCATTGTACAAAGCTCAAGTCTAAGTGGATCAAAGAACTCTAATTAAAACCAGAGACATTGAAATTTATAGAGAGGAAAGTAGGAAAAAGCCTTGAAGATATGGGCACGGGGTGTGGTGGGCGTAGGATTCCTAAACAGAACAGCAATGGCTTATGCTGTAAGATCAAATATTGACAAATGGGACCTCATAAATTTGCAAAGCTTCTTTAAGGCAAAAGACACTGTCAATAAGACAAAAAGACCACCAACAGATTGGGAAAGGATTTTTTCTAATCCTAAATCTGATAGGGGAGTAATATCCAATATGTACAAAGAACTCAAGAAGCTGGACTCCAGAAATTCAAATAACCCCATTAAAAATGGGGTACAGAGCTAAACAAAATATTATCAACTAAGGAATACTGAAGGACTGAGAAGCACCTGAAAAAATGTTCAACATCCTTGATCATCAGGGAAATGCAAATCAAAACAACCCTATGATTCCACTTCACTCTAGACAGAATGGCTAAGATAAAAAGTTCATGTGAGAGCAGATGCTGGCGAGGATGTGGAGAAAGAGGAATAATCTTCCGTTGCTGGTGGGTTTTCAAGCTTGTACAACCACTCTGGAAATCAGTATGGACTTTCCTCAGATAATTGGACTTAGTTCTACCACTAGATCCAGCAATTCCTCTTCTGGGCATATACCCAGAATATGTTCCAACTTGTAATAAGGACACATTCTGCACTATGTTCATAGCAGCCTTATTTATAATAGCCAGAAGCTGGAAAGAACCCAGATGTCCCTGGAATGGATACAAAAATGTGGCACATTTACAAAATGAAGTACTACACAGCAATTAAAAACAATGAATTTATGAAATTTTTAGGCAAATGAATGGAGTTGGAGGATATCATCCTGAGTGAGGTAACCCAATAACAATAGAAGTCACTTCACAATGACTCACTGATAAGTGGATATTAACCAAGAAACTTACAATAGCCAAGATATAATTTGCAAAACACAAGAAAATCATGAAAAAGGAAGACCAAAGTGTGGATTATTCATTCCTCCTTAGAATAAGGAACAAATTACCCAATGAAGGAGGTACAGAGGCAAAGTTTGGAGCTAAGATGAAAGGATGGACCATCCAGAGACTACCCCACCCGGGCATCCATCCTATAATCTGCCACCAAACTCAGACACTATTGCATAAGGCCCCTTGGTCTTATACACTTTATATGCCCCAGTACAGGGGAACACCAGGGCCAAGAAGAGGGAGTGGGTGGGTAGGGGAGCAGGGCAGGGGGAGGGTATAGGGAACTTTCAGGATAGCATTTGAAATGTAAATAAAGAAAATATCTAAAAAGAAAAAAAAATCCTGTACTCTGCAAAATTGGAAAATCTTAATGAAAAAAGAGTTTTTTAGAAGATACCAATTATGAATGTTAAATCAATTACACATAAACACTTTACACGGCCCAGTAACACTAAAGAAATAGAAGTAGGCATTAAAAATCTCCCAAACAAATAAATAACTAAAAAGTCAATGGTCAATTCAATTTAACACAGAATTCTACCAGAGTTTCAAAGAATTAACTCAATATATGTTGAATTCTTTCAGAAAATGGAAACATAAGGAACACTGCCAAACTCATTCTCTGACTCGACAGCGACCCTGTGGTGTCATAGTTCTACCACAGTTCATAGCAACACCTAAATCATATAAAGACTCAACAGAGAACTAGAACTTCAGACTTATTTCTCTTATGAACATTGATGCAAAATTACTCAGTAAAATACTCAAACTGAATCCTGGAACATAACAAGATGCAACAAACCTAAACATATACTTTAATAACAAGACAGTATGTAGTAATCCACTAGTAGGAAAATGGTTCCACAAACAGGCAAAAGAGTCTTAGACAACCCCATTCCCACTGGTAGGAGGACAACACAAACCCCGAGCTTCACAACTATATCATGAATGTAGAGGGCCTAGTACAGACCCACAGGGCTCTGTGGTTGTTGCTTCCATATTAATGAACACCTAAGAGCCTTGATGAGTTGACTCTGTAGACTGTGATTTCCTGGTATCCTTGACCCCTCTTATTCCTGCAATCTTTTCTCCACATATCCCAAGGAATTCCCTGATCTCCACCTAATACTTGACAGTGGATCTCTGCACCCATCAGCTGCTATAGGAAGCTTCTCTAATTATTAGGCAATTTAGTGATCTAAATATCATCTTCTGGTGTCCTCTTTGATTTATTTCTATAAACATTTAAAATATTTTGTCATACTCAACTTTTATTTGTGTGGGTACGTACCCAAGATGTTTTCTGTGGTTTGTGGCTGTTGTGGATGGTGTTATTTACCTGCTTCATTGGCTGGGCCATACCCCACAATAAATTTACCCACATCTTTGTATGTTTTCTTGGAGAATAGACCAACACTACCCCAATAGTGATATCCTATCAACATTGCCAGAGATGTCTAACTGCCATTAAAAGCAACTTTTATCTGACTCCACACCCAGTTTGCATCAAGATTTATTAATTCTTCTGCTATTTTAAAATATATTGTCCTTCTATATATTAAGATATACAATTCTACATACTAAATTCGGCTATGTCTTCCATAGAGAGACATGGGGACCCTTAGATAAAATATAAAAATAAAAATATACTCAGTAACCTTGAGGGGATGTGGTGGGGAGAAGTATTAGATTTCAATAGACCAGGAGATCATAATGGATGATGAGCAATCCCAAGGAGATCCCTATGGGTCAGTATGCAGAGCCCAACAGGCAGGAAGAAGCAGAGATGCAGCATTTTTCTTATGAAATATTATGCTCTCAAGATAGGGATCATGCATAACCTGTTATTTCACCACATATTTTGGGGGGATATTCCCTGATGAGCCATGAGCAAGCTCAAAAGATGGCATTAAGTTGACACTCTAATCCATGCCTAGGGTACCTGATGGCATAGACTGTGGTCTTTGGACAATATGATGAAAGAGATTTGGCAATAAATGTCCTTCTCATAAGAATCTGAACTCCTATCTGGGAAACACAAGACCTCAGAGGTAAAGACAATGGGGTAAGTTTTCCCCTGTCTCTGCCTGAGACCTGCCTTCACCAAGGTTTGAAGCATTTTCTCACACCATCCCTTATACAATGAAGGTGTCTGTCTCTGCATGTATGACTTTTCCCTTGTCCAGTGATCTCTAAGACCTTGGTTGTGCAGTGTAACCATGGTGTACCACAATGCTGGTAAGACTGCCTTGGGGTTTTTCTTATACCCTGGGGTCAACCTGATAGCTGAGGGTCCTGGGCCAATGTCCATTTCAGGATATTGTAATTTCCTAACGAAGCATAATGGAACTATACACCTGGTTTCAGTGTCCATGGTTTTGTTTCTGAGGCTTTTGTGCAGGATGATCCATGTGTCCACAGGAGTCCTGCCTTCAGCAAGTTTTGAAGCCACTTCTTGCTCTAAGCCCTGGTTGATGCAGGTACTTATATATGCAGTGGCACCTTCCCAACTTCATCTATATGCAGTGGTCTCTAAAAGCTTGGTTATAGTTCCAAAGTGTCAGCACAGCACTGATGAGGTATGTTAGTCTACCTTGCTACTGTCAAGATTACAGCTGAGGATGCTACAAAAAGTCGGGATATTGCTGTAGCACAGTGAGAGGACCTGGGCCCAGTATTCATGGTTTGGTGTCTGAGGATTCTGTCTTCTATTTAAACTAAGAGTGGTGTTACTTTTGTCTTATATGTATATAATCTCTACGCCTTGATGGTGTAATACCCATGACTGGATTGTCTCAGTCCAGTGGAAATGTGAGCCCTGTGTGGTCTTCGACCTAAAGGCCATTTCCCTGACTCACTCTGGGAAACGAAATGCACCTGTAGCCTGAAATGCCTAAGATGCTAGGTTGCCACCTAGACACCTGGTGGCAGTCCACTTTTTAGGGTGTTTTTTCTGAGCAAAGGTCCAAGGACCTAGGTAAAGGATAGTTTAGCATTCTAGACAAAATACTATCATGAAACCTAATTATCTTGCTGAGGCCCCCAGTGCTTTGCTTTGCTTTGCTTTGCTTGGCATGTTTTGAGAGTGGCAGAGAGGCAGGGCAAAAGATTCCTTCAGTATTTCAAGTCCAGGGAGAAAGAAGGTTCTAGTGATTCTGGCAGCCAGAGTCAGTACAGGCTCCTCAAACAGACAGGGCTCCAGATCTCTTGGTATACTAGATACAGAAGGCATAGTATACCACTTCCATTTGAGGCCATGTCCATCAGAGATGGCAAACAATAGCAGCCCAGCAGTTTACACATATCCTCAGAAATATAGGAATATTTCCCTGGCTCCCTCTAAGTCTTTCTGATAGAAAACATAGTGCCCAAGCACGCATATTTTACGACAGGATCCCTAGCTACTTTCTCTTCCCCTACTTGCAGCAAAGTTCATTTCTTATAGCTACAAGCTTCCCTGGATATTCTCACCTCAGCATATGGGATAGAGGAGACATGTCCTTCCCACCAAAGGCCTTTTGTTTTGTTTGTTTGATTGTTTTGTTTTGTGTGTTTCAAGCTTTCTTTTATTTATAAGATTTTTTTTTTTACATTTCAAATGTTATCCCCTTTTCTAATTTCCCCTCCAAAAACCCCAATCCCATCCCCCTTCTTCTGATCACCAACCCACCCACTCTCGCTTCCCTGTCCTGGCATTCCCCTACAGTAGGGCATCATGCCTTCATAGGACCAAAAGCCTCTCCTCCGATTGATGTCCAATAAGACCATCCTCTACTGCATATTCTTCTGGAGCCCATGTGTTCTAGTTCCAGCTCACAGAAAATTCTTCCCCATTCCCTGTCCCCAGAACCCATCAAGTAATCCACTATATAAACAAACTCAAAGGAAAAGAATTATCATCTCAAAAGACCCTGAAAAAGCCTAGGCCAATATCCAAAGCTCCTTCATGATAAAAGTCTTGTAGAGATCAGGAACTCCTGACACACAACTAATATAATATAATAAAACCAATATGAAGGAAACCAACACCCAGTTACAATACAAGGCTGCCCACTCTCTCCCTATTTATTCAGTGTAGTACTTGAAGTTGTCAGGAGTCATCATATGACAAGCTAATAAGTAATAAGTGATCTTCCTGAGACGGTCTGTCTTGGATTATAATCCACGAGAGATTTGTTCCAATAGGCATGTCCCAGGAGAAAATCATTTCAGGAACGATTCCTCCTAATGCTTTTCTTGTTATTATTGAACATATAAATTGAACATAACACTAGGAATTAGCCCACACTTCTGAGCAGATCTCTGCAGATCTACAAAGATATACTGGCTTGTAGTGATGCTATATATGAAAATACATGATCTCTTAAATCTTGAAGATGATCCTATCAGATTTCCTAAAGTTATATCAGCGTTTATTAAGCTCTTTTTTAGTGTGTCTGCTACTAGATCCTTTTGTGATAGTCAAAACTACAATGAGAACTCTGCCAGTCTCCCATGTGTTACCAGTTAATTCCTCTACATAATAACCAGACTTTCTACTACTACTACTACTACTACTACTACTACTACTACATTGTACTACTACATTGTACTACTACTACATTCCAAATGGTTGTAAAACAATTAACCAAAGGTCGTAAAAATATAACTAACAATTAATTAAAGGCTCTGGTATAGAAAATATAATATTGACTATGTTTACTATACAAAACTTCACTAATAACTTACTTATGGTTTTTACCTTTCAGTGAACCTTCTTAGCTGTGACAGGTGATGAATATTTAGCCAGATAATTACTCCTAGTATATATTCATGTAAGCATTCTCTGTTGTAAAATTCTATTTCAATTTATGATTTTATGTGTGAACATTTGATGATCTTTTTAACATGTGGTCATGTATTCTGTAAGATGTGTAAGTGCTGAGGATAAAGAGAAGAGAGAAGAAATGAGCTGAGAAATTTTTAGATAGAACAGTTTATGGACATAACAGAGCTGAAGAAGAACTTAGAAGTATAGGAATAGCATTGGAAGAGAAGATGTTGAGAGAAAGGAGGAAAGAGAAGAGAGCAAGATTAGAAAAAATGCAGAGTGGAATAAATTCTAAACTATAAGTAACATTAAAAAAAAAAAACTAATAGAGCAATGTGCAGAATGCAGAGGGAAAGAGGAAAAGGAACCTGCAGAGATAGCAGAAGTAGCAGGCAAGTTTCTCCTTACTATGGACAGAACATGTCTTTTCTTACTAAGGCAAGCTTAGCCTTATTAAAGAACAAAGCTTTGTTCTTAAATTCTTGTGTGAAATTCATTCAGCATTAAAAGGGTAGAAACTTTTTTCTTTATGCAATAAAGATTGGATCACATTTTTCATCCAGAATGATTTAGTTTCCTGCACCAGTGCTTGATCTTTGCGTCATATGCATAGGTCTGTATGGATGTGTGCATGTAAGTATGTAATTGACACAATTCATGCAAGTTGAACCTTACAGGTTTGAATTGGAATGTGTGAATTTGCATTTGTGTAACTCTATGTGAATTTATGTGTTTATGCATATTTTCTTATGCAAAATTTTTCCTTCTGTGAGCACTATTCTCTTCTTCTCATTCAATAGAAGATTATTGTTCCATGCTTCCCCCTAGACTGAGAAGTAAGAGGCATCTGGACAAAACAGAAAAGTCTCTAGCAATTAATTCTTTACTTAATCCCATGCTATTTTAGGATGAGGTGTTAAGTGCCAGAGACCACAGTTTCAGGTCTCAGAGAAACACAGGAGGCAGGTCAGCTACAGCAGCAAAGTAACTTAGACTTAGATAAGTAAACTTTTTATTATTATACAGCAACTCTAGATATCTTGAAAGACAGTCTTACCCCTGTATCTTGTAATATGAAGTCTTACACTCCACTGATGCTCTCCCCACTCTGCTGCCTCATCAAAACAAACAAAAGAGAAGAACCTGGCAGGGCTGGCCACCAGCAAAGTTCTAGCTGGAGCAATAAGACAACAAAAGGAGATCTTAGGATATACAAATTGGAAAGGAAGAAGTCATGGTATGACTATTCATGGGTGATATGATACATAAATGTCCCTCAAAACTCTACCAGAGAACTCCTATGATAGATAAACAACTTCAGCAATGTGGCTAGATATTACACTGACTCAAACAAATCAGTTTCCTTCCTTTATACAAATGATAAAGTAGATGAGAAAGAAATTAGGGAACAACACCATTCAAGTAGCCACACATAACATAGAATACCTCAGTGTTACTCACCACTCAAGTGAAAGGCATGTATGAAATGGATTTCAAGTCCCTGGAGAAAGGAAGGAAAGCAGACCTCAGAAGACAGAAAGATCTCCCTTACTCATGAATCAGTAGGATTAACAATGAAAATGGCCATCTTACCAAAAGTAATCCACTGATTTAATGCAAATACCATCAAAATTCCAAGACAATTCTTCACAAAAATAGAAAGAGCAATTCTTAATTTCAAACAAACAAAAACAGTATACCCAAAACATTATAAACAATAAAAGAACTTTTGGGGGAATAATTGTCAGTGACATCAAAGTCTTTTCTAAAATTAAATATTTATATCAAGTGTTCCCTACTGCTTGTCCCCCCTTAGAGAGACCCTACCACTATCTTGTATCTCTTTCTCTGAGAGGGCAGTGGCCTCCTGTGGGTATCCACCCACCCTTGTACATCAAGTCTCTGTAGGGTTAGGCAGAATTTCTCCCACTGTAACCAGACACGTCAAACTGTGTTGAGGAACAGATATCACAGTCAGGCTATAACTTTAGGGAAAGCCTCTGGTCCCCTAAAGGTTTTTTTTTTCCTTGTTCTACCTTTACTTTTCTGGTATTTCTTTTCTTTTCTTCTTTTCATTCTAATGTTTAATCTTGAATCCCATGTATGGACTGCTGACTTTCCATGTAGTAGTATCACAGCTCATAATATTTTTTTGAATTTTATTTTTTTTAAACTTTTTATAGACCAAAAATATATTTCATTAGATATTTACCTTATTTCCATGTCAAATGTTGTTCCCTTTCCTGTATTCCTCTCCCAAAACCCCCTATCTCCTCCCCCTCCCCTTGCTCACCAACCTACCCACACCTGCTTCCTGGCCGTGACATTCCTCTACAGTAGGGCATAGAGCCGACATAGAGCCTTTCCTCCCACTGAGGAATGACTAGTATATCTTCTGCTACATATGCAGATAGAGCCATGATTCTCACCATGTGTACTCTTTGGTTGGTGATATAGTCCCTGGGAGCTCTGGGGGTACTTGTTAGTTCATAATGTTATTCCTCTTTTGGGGATGCTAACCCCTTCAGCTCCTAATTTTCTTTCTTTCTTTTTCTTTACTTCTTTTTTTTTAAAGACAGGTTTCAATCTATAGCTTTGGCTTTCCTGGAACTCTTTATGTATAACAGGCTAGCTTCCAACTCTGATCTGTGAATGTCTCTGCCTCCTGAATGCTGGGATTAAAGGTATGAGCCAGCACAACCAACTTCAAAGGTTTCTTTCATTTATTTATTTATTTATTTATTCAATTTACATCGCTTCCCCACTACTCCCTCCCTGTTTTCTCAGAGTAGAGGAAGTCCCCTCAGGTCTCACCCTGCCCTGGAACAGGTAGTCCCAGCCAAACTAAGCACATCCCCTCCCAATGAGGACCAAACAGGAAGTCCAGCCAGAGGAAGGAAATTTCATTCAATTTTTGAGTTTATGCTATAATTACATTGTTTATCGCTTATCATTTTTCCCTTCAGGCCCTCTCATATATCCCTCCTTACTCTCTCTATACTAATAAGGACTCACCAGTATGATAGTTTAAACATGAGATGAAGATGGACAGGATATGTGGCAAAGTGGACATAGAACGCCCATGAGGCCTCAACCCTATAAAAACTACAGCTAACTGTTGAATGTGGAGAGTGGGAGCAATATCTGCCCTAGAGAAGAGCACACAGTTTGGTTAGCAATTACTATCATTATTTTTCTTTTGTTAAGGAAACAGAATAACCACAGCATTTCCCCCTTCCATCATAAGTTGAAATATATCCTCTCCCCATCCAGTTTTGAAGCTATTTAGGAGCCTAGTAACTAGTTGAGGAAGGTGATTGTGTCCCCCATGGCAGCGACACATCTTTTTATGCTGTATGTTCTCTAGGACTTTGGGTGTGGCATGGACCACAGCGATAGCAAATCCTTGGCAGGCATGACCACCCTGGGCATCACTCTGCATTTGAGGAGTCAAGATGATAACTGAGGATCCTGTACCAACATCCAAGTGAGAGGGCCTGTGTTCAGCCCCTGGATCCAGTGTCCACACTTTTGTATCTGTGGGTTCTGATCTCTTTTCCAGAAAGGAAAAGATAGTTATATAGTATGGTTTCTGTCCCTTGGGAGAATTTAATTCTCACAGTACAGTGGAAATGGGACACAACGGTGTCTTTGTCTCCCAGGCTGAGTCATATGACTCATTCTGAGAGGCACATATCTAGCCAGAAGTAGCCAAGATACTGAGTAGCCAATGGTGAGTTTGGAAGGTAATGAGTTGGTGTGTTTTGCTCAGTAGAGGATCAGGTAGTGTGTGGCAATGCATTATTATGAAACAGCCTCTTACATCCCAGTTCTATGATATTAGGGTTGACTCAGGAGAAGGTTATATTGCTAAAGAAGCAGACACTGCATCAAGTGTAATAAGCACCTTGCCACTCAACTCCATCCCTAAATCCTAAAACAGTAAGAAATATGATTACTACCACTAAACAAAGTTTGTGATTAGGCTGGAATCTGTAATTTCAATCATAAAATTATACATAATTGAAATAATAAAGATTTCTGACAACTATGTTAACTGCTTCCACATAACCTTGATTTACTTGACAAAATCAAAAATCTGGTTCCCCAGACAGATACTGAACTCAGTTGAATTTTTTAATAAACTTTATATTCGAGTTTCCATCAAACTTGTTCTCAAAAAAGACATTGTAGGCACAGTAGATGATGTTTCTAATTGGTTTACCAATTCCCCAACTTTTGACAGTCAAAGGATTCATGGCAAAGGTAATTCCCCCATCAAAGTACAGAATAAGTGTGTGCAAGCTTTCAAAGCAAAGCTGCCATTTTCAACTCTATATTTCCCCCTTACCTTGCTCTCTTTAGGGTAGAAGTTTCTGTCTCAATGGAGTTGTAAAACTCTGTCCCAGAACATTCTTTCTCAAGGAGCTACTGAAAAACTCCTATCCAATGTTCTTGACTGGAAGGGTTTCTTGTTTCAGCACACTAATGAGTAATTAAGGGGACAAACATAAACATTTGTATTAGCTAATCCAAGAATAACTTCAGGAAGATCATATAGAGTTATACTTCAGCACCTGGAATACTCCTATCTCCTGTATTCCTGAGAGTCTGGTAAATAGTTGACATGACCTCCTCTCTGTCAATGCCCATCCCCATTACTTTGATGCTCTTTAGCCTGGAGTTTTGTCTCCTGAAATGGTCACTCAAAAATGCCTTATTATTATTATTATTATTATTATTATTATTATTATTATTGATTTACCGGACCACATTACTATTATTTTACATCCTAGTGATAAAGTTGTGCTTTTTCAGGGACTACTCTGCAATCAAGTGCTGACATCTGGCTTTCAAAATATATTCAAGGTCCCCACCTTCTGACAACTCTAGGTAATACAGCAATGTTCCCTAAAACAGAAAAATATCCCCCATATTGAATACCAAAACGCAATTGTTTGAATGTAGAAATGATTTTAGAGTACCCAAAACCCATCAGTGTTATATTATGTGCCACACGCTCTGGTCGAGTCAGCTTAAGCTGAGAGGCTTGAAAGTCACTCATGAGGCAAAGAGCTTCAAGGAAGCTCTCCTCCTGGAGTCTGGCGTTCCCTCTAACCCATACATTAATTTTCCATTCCCGAGTTAGTCTAGTATATGGATCCACGTGCTACCTTTCAGTATTTTCTTATTATAAGTGCCTTTTAAGATTGAATTCTGACATAGCTAATGCCTTCTGCCAGTGTTCCAACAGTTCTAGAACGTCCTTGAGCAAGACCATGGGCTTGAAATTCAGCAAGAATGTTGCTGATAAGAATAGCCTCTGGTACTACACTATCACTTTGAATAAAAGCTAGGTCACTACCTTACACAGGAATTTACCATCACTGAGGAAGAAGGAAGTTTCAGAACAGAGGAGTAACCAGAATAGATACTTAGAACTATAGCGAAGTTACACCTATACACACACACACAAACACACACACACACACACACACACACACGCACACGTTTTACAATGGCCTAAGGGGAAGGTGGACTATACAATAGACTAAAATAGGAACTATGGCAAGGGCGCAAAGCCCTTGACCCTGGCTTCTAAGATTAGTGAATCTTAGGTGGAGCCCTTGTTGATCCTAGTTGTTATCAATGAATTCTATCCCAGGTGGTTCCCTTTAGACCTCTTGTGTTTGCATTCCTCTGTTTTATGTAAGATTCCGGGTACCTCATTTGTACCTTATGAATATGTCACCCAACTTCCTTATTGTCTTCTGCATAAAAAGTCTGATGATTGATTTGAAAAAAACATTCAAATTTCACACAACCTCTCCTGTGTGTGTCTGTTTGTCAATTCATCCTAAGCTTTGCCCACCTGCGACTAGAGACCAGTTCCACGCAGACATAGGGGCCCAGAGGGTCTGCGGCAATTATGGAAAATAAATATAAATGCATTTCCTTGGTGAATTTAACGAAGAATGATCCAAGATTTGAATTCTTTATTTCTCTCCCTCCATATCTTCCACTGTTTCTCTCTGTTGCATGAATCTGGGTCTGTATCAGCCTGAATAACTGAATCAATTTCTCTCTCTCTCTCTCTCTCTCTCTCTCTCTCTCTCTCTCTCTCTCTCTCTCTCTCTCTCTCTCTCTCTCTCCCTCTCGCTTGCTCTCGCTCGCTCTTGCTTGCTCTCTCCCTCTCTCTCCCTCTTCCCTCTCTCTCTTTCTTTGTCTCTATCCCCATTGAGCCACACAGAAAGCACCATATGGGGAAAAATTAGTGATACCTAAATAAATGTTTCACAGTGTTTTTCAAGTGAATAAATAACTGACTTCAACTGATCTGGATAAAAAACATTACAAATACCATTTTTTTCATGCACTATTTGTATGATTTATTCAATATTTGTGGTGGGTATTCATTTTTAAAAACAGCTTTGATCCTATTTACCATTTTCCAAATGTGATCATTGTAACACTTACATAGATACACATTCATTACACTCTGGGTCAGAAGCATTGAAAAACATATTTTAAAATAACAGCTATGCCTTACATCAGATTATAATGATTGGTTACTTAAAACTCAAGGCAAGTAAGGTTGGTTGTTCCATTAGTCCCTTAAAGAGAGGTTATACAAAGGAATTGTTCTACATCTGAAGTGACCTCAGAGTATATTATTAACTCTGGTTTTGAGATTAAGCAAAAAGGCCAGTCGTAGTAAAAGAAATTTCTCCTGAGAAATTTTTATTAAAAATTCACTACCATTGGTGTAGACTTGAGGTAAGGGTAGCTTGGCCTTCACAGAGTGATGCTGACATGAAGGAGAATTTTCTCATAGATGCCCCAAATATTTCCATTTCGTTTTCCTGCCTAGATTTGGGAAATGGGTTATTTGGGTCTCAGAAGTATGGGAAAGTAAATTCCCTCAGACTAAGGAGTCTTTAGGAAAACCAAGGACCAGGTTGACCTGTGGCAGCTTGGACAAGTGCTGGCTCCTGCGGCAGGCAGGGCTCCAGATGAGTTAAAGTCATAGGAGATGCATATACATTGACATCATGTGACAGCAATATTTGCCAAGTGAAACTGTTGCTCTCTTCTCAGTAGAATGCATCTGCCATTGAGGGATGTGATGAAATTTCCTGGGATAGCTTCCTGGCCTCTTTGCACACAGTAGTAATATGCAGCAACGCTTTGGATCCTTAGGTCTTCTCTGGGCTAAGCTGCTCACTCAAGGCTATTTTGAAGAAGTCACACCTTATGTTGGATATCCTTGGATCATCCCATGGTGTGTGGGGAACACAGACCTACCACATAAATAGCTCTTTATTTTTCCTTCCTCACTTTTCTCTCCTTCATTCTTGTCTCTTACACTCTTATCTCCACATGTGTACCTAGCCTTAGACATGAGTATGTGACTGTTTACAGAGGACATAGAAAGTCTTAAAGTGACTTAGGGACTTTGGAAAAACGGAAGACAGTGAAGTATCTTGAGTGATCCTTAGTGATTAGAGTGGGGTATAATGGAGCTGTGGGCTGGGGAGAAGAGAGAGATTGTCACAGATCTCAAGATTCCTCATTATGATTGCATGGTTATGTGCAGGAGATGGTTCAGATTGGGGCCCAAACCCAGGGCATGGCAGGCATGAACGCAGGTGGTATGGAATTCTTCTTCTTTTGCTATGTCCTCTTCCACACATAAGATTCCTGGGCTTCCTGACTTCTCAACAATTGTTGTGAATGTACGCTGCTGCCCTCTGGTGGTAGGCGGGTTAGAAGACATGCTGCAGCATCAACCTGGACCCAGATGACCGGGTGCCTGAAGACTCAGACCTTAGTCAATGGAAAAAAGAATCAAAGGTATTGGCAGATATTCTTATCTCCTAGCATACTCCTGGCTCCAGCTTGAAAAATTGAATAGACCTGCCTGTGCTTTGCCCTGAATCCACCCCAGAGCTATATTCTGGTAGATTGAAGCTGCCTACTCTCCCAGGGGCCCAGCTGAAGTTGCTGGAATTCACCCTTTTGACATTTGTTCTTCTTCCCTTATACCCTAATCTCTCAGCCACAACCAACTCTCTCATCTCCCAGCACAGGGTTCTCCTGGGAAGACTGGGGGACAAGCATCTTTAAACTTACAGCATTCTTGTGGTCTGAATTCCAAATGTTTGCACACTCATGGCAAGCTTGGCAGCTGTAGAGCAGGTACTTTATTGTAAATGATGTAGTCATAAGCCAGGTATCTTGGCCCTGAGAACAAAAAATTATTAATCTGAGTGAAGCTCTCAGATAGGAAAATGGAAACTCTACTACCATATAGATGGACTTTGCTATGATTTTTACTACTCTGTCCACTGCATGTATGTATGAACGATAAAGGCGGCATCTTACCACTACAAGACAGGATATTAATAACAAAGAGAATTTATTGAACTTTCTAGAGGCTAAGTGACTTTTCCTATGAACTGTGGTCCTCCACTGCCAGGTTGCTGACCTGACTCCCCAACAAACACCCCAAACACCTATATATATTCTGATGACATAACCCAACCTGGTGCCGCCTGAGACTCCATTGTAAAGAAGAAATATACAGCTCACACCCACAGGTTGATGGAGGACATCAGAGACAAAGATCATTCTCACACAAACAACTGGCAAGATTGTTGGTAATTGACCTTCATCAGGCATCTGGGGTCCATGCAACTTTCTGAGTTACTCAGATTAAAGTACATTTCACTTAAACTGGACATCCTGGTTCAAGATTATGCCAGGTTTGTATTCAAATAAATCTAAAACAGGGAGCCCTTACCTAGGAAGGGTTCCAAATATGAAATAAACACCTCAGCAACTTTAGGGAAAATGACTTCAGCAAGCTCCAGCCTGCCAGGGGATGGTAAAACTTTACTTGCTAGGTTTGCAGGTACCTTTTTGTTGAGGCCGGCCAGCAGCTCACATGTATGGGTTCAGCAATGCCTCTACAAGAATTATGCCAATTGTCACACCACAATTTGTGACTCTTAGGCTATATTGGGAGCTAGAGGTCACCCTCCTCATCTTTATTGTCTCTATGGCCTGATGAATCAGACCAAAAGCCACAATATGTACTGGAATGCTTTTAGAATGAAAATTAGTAGCTGCCATCTGCACACTCTTGGGGGCAGGGATGCACACCTGGTACAGGCAGGCTGAAGGGTGTTGATTGACCTCCTTGAAAAATAAAATCCAGACAGTGAAAGGCAACAGTACAAAGTTTCTTTGTGAAAGCCCAGGTACTTTATTCAGTTGCAAATTAGCAACAATCAAGCTCAGGCTCTGGCCTCCAGGTGTGTGGGAGCTGGTAAATTAGTAAAAAGGCCAGAGATTCTCTGGAAGTGGAAGCTGTGCTCTGAATTAACTTTGCTAGATAATCAAGATTTTTAGCGATCTTCAATAGGAATCTCTAATATTGGACTTATTACTATACCAGTCCAAGACTGAGTTTGAATAACTGGTCACCTTTAAGAAAAAAGAAAAATCATTATGACTATTATATGACTTATCTTTCTAAGTCAGAATATACAGTCTCTGATGTTCATTTTGCCATAAAGTTTTAAAAGCTTGAAGCAAGAGATCTTCACTAGTCCAAACTGGAAAAATGGCAAGCAAGGATGGGTCGAAAACATGTACCCAATTTAGCTTCCTTGTCACTTCAGTCAGGGCACGGAGCCAACTCACCTGCCAGCTTGTCAAACGAATTACCCATCATGCTTCTGCAGTGTTCCGTGGAGAGAACCTATGTTTTTTCTTTCCCTAATAAGAGAGCTGTTTAGGATCAAACCATATGCCAATAAGTAGATCCTTTTAAGATACTATAAAGCATTAAGTTCTTTGACATCCAAATTTCAAAATTGTAAAATAAAAGTATGATTTAAATAATGTGCACAGCAATACACTAAATAATATGCACAGGGATATAATTTCCCACTTCTTTGTCTTTTAAGAAGTTAATTTTTTTGTTGTTGTTGTTTTGTTTTGTTTTGTTTTTATCGTAAACTATTTTTTTTCTTTTTCTTTTTTTTTCCATTTTTATTAGGTATTTAGCTCATTTACATTTCCAATGCTATACCAAAAGTCCCCCATACCCACCCACCCCCACTCCCCTACACACCCACTCCCCCTTTTTGGCCCTGGTGTTCCCCTGTACTGGGGCATACAAAGTTTGCGTGTCCAATGGGCCTCTCTTTCCAGTGATGGCCGATTAGGCCATCTTTTGATACATATGCAGCTAGAGTCAAGAGCTCCGGGGTACTGGTTAGTTCATAATGTTGTTCCACCTATAGGGTTGCAGATCCCTTTAGCTCCTTGGGTTCTTTCTCTAGCTCCTCCATTGGGAGCCCTGTGATCCATCCATTAGTTGACTGTGAGCATCCACTTCTGTGTTTGCTAGGCCCTGGCATAGTCTCACAAGAGATAGCTACATCTGGGTCCTTTCAATAAAATCTTGCTAGGTATTTTCCTCGTTTACATTTGCAATGCTATCCCAAAAGTCACTCATACCCACCCCACCCCCCATTCCCCTACCCACCCACTCCACATTTTTGGCCCTGGTGTTCCTCTGTATTGGGGCATATAAAGTTTGCAAGTCCAAAGGGCCTCTATTTCCAGTGATGGCCAACTAGACCATCTTTTGATACATATGCAGCTAGAGACAAGAGCTCCGGGGTACTGGTTAGTTCATATTGTTGTTCCACATATAGGGTTGCAGTTCCCTTTAGCTCCTTGGGTACTTTCTCTAGCTCCTCCATTGGGGGCCTTGTGACCCATCCAAAAGCTAACTGTGAGCATCCACTTCTGTGTTTGCAAGGCCCCGGCATAGTCTCACAAGAGACAGCTATATCTGGGTCCTTACAGCAAAATCTTGCTAGTGTATGCAATGGTGTCAGCGTTTGGAAGCTGATTATGGGATGGATCCCTGGAAATGGCAATCACTAGATATTCCATACTTTCATGACAGCTCCAAGTTTTGTCTCTGTAATTCCTTCCATGGGTGTTGTGTTCCCATTTCTAGGAAGGGGCAAAGTGTCCACACTTTGGTCTTCATTCTTAAAGTTAAAGTTTTAAAGTTCCACAATATCTTGTCCTTTAGAATTAATAACTTGTTGACAAAACATCTCAAATACTTGACTGTTATAGTCAGTATTCATGTAACATGGGCAGTTATTAATAGCACTTTGAATTGTTTCTCTTAAAGAGTGGTTGATGTCCGGGACTCCACAGAAAGTTGTCTGCACAGACCAGAGTGTGGACCACAGAAGCTAACAGCTTCCGGGACAGGCTAGAGCCACAGAGCTTCTGAGGCAGTGCCGTTTTCGGGCTCCAGACATCCGGCCATCTCCCCGGCCAGAGGACAGGGGTCTCCCCAGCCTGGGAGGCTAGGATTTTGACTCAAGAACCACCTTGGTTCCTGGACTCAGCAGAAAGCAGCCTGCACAGGTGAGAGTGTGGACTACAGAAGCTAACAGGTTCTGGGACAGGCGAGAGCCACAGAGCTTTTGAGGCAGTGCCATTTTCGGGCTTCAGACATCCGGCCACCTTCCTGGCCAGAGGTCAGGTGTCTGCCCGGCCGGGGAGGCCCTAGCCACAGGGTCCGCGGAGCCATTTTGGTTCCGGGACTTCACAGAAAGTAGTCTGCACAGGTGAGAGTGTGGACTACTGAAATTAACAGCTTCTGGGACAGGTCAAAGCAACACAGCTTCAGGGAAAAGTTCTGTTTTGGCACTTCATCTTAGGCCAGGAGAAGGTCCAAACACCAGATAAGTGTGCACCTTTCCTGTAAGAGGTGAGCTTGCCTGCAGAGAGTGCTCTGACCACTGAAACTCAGAGGAGAGATCTAGTCTCCCAGGTCTGCTGATAGAGGGTAACAGCATCACCAGAGGAACAATCTCTAAACAGAGACAGCTATAAAAACTAACTCCAGGTATTAACAGATGGCGAAAGGTAAACGTAAGAATCTTACTAACAGAAACCAAGACCACTCACCATCATCAGAACCCAGCACTCCCACTTCGCCAAGTCCAGGGCAACCCAACACACCCGAAAAGCTAGACCTGGATTTAAAAGCATATCTCATGATGATGGTAGAGGACATCAAGAAAGACTTTAATAACTCACTTAAAGAAATACAGGAGGGGCCACCTTCCTGGTGAGAGCACAGGGGTCAGCCCGGCCCGAGAGGTTTCTGCCACAGGCCCCGGCGGCGGGAGCCTCCTTGGCTCCGGGACTCCACGGAGGGCAGGCTGTACGGGTGAGGGTGTGGAATACAGAGGCCAGCCGTTTCTTGAACAGGCGAGAGCCAGAGAGCTTCTGAGGCGGCGCCATCTTCGGCTCCAGACAACCGGCCACCTTCCTGGCCAAAGCAACACAGCTCCTGGGAAAGATCCTGTTTTGGGACTTCATCTTCAGCCAGGAGGAGGTCCAAACACCAGATAACTGTGCACCTTCCCTGAAAGAGGAGAGCTTGCCTGCAGAGACTGCTCTGACCACTGAAACTCAGAGGAGAGAGCTAGTCTCCCATGTCTGCTGATAGAGGGTAACAAAATCAACAGAGGAACAATCTCTAAACAAAGACAACTATAACAACTAAATCCAGAGATTGCCAGATGGCGAAAGGTAAATGTAAGAATCCTACTAACAGAAACCAGGACCACTCACCATCATCAGAACCCAGAACGCCCACTTTGCCCAGTCCAGGGCATCCTAACACACCAGAAAAGGTAGACCTGGATTTAAAAACATATCTCATGATGATGGTAGAGGACATAAAGAAGGAATTTAATAACTCACTTAAAGAAATACAGGAGAACACTGCTAAAGAGTTACAAGTCCTTAAAGAAAAACAGGAAAACACAACCAAACAGGTAGAAGTCCTTATAGAAAAACAGGAAAACACATCCAAACAGGTGATGGAAATGAACAAAAATATGCTAAACCTAAAAAGGGAAGTAGACACAATGAAGAAAACCCAAAGTGAGGCAACGCTGGAAATAGAAACCCTAGAAATGAAATCTGGAACCATAGATGCCAGCATCAGCAACAGAATACAAGAAATGGAAGAGAGAATCTCAGGTGCAGAAGATTCCATAGAGAACATCAGCACAACAATCAAAGAAAATGGAAAATGCAAAAAGATCCTAACTTAAAACATCCAGGAAATCCAGGACACAATGAGAACACCAAACATATGGATAATAGGAGTAGATGAGAATGAAGATTTTCAACTCAAAGGACCAGCAAACATCTTAAACCAAATTATTGAAGAAAACTTCCCAAATCTAAAGAAATAGATGCCCATGAACATACAAGAAGCCTACAGAACTCCAAATAGACTGGACCAGAAAAGAAATTCCTCCCGACACATAATAATCAGAACATCAAATGCAGTAAATAAAGATAGAATACTAAAAGCAGTAAGGGAAAAAGGTCAAGTAACATATAAAGGCAAGCCTATCAGAATTACATCAGATTTTTCATCAGAGACTATGAAAGCCAAAAGAGCCTGGACAGATGTTATACAGACACTAAGAGAACACAAATTCCAGCCCAGGCGACTATAACCAGCCAAACTCTCAATTAACATAGATGGAGAAACCAAAGTATTCCATGACAAAAATAAATTCACCCATTATCTCTCCACGAATCCAGCCCTTCAAAGGATAATAACAGAAAAAAACCAATACAAGGACGGGAACCACACCCTAGAAAAAACAAGAAGATAATCCCTCAACAAAACTAAAAGAAGACAGCCACAAGAACAGAATGCCAACTTTAACATCAAATATAACAGGAAGCAACAATTACTTTTCCTTAATATCTCTTAATATCAATGGTCTCAACACCCCAATAAAAAGACATAGACTAACAAACTGGCTACACAAACAAGACCCAACATTTTGCTGCTTACAGGAAACTCATCTCAGAGAAAAAGATAGACACTACCTCAGATTGAAAGGCTGGAAAACAATTTTCCAAGCAAATGGTATGAAGAAACAAGCTGGAGTAGCCATCCTAATATCTGATAAGATTGACTTTCAACCCAAAATCATCAAAAAAGACAAGGAGGGACACTTCATACTCATCAAAGGTAAAATTCTCCAAGAGGAACTCTCAATTCTGAATATATATGCTCCAAATACAAGGCCAGCCACATTCACTAAAGAAACTTTAGTAAAGCTCAAAGCACACATTGCACATCACACAATAATAGTGGAAGACTTTAACACACCACTTTCACCAATAGACAGATCATAGAAACAGAAACTAAACAGGGACACAGTGAAACTAACAGAAGTGATGAAACAAATGGACTTAACAGATATCTACAGAACATTTTATCCTAAAACAAAAGGATATACCTTCTTCTCAGCACCTCATGCTACCTTCTCTAAAATTGACCACATAATTCTTCACAAAACAAACCTCAACATATACAAAAATATTGAAATTGTCACATGCATCCTATCAGATCACCATGGTCTAAGGCTGATCTTCAATAACAAAATAAATAATAGAAAGCCAACATTCACATGGAGACTGAACAACACTCTTCTCAATGATACCTTGGTCAAGGAAGGAATAAAGAAAGAAATTAAGGACTTTTTGAAGTTTAATGTAAATGAAGCCACAACATACCCAAACTTATGGGACACAATGAAAGCATTCCTAAGAGGAAAACTCATAGCTCTGAGTGCCTCCAAAGAGAAACTAGAAAGAGCACACATTAGCAGCTTGACAACACACCTAAAACGTCTAGAAGAAAAGGAAGCAAATTCACCCAAGAGGAGTAGAAGTCAGGAAATAATCAAACTCAGCGGTGAAATCAACCAAGTGGAAACAAGAAGAACTGTTCAAAGAATCAACCAATCAATGAGCTGGTTCTTTGAGAAAATCAACAAGATAGATAAACCCTTAGCCAGACTCACTAGATGGCACAGGGAAAGCATCCTAATTAACAAAATCAGAAATGAAAAGGGAGACATAACAACAGATCCTGAAGAAATCCAAAACACCATCAGATCCTTCTACAAAAGGCTGTACTCAACAAAACTGGAAAACCTGGACGAAATGGCCAAATTTCTGGACAGATACCAGGTACCAAAGTTGAATCAGGATCAAGTTGACCATCTAAACAGTCACATATCCCCTAAAGAAATAGAGCAGTTATTAATAGTCTCCCAGCCAAAAAAAGCCCAGGACCAGACAGATTTAGTGCAGAGTTCTATCAGACCTTCAAAGAAGATCTAATTCCAGTTCTTCACATACTATTCCACAACATAGAAGTAGAAGGTACTCTACCTAACTCATTTTATGAAGCCACTATTACTCTGATACCTAAACCACAAAAAGACTCAACAAAGATAGAGAACTTCAGACCAATTTCCCTTATGAATATCGATGCAAAAATCCTCAATAAAGTTCTTGCTAACCGAATCCAAGAACACATCAAAACAATCATCCATCCTGACCAAGTAGGTTTCATCCCAGGGAAGCAGGGATGGTTCAATATACGGAAATCCATCAATGTAATCCAGTATATAAACAAACTCAAAGACAAAAACCACATGATCATCTCGTTAGATACTGAGAAAGCATTTGACAAAATCCAACATCCATTCATGATAAAAGTCGTGGAAAGATCATGAATTCAAGGCCAATACCTAAACATGATAAAAGCAATCTACAGCAAACCAATAACCTACATCAAATAAATGTTGAGAAGTTGGAAGCAATCCCATTAAAATCAGGGACTAGACAAGGCTGTCCACTCTTGCCCTACCTATTCAAAATTGTAATTGAAGTCCTAGCCAGAGCAATTAGACAACAAAAGGAGATCAAGGGGATAAAAATTGGAAAGGAAGAAGTCAAAATATCACTTTTTGCAGATGATATGATAGTATATATAAGTGACCCTAAAAATTCCACCAGAGAACTCCTACGCCTGATAAACAGCTTCGGTGAAGTAGCTGGATATAAAATTAACTCAAACAAGTCAATGGCCTTTCTCTACACAAAAAATAAACAGGCTGAGAAAGAAATTAGGGAAACAACACCCTTCTCAATAGTCACAAAATATATAAAATACCTTGGCGAGACTCTAACTAAGGAAGTGAAAGATCTGTATGATAAAAACTTCAAGTCTCTAAAGAAAGAAATTAAAGAAGATCTCAGAAGATGGAAAGATCTCCCATGCTCATGGATTGGCTGGATCAACATTGTAAAAATGGCTATCTTGCCAAAAGCAATCTACAGATTCAATTCAATCCCCATCAAAATTCCAACTCAATTCTTCAACAAATAAGAAAGGGCAATCGGCAGATTCATCTGGAATAACAAAAAACTGAGGATAGCAAAAACTCTTCTCAAGGATAAAAGAACCTCTGGTGGAAACACCATGCCGGACCTAAAACTGTACTACAGAGCAATTGTGATCAAAACTGCATGGTACTGGTATAGTGACAGACAAGTAGACCAATGGAACAGAATTGAAGATCCACACACCTATGGTCACTTGATCTTTGACAAGGGAGCTAAAACCATCCAGTGGAAAAAAGATAGCATTTTCAACAAATGGTGCTGGCACAACTGGCAGTTATCATGTAGAAGAATGCGAATTGATCCATTTCTATCTCCTTGTACTAAGGTCAAATCTAAGTGGATTAAGGAACTCCACATAAAACCAGAGACACTGAAACTTATAGAGGAGAAAGTGGGGAAAAGCCTTGAAGATATGGGTACAGGGGAAAAATTCCTGAATAGAACAGCAATGGCTTGTGCTGTAAGATCAAGAATTGATAAATGGGACCTCATAAAATTGCAGAGCTTCTGCAAAGCAAAAGACACCATCAATAAGACAAAAAGGCCACCAACAGATTGGGAAAGGATCTTTACCTATCCCAAATCAGATAGGGGACAAATATCCAATATATATAAAGAACTCAAGAATGTGGACTCCAGAAAATCAAATAACCCCATTAAAATTGGGGCTCAGAGCTGAACAAAGAATTCTCACCTGAGGAATACCGAATGGCAGAGAAGCACCCGAAAAATGGCTTAGCTCCATTTCTTATTTCACCCCGTATAGATTCCTCTCTTACAGCTCGAGTAGCCTTCTCAGTTGAACCGTTCATGTTGCGAGCTGCTGGCGTACACAACATTTTGGGGCCAGAACTGGGACCTAAAAATGGCAGAGGGATGCTAAGAGAAACGCTGCTGCTATGGAGCTCCACAGTTAAGGATCTTCCTATCGGGCATCGGAGCAATGGACAGGTACACATGCTAGCAGTACCTTAAAATTTCAGTTTTGTAAAGTGTTGCTGAGTTTGCGGTAGGATACGAATTAAGCTTGAATCAGTGCTAACCCAATGCTGGTTCTGCTTGGGTGAGCAGCGTGTTAATCTGAACTAGAAACGGAAATAGGCCGGTCGGCCACAGCTTTTTAGGAAGCTGCTTAGGTGGAAGAAGAAAGGGTTTAAAGTCATGAATCAGGCGGTTGCCCTTAGTTTTCAGGAGTTGTTTCAGGCCAGAGGAGTAAGGCTTGAAGTACAATTAGTAAGAAATTTTTTAGGTAAGATGGATAGCTGTTGCCCATGGTTCAAGGAAGAAGAAACAGCCTCTTAGTTTCAGAGTAAAAAAGCTAATAAGTGGTTTGTGACTAATGTGTTTGACAATGGTAAAGTGTTTTTTATTCTATGATTGTAGCTACAAAAATTAATATTCTCTAATTGGTCTAAAATGAACTGCTTCATCTGGTTCCTTTTTCTTGATAATGTGCTCCACATGTCTTCACATTAAGTTCATAAGTTGTTGGTTAAGATTAATAATTGTTACATTGATACAGATGGTTAGTGTTAAATTTGATAACTCAAGTTTAGAGTCTTTCCGACACGTGGCATAAGACAGCCCAAGAGGCTGGGTCTCTAAAGATATTTCTAGTTTAAATAATAATTAATGTGGTTCCTATCCTAAATAGTAAAATTTAAAATAAAATTTAAAGCAATGCCTCTTTATTAAAGCATTAAAGCTTGCTTTAATAGGTATTCATAGGTATTAATTGACATCCAAACTTCATAATATGATAGTAATGCTTCTAATATTGATTTTAAAGATAATAAGTTGTTTTAAACTTGGGTTTTGCTTTCCCAAGTTTGTAGGTATTATCCTAACGATACACAAGAAACTTAAAAATTATGGTTAAAACTGCCATTGTTCCATTGACTACAGCTTGCAGTTTGAAGGCAAATTTAAAATTGATGCTCAGATTAAAAAATATTTTACATTTAAGTCAATGCAGGGCTCTGGGAAGCCCCAGAGCAGCTTGTGGCCTTGTGTTTTGCAAACAGTGCCTAAGAAAGTTTTTCCCTGTGCTCAAGAAAATTTCTTTTTAACAGTGTTACAGATCTATTCAGATGTTTAATAATGCTTAAATTCAAAGAGTTTTGCTTCTAGTGAACTATAATCACTAGAAAATTTTGCCTCTAGGTATGGCTAATATAGCTTTACATTATGTAAGAAAAATTTTTATTGTTTCTGCTTCTATACAAGAAGCCAAGAGTTTTAAATTTTCAGTGTATATTGTTTCCTAAGTGAAAAGTATTTTATTAACTAATGCTTCTCAAGGGAAGTTTACCTTAAATCCTTTGCTCTCACCCAAGAGGTTCAAAGACAATATCCTTTTACTACTTAGGGTTTTAGTTTACTACAAAAGGTTTTACAAAAAATAAAGAAAGCTTTTATAATTGTTATTAATTGGTAATTAAAAATTGGTTGTGCCCAAAACAATTCTTTGGCCAGAAAAAACATTATTGTAAAGTCATTTTTCTCATCCTCCCAGCCTATCCTTGGCCCATGTGGGCCCAACTAGCTGCTGTGGGGCAGAGTCTTAAGACACACAGTTTCCCCTGTTCCAGCACAAATAATCTAGTTGTGTGCTGTAGATGGTGCTTTAAAATGCTAGGACCCCCTGACTAATGAATGGAAGGGTCCAGATCCAGTTCTAATTTGTGGTAGGGGCTTGGTTTGTGTTTTTTCACGAGATGAAGATGGAGTGCGGTGGTTGCCAGAGAGACTAATTCGTCAGATGAACACAGATTCTGACTCTTTTTTTAAGTATCATTCCGAAGACTAAAATTCCTTTTGTGCTTAGAATTCAGCTGAGAGTGAAAGCTCCCAGAAAAGCTGTTCTCCTGCTACTCTCGGAGCCTGTTACAGGACAAGAGGCTAGAGATTAACCTCAGCTTTACAATTTGCATTTGAATAAAGTACCTGACTTCCCCAAAAGAATTTCTGCTTTCTTACTTTCTTACTGTCAAGCTTTTGTTTTTCAAGCAGAATTAATCAGCATTCTCCAGCCGGACCAGCAGATGTGCATTCTCAGGACATTCCAGCACGTGGCCTTCGGTCTGATTTGAAATTTAGGTTTTCCTAGAGGGCTAGAAAAGTAGATATTTCTATATTAATAAAGATTGGTTTTAATTTTGATAGACGGGCTTAGTCCCTTAGCTGGCCTCTGGCTTTTCACCCTTGCTGTTACTGTGAGATCCCCTTAGTTCCTTAGGCTGTGGAAAATACAGGGATGAGGAGGAACGACTTCCAGCAACTATTTTAGCCACAAGTCGTGGTGTTATTAATGACATAATTCTTGCTTAGGCCTTGCTAAATCTGAGGTTGATAATTCTCCTTTAGGAGCTGCACAGCACTCAGAACTGTGCATACTGATTTGTGATTGTACAAATTCAGTATGAGTATCACTTGGTGCAGAGAGCTACTGCAGGGGAAGGTCCAGCTTGACCATTTCTGAGTTTCCTGTGAGATACACCTGGTTTGAAGGAGGTTGGTACCTAATTTTGGCTAAAAACAAAAAATATATCTACAGCTCTGCCTCCCCTCCCCAAAAGGTACCAAGAGCCACAGGTGTGGGTCGTGACAGCACCCATGGGAGGAATCGGGTCAATGTCCACCCAAGCCAAGGTTAAAAGCCCACTCATCTACGAATGAGAAAATCTTTTGATCACCTCAGTTTAGCTTTGCCTTTTTGAACTTAATCAATAGGGAGGAGAGAGGTTGGAGACCTTATTGTTGAAAGGGCAAGCCCTTCACTGCCTCCCACCCAAATAAAAAAGCCAATTGGCCTTGTATTACGGAGCCAGTCATACCCCCTCTCCCTGTTTCCCGCTTATCATCCAAAAATATGGAGGAATATCAACTTAGTGTTATTCTTAATATAGTGTATTTCAAATTTGTTCAGTCAAACTTAGCCAGGGTTCCAACGTCCTACTTAAAATTCAACTAGGAAGTTACCTACCAAGGACTAATTAGCATCATAAAGTCAGAGCCTGCAGCTCCAGGCTTTTCAGTTAGTTGTTTACTAGGATAAGAAAGGACAGTCTTAACCAGATACAGTTTACCATAAGAAAAGTTATGGAATCCCATGGAGACAGGTTTTTTCCTTAGCCCTAGAATTCAGGCAGAACTATTGAGCATAGATAAGTTTTTTGCCTCAGGCCAGCCCTTCTCTCTCTTTTTTTTTTTATTTTTTGTTAACAAATGGGAGATGTATCCTCCCCTTCCCCAGCCTGAAACCTGCTTGCTTAGGGGTGGAGCTTCCTGCTCATTCGTTCTGCCACGCCCACTGCTGGAACCTGCTGCTTTGCTGTTCAGAGCCACACACGTGCTCACATTTCTAATGGACCTGAGATTATTCGGCGGGAATCGGGTCCCCGCCCTCTTCCTTCATAACTAGTTTCACAACAATAAAATTTGAGCTTTGATCAGAATGAATTTGTCTTAGCTCCGTTTCTTCTTTCGCCCCATCTAGATTCCTCTCTTACAGCTTGAGAAGCCTTCTCAGTCGAACCTTTCATGTTGTGAGCTGCTGGCGGCCACAACATTCTGCCTTATGGCTTGAATCTTCTGGACAACAGCCATATTACTGAGACCACGTGGTGGGAATGTAACAATAGTTTGACTCAATATGACTCTTCTGATGCATTACAAACTAGGTAGACATGTTGATCAGGACCTAGATCTATTGAAACTATACTTAGATTCCCTTCTAGAAGTGGCACAATAGTGGAGAGGCTTAGACTTACTTCTCACAAGATAAGGGGGACTACATATGGCTTTGAAAGAAACATGTTCTTTCTGTACTAAGTCACCAGGTGTAAAAAAAAAAAACAAGAAATAACTCAAAGGAGAAAAAGAAACGAAGACATTAATTAGAAAAATAGTACTAGTCTCTGTTCTTATAGGCAATCAATTCAGTAAAAGTATAAATTTAATAAAAGGAATGGTCCTTAAGATCAACCACATCTCTTTAAAACAGGTTGAGCCTATTATTTGTCTCATTCACTAAGACCAGTGCAAATGTAACAGGTCCCTAAACCTTAGGCCCCCAGACCTTAGCATGATTGGCTCCAAGGTGGAAGCACCATTCAGTTCATAAAAGTCAGCATATAGACAGCACCACCTGCCAAAATGAAAACAAAGACCTGGTCCATCAAAGTCCATAGTTCTGGGACATTCTCGAAATGAACTGACATTGCTTTTCGGATTCTGTAGTTCCACTTCTGAGCAATTGATCTTGACAAGGGAGGTATGTCACCCCATACCACAGATCAAGTTTTGTGTGCTTAAAAGCTCACTAAGTAAGGCTCAGGGCTACACTGGAATCCTGAACAGCCATTGTAGTTGCCAGAAGCAAAGACAGACTTTCCAGTTTCTGGCTATTATAAATAAGGCTGCTTTGAACATAACGGAGAATATGCCCTTATTATATGTTGGAGCATCTTCTGGGTATATGCCCGGGAGAGGTATTGCTGGATCCTATGGTAGTACTATGTCAAATTTTCTGAGGAATTGCCAAGCTGATTTCCTGAGTGGTTGTAACATCTTGCAATCTACCTAGCAATGGAGGAATGTCCCTCTTTCTCCACATCCTCACATGATATCCCTCAACAGAGGAATGGATAGAGAAAATGTGGTAATTTACACAATGGAGTACTATGCAGCTATGAAGAAATAAACCTATGAAATTCTTAGGCAAATAGATGGATCTGGAGGATATCATCCTGAGTGAGATAACCCAATCACAAAAGAACACACATGATACACACTCACTGATAAATGAATATTAGCCCAGAAGCTTGGAATACCTGAGATACAATTCACAAAACACATGAAACTAAAGAAGATGGAAGACCAAACTGTTTACACTTAGAAGGAGGAACAAAATACACATGGAAGGAGTTACAGAGACAAATTGTTGAGAAGCACTGAAGGAATGACTATCCAGAGACTGCCCCTCTAAGGAATCCATCCCATAAACAACCACCAAACCCAGACACTATTGTGGATTCCAACAAGAGCTTGCTGCCAGGAGCCTGATATTGCTGTCTCCTGAGAAACTCTGACAGTGCCTGACAACTACAGAAGTGGATGCTCAAAGCCATTCATTGGACAGAGCACAGGTTCCCCAATGAAGGAGTTAGAGAAAGTATTCAAGGAGCTGAAGGGATTTTCAGACCCATAGTAGGAACAACAATATGAACTAACTAGTACCTCCAGAGCTCCCTGTGACTAAAACCTCAACCAAAGAAAACACATTGTAGTTTGTGGGCAGCCCATCTCCTTTCTCTTGGACCCTGAAGACACTTACTTGGTTCTGATGGAGTTTGGAGGACCCACTTCTCCTTCTAATTTTCCTATTGTAGGGATAGGAGGACAGCCTTACTTCCCACACCAGACCTCACAACTTAGTTGCATTTTTAGGGGTGTACCTCTCACCCATTCATTTTTGATAGTGCCAACATGTCCTGTCTCCTTATTGGGAAGGGATATTCTAGCCAGACTTGGAAAATCTATTTCCTTAGCTCCTCACATTCACCTAAATCCAAGCTCAGCAACAGTTCCTCTCCTCCTTCTAGCCAGCCAACCTAGTAAAACTACCATGTCATTTCCTTTACCAGCTTCTCAGATAGCTCCCTGAGTCTGTGACATACAGAAACCCTATGTTGATAAACATCATTCTCCTGTTTTCATCCAATTACTGCCCTCTACAAGGTACATAACCCAAGCTCAACCCTCTCTCTCTCACCAGAACCTCAGGGGACTTAATCTTATATTTTCTTATCCCTTGAGGAAAAAAAAAAACCCTTTGCCATACCTCTTCCCCCTTTAACACCCCTAAACTAGCAGTTAAGAAATCTAATGGTACCAATCACCTGGTTCAAGACCTCAGGCACATTAACTCTACAATGGTTCCTCTCACTTCTGTTATGGCTAATATTTGCACACGTTTTACCACTATCCCCTTGAGGACTTCTCATTTCTCAGTCCTAGATCTGAAGAATGCATTTTTCTCTATTCCTCTAGAAGACCAGTCACAGAATATAATTGCCTTTACCTGAACAGATCCTGATACCAAATTTACTACACAACTTAACTGGACTGTACTACCTCAGGGATTCTGTGACAACACACACCTTTTGGTCAGGCCCTGGTTTCTGACTTACTATTTCTGTCTCCCCTAAATCTAAGGTTAGACTTTACATAGATGATGTCCTTCTATTTAGTCTCTCTCTAGAAATTAGCAAGTTGACACCTCTGCTCTTCTAAATTTCCTCTCCAGTTGAGGCTACAGGGTCTCTTCTTCTAAAGTCTAATTGTCCACACCTCAGGTCACCTATTTGGGACTAACAATTACCCCAACCCACAACCTTAGATAGAAAGAATCTGATTCAGCCTCTAACTGTTCCTTCTACAAAGGAAAAGATTTTATCATTCTTAGGAACAGCCATGTTTTTTTTTTTTTTTTTTTTTTTTTTACATTCGTGAGTTCCTTCCTTTTCCATTCTTTCTCATCCCTTATATGAAGCAATGTTAGAACCAACCCACAATCCTTTCCTCAAACCTATTACCAAGCCCTTTCAAAGGCTCCAACAGGCTCTCCTTAAGGCTCTAGCTTTACATCTCCCTGAACTGACTCATCCTTTTTTCCTCTACATTACTGAAAAAGAGGGGTTTGCCCTTGGAGTTTTAGGTTATCTACTGGGACCTTCTTTTGCACCCATAGCATACTTGATAGCATACTTGTAAAAACAACTATATCTAACCATCCAGGGATAGGTGTAAGACCCCAACTCAATGTGTTTCTTTGACCCCTAGAAACGAAGCCCATCATGGAGTTCTTTGTTCTTTTGCCTTCAGCCTGAGAGAAAGATGACCACTGGGTAACCCACCCAGGCACCTGACGCATAGTGTAAGGGACCAAGAATGTCTGCAAAAAGATAGCCTGTAACCTTTCCAGGAGAGATGAGCTCTAATTCACCATCCCCATTCTTATGATGTTTACTCAGCTTCCCCATTCTTTAAGGGACCAAGAATGTTTGCCAAAGATAGCCTGTAAACTTTCCATGAGCTTGAGCACTAATTCCCCATCCCCATTCTTATGTTTACTTGGCTTCCCAATTCTTTGTGATCTTATCCTCCCCTCACATTGTGGTTTATTCTTTAAAACCCTCAACTGCAACTGCTGGGGGTCAATCTCCTCTGACCCTGTGTGTGTTATGAGCTTGGCCTCAGCATGCTGACTCCCGAATAAACCTCATGCAATATTGCACCAAGAATGGTTTCTCTTGCATAATTGGGTTGCCGGCTCATCCCAGGAATTGAGTGAGGGTCTCCCCAAAATGGGGGTCTTTCAGTTGGGGGATCATCATGGGATTTTGTGGGACCCCATTTCTCAAAGACCGTTCTTGGAGGTAAGATTCTGTTTTTGTCTATGTTTTTCACTGCAGGCTCTGTTTGAATTTGGTACTTTCGGATTCAGTTTGCAGTCGTCAGAGCTAGTCAGAGCAATGAACTCCTTGTCCAGGATGGAAGGGAGGGTTGTTGACAGACATGCCAGGGGATAACTGGCTGCCACCCTGGGAGATGTCCCAGGAGGTCTGAGGGAGCTCCAGGGATGCCTGGAGATTTCCCATCTGGGTGCCAAGTTGGAACCTGAATCCCTCCTGGAGAGGAGAGATTTTGTGCCCACTTGGCCGTCTGATTATGTTTCTTGGTATTGGAAGTCCCGCAGGAAGTGAGTCCTGGTTTCAGTCTTCGTAGTATTTTTGTGTGTTTTGTTTTTCTCCCTGTACATGACTTGGTAGATGGGATAGACCATTAGTACTCCCCTTGGACTGACTCTTGACCATTGGACAGACATTAAGACTAGGGCTCACAATCTATCTGTAGATGTCAAAAAGGAATTCTACCACTGATGCATTGGCCAAAAATCGCGACCACCCCTTCACACCAGAGAACCAAATTGGAGGTATGGGGATCCCCTCTGGAATGTGTGTGTGTGCCAGCCGGTGTCTCTGTTCTGAGTGTCTGTTTTCTGTTTTCTGTTTTCTGAAACGAACGTGCACTTGTTGTGTTTGTTTGTTTGTCTGTTGTTTCTGAAGCATGGTCCAGCCTGAGTTTGGATCACTCTGAGTTTATTCTGATCACCCTGAGTTTTGGATTCTGATCTGCCTGAGTCTGGTTTATACTGTAACCCTCTTGTTGAGAACTGTCCATCTGATTCAGCGATCCTCTGGGTCATTTTTCTGGTGTTGGTCTTTGTGTTTGTTGACAGTTTGTGTGCTCTTTGTATTCTTTGTCACTAAGATGATGAGACAGTCTGTGATGACCACCCTAGTTTGACTCTTAATCATTGGACTGAAGTTAGGACTAGAACCCATAACCTCCCTGTGGAGATCAAGAAAGGAACTTGGCAGACTTTTTGTGCCTCTGAGTGGCCAACTTTTGATGTTGACTGGCCACTGGAGGGAACTTTGGACTTGACTAAACCATTATCTTTCAGGAAGGACCAAAATCTCACCCTGACGAAGAGCTGTACATTATAGTAGTGGCAAGACCTGGTACAGAAGCCAAGCTCCCGAGTCCTAGCCCTCCAAAAACACACAGAAGATAAAAAGAAAAAAAAGTATATATTGGTCTTTGGAGCGCTGCACCTGTAGTTAGAAGTCTAGTGTGTCTGGAGAAGCCCTGCTAGGAGCTGATTGTAAACACTGCTCTTAAAGGGACCAGCAGCTTCTCAAGTCTATAGTAAGGGAACTGATGGGTGTTTTTCCTAAAAAAGTCTCTGTGCTTGTCATTATTGGATTCATCAGGTGACAAGGTGCTCCTCTCTTGAATATAAAGCTAGAAAAATTAAGAATTTTGTTTGGTTTAAATAAGCAAATGTATGCAGCCATTTCATTTTTGTTTCTGAATAGTTTTAAAGGTATAAACATGTTTTATGCATCTTGGTTATAGATTATTGGCTCATACATTATTGGTTATGATTAAAAATTTATACCATCGGTAACAGAAAGTTGGCTTAAAACTGGTAACTCTGGGTTGGAGTAATTTAGAACTACAATATGCAGCATGAGACAACCCAAGGAAAAAGGTCTCTAAAAGATATGCCCAAATTGGGTAATACTCTATGTAATTCTTATTCTAGAAACCAGACTTATAAAAAATAGGATTTAGGGCAGTGTCTCTTTAAAGTATTGGGGGCTGCATGTTTTTGTGTTTGTGTTCAAGAACAGGCAGTCAAACTTTGTAGCATGTAATGTTTTTGGTGTTGATTTTTCTTTTCCATAAATACCTATGGA
Organism: Mus musculus; assembly: GCF_000001635.26. NCBI lineage: Eukaryota > Metazoa > Chordata > Mammalia > Rodentia > Muridae > Mus > Mus musculus. The sequence goes on along the minus strand of NC_000086.7, from coordinate 25,456,514 downwards.
ATTTTATTCAACTAAATAGCACTATCAGAGAATAAACACAGTGCTTCATGGAAGAAAAGAGAATTAAGCATCTTTGTTGTTGATTTTTAAAGAGAATAGATTGTTTACACTGTTAAAATTGCATTTACTTCCCAAAATTGTAGTTGTGCTCTGGTGTTACAAGAGAAATCAAAAGTGAAGCCTTCTCCCGACAGAGCCACCAGCTAATCCATTGGCTCCTACAAAAATCTATGAAGCCTCCAGAGTGGCCTAGTCCACTACCTCCCCCTTATCTACAGCTTCAATACTTGCTGCAGGCCTTTGCAATGTTTTGTTTTAATTAAACAGTCGGATTTCCCTGATCCAGCACCAGTTCTAAGTTTGCTTTTTGGTACCAGCCAAGGCGAGGCTCCCATGGAAAACCGCAGCCTGGGAAGCTGGGGAGGCAGACCTGGCAGGGGAACACTGACACGGAGGTCCCGGGACACTCCCCTGCCATGCACCTTGTGCCCATATCATATCATATCTAAGTCCATAGACATCCCCTGGCATCTTCATATTCACTACCACCCTCAATCTTCAGGTAAGGTATAAAGAACTAACTGCTCTTTAAAAAAATACACTCTTGTTAAGCTGTCACAAGAACTTCACCTTTATTGGGTAAAACTCGATCCACTAGTTCTTTCTAGGCTATGAGCTCTCCACAAGTGATTTCTCCTCATCTTACCCTTTGAACTCATGTATGGACATTCATTCCTAATTCCTGGTCTTTCACCTAAATATTCTCCACTCCCAGACTATATATTCACCCCATACTTTGCCATCTCTGTTCTCTCCTATGGAACTTTGCTGACCACCATCTACTACGGCCATACACTGTCTCCTGTCCACTTCTTGTCAAGTCCTTCAAACCCTACCGATCATTGGCATCACATCTCTCTCCTAAATGGCAGGGCCCTTTTAAGGTAATCCTTGTGACCCCTACAGCTGCTAAACCCAATGGACTCTCTCATTGGATCCATCTGTCTCACCTCAAACCTTTCATTCCTCGAGCTAAAAATGACACTTCTTCATACACATTTACCCTAACAGGACCATTCTCTATCTATTAAGTTCCAGACTACATTGAGACCACTCATCATGTCCCCAGTCCAAGAAAATAAGACTCTGCTCTGGTAGTCAAGCTTGACCTCACTGGATGAGATATGGGATTCATATCCCACCCCCTGTTGTTCATTTCCATCTGGGTAGCCCTGACATCTGGAGGGTCAAAGTCCAAGAAATCCCCACAGATAACAAACATTCTTTCCAAATAGGGTCAGGAAACTACTCCATAGATGGATGCCAGGAACTGATCCAAATTGCTATCATCCCTGTATCTGTTATCCCATCTAAATATTATGATCTCTATACTTTCTTTTTCTTTAACCAGACAAAAGATTATTGTAGAAAACTGCCAAATGAATATGGGGGCTGCCCATATTGGTCTTGTCAGATACATATGCTAGGATCATGAACCAATCATTTCTTCTATCAACACCACAAGACAATCTTTTTCTACATATAAGACTCATGGGATTCCAGGTGGGAGGTAGGAGTTATTGGTAAGCTCTACAGTAAAAATCAACCCAGTTCCCTAGTAAGTACCAACCATATCCACAGAAAATATGTCTCAATTACCCAACCCCTAGATATCTGAAAAGTAGGGGATATAATCAAACACTCCTCTGAGGTCCTTTTCTCTTTGATATCGCCCCTCATAAATGGCACTAACTTGTCATTTTGCCTTTTGCTTCAAACTTGTCCTCAGCATACCAACTCCTTAATGTCACCAGCCTCAACATTTTAAAGACTGCTGGTTATGTGTACCCCCTGGAGCTAACTCACAATTGTCACTTACACCCTCTCCAGTGATACTGCCAAGTAACTTTACCTCAGCCTTTGTCAGTTGCCTTGACTCCAATGTTGCCATGACTCCATACCTTACCTCTATCCCTCTCTTTGGCATGGCAAACTGTATTAAGACCTCTGGGACACGTCCTGTAGGAACACTAAGTTCCCTAGACTTCAATAAAACCATATCCCTCAATATATCATCCACAACGCCGTGTAGTCCTGAACACGTCAATTCTTTGTGGCAGTCAGCAATATCATTGCCTACCCATCAGCTGATCAGGACTTTGCACAATGGTACTCCTTTTCCCTGAACAGGGAGTAATCCAAGGAAAGGAGCCCCAGCCAATCCCAATTGAAAATATGATAGCTGGTCAACATAAGAGGGCAGTTCAAGTCATTTCACTCTTGGTTGCTTTGGGAATAGCCATAGGTGGTGGTACTGGAATTGCAGGGATAATGACTTCCATGACCCAATATAATAAATTCACTTCCCAGTTAAAAAGCTATCTTCAAAATATGTCTGAAAATGTGCTCAGTATCCAGAAACAGATAGATTCTTTGGCAGTCGTGGTTCTTCAGAATCTACAGGGGCTAAATATTCTGAAGCTAAATAAGCTGGTCTTTGCCTGTTCCTCCACTGTAGAGTCTCCCAGCCTTGAAGCAGGCTGATTCAGACTACACTGCCACTGAGAATAAGAACACCTGGGTGGAGCTTTCTCACCTAGATGGCTCTATTGTTCTGTCACCTGCCTGCTCTTCTCCAAGACACTGCTACCTGCTGAGAGGTTCTTGAGATATTCCAGAGACAGCAAAGAATCCAGTAATTTACACCTACTTGCCAAACCAGTTCTGTCCAGCAGATTGCCTACAGGCTGGTGACAGGCATCAAGAATGGATTGGTGGGGGATGGGCCTCCCCTCCCCCCCTTTATAAGCACAGACTCTTACTAAACTTTGGGCCTTGATCAGAAAATATGTCTTGGTCTCCATTACTTCTCTCACCATTTTCTCCCATACAGCTCTGGCCACCCACTCAGGAACCCAGTTAGTGTGGGCACATGTGGCTACAATCCAAGAAGAATGCTGTTTCTATGTCATCCAGTCCTGGATAGTGATAAAATCCAGGAGCTACAGTATGACATCGAGAACTTCAGAGACCATGAGACCTCCAGTTCTAGGATTTTTGAAAATCCTATATGGAAGTGGATACTCCCTTTCATAACACCGTTCCTAGTCATCTTCTTGACATTATTATTTTCTCCCTGCCTCATTCATCTTCTTTCCATATTTCTTCAACAACAAATACAGAAAGTTTCTAGCCAAACTACTAATCAGTTCGTTTTAGGGGATTACCAGCCACTACCCACAGAAGAGCTGCTGTCCACAGAGGAACCTGATGTGAACGTTTACCAAGAGGATCTAGATGGTGATGGTAAGCTACACCACAAAATGAGCAATCCTCATAGACAGCAGGAAGCAGCTTAAAAGACATGATGCCCTCATTCCCTTTTCATCATTGCCTTTCCCTTTTTCTTTCGTTATCTTTATAACAAAAAGGGACTTATGTTGGCATCAGGACCTCCCAAACCGATGAGATCACATAGGTGACAGAGAGACCTACAGAACTGTTGCCAAGATGTAAGCTAACATGTTCCCAGAATACACTTGGCTCACCTCCCACCTTTACCTGTATTACATCATTTTCCATATAAATAAGGGGAACACCCCTCCCTCTCTTTCTTTTCCCCCTCTTCTCTGTCTGCCACCACTTTGTCTCTTCCTCTCAATAAAATCTCTTCCAGACTGCCAGCGGATCTGGCACATGAGTTTAATCCCACCACTTGGGAGGTAGATGCAGGCAGATTTCTGATTTCAAAGCAAGCCTGGTCTACAGAGTGAGTTCTGGGACAGCCAAGTTGCCAAGTTCTACAGAGAGACCCTGTCTTGAAAAACAAAACAAAATAAAACAAAGAAACAAAAATCCTCTTTCATGTGTAATTGTTTTGGCCTAGTTTTATTTTTGAAATGAGACATGCTATTGAAACACATAAAGTGTAAGAGACAAATATAGTAATTCTAAACTCAATAATATAAAAAAAATGAGTCTGGAACAGAGATATCAAGTGATGAAAATATGTCTATGAATAACTCAAAAATTGTTCATTGCATCCAGTAATTAGGAAATTATATATCAAAACTGTTGTGGGAAACATGTTTTAAAAATAAACCTGCCAACTCTCCCTGGTGCTGGAACACACTTCTGTGCTATTGCAGGCCTGCCAACTCTCTGCAGCTTGAACCTGCAGTATTTGTCTCATGTTTCCCTTGAGCCACTAGTTCCCTCTCTGCTATAATCCCTCTAGTCACAATCTCACATTACAGTAACAAAATGGCACCGCCAACCTCACAGTTGCATCTCACAACACCCAGTAGCCTTGTAGAATCACGACTCTTAAAGCTTAATTAACCAATCAGATTTATGTATCAATAATATCACAATTTACAAGGTACAATACAATAATTTCAGAGACAATTGATAATGATAAAACCTTTATCCCAAAATTTCTAAACTTGTGAAATCATAGCCATTTGTGGCTAGTAAATGCCACGCAGGTACACATACAAAGCCATCTTGGTTCTCCTCCCTACACTCTAGGACTCTCCTCTCCATAACTCCTAGCTCTGACCCTTTGTCCCTGTCCAATCACAGACCTACTCTGCACTAATGTAGTTAGTTGGACAGGATAAAGATTCCATCTGTCTGAGTACAGTAAAGATAGCAAAGATCACCAAAACAACCAACAATGGGTGGCTGGGGTGGGGGATGTTGAGTAAAGGGAATCCCAACATCTTATTGGGATTTCAAACTGGTGGGGTCATTCTAGAAATCAGTTTGGAGCATTCTGAAAACTGTAAATGTTAGCACTAGGACTCTCCAAGCTCCTGCCTAACTATGTGACCCTTGACCTACGTTGCCAGAACAACAACCCTCAATCCCACAATCCACTTGGCTCAGTTCCCACCCTCACTGGTGTGACATTTTCCATATAAATTAGGGGATCACCCCCTCCTCACACTTTCTTCTCTTTCTTCTCTCCAGCCTCTTTTTCTCTTTCTCCTCTTCTCTGCCCTTCTAATGGCTTTGCTGGCCTCTATCCCTGTACAATAAACCTCTCCCACGTGGAACCACCTTGGCCTGGTCTGTTGTTTGGTTTATCTGATCAAAATATATAGATTAATATTATCTGGTGTTAATTAACATATAAATGGTGCCGAGACTCTGATAAAGAGCCACCATCCACCAGTGTCTGGTGTGCCTGAGGGGGCACCCCAGTGGACGCAGAAGTGGGCACAGAGCACAGCATCCAAGGTAAGATTCCCACTGTCTTGCAGCCCTGCCCACTTTGCACAGTGGTCTGCACTTCCCTTTCCCTCCTTGCTCTAAGCCAGAATTCTTAGTGACCCCAACTTCAGCTGTGTCTTTAAATCCATGTCATAAGGGGAATTGACCTCCTTCGCCTGAGAAACAGCTTGGCACTCACAAAAGACCAGCGGGGGAGGGGAGCCGCTGCCTGCCTTTTCCACCACCTGACCCGCAGCTGCCACAGAACCCACAAAATTTAAACTAAGTGAACTGTGCCACTTCCACACGCCTTATAGTCCAGGCTTCCACGCTCCCATTTTACTGGTTCGCTAAAAATTCCCAGGCAGACACCAGCATACCATCAGTAGGGCTCATCAGTGGGGAAGGGCCTCCAGTTCCCTGAACAGAGCCTGGCCAGTTCTGCCTGAGAACTAAGGGGCTAGCGTTCCAGCTGACATAGAAGCAGACATTGCCCATCTGGATCCTTGCCAGGGTGGAGCACTTTCCACAGTAAGTCCAGGACTTACTGGGTAGCCACTAGAGGTCCTCCTGAGGACTTGTGCACTCTAGCCTGGCTGATTTCCTTTTTGGTTTCTGAGCTGTTCTCAGAATGCTGGTTTGAACACCAGGAACCTCCAGAATATGGGCAACAACGTGTCTTCAAACGTATCTTCAGATACACCACTGGAATGTCTCTTAGAAAATCTTAAGTCTTTGAAGCTAACGCCTCCTTTAAAGGCATCAAAATTAAAAGAATCTTTATACATACTGCCAGCAAACTGGTAAATGGGAAGAGGTTATCTATGTAAAATCTTTCATTCATCTCCGTTCCAATCCTGGTATGTTTTCTTCTTGCTCTCCAACTCAACTTCTGTTACCATAAATCCGGCACAACTCCCACTAAATGATATTATGATACTGGACCAAACATACGACCCACCTCCTTTTCGTAGTAGGCGAGCTTCTGTGAGATTTATAACCCAAACTGCTGCCTCAGTTTCCCCCCTTCCGAGACTCCCTGGGGCCTGCCAACCCAGGTGTTATTCTAGCAAAGGACAGATTAGTTACATGTCTTTTGGCTGGTCTGAGAAAAGCAGCTTTATTATTTTTTTATTATTAGGTATTTATTTCATTTATATTTCCAATGCTATCCCAAAAGTCCCCTACACCCTGCCCCACCCACTCCCCCACCCAACCACTCCCACTTCATGGCCCTGGCATTCCCCTTTATTGAGGCATATAAAGTTTGCACAACCAATGGGCCTCTCTTTCCACTGATGGTCGACTAGGCCATCTTCTCATACATATGCAGGTAGAGAAATGAGCTCTGTCGGAGTTGGGGGGACTGGTTAGTTCATATTGTTGTTCCACCTATAGGGTTGTAGATACCCCAGCTCCTTGGGTACTTTCTCTAGCTCCTCCATTGGGGGCCCTGTGATCTATCCAATAGCTGACTGAAAGCATTCACTTATGTGTTTGTTAGGCCCCAGCATAGTCTCACAAGAGACAGCTATATCAGGGTCCTATCAGCAAAATCTTGCTAGTGTATGCAATGGTGTCAGCGTTTGGAAGCTGATTATGGGATGAATCCCCTGGTATGGCAGTCTCTATATGGTACATCTTTCCTCTCAGCTCCAAATTTGTCTGTGTAACTCCATTCCATGGGTGTTTTGTTCCCAATTCTAAGAAGGGGCAAAGTATCCACACTTTGGTCTTCGTTCTTCTTGCGTTTCTTGTGTTTCACAAATTGTATCTTATATCTTGTGTATCCTAAGTTTCTGTGATAATATCCACTTATCAGTGAGTACATATGATGGGAGTTCTTTTATGATTGTGTTATCTCACTCAGGATGATGCCCACCAGGTCCATCCATTTGCCTAGGAATTTCATAAATTCATTCCTTTTAATAGCTTGGTAGTACAACATTTTGTAAATGTGCCACATTTTCTGTATCCATTTCTGTTGAGGGGCATCTGGGTTCTTTCCAGCTTCTGGCTATTATAAGTAAGGCTGCTATGAACATAGTGGAGCATATGTCCTTCTTACCAGTTGGGACATCTTCTGGATATATGCCCAGAAGAGGTATTGCGGTATCCTCCAGTAGTACTATGTCCAATGTTCTGATTTCCAGAGTGGTTGTACAAGCTTACAATCCCACCAACAATGGAGGAGTGTTCCTCTTTCTCCACATCCTCACCAGCATCTGCTATCACCTGAATTTTTGATCTTAGCCATTCTGACTGGTGTGAGGTAGAATCTCAGGGTTGTTTTGATTTGCCTTTCCCTGATGATTAAGGATGCTGAACATTTTTTTTTCAGGTACTTCTCAGCCATTCAGTATTCCTCGGGTGAGAATTCTTTGTTTAGCTCTGAGCCCCATTTTTAATGGGGATATTTGATGGATAGTTCAATGAATCTTAGAAGCTGGGAACAAAAGTGTGATGGAAGTAGTTACAGAGACAAAATGTGGAATGGAGACTGAAGAAATGACCATCCAGAGACTTATTTACCTGGGGATCCATCTGTGATGGTTTGTATATTCTTGGACCAGGGAGTGGCACCATTTGGAGGTGTGGCCTTGTTGGAATAGGTATGTCACTGTGGGTGTGGGCAAAAGATCCTCACCCTAGTTTCCTGGAAGTCAGTCTTCCACTAGTAGCCTTTGGATGAAGATGTAGAACTCTCAGCTCCTCCTGCACCATGCCTGCCTGAATGCTGCCATGCTCCCACCTTTATGGTAATGAATTGAACCTCTGAATCTATAAGCCAGCCCCAATTAAATGTTGTTTTTTGATAAGACTTGCCTTGGTCATGGTTTATGTTCACAGCCATAAAACCCTAACTAATATACCATCTCATATACAATCACCAAACCCAGACACTGTTGTGGATGCCAACAACTGCTTACTGACAGGAGCCTGATATAGCTCTCTCCTGACAGGCTCTGCCAGAACCTGACAAATACATAAGTGGATCCTCACAGCCATGCACATAGGGTCCCCATTTAAGAAGCTAGAGAAAGGACCTAAGGAGCTGAAGAGTTTGAAGACCCATAAGAGGAACAACAGTATGAACTAGCCAGTACACCCAGAGCTCCAAGGCACTAAACCACCTACCAAAGAGCACATATGGTGGGACTCTTGGTTCCAGCTGCATATACATAACAGGATGGCCTAGTTAGACATCAATGTGGGGAGAGGCCCTTTGTCCTATGAATGTTCTATGACTCAATGTGGGGGGAAAGCCAGGGCTAGGAAGCTGGAGTGGCTGGGTTGGTAAGCAAGTGGAGGGAGGATAAGGGGAGGGTGTTTTTCAGAGAGGGAACCAGGAAAGGGGATATCATTTGAAATGTATATAAAGAAAATATCCAATAAAAATATTAGAGAAATTTCATATTAGCACTTTAAAAGAACACCCAAAAGCTCTAGAACAAAAAGAAAAAAATGACACCCAAAAGAAGTGGTGGCAGGAAATAGTAAAACTCGGGGTGAAAATCAATAGAATAGAAAGAGAAAAATATTTTTAAAATCCATGAAATAAGTATTGGTTCTTTAACAAGATCACTAAGATCAAAAACTCTTATCCAAATTAACTAAAAGACAAAGAAATAATATCCAAATTATTAAAACCAGAAATCAAGAGCAGGACATAACAGACACCTGATAGTTTGGAAAAATTCCCAAAATGCTTTCATCTTACCATAAGGATACTTGCTCAACCATGTTAATTGCTGCTGTATTCATAATAGTCAGTAACTGGAAACAATCTGCATGTCTATAAGCTGAAGAGTTGGTAAAAATGTGGTATATCTATACAATGGAATATTACTCACCTGTTATGAAAAAAATGACATAAGGAATTTGCAGGCAAATGCATGGAAATAGAAAAAAATCTTCCGGAGTAAAATACCCTAGTACATGGAAGATAGATATGCTATGTATTGATTTATATGTTGATATTGACTGGGCTGTATTGTTTTTGTCAATTTGCCACAAAATAAATTCATCTGAGAGAAAGAAACCTCATTTGATAAAATGTCCATAAGATTAGACTGTTCAGGCAAGACTGCAGGGCATTTTCTTAATTAGTGATTGATGTGGAGGGATCCTGCCCATTGTTGTTACTGCCATCAATGTGCTTGTGATTATGAGTTATCTATAAGAAAGCAGACTGAGCAAATCATGTGGAACCAGCCACTAAGCAGTACCCATCCATGATCTTTGTATCAGTTCCAGCCTCCAGGTTCCTGGCCCATTTCAGTTCCTGTTCTGTATGTATTCAATGATGAACAACAATGAAGAAGTGTAAGCCAAATAAGTCCTTCTATCCCCAACTTGCTCTTTTGTCATAGTGTTTTGTGACAGCAATAGAAACACTAAGACATTCAACATTACATAAGTGATGACCAGTCTATAATTGGTAGATCCACGGAAGTTAGATATAGAGGAAGGGACTGGCGCAAACACATGGATGCCCATGATATGGGGAAATAGAATGGTTTTATTAGTGGACCAAGGTGGACAAGAAAGAGATCAGGTGACATGTTGGAGGGAGATGGGGTTGAGGAAGTGAATGCAGGGAGAGATAGTTGAAAGAGAGGGGAATTTGATGAATGATGACAGAAAGGAAGTAGATTTGGAAGGGAGGGGAAGTAGAAAAAGAACTGTGGGGAGTAAAATTGGTGGGGACAGTAAGCAGGGTAATATTATATGAGAAATTACTTTACTTTAAATTTTACTACAAAGGAAAATAAATTAAACATGGCAGAGGGGCTCTCAGGACTGTACATTTTACCTCTGAACTATTGGGCTTTGATGGATTCTTGGTGAGGTGAACCATATAAAAATTGAAGTGTACACATTCCATGGGTAACAGGGGCAATCGATGATATCATGTACATTTGGTAATAAGAGTTTACATAATCCTTTAAGTCTGTTTTTACAACACAGTATTGGGACTGTATAGATAGATAAGTGGCAATTGCAGCCATGCTAACTAATCTGTGTTTTATCCTCAAAATGTGTATGGTAGAAGGAAAGACAAGACATTATGACATGTACTTCTAAATTCCAATATGTATGATATAAAACCTGAAGCAACATACTAGATAGATAGATGTTGGGTGCTATGCAAAAGGAACAGCAAAACCATTAGAACTTATGGAATATTACCCAGCAGTTAGCCCAAGCAAGGTGTGCCTGAAAGAGGCAGAACACCGTGGACTATGTCCTGAGGACTTCATGCTGTTGTGGAGTTTTGTTCTGCTAGCTATGCTCACCATCACATCCATTATAATCTATTAGTTGTATAAAAACTCTAAGGGGGAGGCGGTTCCAGCCCCTTGCTGACCAATGTCATTGTCACCCAAAGTGTCAGTTAGATTGAACATTTTTAAGCATTGCTGCTGGAGCAGATTAATAATTAAATTATTACACTTGGAAAGAATTACTATGAAAAAACATGCTTTTTTTTTTTTTTTTTTTTTTTTTTTTTTGCAAAATCTGAGATGGTGATCAGGTGATGATTAATTCCTTACCCACTTTTTCCCCTCAGTTTCCTGATATGATTTAATAAAAACATGGTTAATGAATACATGTGCACTCTGAGGATTCAAAGTAGAAAGAGCTGATTGTTTTTTCGTATAAAAGTTTAGTTCTGTGGTTCTATTAAGATTTTTATAGCGCCCTTCCAGTCCCGCCAGCACCAGGGTAGCTTGGGCATGGAGTCGGCTGACACCCGCAAGCTACCCACAAGACCCACCATGGGACCTTAAGACCTCTGGTGATTGGAACACAGTGTCTGCTCCAATCCACTTACGAGGGACCTGAAACTGCATTAATTAGGGAAGCAGAAAATCCAGCCTGATCAGGGGCACAAGTCACTTCCGTTCCCTGCCAGCACTGGGGTAGCTAGGGCCCAGAGTAGGCTGACACCCACAAGGTATACACAGGACCCTCCACGGGATCTTAAGACCTCTGTGAGTAGATCACAACTTCTGCCAGGAGGCAGGTTTGAACACCATATATCTGGGCAATTTCCCTGCAAGAGGAGAGCCTACCTACAGAGAGTATTCTTAACACTGAAACTCAGGAGAGATCTAGTCTCGAGGTCTGCTGATAGGGGCTAACATAAACACCTGAGAAACAGGATCTAACCAGAGAAAACTACAACAACTAACTCCAGAGATTACCAGATGGTAAAAGGCAAACATCAGAATCTTACTAACAGAAAACAAGACTACTCAACATCATCAGAACGCAGCACTCACAGTCCACCCAGTCCTGTGCATCCCAACACACCCAAAAAACTAGACCTGGATTTTATAAGCATATCTCATGATGATGGTAGAGGACATCAAGAAGAACTTTAATAACTCACTTAAAGAAATACTTTAGAACACTGATAAACAGATAGAAAATCTTAAAGAGGAAGCACAAAAAACCCTTGAAGTATTGCAAGAAAACATGACCAAACAGGTGATGGAATTGAATAAAACCATCCAAGACCTAAAAAGGGAAGTAGACACAATAAAGAAAACATAAAGTGAGGCAGCACTGGAGATAGAAACCCTAGGAAAGAAATCTGGAACCATAGATGCAAGCATCAGCAACAGAATACAAGAGATAGAAGAGACAATCTCAGGTACAGAAGATTCCATAGAGAATATTGGCAAAACAATCAAAGAAAATACAAAATGCAAAAAGATCCTAACTCAAAACATCCAGGAAATCCAGGACACAATGAGAAGACCAAATCTATGGATAATAGGAATAGATGAGAATGAAGATTTTCAACTTAAAGGGCCAGGAAATATTTTCAACAAAATTATTGAAGAAAATTCCCAAACCTAAAGAAAGAGATGCCCATGAACATACAAGAAGCCTACAGAACTCCAAATAGACTTGACCAGAAAAGAAATTCCTCTTGACACATAAAAATCAGAACAACAAATGCACTAAATAAAGAGAGAATATTAGAAGCAGTAAGGGAGAAAGGTCAAGTAACTTTAAAGGCAGGCCTATCAGAATTACACCAGAATTTTCACAAGAGACTAAGAAAACCAGAAGATCCTGGACAGATGTTATACAGAACCTAAGAGAACACAAATGGCAGCCCAGGCTACTATACCCAGCCAAACTGTCAATTACCATAGATCGAGAAACCAAAGTTTTGCACAACAAAACCAAATTCACACATTATCTTTCCACGAATCCAGCCCTCCAAAGGATAACAACAGGAAAAGCAAAAAAAAAAAAAAAAAAAAAAAAAAACCAACAACAACAACAACAATAAAGGGACTGAAAAGGATGCCCTAGATAAAGCAAGAAAGTAACCCCTCAACAAACCAAAAAGAAGACAGCCACAAAAACAGAATGCCAACTCTAAAAACAAAAATAACAGGAAGCAACAATTACTTTTCCTTAATATCTCTTGATATCAATGGACTCAATTCCCCCAATAAAAAGACATAGACTAACAGACTGGCTACACAAACAGATCCCAACATTCTGCTGCTTACAGGAAACCCATCTCAGGGGAAAAGACAGAAACTACCTCAGAGTGAAAGAGTGGAAAACAATTTTCCAAGCAAATGCTCGGAAGAAACAAGCTGGACTAGCCATTCAAATATCGAATAAAATCGACTTCAAACCCGAAGTTATCAAAAAAGACAAGGAGGGACACTTCATACTCATCAAAAGTAAAATCCTCCAAGAAGAACTCTCAATTCTGAATATCTATGCTCCAAATGCAAGGGCAGCCACATTCATTAAAGAAACTTTAGTAAAGCTCAAAGCACATATTGCACCTCACACAATAATAGTGGTAGACTTAAACACAGCACTTTCATCAATGGACAGATCGTGGAAACAGAAACTAAACAGGGACACAGTGAAACTAACAGAAGAGATGAAACAAATGGACTGAACAGATATCTACAGCACATTTTATTCTAAAACAAAACGATATACCTTATTCTCAACACCACATGGTACCTTCTCTAAAATTGACCACAAAATTGGTCAAAAAACAGGCCTCAACAGATACAAAAATATTGAAATCATCCCATGCATCCTCTCAGAGTACCATGGACTAAGGCTGATCTTCAATAACAACATAAATGATGGAAAGCCAACATTCACATGGAAACTGAACAACACTCTTCTCAATGATACCTTGGTCAAGGAAGGAATAAAGAAAGAAATTAAAGACTTTTTAGAGTTTAATGAAAATGAAGCCACAAAATACCCAAACTTATGGGACACTATGAAAGCATTTCTAAGAGGGAAACTCATAGCTCTGAGTGCCTCCAAAAAGAAACTAGAGAGAGCACACACTAGCAGCTTGACCACACACCTAAAAGCTCTAGAAAAAAAGAAAGCAATTTCACCCAAGAGTGGTAGACAGCAGGAAATAATCAAACTCAGGGGCAAAATCAACCAAGTGGAAACAAGAAGAACTATTTAAAGAATTACCCAAACCTGATAAACAGCTTCAGCGAAGTATATGGATATAAAATTAACTCAAACATGTCAATGGCCTTTCTCTACACAAAGGATAAACAGGCTGAGAAAGAAATTAGGGAAACAACACCCTTCTCAATATTCACAAATAATATAAAATAGCTTGGTGGGACTCTAACTAGGGAAGTGAAAGATCTGTATGATCAGAACTTCAAGTTTCTGAAGAAAGAAATAAAAGAAGATCTCAGAAAAAGGAAAGATCCCCCATGCTCATGGATTGTCAGAATCAACATTGTAAAAATGGGTATTTTGCCAAAAGCAATCTACAGATTCAATGCAATCCCCATCAAAATTCCAACTCAATTCTTCAATGAATTAGAAAGAAAAATCTGCAAATTCACCTAGAATAACAAAAAACCTAGGATAGCAAAAATTTTTCCCAAGGATAAAAGAACCTCTGGTGGACTCACCATGCCTGACCTAAAGATTTACTACAGAGTAATTGTGATAAAAAAACTTCATGGTACTGGTATAATGATAGAAAAGTAGAACAATTAATAGAATTGAAGACCCAGAAATGAACCCATACACCTATGGTCACTTGATCTTCCACAAGGGAGCTGAAACCATCCAGTGGAGAAAAGACAGCATTTTCATTAAATGGTGCTGGCACAACTGGTGGTTATCATGTAGAAGAATGGGAATTGATCCATTCCTATCGCCTTGTACTAAGGTTAAATCTAAGTGGATCAAGGAGCTCCACATAAAACCAGAGACACTGAAACATATAGAGGAGAAAGTGGGTAAAAGCCTCGAAGATATTGGCACAGGGGAAAAATTCCTGAGTAGAACAGCAATGGCTTGTTCTGTAAGATCAAGAATTGACAAGTGGAACCTCATAAACTTGCAAAGCTTCTGTAAGGCAAAAGACACTGTCAATAAGACAAAAAGGCCACCAACAGATTGGGAAAGGATCTTTACCTATCCTAAATCAGATAGAGGACTAATATCCAATATATATAAAGAACTCAAGAAGGTAGACTCCAGAAAAACAAATAACCCCATGAAAAAATGGGGCTCAGAGCTAAACAAAGAATTCTCACCTGAGGAATATCAAATGGTTGAGAAACACCTAAAAAAATATTCAGTATTCTTAATCATCAGGGAAATGCAAATCAAAATAACCCTGAGATTCCATCTAACACCAGTCAGAATGGCTAAGGTAAAAAATTCAGGTGACAGCAGATCCTGGTGAGGATGTGGAGAAAGAGTAACAGTCCTACACTGTTGGTGGGATTGCAAGCTTGTACAACCACTCTGGAAATCTGTCTGGAGGATTCTCAGAAAACTGGACATGGTACTATCGGAGGATCCCTCATTACCTCTCCTGGGAATATATGCAGAAGATGGTCCAACTAGTAAGAAAGAAACATGATCCACTATGTTCATAGCAGCCTTATTTATAATAGCCAGAAGCTGGAAAGAACCCAGATGCCCCTCAAGAGAGGGATGTATACAAACATTGCGGTACATTTTCACATTAGAGTACTACTCAGATATTAAAAAGAATGAATCTATGAAATTCCTAGGCAAATGGTTGGTCTTGGAGGGCATTAGCATGAGTGAGGTAACCCAATCACAAAAGAACTCAAATGATATGTACTCACTGATAAGTGAATATTAGCCCAGAAACTTAGAATACCCAAGATATAAGTTACAATTTTCAAAACACATGAAACTCAAGAAGAACGAAGACCAAAGTGTGGACACTTTGCCCCTTCTTAGAATTGGGAACAAAACACCCATAAAAAGAGATACAGAGACAAAGTTTGGAACAGAGACAAAAGAAAGGACCATCTAGAGACTGCCATATCCAGGGATCCATCCCATACTCAGCCTCCAAATGCTGACACCATTGTATACACTAGCAAGATTTTGCTGATAGGACCCTGATATAGCTATCTCTAGTGAGACTATGCCGGGGACTAGCAAACACATAAGTGGATGCTCACAGTCAGCTGTTGGATGGATCACAGGGCCTCCAATGGAGGAGCTAGAGAAAATACCCAAGGAGCTAAAGGGATCTGCAACCCTATAGGTGGAACAACATTATGAACTAACCAGTACCCTGGAGATCTTGACTCTAGCTGCATATATATCAAAAGATGGCCTTGTCGGCCATCACTGGAAGGAGAGGCCCATTGGACTTGCAAACTCGGTATGCCCCAGTACAGGGGAACGCCAGTGCCAAAAAGGGTGGGTAGGGGAGTGGTGGGGAGGGTATAGGGCACTTTTGGGATAGCATTGGATATGTAAATGAGGAAAATGCCTAATTTAAAAAAAAGATTTTTATAGCATTAATTTTTGACATAAATAATAAAGTAATTGACACTGTCTTTATAAAAGCAAA
This sequence comes from Mus musculus, assembly GCF_000001635.26. Taxonomy (NCBI): domain Eukaryota; kingdom Metazoa; phylum Chordata; class Mammalia; order Rodentia; family Muridae; genus Mus; species Mus musculus. The sequence goes on along the minus strand of NC_000086.7, from coordinate 25,440,403 downwards.
TAGCAGTCTCCCAGTAAGAGTAACTGGCTGAAAAAAAAAAAAGTTACCTTGCTTGCTTACACATGGTTAATCTATAACAAGTTGCTTAGATATAAATATATGTGGATTCTAGGAGGAAATTTTTTTTATCCATAATTTATGAACAGATCGTTGTGGGAGTATATTTGGAAGATGCTTTTCCTTACATATACTCATAATTATTCACGAGAAGAAAACAAAAAGTAATCACCTTTCATTTTATACTACCTGAAAGATTTTATACAGATAAGTAAGCAGTGTGAGAAAAGTAAAGTTGGAGCTGTGTTCCATATCAAATATGACTATATATGTAAAGTGGTTGATGCTTTGCTCTATTCATCAAAATATACATGTAAAATTGCTTGTGATTCTTAAAGCTTGCTTTTTTCACCAAGTGTGTAAATATGTCAGAAATAATATCATGGACACTGAAAACAGGGTTATAGTTGCATTATGCTTCATTAGGGGATTACAACATCCAGAACTGGACATTGGCCTGGTACCCTCAGCTATCAGGATGACCACCGAGTATAAGGAAAACCCCAAGACAGTCATTCCTACCAGCATTGTGATAACACCATGGTGTTGAGGTACATCTCCTCCCAAATATGCCCCAGCAATGAAAACACAACAAATATGATTACATGCTTTGCACCAAGATTGGACAGATCTACCACTATGCTACCATCTTCCACAGCTTATGAGACCCCTTAGAACTTGCAGTTCCCCAGGCGATGGGCTTCTGCTCTGCTTTTCTTTGTTTTGCTCCACCTCTGCATCCTCTCCCTCTTCCATTTTCTCCTTCTTCTCTCTCCCACCTTCCACTCCACCTTCCCTTTTACCTGCCCAATCATCAGCTTTCCTTTATTTTACAAATTAAGGTAGGAAGCAGGTTTATAGGAAATCACCTGAGTGCTGACTAACTCCTTGTTTGCAGCCACTCACAGGAGAATGGAATTAATTTCAAATATAATTATCCCCATGGCTACCGACAACATTTCCCCTTTTCTGTCCAATTAAAAGACTATTTTATCTCAGATACAATTGAACATAATTATTACTATTTTGTTATTGATAAATTACAAGAGACCTAACACCCAGTTCATTATGGTTGTTAATTAAATAGAACCTCTGTCATCTATCCTTAGGTAAAGCCACGTTCTGCGCCTGGCTATCACCGGGCTTTAGATACAATGCCATCTGAAAAACATCCTCACAAATCTGTTCCTCTTAAAGTAAAAAGCGTCAGTTCTCTAGGAGACTATGTAGTTTTTCAACCCCATCAGAAATTCAAGAACCACTGATATTAACTGAAAATATATAGGAAGCCTACAACAGCTTCCAAAACTTAACCAATTTATAGAGACAACTGATCACCTGGATAGTCCCTTACTTCCACACATTGGAGCATCGGTATTCAGCCTACTGGCCAGGGTCATCTGACAAACTTTCAGATACATTAATATTAAGGATTAGCCTACTCTGTCTCATCTGAATCAAGCTGTCCTAACCTGTAATTGTATCCTTTCTTTGAACTGTATTATGTCTGTAGATGAAATGAGGCAATTCTTGCCTAGTGGTTATTTTGTCACAAATGGAGTACCTCAAAGATACTCAGTTTCTTCTTTGAATCAAAGAGTGGAAAGCTGTCAGGAGTAGACTTGTCTTAACAACATGTGAATAAATAATATTAAAGCTCACATTCTGTGGAGTTCTGATGTTTTGAAAACCAGCTATCTATGTGAAGTAATCTAGACTATTGTCTGTTAACTACTCTCAGCCATTTCTAATTAAAATAACTGAAAACACCCAAACAATAATCTCATAGCCATGAATTTCCTATTTGGCCCTTAACTCACCTGCTTAAACATCTCAGATCTGATTATAATAGCAGCAATAGAAGGACTAGGTCTAAGCCCTGAACTTCAAAATTTTTTGTATCTAAAACAACCTATAATAACCACCCCCAGCCCTGAAGCTTAGGGAACTTGGATGACAACTCTTCATGACTTCTTCAAGCTGAATATGGGTGTTGAGATACGTTTGAAGGTAGGGGTAAGAGTAGGGAAATGTGAGAGTTAGTTGGCCTTATGAAGGCCATACCAATGATTGTATTCATCTCTGATGTCTGTGTCCTGACTAGATCCAGATGAAAATCCAAGACAACAGGTGTTCAGGGAGGTCAGTTCAGCATGTCTGATCATGATATTCACCAAGGTTGTATATTCTGTAATATATAAATCTAAAAACAAAATTTTAGTATCATAAAGATAAACTTTGTGCTGGCTAGTTTTGTGTCAACTTGACACAGCTGGAGTTATCACAGAGAAAGGAGCTTCAGTTGGGTAAATGCCTCCATGAGATACAACTGTAAGGCATTTTCTCAATTAGTGATCAAGGGGGAAAGGCCCCTTGTCGGTGGAACCATTTCTGGGCTGTTAGTCTTGGGTTCTATAAGAGAGCAGGCTGAGTAAGCCAGGGGAATCAAGCCAGTAAAGAACATCCCTCCTTGGCCTCTGCATCAGCTCCTGCTTCCTGACCTGCTTGAGTTCCTGTCCTGACTTCCTTGGTGATAAACAGCAGTATGGAATTTTAAGCTGAATAAACCCTTTCCCCCCCCCCCAACTTGCTTCTTCGTCATGAGGTTTGTGCAGGAATAGAAACCCTGAATAAGACAAACTTGTTATTTGATTCTCTGGAATCTAATTTTTAAGTGTCTCCCTCTACCAAATCTGATCCATATAACTCTGGAAGGTGTAAGTATAATCACCTTTGCCAAAAACAGATGACAAAACCTGTTGCACAAATTAGCATATCCTTTAGCTGGTAACAAGGAAAACCTTTTTATTATCCTCTGTCCCATAGGAATTATAAAACAACCACAATACACAAAACCACACACATTTTAGCCTATTTAGGTCTTTCTAATTTGTCATGTCAGGATATTATCCCCAAATTCCCATGGAGCCCACATTAGACAGAATATGACTCTCCTGCAAACTTTATTATACTATCTTTAAAACAAGTGATTCACACTTCTATTTTCCTTTCCTTCTCCTTTCCTCTTTCCTTTTCTTTCTTTTCCCCTTTCCTTTCTCCTTTCCTTTCATTTCCTCTTTCCTATCCTTTTCATTGTCCTTTCCTCTTCCCTTTGTTTCCTTTCTTTCCCTTTCCCTTTCCCTTTCCCTTTTTCCCTTTTCCCATTTTCCCTTTTCCATTTCTTTCTATATTTGTTTATAAGCAGTAGCTTGTCAAATCAGGATTTAACCCCAAAATTCCCTAGAAGCCCACGTTAGACAGAATATGAGTACCCTGTAATACTTATTAGAGCAATATATCTTTATACCATCTTTAAAGGAATTAATTCAACCTTCCACTAATACCTGTTATACCAGCTATCTGTTATGTTCTCTACCTGGAGCTACAGACTTCTATTAATTAATACCTGCTCATAGCAGGTGATTATCACTGCTCTATTGGAGTCAGTGACTAATATTCCCTATCTAGTTCTGAACCACAGGTGAAATTTCCCATGAATAATACACTTTCCTCCTAGAGCAGCTATCTTTTCTGTTTTCTCTTGTGCTCTCTACCAAGAGCTACAGACATTTATTTAAACCTTCTATTTGTTATGCTCTCTACCAGGAGCCACAGACATCTATTTAATTAATACCTATTATAATATCAATTATGATCTTTACCTAGAGAAACAGACTTTATTATTAATACCTATTCATAGCAGGTGATTATAACTGTTCTCACTACTTGGAGTCAGTGACTGATACTCCCTAGCTAGTCCCAAACCACAGGTGAAATTTCCCATCTTTAAGTGCTACACCAGCTTATAAGAGGCAGCCTGTCAAACAAGTATTTAAACCCAAAGTTCCTGTGGCACCCACGTTAGACAAAATATGAGTATCCAGTAAGAATTATTAGAGGAGAATATCTTTATGCCATCTTTAAGTATCAAGAGGTTATATTTCTCTTTTTATATCAATGAATTACCTGGTCTGGAGCCCTTTGTACCTTTGTCTCCCAATTCTTTATTCACAGGGAGAAGCAGAGTGTAAAAAGACCTGTGTTGTCTGTGTCCCTGTTTGGAGATAGGGGAGGCAGGGAGGTAAAGGAAGGATACAGGCAAGCAAAAACAGAAAGGTTCTCTTGAGTATAGATACCTCTCTTGGTTTCAGATTGGGCTTCAAATCAAGAAAAAAAAAATATTTGTTGGTTGCTCTTAGAATTTTTGTGAAACTATTATACAAGTATATCTGGCAGACACTTTTCTATTAAAGGTTAAAACTTTTGTAGCTGGATTGATATTTACGTTCCTCCCTTGGTAGCTTGAGGAGTGCCTTCCAGTACCATCAGCACTAGTCATTTTGTGTGGTCTCTATTTAAGCACCAGCTTGATTTCTCTTGGTTCAATGGTTTACGTAGGCATTATTTTTACTGTTGGGAGCCGCCCTCACATTTGCCATTATAAGATGGCGCTGACAGCTGTGTTCTAAGTGGTAAACATAATCTGCACACGTGCAGGGGCAGTTTTCCCGCCATGTGTTCTGCCTTTCCCGTGATGACAACTGAGCCGATGGGCTGCAGCCAATCAGGGAGTAATACGTCCTAGGCGGAGGATAATTCTCCTTAAAAGGGACGGGGTTTTGCCATGCTTTTTCTCTCTCTTGTTCTTGCTTTTGTCTCTCTCTTGTTCTTGCTTTTTCTCTCTCCTCTCTTGCTTTCTTGTTCTTGTTCTTTTTCTTGCTCTCTTGCACTCTTGCTCCTGAAGATGTAAGCAATAAAGTTTTGCCGCAGAAGATTCCGGTTTGTTGTGTTCTTCCTGGCCGGTCGCGAGAACGCGTGTAAGAGTTGGTGCCGAAACTCGGGTAAGAGTTGGTGCTGAGACATGGGACGAGAAGACCCGGGACGAGAAGACCCGGGACGAGAAGACCTGGGACGAGAAATCCTGGGACGAGAAAACCCCGGGACGGAATTTACCATCACCGGCGCAAGGAAGATCCCTCATTCCGGAACCAGAACTGCGGGTCACGGTCATAAAGGTTCCCGTAAAACAGACTGTTGAGAAGGATTCAACTGCGTGAATTCAGAACTCTTCAGCTGGGGAACGGTGGTAATGAAGTGTTCCCGTAATACAGACTGTTGAGAAGGATTCAACTGCGTGAATTCAGAACTCTTCAGCTGGGGAACAGGGTACCCGTAAGTATAGCTTTACAAGGTAAGTCTGGTCTTGAACTTTCTAATGAAAATCAAGACAGTCTATCAGAAGTAAAGTGGGAAATAGCTTTACAAGGTATGTTTGGCCTTGAACTTTCTCTAGTGTTAGGAGCCTTTTTGTTCCTTTTCACATGTTATCAAGTGGTTAAGGCAGGGCTGAAAATTCTGGATGAAATTCAGGGCAATCTATCAGAAGTAAAGTGGGGAGAGAGAGTAGGAGCAAAGAGGAAATATGGTACACAAAATAAGTATACAGGCCTTTCCAAGGGTCTTGAACCTGAGGAAAAGTTAAGGTCAGGTAAGAATACCTGGGGAGAGATTAGAAGGAAGGAGAAGGAAAAAGAAAAGAAAAAAGATCAATTAGCGGAGGTCTCTAGGAGAAGGAGCCTATACTCATCACTAGATGAGCTCAAGGAGCCAGTTCTTAATAGTTCTGAATCAGATGAAAAGGCTATTAGGGCCTGGAAGGCGCTCTCCCGAGCAGGTGAAGCCACTGGACAACTAACAAAGATCGTCCAGGGACCTCAGGAGTCATTCTCAGATTTTGTGGCCAGAATGACAGAGGCAGCAGAGCATATTTTTGGAGATTCAGAGCAAGCCGCACCTCTGGTAGAATAGCTCATTTATGAGCAAGCCACGCAGGAATGCAGAGCGGCCATAGCCCCAAGAAAGAACAAAGGTTTACAAAACTGGCTTAGGGTTTGTGGGGAGCTTGGGGGACCTCTCATTATGCGTTACTTCCATTCAGTATGAGAAATTTACTAGGGCAGCTAACTTGTCAAAAAGTCTTTCTCAGTATATGTTACAGAATTGGACGGCTGAATTTGAACAGACCCTTCGGGAATTGAGAATTGCCATCATTCAGGTCAACTCCACGCGCTTGGACCTGTCCCTGATCAAAGGATTACCCAATTGGATCTCCTCAGCATTTTCCTTCTTTAAAGAATGGGTGGGATTGATATTATTTGGAGATACACTTTGCTGTGGATTAGTGTTTCTTCTCTGGTTGGTCTGTAAGCTTAAGGCCTAAACTAGGAGAGACAAGGTGGTTATTGCCCAGGCACTTGCAGCTCTAGAACATGGTGCTTCCCCTGATATATGGTTATCTATGCTTAAGCAATAGGTCGCTGGCCATTCAGCTCTTGCACCCCACGAGGCTAGTCTCATTGCACGGGATAGAGTGAGTGTGCTTCAGCAGCCCGAGAGAGTTGCATGGCTAAGCACTTCAGTAGAAGGGCTCTGCGGCATATATGAGCCTATTCTAGGGAGACATGTCATCTTTCATGAAGGTTCAGTGTCCTAGTTCCCTTCCCCCAGGAAAAACGACACGGGAGCAGGTCAGGGTTGCTCTGGGTAAAAGCCTGTGAGCCTAAGAGCTAATCCTGTACATGGCTCCTTTACCTGCACACTGGGGATTTGACCTCTATCTCCACTCTCATTAATATGGGTGGCCTATTGCTCTTATTAAAAGAAAAGGGGGAGATGTTGGGAGCCGCCCTCACATTTGCCATTATAAGATGGCGCTGACAGCTGTGTTCTAAGTGGTAAACATAAACTGCACACGTGCAGGGGCAGTTTTCCCGCCATGTGTTCTGCCTTTCCCGTGATGACAACTGAGCCGATGGGCTGCAGCCAATCAGGGAGTAATACGTCCTAGGCGGAGGATAATTCTCCTTAAAAGGGACGGGGTTTTGCCATGCTTTTTCTCTCTCTTGTTCTTGCTTTTGTCTCTCTCTTGTTCTTGCTTTTTCTCTCTCCTCTCTTGCTTTCTTGTTCTTGTTCTTTTTCTTGCTCTCTTGCACTCTTGCTCCTGAAGATGTAAGCAATAAAGTTTTGCCGCAGAAGATTCCGGTTTGTTGTGTTCTTCCTGGCCGGTCGCGAGAACGCGTGTAAGAGTTGGTGCCAAAACTCGGGTAAGATGTCACCAATAGGGAATTACCGTTCGTTTGTGGAAAACAAATAAACAGCATTTTCAATAGCCTGGATTCCTTGTTTGTGGGTTTGTGTGTGTCCCTTTTGGCCAAAAACTCACTTATATGTAACCCATTCTAACCACTGGGGTTTCACTTAGTACTGAGTGGTGTCCACTTGGTTTATTTTATTCTTTATTTAGTGATTCCGTTTACATTTCTTACATATGCATATATATTTTAAGAAGATTCATATGACCCAACAAATGGCCCTAAGTTATAACTCTCCCTCTCTATAGGCATTTATCTGCCCTTCCTCTTCCTTCTCCATCTCTATTTAGTCTTTAGATCCATTGCCTACATACACCCACCCACAAATAGTCCTTAGTTATAACTCTCCCTCCCCATAGGCACTCGACTGCACTTCCTGTTCCTTCCCCATCTTAATTTAGTCTTCACTTCCAATCCCCATATATCCCCACCCATAAGTCTATAATTCTATTTTTCCTCCTTTGTATATTCTTCCCTCTACTTTAGTTCCATACTCTTTACCTAATCTCTGTGGTTATATGGATTGTGACTTATCAAAGACTTCAATGCTAGCATCTATATTTAAACAAATGCATACCATACATGTTATTTTTGTGCTTGAATGGATATATATATATATATATATATATATATATATATATATATATATCATATGGATATGGGAAAATATATATCATATATACAGTGGATAAATGTATCATAAATGGTATTCTGATATTTATGGAGAATGTAATGTTAACTTTCTTCATATGCTTGACTTATTTAGAACACTTAGCTCTCTCCTGCTCATGTGCTGTTATTAACAAACTTATTCCAGGTTTTCAAGAGATTTCATCCTGCTGGTCATGATGGTACAGGGAGATCTTTGGATGTAGGGGTGTGAGGATCAGAAATTAAAGGCTAACTGTGAGTGCATGGTATGTCTGAGGGAATGGAGAGATCACTGGGTAAGTAAAGAGTGCTTGCTGCTCTTCTAGAGGACCAGAATTCAGTCCCACACACCCATATTTGGCAGCTCATAACTGCCCATAGCTCCAATGGGTCTGACACCCTCTTTTAGTCACCATGGAGAGCTGTACACATGTGACACTTACATGAACAATAACACACATATACACATGAATAAAAATAAATCTTTAGAAAAAAATAATGATTCTGAGTTACTCCTAGGATATGTGATATCGTACTTTAAAAAAAAAGAAGGAAGGAAGGAAGGAAGGAAGGAACGAAGGAAGGAACGAAGGAACGAAGGAAGGAACGAAGGAAGGAAGGAAGGAAGGAAGGAAGGAAGGGAAAAAGATTTTTAAAAATTTGATTCCTGCTTTCATCTTGGTTGCTTTAGTTTATTCTAAAATTTGTGAGACTTTAAAAAAGTTTTTATATATAAATGCTTAGCTCACATATATGTATGGGTCCCACACTTGTGCCTTGTGCCTGCAGAGCTCAGAAGCAGGCGTTAATTTCCATGCAACTGAAGTTAAAGACAGTTCTTAGCTGCAATGTGGGTGCTGGGAATTCACTGTGAGTACTCTAGAAAAAGAAATAGTGCTTTCAACAGCTGAGCCATCTCTCCAGCTCCTTTAGTTTTATTTAAAAGTAATGTTAACCTTCACTTTCTTTTCTGTTCAGATCCAAGTATTTTCTCTATCATTTGTATTGATGATGATTGGCAGGAAGCAAACTCAAGGGTGTGTGCAGAGTAGTGAAAGAAATCCTTAACAAAAGAGACTTCGCTTCCTCCCCAATACATCCCTGCCTCATCTCCAGCACTTACCTCCTAAGATCTTCCCACAGGATTCTCCAGGATTTAGAGAACCTGCCTTAAAGGGAATTGCAAAGTTGTTTTCGCTAAAGGCTCAACTCCATCACATATCTATCCACTGGAAGGCTACTATGTGCATTATCCTTGTGATTTGCTACAACTATTTGCTACTGTCTCATATTGTTCAACCCATATTCGGGACCACATCATATACTTGTTCCTCTCAAGGGTGGGCTTCAGAAATCTCTACAAATAACAAAGTCTCCAGGTGCTCAAGTCCCCTCTATAATACCACATTATTTGCCTGTAACCTGCACAATCCTCCCACATACTCTAAACAACCTCTTGGAGATTTATAATACATAATAAAATGAACATTCTATATGAATGGTTGTATCGTATTATTTAGGGAATGAAAGAAAAAAGTCAAGAAATGTTCAATACAGATTACTTATTGTCTTACAAATATTTCCTGTGTGTAATTGGTTAAATATATGTGAAACTCACGTACTGAGGGCCACTGTGTCTCAAAAGCCATGATTCCCAATGTATATAGCATTGAAATTGGGGTAAAATAGGAAAACCCATACCCATGAACCCTGATAGTGTAGCTGGAGGGAATGTGCCGAAGCTTGACATTGTTGGGGAGCAAACAAACAACTTCCTTGCAAGTGTTATTTGGAATATATATATAAAGAACAGAAGATGTTAGACTCCAGAGAACAAAATAACCCTAGTAAAAATAATGAACAAAGCTAAACAGATTTCTCAACTGAGGAAACATGAATGGCCAAGAAGCACCTTAAGAAACATCTGTAGTCATTAGAGAAATGCAAATCAAAACAACCCTGAGACTCCACCTCATACCAGTGGGAATGGTAAGATCAAAAACTGTCATCCTGCCCCACTATCTTCTACCTGAACCCGCCGGAGGCTGCCAAGGGCCCTAGAGTACTCTCCACGCCACAGGAACTCGGGATCACCTTGGGATCATGGGTGAGTACAATGCAACAGCAGCTCCAAAGAATCACAGAGGGTCTTGTGCCAGCAGGAACAGGGACAAAGGAACAACACCTGAACAGAGAAGCATAGAAATCCCTCAAGGAATTACAGGAGAACACTGCTAAACAAGTAGAAGTCCTTAAAGAACTACAGGTAAACACTGCTAAACTGGTAGAAGAAACACAAAAATCCCTTAAAGAATTACAGGAAAAAACAACCAAACAGGTAATGGAATTGAATAAAAAAAAATCCAAGATCTAAAAATGGAAGTAGAAACAATGGAGAAAACCTAAAGTCAACCAACTCTGGAGATAAATACCCTAGGAAAGAAATCAGGAAACATAGATGTGAGCATCATCAACAGAATACAAGAGATGGAAGAGAGAATCTCAGACGCAGAAGATTCCATAGGTAACATGAACACAACAATCAAAGAAAATGCAAAATGCAAAAAGATCCCAACTCAAAACATTCAAGAAATCCAGAACACAATGAGAAGACCAAACCTGTGGATAATAGTAGACGAGAATGAAGATTCTCAACTTAAAGGGCCAGCAAATATCTTCAACAAAGCTATAGAAGAAAACTTCCAATACCTAAAGAAAGAGATTCCCATGAACATACAAGAAGCCTACAGAATTCCAAATAGGCTGAACCAGAAAAGAAATTTCTTCTAACACATAATAATCAGAACAACAAATGCACTAAATAAAGATAGAATATTAAAAGCAATAAGGGAAAACACTCAAGTAACATATAAAGGCAGACCTATTAGAATTACACCACACTTATCAGTAGAGACTATGAAAGCCAGAAGATCCTGGACAGATGTTATACAGTACCTAAGAGAACACAAATGCCAGCCCAGGCTAATATACACCAGCAAAAATCTCAATTACCATAGATGGAGAAACCAAAGTATTCCATGAAAAAAACAAATTCACACAATATCTTTCCATGAATCTAGCCCTTCAAAGGATAATAAAGGGAAAACACCAACACAGAGATGGAAACTACACCCGAGAAAAATCAAGAAAGTAATCCTTCAACAAACCTAAAATAAGACAACCACAAGAACAGAATCCCAACTTTAACAAGAAAAATAACAGGAAGCAACAACTACTTTTCTTTAGTTTCTCTTAACATCAATGGACTAAATTCCCCAATAAAAAGACATAGACTAATAGACTGACTACACAAACAGGACCCAACATTTTGCTGCTTGCAGATAACCCACCTCGAGAAGAAAGACAGATTGTATATCAGAGTAAAAGGCTGAAAAACAATTTTCCAAGCAAATGGTCTGAAGAAACAAGTGGGAGTAGCCATTCTAATATCGAATAAAATTGACTTCCAACCCAAAGTTATCAAAAAAGACAGGGAGGGGTGTTTCATACTCATAAAGGTAAAATCCTCCAAAAGGAACCATCAGTTCTAAATATCTATGCTCCAAATGCAAGGGCAGCCACATTCATTAAAGAAACTTTAGTAAAGCTCAAAGCACACATTGTACCACACAAAAAAAATAGTGGGAGACCTCAACACCCCACTCTCACCAATGGACAGATCCTAGAAACATAAACTAAACAGAGACTCATGGACACTAACAGAAGTTATGATACACATGGATTTAACAGACATCTACAAAACATTTTATCCTAAAACAAAAGGATATAACTCCTTCTCAGCACCTCATGGTACCTCCTCCAAAATTGACCATATAATGGGTCCCAAAACAGGCCTCAATAGATACAAAAATATTGAAATTATCCCATTCAACCTATCAGATCAGCATGGACTAAGGCTGATCTTCAATAACAACATAAATAAGAGAACACCAACATTCATGTGGAGAATAAACAACAATATACTCAATGATATCTTGGTCAAGGAAGAAATAAAGAAAGTGATTAAAGACTTTTTAACATTTAATGAAAATGAAGCCACAACATACCCAAATTTATGGGACACAATGAAAGCAGTCCTAAGAGGAAAATTTACAGCCCTGAGTGCCTCCAAAAAGAAACTAGATTGAGCACACACTAGCAGCCTGAGAACAGACCTAGAAGCTCTAGAACTAAAGGAAGCAAGTCCTCCCAAGAGGAGTAGACAGCAGGAAATAATCAAACTTAGAGCAGAAATCAACCAATTGGAAACAAAAAGATCTATTCACAGAATCAACAAAACCGGGAGCTGTTTCTTTGCAAAAATCAACAAGTTAGATAAACCCTTAACCAGACTAAGGAGAGGGCACAGAGACAGTATCCTAATTAACAAAATCAAAAATTAAAAGTGAGATATAACAACAGAACCTGAGGAAATCCAAAACATCATCAGATCCTACTACAAAAGGCTATATTCAACAAAACTAGAAAACCTGGATGAAATGGCCAACTTCCCAGACAGATACCAGAGACATAACAACAAAACCTGAGGAAATCCAAAACAACATCAGATCCTACTACAAAAGGCTATATTCAACAAAACTAGAAAACCTGGATGAAATGGATACTTCCCAGACAGATACCAGGTGCCAAAGTTAAATCAGGATCAGATTAAAGACCTGAACAGTCCCATTTTCCCTAAAGAAATAGAAGCACTCATTAATAGTCTCCCAACCAAAAAAAAAAAAAAAAAAAAAAAAGCCCAGGACAAGATGCATTTAGGTTCCATCAGACCTTCAAAGAAGACCTAATTCCAACTCTCCTCATACTAGTCCACAAAATAGAATCAGAAGGTACTCTACCCAATTCATTATATGAAGCCACAAACACTCTAATACCTAAACCACACAAAGATCCATCAAAGAAAGAAAACTTCAGACCAATTTCCCTTACGGATATTGATGAAAAAATTCTCAATAAAATCCTTGAAAACCAAACCCAAGAACACATCAAAACAATCATCCATCAAGACCAAGTAGGCTTCATCCCAGGGATACAGGGATGGTTTAATATACAGAAAGCTATCAATGTAATCTGAAAAATATTCTAACAATTGTTCTTCAATCCCTACTCCGATAGCCTGAAGCAGCTCTTGAAGATTGCAGACAAATGCCTGTTTAGAATTTTCTAATCCCATTTTCCTCAGTCAACCCCTAGTGGAATCAGTGCCAGGTCAACACTATCGCAATTTAGCCCGTATCATATCACACCTACAGCAACAATTTAAAAAATAATCCACTACATAAACAAACTCCAAAACAAAAATCACATGATAATATCATTAGTTGCTGAGAAAGCGTTTGACAAAATCCAACAACCCTTAATGATAAAAGGCATAGAAAGATCAGGAATTGAAGGCCCATACCTAAACAAAATAAAAGCAATATACAGCAAACCAGTAGCCGATATCAAACCAAATGGAGTGAAACTGGAAGTAATCCCACTAAAATCAGGGAATAGAAAAGGCTGCCCACGTTCTCCCTACCTATTCAATATAGTACTTGAAGTCCTAGCCAGAGCAATACTACAACAAAAGGAGATAAAGGGGATAAACATTGGAAAGAAGTCAAAATATCACTATTTGCAGATGATATGATTGTATATATAAGTGACCCTAAAAATTCCACCAGAGAAATCCTGAACCTGATAAATGGCTTCAGTACAGTAGCTGGATATAAAATTAACTCAAACAAATCAGTGGTCTTTCTCTACTCAAAGGATAAACAGGCTGAGAAAGAAATTAGTGAAACAACACCCTTCACAATAGTTACAAAAAATACAAAATACATTGGTGTGACTCTAAGGAAGTGAAAGATCTGTATGACAAGAATTTCAAGTCTCTGACGAAAGCAATTGAAGATCTCAGAAGAAGGAAAGATATCCCATGCTCATGGATTGGAAGGATTAATATAGAAAAATGGCTATCCTGCCAACAGAAATATACAGATTCAATGCAATTCCCATCAATAATCCAAATCAATTCTTCACTGAGTTAGAAAGGTCAATTTGCATATTCATCTGGATGACAAAAAAACTGAGATAGCAAAAACTATTCTCAAAAATAAAAGAAACTCTGGTGGAATCACCATTCCTGATCTCAAGCTGTACTACAGAGCAATTTTGATAAAAACTGCATGGTACTAGTACAGTGACAGACAGGGAGATCAATGAAATAGAATTGAAGACCCAGCAATGAACTCACACACCTATGGTCACTTGATCTTTGACAAGGGAGCTAAAACCATCCATTGGAAAAAAAGCATTTTCAACAAATGGTGCTGGCACAATGGGAGGTTATCATTTAGAAGAATGAAAATTGATCCATTCTTATCTTCTTGTACAAAGTCCAAGTCTAAGTACATCAAAGAACTCCACATAAAACCAGACTGAATTTTATAGAGGAGAAAGTGGGTAAAAGACTCGAAGTTATAGGCAAAAGGGTACAATTCCTGAACAGAACAGCAATGGCTTGTGCAGTAAGATCAAGAATTGCCAAATGGGACCTCATAAAATTGCAAAATTTCTGTAAGGCAAAAGACACTGTCAATAAGACAAAAAAAGGCCACCAACAGATTGGGAAAGAATTTTTTTTAATCCTAAATCTGATAGGAAAATAATATCCAATATATATAAGGAGCTCAAGAAGCTGGACCACAGAAATTCAAGTAACCCCATTAAAAAATGTGGTACAGAGCTAAACAATGAATTCCCAAGTGAGGAATACTGAAGGGCTGAGAAGCACCTGAAAAATGTTCAACATCCTTAATCATTTGGGAAATGCAAATCAAAACAAACCTGAGATTCCACCTCACACCAGGCAGAATGGCTAAGTTTGAAAATTCAGGTGACAGCAGATGCTGGCAAGGATGTGAAGAAAGAGGAACACTCCTCCATTGCTGGTGGCATTGCAACCTTGTACAACCACTCTGGAAATCAGTCTGGCGGTTCATCAGAACATTGGACATTGTACTACTTGAAGATGCAGCAATACCTCTCCTGGGCATATACCCAGAAGCTGTTCCAACCGGTAAGAAGTACACATGCTCCTCTATGTTCATAGCAGTCTTATTTATAATACCCAAAAGCTGGAAACAACCCAGATGTCCCTCAACAGAGAAATGGATACAGAATATGTGGTACATTTACACAAGGGAATACTACTCAGCTATTAAAAACAATGGATTTATGAAATTCTTGGGCAAATGGAGGTGTCTGGAGGATATTATCTTAAGTGAAGTAGCCCAATCAGAAAAGAAGTCACTTGATATGCACTCACTGATAAGTGGATATTATCCAAGAAACTTAGCATATCCAAGATACAATTTTCTTTTTTTTTTCTTTTTTTTTCCAATTTTTATTAGGTATTTAGCTCATTTACATTTCCAATGCTATACCAAAAGTCCCCCATACCCACACACCCCCACTCCCCTACCCACCTACTCCCCCTTTTTGGCCCTGGCGTTCCCCTGTACTGGGGCATATAAAGTTTGCAAGTCCAATGGGCCTCTCTTTCCAGTGATGGCCGACTAGGCCATCTTTTGATACATATGCAGCTAGAGTCAAGAGCTCCAGGGTACTGGTTAGTTCATAATGTTGTTCCATCTATAAGGTTGCAGATCCCTTTAGCTCCTTTGGTACTTTCTCTAGCTCCTCCATTGGGAGCCCTGTGATCCATCCATTTGCTGACTGTGATCCTCCACTTCTGTGTTTACTAGGCCCCGGCATAGTCTCACAAGACACAGCTACATCTGGGTCCTTTCGATAAAATCTTGCTAGTATATGCAATGGTGTCAGCGTTTGGATGCTGATAATGGGGTGGATCCCTGGATATGGCAGTCTCTACATGGTCCATCCTTTCATCTCAGCTCCAAACTTTGTCTTTGTAACTCCTTCCATGGGTGTTTTGTTCCCACTTCTAAGGAGGGGTATAGTGTCCACACTTCAGTCTTCATTTTTCTTGAGTTTCATGTGTTTAGCAAATTGTATCTTATATCTTGGGTGTCCTAGGTTTGGGGCTACTATCCACTTATCAGTGAGTACATATTGTGTGAGTTCCTTTGTGAATGTGTTACCTCACTCAGGATGATGCCCTCCAGGTCCATCCATTTGGCTAGGAATTTCATAAATTCATTCTTTTTAATAGCTGAGTAGTACACCATTGTTTAGATGTACCACAATTTCTGTATCCATTCCTCTGTTGAGGGTCATCTGGGCCCTTTCCAGCTTCTGGCTATTATAAATAAGGCTGCTATGAACATAGTGGAGCATGTGTCCTTCTTACCAGTTGGGGCATATTCTGGATATATGCCCAGGAGAGATATTGCTGGATCCTACGGTAGTACTAAGTCCAATTTTCTGAGGAACCACCAGACTGATTTCCAGAGTGGTTGTACAAGCCTGCAATCCTACCAACAATGGAGGAATGTTCCTCTTTCTCCTCATCCACGCCAGCATCTGCTGTCACCTGAATTTTTTATCTTAGCCATTCTGACTGTTGTGAGGTGGAATCTCAGGGTTGTTTTGATTTGCATTTCCCTGATGATTAAGGATGTTGAACATTTTTTCAGGTGCTTCTCTGCCATTCGGTATTCCTCAGGTGAGAATTCTTTGTTCAGTTCTGAGCACCATTTTTTAATGGGGTTATTTGATTTTCTGAAGTCCACCTTCTTGAGTTCTTTCTATATGTTGGATATTAGTCCCCTATCTGATTTAGGATAGGTAAAGATCCTTTCCCAATCTGTTGGTGGTCTTTTTTTCTTATTGACGGTGTCTTTTGCCTTGCAAAAACTTTGGAGTTTCATTAGGTCCCATTTGTCGATTCTCGATCTTACAGCACAAGCCATTGCTGTTCTGTTCAGGAATTTTTCCCCTGTGTCCATATCTTCAAGGCTTTTCCCCACTTTCTCCTCTATAAATTTCAGTGTCTCTGGTTTTATGTGAAGTTCCTTGATCCATTTAGATTTGACCTTAGTACAAGGAGATAAGTATGGATCTATTCGATTTCTTCTACAAGATAACAACCAGTTGTGCCAGCACCAATTGTTGAAAATGCCTTCTTTCTTCCACTGGATGGTTTTAGCTCCCTTGTCGAAGATCAAGTGACCATAGGTGTGTGGGTTCATTTCTGGGTCTTCAATTCTATTCCATTTGTCTACTTGTCTGTCTCTATACCAGTACCAAGCAGTTTTTATCACAATTGCTCTGTAGTAAAGCTTTAGGTCTGGCATGGTGATTCCACCAGAAGTTATTTTATCCTTGAGAAGACTATTTGCTATCCTAGGTTTTTTGTTATTCCAGACGAATTTGCAAATTGCTCCTTCCAATTCGTTGAAGAATTGAGTTGGAATTTTGATGGGGATTGCATTGAATCTGTAGATTGCTTTTGGCAAGATAGCCATTTTTACAATGTTGATCCTGCCAATCCATGTGCATGGGAGATCTTTCCATTTTCTGAGATCTTCTTTAATTTCTTTCTTCAGAGATTTGAAGTTTTTATCATACAGATCTTTCACTTCCTTAGTTAGAGTCACACCAAGATATTTTATATTATTTGTGAATATTGAGAAGGGTGTTGTTTCCCTAATTTCTTTCTCAGCCGGTTTATTCTTTGTATAGAGAAAGGCCATTGACTTGTTTGAGTTTATTTTATATCCAGCTGCTTCACCGAAGCTGTTTATCAGGTTTAGGAGTTCTCTGGTAGAATTTTTAGGGTCACTTATATATACTATCTTATCATCTGCAAAAAGTGATATTTTGACTTCCTCTTTTCCAATTTGTATCCCCTTGATCTCCTTTTGTTGTCGAATTGCTCTGGCTAATAATTCAAGTACTATGTTGAAAAGGTAGGGAGAAAGTGTGCAGCCTTGTCTAGTCCCTGATTTTAGTGGGATTGCTTCCAGCTTCTCTCCATTTACTTTGATGTTGGCTACTGGTTTGCTGTAGATTGCTTTTGTCATTTTTATGTATGGGCCTTGAATTCCTGATCTTTCCAAACCTTTTATCATGAATGGGTGTTGGATCTTGTCAAATGCTTTTTCTGCATCTAACGAGATAATCATGTGGTTTTTGTGTTTGAGTTTGTTTATATAATGGATTACATTGATGGATTTTTGTATATTAAACCATCCCTGCATCCCTGGAATAAAACCTACTTGGTCAGGATGGATGATTGCTTTAATGTGTTCTTCGATTCGGTTAGTGAGAATTTTTTTCAGGATTTTTGCATCGATATTCATAAGAGAAATTGGTCTGAAGTTCTCTATCTTTGTTGGGTCTTTCTGTGGTTTAGGTATCAGAGTAATAGTGGCTTCATAAAATGAGTTGGGTAGAGTACCTTCTACTTCTATTTTGTGAAATAGTTTGTGCAGAACTGGAATTAGATCTTCTTTGAAGGTCTGATAGAACTCTGCACTAAACCCGTCTGGTCCTGGGCTTTTTTTGGCTGGGAGACTATTAATAACTGCTTCTATTTCTTTAGGTGATATGGGACTGTTTAGATGGTCAACTTGATCCTGATTCAACTTTGGTACCTGGTATCTGTCCAGAAATTTGTCCATTTCGACCAGGTTTTCCAGTTTTGTTGAGTATAGCCTTTTGTGGAAGTATCTGATGGTGTTTTGGATTTCTTCAGGATCTGTTGTTATGTCTCCCTTTTCATTTCTGGTTTTGTTCATTAGGATTTTGTCCCTGTGCCCTTTAGTGAGTCTACCTAAGGGTTTATTTATCTTGTTGATTTTCTCAAAGAACCAACTCCTTGTTTGGTTAATTCTTTGAATAGTTCTTCTTGTTTCCACTTGTTTGATTTCACCCCTGAGTTTGATTATTTCCTGCCTTCTACTCCTCTTGGGTGAATTTGCTTCCTTTTTTTCCTAGAGCTTTTAGATGTGTTGTCAAGCTGCTAGTATGTGCTCTCTCCCGTTTCTTCTTGGAGGCACTCAGAGCTATGAGTTTCCCTCTTAGAAATGCTTTCATTGTGTTCCATAAGTTTGGGTACGTTGTGGCTTCATTTTCATTAAACTCTAAAAAGTCTTTAATTTCTTTCTTTATTCCTTCCTTGACCAAGGTATCATTGAGAAGGGTGTTATTCAGTTTCCATGTGAATGTTGGATTTCCATTATTTATGTTGTTATTGAAGATCAGTCTTAGGCCATGGTGGTCTGATAGGATACATGGGACAATTTCAATATTTTTGTATCTGTTGAGGCCTGTTTTGTGACGAATTATATGGTCAGTTTTGGAGAAGGTCCTGTGAGGTGCTGAGAAGAAGGTATATCCTTTTGTTTTAGGATAAAATGTTCTGTAGATATCTGTCAGGTCCTTTTGTTTAATAACTTCTGTTAGTTTCACTGTGTCCCTGTTTAATTTCTGTTTCCACGATCTGTCCATTGAAGAAAGTGGTGTGTTGAAGTCTACCACTATTATTGTGTGAGGTGCAATGTGTGCTTTGAGCTTTACTAAAGTGTCTTTAATGAATGTGGCTGCCCTTGCATTTGGAGTGTAGATATTCAGAATTGAGAGTTCCTCTTGGAGGATTTTACCTTTGATGAGTATGAATTGTCCCTCCTTGTCTTTTTTGATAACTTTGGGTTGGATGTCGATTTTATCCGATATTAAAATGGCTACTCCAGCTTGTTTCTTCAGTCCATTTTCTTGGAAAATTGTTTTCCAGCCTTTCACTCTGAGGTAGTGTCTGTCTTTTTCCCTGAGATGGGTTTCCTGTAAGCAGCAGAATGTTGGGTCCTGTTTATGTAGCCAGTCTGTTAGTTTATGTCTTTTTATTGGGGAATTGAGTCCATTGATATTAAGAGATATTAAGGAAAAGTACTTGTTGCTTCCTTTTATTTTTGTTGTTAGAGTTGGCATTCTGTTCTTGTTGCTGTCTTCTTTTTGGTTTGTTGAGTGATTACTTTCTTGCTTGTTCTAGGGCATGATTTCCGTCCTTGTATTGCTTCTTTTCTGTTATTATCCTTTGAAGGGCTGGATTCGTGGAAAGATATTGTGTGAATTTGGTTTTGTCATGGAATACTTTGGTTTCTCCATCTATGGTAATTGAGAGTTTGGCCGGGTATAGTAGCCTGGGCTGGCATTTGTGTTCTCTTAGTGTCTGTATAACATCTGTCCAGGCTCTTCTGGCTTTCATAGTCTCTGGTGAAAAGTCTGGTGTAATTCTGATAGGCCTTCCTTTAAATGTTACTTGACCTTTCTCCCTTACTGCTTTTAATATTCTATCTTTATTTAGTGCATTTTTTGTTCTGATTATTATGTGTCGGGAGGAATTTCTTTTCTGGTCCCGTCTATTTGGAGTTCTGTAGGCTTCTTGTATGATCATGGGCATCTCTTTCTTTATGTTTGGGAAGTTTTCTTCTATTATTTTGTTGAAGATATTAGCTGGCCCTTTAAGTTGAAAATCTTCATTCTCGTCAATTCCTATTATCCGTAGGTTTGGTCTTCTCATTGTGTCCTGGATTACCTGGATGTTTTGAGTTAGGATCCTTTTGCATTTTGTATTTTCTTTGTCTGTTGTGTCGATGTTCTCTATGGAATCTTCTGCACCTGAGATTCTCTCTTCCATTTCTTGTATTCTGTTGCTGATGCTCGCATCTATGGTTCCAGATCTCTTTCCTAGGGTTTCTATCTCCAGCGTTGCCTCGCTTTGGGTTTTCTTTATTGTGTCTACTTCCCTTTTTAGTTCTAGTATAGTTTTGTTCATTTCCATTACCTGTTTGGATGTGTTTTCCTGTTTTTCTTTATTGACTTCTACCTGTTTGGCTGTATTTTCCTGCTTTTCTTTAAGGGCCTGTAACTCTTTAGCAGTGCTCTCCTGTAATTCTTTAAGTGACTTATGAAAGTCCTTTTTTATGTCCTCTATCATCATCATGAGAAATGTTTTTAAATATGTGTCTAGATTTTCGGTTGTGTTGGGGTGCCCAGGACTAGGTGGGGTGGGAGTGCTGCGTTCTGATGATGGTGAGTGGTCTTGATTTCTGTTAGTAGGATTCTTACGTTTGCCTTTCGCCATCTGGTAATCTCTGAAGCTAGCTGTTTTAGTTATCACTGTTAAGAGCTTGTTCTTCAGGTGACTCTGTTAGCCTCTATAAGCAGACCGGGAGGGTAGCACTCTCCTTAGTTTCAGTGGGCAGAGTATTATCTGCAGGCAAGCTCTCTTCTTGCAGGGAAGGTACCCAGATATCTGGTGTTCGAACCAGACTCCTGGGAGAAGTTGTGTTCCACTCACTAGAGGTCTTAGGATCCCGTGTGGAATCCTGTGTGGGCCCTTGCGGGTGTTGGGCGAGACTCTGCTTGCAAGGTAGCCTGGGGCTCGAGTGGAGCGGAAGGGGCTTGTTCCCCAGATCAGGCCCGGGCAGCCTGCTTCCCTATGTACCACAGTCTCAGGTTCCATGCGATTGGATTGGGGCAGGTGCTGTGTTCCACTCAACAGAGGTCTTAGGATACCTTGGGGAGTCCTGTGTGGGCCCTTGCAGGTGTTGGGCAAGACTCTTCTGGCAAGGTAGCCCAGGGCTCGAGTGGAGCGGAAGGGGCTTGTGCCCCAGATCAGGCCCGGGTAGCCTGCTTCCCTATGTACCGCAGTCTCAGGTTCCATGCGATTGGATTGGGGCAGGTGCTGTGTTCCACTCACCAGAGGTCTTAGGATCCCTTGGGGAATCCTGTGTGGGCCCTTGCGGGTGTTGGGTGAGACTCTGCTGTCAAGGTAGCCCGGGGCTCAAGTGGAGCAGAAGGCCAAGATACAATTTTCAAAGCACAAGAACATCAAGAAGCAGGAAGACCAATGGGTGGATACTTCATTTCTCCTTAGAATAGGGAAAAAAACACACGTGGAAGGAGTTACAGAGACAAAGTTTGGAGCTAAGATGAAAGGATGGACCATCTAGAGACTACCCCATCCAGGGATCCATCCTATAATCAGCAACCAAACACAGATACTATTGTACATGCCAGCAAGATTTTGCTGAAAGGACCCTGATATAGCTGTCTCTTGTGAGGATATTCCAGTGCCTGGCAAATACAAAAGTGGATGCTCATAGTCATTTATTGGATAGAACTCAGGGCCCCAATTGTGGAGCTAGAGAATATACCCAAGTAGCTAAAGGGGTCTGCAACCCTATAGGTGGAACAAAAATTTAACTAACCAGCTCCCTCAGATCTTCTTTATCTTTCTACATATGTAGCAGAAGATGGCCTAGTCAGCCATCATTGGGAAGAGAGAGGCCCCTTTGTCTTTCAAACTTTATATGCCCCAGTACAGGGGAATGCAGGGCCAAGAAGTGGGAGTGGGTGGGTTGGGGAGCAGTGCACAGGGGAGGGTATAGGAGATTTTCGGGATAGCATTTGAAATGTAAATGAAGAAAATAGCTAATTAAAAATTGAAAAAAAATGAAATAAAAACTATTGTCTTGAGTGATGTAACTCAGTCACAAAAGACCATATATGATATGTACTCACTTATAAGTGAATATTAATCAAAGAACATAGAATACCCAAAATACAACTCATGGAGCAAATGAAGTTTAAGCAGAAGGAAGACCAGTGTGAATGCTTAAGCCCTACATAGAAAGGGAAACAAAATACTCATGGGAAATATAGGGTGAAAGGGACTGGGATGTAAGAGAAGAGGGGTAGGTGAAAAAGAGGGAAGAATCATATATCAGAGGAGATGGAGGAGATGTAATGTGGGTCAGGAACCTGAATAGTAGTGTATAGCAATAGGGGATGGGGAACTGGGTGTAGCAACCAGAAAGTCCCCAATGCCAAAAAGCAAGGAACTCACAGGACTCCAACAGGTTTACATTAGCCAAAATATACCACGAAAGGGGAGAGAGAACCTGTAAAGACCATATCCAGAGGTTGGCATGGTTGAGGGATGGGTCCCACACTCAGTTCCAAAATTTTAATTGATAATTCCTCCTTTCTATAGGAAATATAGCAAAAAAGAGTGGATCAAAGACTGAAGGAAATGTTATCCAGAGACTACCCTACCTGGGGATCCATCCCAAATGCATACACCAAACCCAGACACTATAGCTGATTCCAAGAAGTGCTTGCTGACAGGAGCCTGATACAGCTGTCTTCTGAGAGGGTCTTCTACATCCTGACCAATACAGATGTGGATGCTCACAGCCAACCATTGGACTGAGCATAGGGACGCCAGTGGAGGAGTAAGGGGAAGTACTCAAGAAGCTGAAGGGGCCTTATCTGGCATCAATGGGAGAAGAGGCCCTTGGTCCTGTGAAGGTTTGCTGTCCCAGTGTAGAGGAATGCTAGGGCAGTGAGGCAGGAGTAGATAGGGCAGAGGGGGAGCACCCTCATGGAAGTAGGGTAAAGGGGGTTGGAATAGGGTATTTACAGAGGGAAAACCTGGAAAGGGTATATATATATATATTGCAATCCAGCATTTGCTTCTGCTCCTGGTTCCCGCCTTCACAGTTCCTCATCACATTCCTCCTCCCCCCTGCCCCTCTTCCAAGAAGATACTCTCACACATATACTGGACCTTCACCCTCCATGGGGTCTCAAGTCACTTGAAGATTAGGCACATATTCTCCCAGTAAGGCAAGACTAGGAAATCCTATGCTATATGTGTGTCAGGGTACTCCAGCCAGCTCTGGCATGCTGCCTTGCTGGTGGCTCAGTGTCTGGGAGTTTCTAGGCATCCATATTAGTTGATACTACTGGTATTCCTATGGGGTCACTCTTCCCTTCAGCTTCTTTCATCCTTCCTCTAATTCCACCATTGGGGTCTCGACTTCAGTCCAATTTCTAGGTATAAGTATCTGCAACTGAATCATTCAGCTGCTTTTTGGGCTTCTAGGAGGCCAAACAATGCTAGGCTCCTGTCTGTCAGCACACCATTGCATCAGTAATAATGTCAGTTCATTGATCCGGCCCTTGAGAGGAATTCCAAGTTGGGTCTTTACTGGACCACCTTTCCCTTCATCTCTTCTCCATTTTTGTACTGTTACATAGGAACGATTCTGGGTCAGAAATTTTAACTGTGTTTTGGTAACCCCATCCCTCTACCTGAAGCCCTGTCTATCTACTGGAGGTGGACGCTTTTTAAGTTCCCTTTCCCCACTGTTGAGCATATCACAAAGTCCTGAGAGTCTTAACTCCAAGGTCCATGGCACTTTCTAGAGGTCCATGGTACCTCGACCCCACCCTGAAACCTGCATATTTCCACTCATTCTTCTACCACTCTGGGCTTCTTTCCTGTCCCACCTAACTGATCCTGTTCCCATTTCTGTTCCATCTCCCAACTCACACCCACGTTGCTCCTTCCCCCTGACTCCTATGATTATTTTCTTCACCCTCAAATGTTACTGAATTATCCTCACTTGTGCCTTTCTGTTGTTAAATTTCTTAAGTTCAGTAGGTTGTATCCTAGGTATTCTGTACTTTTTGGCTAATATCCACTTACTAGTGAGTATATACTATGAATGTTCTTTTGGGTCTGAGATACTTAACTCATGATGATAATTTCCATTTCTAACCATTTGCCTGAAAAACTCATGATTTCCTCATTCTTAATAGCTGAATAATATCCCATTATGTAAAGAAACCACATTTTCTGTCTCTACTCTTCTATTGAGGGACATCTGGGTTGTTTCCAGCTATTACACGTAAGGCTACTATGAACTAGTGGAGTACATGGCCCTGTGGAATGGTGGGGCATATTTTGGATATATGCCCAAATTAGTCGAACTGGTTCTTCTAGAAGAACTATTTCCAATTTTCTGAAGAATAGCCAGATAGTTTCCCATAGTGGTTGTACCAACCTGCAATCCCACCAGCAATAAGGGAGTGTTCCTCGGGTTCTACATTCTCACCAGCATGTGCTGTCACATGAGCTCTTGTTCTTAGGCATTCTGTTTGGTTTAGGGTGGAATCGCAGGGTTGTTTTGATTTGAAGTCCCATATAAATAAGAACTTTGAACATTTCTTTAAGTGCGACTTTGACCCCATTCAGAAATACATCAAGACTATCATCCATGATGATCAAGTAGGCTTCATCCCAGGGATGTGTGGATGGCTCAATATTTGAAAACCAATCCACATAATCCACCATATCAACAAATTGAAAGAAAATATTCACATGATCATCTCATAATATGATGAAAAGGCCTTCAACAAAATTCACCACCCCTTCATGTCAAAAGTTTGAGATCAGGGATATAAGGAACATACATAAACATAATCAAAGCAGTATATGGAAAGCCAATGGACAACATAAAATTAAATGTAGAGAAACTTAAAACAGTTCCACTGAATTGGAGACAAGTGAATGCACCACACTCACTCACTATTTATTTAATATAGTATTAAACTTTCTACCCAGAGCAATAAGTTAACTGATGGAGTTCAAAGAGATACAAAGGAGAAAGGAAGAGGTCAATGTATCACTATTTGCAGATGATATTATAGTAAACATAAGCAAGCTGATAAACACCTCCAGCAAAACAGCTGAATATAAAGTTATTTCAAAAATAATACATAGCCTTCCCTCCTTTGATAAATGATAAATGGGCCAACAAATAAATTAGGAAAATACAACTCTTTACAATAGACATGAACAATATAATATATCTTTGTGTAACTCTAATCAAGCATGTATAAGAACTTAAATGGGAAGTACTTCAATTCTCTGTAGAAAGAAACTGATGAACATATCAGAAATGGAAAGATCTTCAATGCTCATGGGGCAGTAGGACTAACATATTGAAAATGATCATCTGACCAATAGCAATTTATAGATTTAATGCAATCCCTATCAAAATTCTAACACAATTCTTTCCAGACATTGAAAGAACAATTCTAAGATTCATACAGATAAAAAACCCACGATAGCTAAAACAATCTTAACCAATAAAAGAACTTCCAGAGGTACCACCATACCTGTCCTTGATTTATAATACAGAGAAATAATATTAAAAGCTGCATTCTATTACTATAGGAACAAACTGGTGGATCAATTAAATTGAATGGACGATCCTGAGATGGCCCCACAAACGTATGGACATTTGATTTTTGACAAAGAATATAAAAGAATTCATGGAAAAAGGAGGCATCTTCAACAAATACTGCTGGTCTAACTGGATGTCTGCATGTAGAATAATGCAAATAGATCCACATATATCATGCACAAAACTGAAGTACAAATGGACCAAAGACCTCAACATTAATCAGATACACTAAATCTCATAGAAGAGATAGTAGGAAATAGGTTCAACACATTGGTACAGGAAACAAGTTCCTGAACAGAACACCAATACTTCAGGCTCTAAGATCAAGAACTGATAAATGGGACCTCATGAAACTGGAAAGCTTCTGTAAACCAAAGGACATAGCCCATAGTACAAATCAGCAACCTACACATTATGAAAATTTTTCACTTAACGGACATCCCATAGAGGACTAATGTCCAAAATTTACAAAAAACTCAAGAAGTTAACCTCCAAAAAACCAAATAACCTAGGTGAAAAATTAGGTACTGATAATTCACAGCAGAAGAATCTTAAATGGCCAAGAAGCACTTAAAGAAATGTTCAATGTGCTTTGTCATTAGGGAAATGCAAATCAAACCATCTCTGAGATTCTATCATACTATAGTCATATTGACTATCATCACAAATTCAATTGGTAATACATGTTAGTGAGGATGTGGATCAAGGGGAACATACCTCAATTGCTGGTGGAACTGCAAACTTCTGCATAAACATTGGAAATAAATTTGTTGTTTCTTAGAAAACTGTATATATTCTTTTCAAGTTCTATTCAAGAGCCAGCTATACCACTCCTGTGCATATACCCAAAAGATACTCCACTGTCCCCAAAAGGACACTTGCTCAACCATGCTCATAGCTTTATTCATAATAGCCAGAAACTGGAAACAGCCTAGATGTCCCACAACTGACAAATGGATAAAGAAAATGTGACACATCTACACAGGGGAATACTATAGAGCTATTAAAAACAAACACATCATGGATTTTGTAGGAAAATAGATGGAATGGAGACTATCATACTGAGCTAGTTAACCCAGACCCCAAAGGACATGTATGGCATGTAGTCACTTATAAGTTGAAATTAGTCTTAAAAGACAGGATAAAATTGCTGTACTCCACAGACCCAAGGAAGCTAAACAAGAAGAAAGGACAAAGTGAGGATGCTTGAATCTCACTTAAAAAAATCATGGGCAGCAGATGGGCAAAATTAAGTGAGTGAGAGAAAGAATGGGTAATGACATGGCAGTGTTCAGAATCCAGTGTGAGTAGGGGCAGGGTGGATTTCTAGATGACCATGAGAATGAAGGGAAAACTGAAACTTGCAGGGGTATAGAGTGTAGGGGTGTGGCATGTTGAGGATGAGACTGAGACCTGGGAAAGGGAAGGTACTCAAATATCAAAGTGGATGATCTTAACTGTAACTTACAATATTGTGCTATGGAATCTGAATGGTCCACCTCTTGTGTCTATGTAGGAACTCCAGTGAAACTATCGTCACACCAACATATTTTCAAACTTTGGACCTAAAATTTATTCTGTCTATGAGAAATACATTGACAAGGGATAGAAAAAACACTAATGCAATGGCAAAGCAATAACTGCCCAAACTAGAGACCCATCCCATGTGCAACAACCAATCCCTGACAGCATTAATGATACAGTTATAGGACTGCAGACAGAAGCATGTTGACCTCTAGGAGGCTCAACTCAGCAGCTGACTCAGACAGACACAGACACCCACAGCCAAATATTGAATGGAGCTTGGGTCTCTTATGGTAGAGTTGGGCAGAAAATTGAGGGCCCCAAGGGGGATAAGAACTCCAGAGGAATACCAACACAATCAAAAAACTTGCATCACTGAGGCTCTCAAATGCTGAACTAGCAACTAAGGAGCATACACAGGCTGAACCTGGGGCTCAGACATATATGTTGCAGAGTGCAGGTCCAACATCAGTATAGATTCCATGGTGTTTATTGCAAGAAAAATCAGTGATATTATCGTAGACTCAGAGGGAAGAAGAGATCATGCCAATAAATTTCTTCTCCAATGGCAGGATGGATCATTGACATCAATAGCGATTCTAGTGTTAAAAAGGGTATTTAATTAATATGATCTGCATTGAGGGCTGCATACATGCATCAAGGAATTCACTATAGTTACTTGTGGCAGGTAGGATCTCAATAATACCAATGTACACCATCTTTTTTGCTGGTAAAAGCAGGTATTATTGATATCATTATAGCTTCCAATTGTATGTAGGATCACACATATCTCTGAAGTGGAACTCAGAACACTCCACATGAAGTAGGTAGCAGTACTGTCCATGAACTTCAAGATAGATTCTTCTGGCAGTAGGGCTCACAGACATCACCAAGCTCTTGAGAGCAAAAACTGACTAGGGATATCAACATGGTTATCAAAGGCAGCAGGATTAAGTGACATCAAGATATTTTCCTATGCAACTGAGATCAATGATATAATCAATAGGGTCCAAACTGACAGCAAGTATCCCTAATCTTCTTGTGGCTAATGGCAGGCATCATCTGAGATGAACCATGTTGTTTGTTGCCAGGAGGTATCATTGGCATGTACACAGTTTCAGAGGACATATAAGACCATAGACAGTAATGTCCACTCTAGTGGCAGGATAGACCTTTGACATCAAATTGGTTAGAGCTGGCAGTACACATCATACCTAACATGGTGTCAGTTGGCAGAAGTGTGGATTGATGATATCAGTATATATTTTGTTGGCATTTGTAGTAGCTTGTATTAATGTTCCAAGTGGCAGCAGAAAACATGGACATCCTGGATGATCCTGGATGATCCTGGTATCAAGGATTTTGGACATACAACAATGGTATCTTTTCCCACATTATATCAATGAAATCAATATAACATATTTTAGAACACTTCACAACATGACCTCAAGCAGCAGTATTGACCTTAAAGTTCAGAATATACTCTGGTTCCCACAGGGCTCCTTGATATGAACAATTCCATCAAAAGCATAACAGACGATACATTTCAATATGGATGCTAGTGCCATCATTGTTTATGGACATCAAAATACTTTCTAACAGCACTTTGAATTATTGATATTAATATGGTACTGATTTGCAAAAGGGGTCACTGAAATCAATGTTGCCTGTGGTAGCACATATCTTGGGGGGAAAAACATGGTTACTGTTTTCAGGTATATCTTTGACATCACCATAGATTCAGAACCTGGGAATAGTATTAACATAAGCGTCTTCTCCATTGCCAGGATGGATGAATGATACTGTGATCAGTTCTTCTGGTTTCAGTAAAGAGCATATAAATTATTAAAAAAAACCAGGAGGGGCTATATGCATAAATCATGGACTTTTCATAGATTCCTGTGCCCCATAATATCTTGAGAGGTACAATTAATCACTGTCGTGATTACTGATGTCAGAAGGCAGTCAGGTACAAGGCATGAAAACCATAACTGATTGTAACACAGTACACTTAAGTAAACATGACTTAGGCAACAGTAGTTACCAAGAATTTCAAGACAGAGTCTTCTAGCAGTAGGGATAATAGATTTTAGCAAGATCTTCATAGGCAGCACAGTCTATAGATATGAACAGAGTTACATGTAGCACTATGGATGGCTATCATCATAATTTTACTATAGGTAGTTGGGAATCACTGATATCATCATGGTCCAAAGTGGCAGCACAAATCTCTACTATGATGTTTGCTATTAGGGGTAAGAATTATAGATATAGTATGGTGTCTGCTGACAAGTGTATCACTGATATTGAAAAGATTCAATTATGGACATAAATATTTTCTCTGGTGGCAGGAGAGATCAATTACATCAAATCTCTTCTTGCAACAGCAAGGATATTACCCAAAACAAGGTCTACAAAAAGAAAATACATTCATGTATCAGATATATCAGCACAGTTTTCAGCAGCAGGTAAGCTCTCAGACATCAAGCTTATCCCCAATGCCAGCTCAGAACATTCACCTCAACATATAACTTTGTACATCAATATGAACCTTGGAATTCAGTCTGTTCTCATGCAGCAAAACAGATCATTGACATCAATAGGGTCTTCCAAGGAATAGAAACTATGGATACCATCATGTTTCCTGTGTTCAGCATATAGCAGTGACAGCAACATAGGTTCAGGTTATAAGTAACATCAGAGGCTTGAAACAAGTTTCCATTAGGAAAACACACTACTAACCTCATTGGGATCTTGGGCAGAAGTTCTGACCATGCATTTCATAATTGATGCTTTTGTCCACAGTGATCATAGACATTACCAAGATCTTCAGAGTCAGCACATGTGGTTACAAATGGTAAAATGGGAGAGTAAAATCAACATATTTATCTTAGCAAATAGGACAATTGGTATCACAATCTGGTCCAAAGTGTCAGTAGGTATCATTAACATCCTGGTTGCCTCTGGCATCAAAGTTCTTGGATATACCATGGCGTCTATTGCCAGGAAGAATCAGAACATCGTGATTGTTTCAGAGAGCAGGGAGAACCATGAACAGAAATCACATCTATAGTGTCAGAATGGAGCATTGACTTCAAAATTATCACAGCTAAGAGTATATATATCTCATAAAGGACATTCCCACAGGTGAGAGAAGCATGCATCACTGACATCAGTATAGATTCCAATGACAGTTGGAATCATTCATATTAATGTGGCCCTAAATGGGAGAAAGGATCAATGACAACATTGTTGCTTGTGGTATCAAAGAGTATAGACAGATCGATTTGTCTTCCAAAGATGTATATATTAGTGAACGCATGGTCCAGAGCAGGGGCTACATGCATACATCAGGGATATCAACAGAATTTTCTGTGGCCAATAGGATCTCAGATATCAATGTGATCTCCAGTGCACCTCAGATCCTGTACCTCAATATGATAACCAGTGTCAGTATGGACCATAAAATATGGAATTACCTTAAACAGCAGCAGAGATCATCCTTATGATCAGGGTTTCCATCAATTTCAGTAATAGAAACAATGGAATCCATCATGATTGCTGGTCAAAACATTCATTACCCACATCAACATAGTTTCAGGTTTCAAGTACCATCCCAGGTGTCAAAAGTATCTCCAGTAGCAGCACACAGCACTTAACTCATTATGACATTAGGCAGCAATAGTGATCATGAACTTTACAATAGACTCTTTGACTAAAGGATCATAGACAGGACAGAATTCAAATTCAGACTCTTCAAAGTCAAGACTATCTATGAATCTCAACATGTTTACCAGATGCTTTATCGATAAGTAATGTCAATACTTTTAACTTGGCATTTGAGAAGTTGGGATCTCTGATGTCATTACCTGTTCCAAAGAGGCAGTAACAATCCCTCAGGACCTGGTTGCCAGTGGCAGCTTAGAACTGGTATATAGCACCTCATTTGTTGTCAGGAAGTATTAAGGCCATCAAAATATTTAAGAGGACATGAATGACTATGTACATAATCCTATTCTCTGATGACAGGAGGATCTTTGACATAAAAATTGTTGCAGCTGAAAGCATACTTCTCATAAATAACAGCAGAAAAATTTGGATAGCTGATATCAGTAGAGATTCTATAGGCAGTTGGAGACGCTCATATTTATGTTGCCCCATAAGTTAGCAGAGATTAATGTGATCACAGCTGCTTGAGGCCTGAAATGTCATGAATATAAAAATGGTATCTTTTGTCACTATGTGTCCTCAGTGTAACAGAATATGAAACTGAACATGACATGGAGAAACAGTAACACCTAAATTTTCACCTTATGTTCAGATGGTCTCAGAGATCCTGGACATTAACAGTCTCATCAGAAGCACCATGGACTGTGGGTTTAAACAAGGCCACTGAAGGCAGCATAATGGATATCATCATATTTTCTGTAGGCACTTTGAATGAGTGACATTAATATAGTTCTCAGTGGTAGCAGGGATCACTAATGACAAGGTGGCCAATGACAGCATATAACGAAGGCCATACCATGGAATCTATTGCCATTTATATGTCAATGGCATTAGCATAGATTAAAAGGGAAGAAAAATTATGATCATACACCTCTTATCAGGTGGCACTATTTATCTTGACAGCGCAATTCCAGGGGCAGTAACAACCATGTATATTACATGGTTGATAGCAGGCAGGAAGATCAACAGAATTTCTTATGGAAGATAGAATCTCAGACATCAATCTGATCTACTGTGTCACCTCAGAACACTTACCTCAACATGACCTCTACCATCAACATGAACCTTGTAAGTCAGCAGGTTCTCAAACAATAGGAGAGATTATGGCCATCAACGGGTATTTCATCAGCAATAGAAAAAAGTGGATTCCATCATTATTGCTTGTCACAGCATGCAGCACTCACATCAAGGTATTTTCAGGTTTCAGTTAGGAATACAGGCATCAAACTAGTCTCCAGTAACAGCGAACAGTCCTTACCTCATTATGAACTTAGGCAGCAATACTTACAATGGACTTTACAACAGATTCTTATGGTTGATTTATCATAGACATCATGTAGCTTTACAATGACCACACAGACTATGGGTGTCAAAATAGTTACCAGTGACAGCATGAATTAGTAACGTCAATATATGTTTCTTGGTAGTCAGGATCACAGATGTCATCAATATTGTCCAAAGTGGGAGTAGAAAACACGCCTAATCTGTTTGTCTATGGCAGCAGGGATCTCTGATATAACATAGTGTCCATTGCCAGTAAGTACAAGGGACATAAAAATACTTTCAGAGGGTTTCATGTATACAAATCTCTTTTATAGTTGCCAGGTGCATCGTTACATCAAATTGCTTATGAATGGCAAGACACTTCTGAGATTTTATACAGAAGAATAGAAAACAGTCATCAGTAGTAATTCCATTGGCAGTTAATGAAAGTCAGAATTTGGGCAGAAGAGTCATCAGGGATCACTGACATATTTACTGCTAGAGGCCTGAAGTATCAAGGACATACAGTGGTATCTGATGCCACTATATATATATATATATATATATATATATATATATATATATATATATATATATATATACCGCATCATAACATAACTCAGAACATGTAACTCAACATGACCTAAGATAGCATTATTGAGTGAACTTCAATGAAGATTCTGACGGTCTCAGGGATTCTTCACATTACAGTCCCTTCAGGAGCAACACAGACAATGGATTTCAACATGGCTACTAGAGGCAGGATGCATGATTCACATCATCCACATTTCTGTGGCACCTGTGCATTAGTGAAGTCAACATGGTTCCAGTGTCAACTAGGATCACTGACAATAATTTTGCCATTGCCAACAATATTCTCAGACAATACCATGGGGTCTGTTGCCACGTATATATTAGTGACATCAGCATTGATTCAGAGGGCATAAAAAAATTAGGGTCATAAAACGCTTTTCCAGGAACAAGATAGATCACTGACATCACTACCTCTTTTGGTGGTAGTAAGAATATTGTACATTTCATGGATGATAGCAGGTGCTACATGAAAGTATCAGGGATATCAACAAAATTACCTGTGGCAGGTTGGATCTCAGGCATCAATCTGATCTCCAGTGCTACATAAGAGCACTTACCTCAACATGACATAAAGTGTCAGTATGAATTTTGGAATTCAGTGTGTTCTCTAGAAAAAACACAGATCGTAGACATCCCCAAGGTTTCCATAAGCAATAAGAATTGAGTTCATTATGATTTCTGGCTGCAGAATACAACACTGACCTCAACATAGCTTCAGGTTGCAAATATGTTCAGTATCATCAAACATGTGTCCAGTAGCAGCACACAGCGCTTATATCCTTATGACCTTAGGCACCAGTACTGACAATGAACTTCACAACACATTATTCTTTTTGAGTTATCACAGACATCACGACCTCTTCAAAGACACTGACTGAGGATCTCAACATGGTTACCACTGGCAGCATGGATGAGTGACATCAATTTCCCAATTCCCTTGGCCAGTTTCCTTAGCATTTGTGATCACTGATACCAATTTGTTCCAAAGTGTTATTAGTAATCACTCACTGCCTGGTTGCCTGTGTGAGTAGGAATCTGAAATATACCATGGTATCAGTTGCCAGGGATATCAAGAGTATTTCAAAGGTAGATATGACCATGTAAAGAAACTCCCCTAGTGGCACTTTGAATCATGATATCAAAATGTTTACAGGTAGAAGGATACTTGACATAAATTTGACAGACGCATTGATAACAGACATCAACAATGATTCCATTGGCAGTAGGAGACAATGATATTAATGTGGTCCCATAAGACAGAAGGTATCACTGCCATGGCTGCTGGACGCCTGAAGTATTTGTAATAAGCAACAGTGTCCATTGCCACACTATATGTGACCTCCACATAATATATCTCAGAACATGTAATTCAACATGATGTGACGCAGCAGAATTTATCTAAAACTTCACCTAAGACTCTGCTAGCCTCAGGGATCATTGACCTTAACAATAATCCAAGAAGCATCATGGACTGTGTGTTTAAACATGGCTACTTGAGGCAGAATGGATGATTGATATCACCATATTTTCTACAGAAACTATGTAATAGTGATATTAACATGGTAACCAGGGACAGCAGGGACCACAGGCAACCAGGTTGCAAATGGTAGCATGGACCTAGGGCAATCCCATGGGGTGTGTAGACAGTTATATATCAATGACATCAACCTCAATTCACAGGGCAGAATAAATCATTGTCATAATTGCCTTATTTAGTTGCAGGATAAATCACTGATATCCACATTATTTCAGGTGGCAGTAAGGATCTTGCACATTACATAGTCAACATCATGCAATGTATTCATGTATCAGTGACATCATCAGAATTTGTTGTGGTTGTTAGGATCTTAGATATCAATCTGATCTCCATTATTGAGAACACGTACCTCAATATAACCTATCATTTCACTATGGGCCTTTGAATTCATCAGGTTCTCAAGAAACAACACAGATCATAGCCATCACCAGGGTCTCAATTAGCAACAGGAATAAAATACCCCATCATGGTTGCTGGACATAGCGGCATCACTGATTTCAAAATAGCTTCATGTTTCCAGCAGGATCACAAGTATCAATATTTATCACATGTTAGATATTGTGAGCTACACACATATATGAGAAATACCAACTGATGATCCTGTGGCAGGTAGGTTTCCAGATTTAATCTGATCTCCAGAACCAGATAAGAATACTTCCCTCAAAATAAACTTGGGCTTTATTGTGGACCTTGAGGTTCATTATATTTTCAAGCAGTAGCACAGATCATAGCCACCACTAGGGTTTCCATTAGCAATAGGAATAAAATCAAACTTGGACTCCATCAAAATTGCTGGTCACAGCATACATCACTGGCATCAACACAGTTTTTGTTTTGTTTTTTGTTTTTTTTTTTTTTTGTTTTTTTTTTTGTTTTTTTTTTTTTTTTTTTTTTTTTTTGTTACAGGTAGAATCATTATAATGAAAATACCATACATGTTTCACATCAGGAGCTACATGACTGCATCAGGGACATCAACAGAACTTCCTGTAGTGAGTAGGATCTCAGACATCAAATTTCTATTTAGTGTCAGATAACAACACTTACCTGAATATGGCATTGTGTATCAGCATTTACCTTGGCATTCAGCAGTTTCTCCAGAAGCAACACTGCTCATAACCGTTACCAGGGTCTCCATTAGTAATAGGATCTTCATGTAATAGATTCCATTATGCTTGCTTATCACAGGAAACAGCAATGATATCAGCATATCTTCAGCATTCAGATGTGATCACTGACATCAAAGGGAACTTCAATAACAGTACACAGCTCTTTTTTCATTATAAACTTAGGCAGCAGTACTGACAATGATGTTCACAATAGACATTTATGATTGGGGCATCTCAGATGTCATGGACCTCTTCAAAGTTAACACTTGTTGCTACACCATTCCTGCTACAAACTCTGACTATAAAGCTCAAGATGGTTACCAGTGACAACATAGATTAATGACTCTATGGCCTTTGGGGTCTCTGGTGTCATTAATTAGTCTAAAGTGGGAGCCAGATTCACTTTGCTTTGAGGTCTCTGATGTCATAAATTAGTCTAAAGTGGGAGTAAGATTCACCCCTGACCTGGATGCCTATGACAACAGGCATCTGGCATAGAAAGTGAAGTCTGTTGCCAAGAAGATTCACGGACATCAAGGTAATTCAAGAGGCAGGATGCATAGTGAAATCAAAATTATTATAAATGGTAAGAATCTTCGCACAAATTGAGCAGAAAAATGTATAACATACATCTGTAATAATTCCATTGACTGTTGGACACCCTCATATCAATATTGTCCCAAATGGCATCAGGTATTAATGGCATGAATGCTGGAGGCCTGAAGTAACATGAACATATACCGGTGTCTGGTACCACAATTGATATGTTTTCAACATAACATATGCCAGAATATGTAATTCAACATGAAAATAGGCAACACTATTGAACTTGAACTTCACATTATTCTGATGGTCTCAGGGACCCTTAGCATTAACAATACCTCCAGAAGCAATGTAGGTTATATGTTTCAAGAAAGCTACTGGTGGCCTTGCTGGTCCACTCCAGCACCGGCGTTCCTTGCCCACAGAGTCTCCGGAAACCTGCAAGGACCCCCACAGGATCCCACATGGGATCTTAAGACCTCTGGTGAGTGGAACACACCATCTACTCCAATCCAATCACGCGGGACCTGAGACTGCCTTAATTAGGGAAGCAGAAAAACCAGCCTGATCAGGGTCACAATTCCCTTCCAGTCCATACCAGCACCGGTGTACCTTGCTCACAGAGTCTCCGGACACCCGCAAGAACCCCCACCGAATCCCCCACGGAATCTTAAGACCTCTGGTGAGTGGAACACAGCGTCTGCTCCAATTTAATCGTGCGGGATCAGAGACTGCCTTAATTAGGGAATCAGAAAAGCCGGCAAATCAGGGTCCCAAGCCCCTTCTGGTCCACACCAGCACTGGGGTTCCTTGTGTGCAGAGTATCTGGAGACCCCCAAGGTCCACACAGGACCCTCCAGGGGATCTTAAGACCTTTGGTGAGTAGTACACAACATCTGTCAGGAGGCAGGTTCGAACACCACATACCTGGGCACCTTCGCTGCAAGAAGAGAGCTTGCCTGCAGAGAATACTCTAACCACTGAAACTAAGGAGAGAGCTAGCCTTCCATGTCTGCTAATAGAGGCTAACAGAGTCACCTGAGGAACAAACTCTAACCAGAGACAACTAAAACAGCTAGCCTCAGAGGTTACCAGATGGCGAAAGGCAAAAGTAAGAATCCTACTAACAGAAATCAAGACCACTCACCATCATCAGAAAGCAGCAATCCCACCCTACCTAGTCCTGGGCACCCCAACACAACCGAAAAGCTAGACCCAGATTTAAAAGAGTATCTCATGATGATGGTAGAGGACATCAAGAAGGACTTTAATAACTAACTCAAAGAAATACAGGAGAGCATTGCTAAAGAGTTACAAGTCTTTAAGGAAAAACAGGAAAACACAAACAAACAGGAAGAAGTCCTTAGAGAAAAACAGGAAAACACATCCAAAAAGGTGAGAGAAATGAACAAAACCATACTAGACCTGAAAAGGGAGGTAGACACAATAAAGAAAACCCAAAGTGAGGCAGCATTGGAGATAGAAATCCTAGGAAAGAAATTTGAAACCACAGATGTGAGAATCAGCAACAGAATACAAGAGATGGAAGAGAGAATCTCAGGTGCAGAAGATTCCTTACAGAACATCGGCACAACAATCAAAGAAAATAAAAAATGCAAAAGGATCCTAACTCAAAACATCCAGGAAATACAGGACAAAATGAGAAGACCAAACCTATGAATAATAGGATTTGATGAGAATGAAGAATTTCAACTAAAAGGGCCAGCAAATATCTTCAACAAAATAGTAGAAGAAAACTTCCCAAACCTAAAGAAAGAGATACCCATGATCATACAAGAAGCCTACAGAACTCCAAATAGACGGGACCAGAAAAGAAATTCCTCATGACACATAATAATCAGAACAACAAATGCACTAAATAAAGATAGAATATTAAAAGCAGTAAGGGGGAAAGGTCAAGTAACATATAAAGTCAGGCCTATCAGAATTACACCAGACTCTTCACCAGAGTCTATGAAAGCCAGAGAGCCTGGTCAGATGTTATACAGACACTAAGAGAACACAAATGCCAGCCCAGGCTACTATACCCGGCCAAACTCTCAATTACCATAGATGGAGAAACCAAACTATTCCACGACAAAACCAAATTCACACATTATCTTTCCATGAATCCAGCCCTTCTAAGAATAATAACAGAAAACCACAACAACAACAACAACAACAAAATACACGGACAGAAATCACACCCTAGAAAAAGCAAGAAATTAATCCCTCAACAAACCAAAAAGAAGACTGCCACAAGTACAGAATGTCAACTCTAACAACAAAAATAAAAGGAAGCAACAAGTACTTTTCCTTAATATCTCTTAATATCAATGGACTCAATTCCCCAATAAAAAGACATAGACTAACAGACTGGCTATACAAAGAGAACCCAACATTCTGCTGCTTGCAGGAAACCCATCTCAGGGAAAAAGACAGACACTACCTCAGAGTGAAAGGCTGGAAAACAATTTCCCAAGCAAATGGCCTGAAGAAACAAACTGGAGTAGCCATT
The DNA here is from genome assembly GCF_000001635.26 of Mus musculus. Taxonomy (NCBI): domain Eukaryota; kingdom Metazoa; phylum Chordata; class Mammalia; order Rodentia; family Muridae; genus Mus; species Mus musculus. The sequence continues at coordinate 25,401,695 of NC_000086.7, read as the reverse complement.
TCGGTATCGAATAAAATCAACTTCCAACCCAAAGTTATCAAAAAAGACAAGGAGGGGCACTTCATACTCATCAAAGGTAAAATCCTCCAAGAGGAACGCTCAATTTTGAATATCTATGCTCCAAATGCAAGGGCAGCCACATTCATTAAAGACACTTTAGTAAAGCTCAAAGCACACATTGCACCTCACACTGTAATAATGGGAGACTTCAACACACCACTTTCATCAATGGACAGATCATGGAAACAGAAACTAAAAAGGGACACAGAGAAAGTAACAGAAGTTATGAAATTAATGGACTTGACAGATATCTACGCAACATTTTATTCTAAAACAAAAGGATATAACTTCTTCTCAGCACCTCACGGGAACTTCTCCAAAATTGACCATTGTCACTGATGAGTGACACCAATATATTTCCCTTGGCAGTTGGGATCAGGTCCCAAGTGGCAGTAAGGTCCAAAGCAAGGGTCACTCATGACTTTGGTGCCTATGGCAGCATTTATCTGGGTATACCATCTTGTCTTTGCCAGGAAATATCATGCACATTCAGACATTTTCAGATACCTAGTAGGACCTTGTAGAGAAACCTCTTCTCTAGTGGTAGGATGCATCATGACATCAAAATGGTTAGGCTGGGAGTACACTTCATCTAAAATAGACAGGAACATGGATAATTGATGTAAGTAAATTTCCATTGATATTCAGAGACACTCATATTATTATGGTCCCTCATGGGAGCAGGGATAACTGACATCATACCTGCTGGACCTGAAGTCTAATGGATATACAATGGTGATAGTTGCCACTATATATGTTACTCAAAATAACATCTCAGACCCCAAAAATAAAAATATTCTGAGAAAACTGTATTGTTAAATTCTCTGTGGAAGTTGCTGGTCTCAGGGATCCTTGACATTAACAATCTCCCCAGAATCATCATGTACTATGGGTTTAAACAGGGCTTCTGGATGATGATTGACATCAACATAGTTTCTGTAGGCACTTTGGATTACTGTTATTAACATGGCTCTCAGTAGCACAGTGATCACTGACAAAGTGGTTGACAATGAAATCGTTCCATGGTATCTGTTGCCAGGTATACAACACTATGTTTAATATCGATTAAGAGTGCAGAAGATATTATGGCCATGCACATCCAGTGGCAGGAAAGTTTTTTTTGTTTTTTGTTTTTTGTGTTTTGTTTTGTTTTGTTTTTGTTTTTGTTTTTGTTTTGTTTTCTTTCTTTTTTGACATCTCTGGCTCTTTTGGTAGTAGTATAGATCTTATAAATTACATGGTTAACTATGGGCCAACATGAATGTATTAGAGTCTTCAACAGAATTTCCTGTAGAATGTTTGATCTCAAACATCAAATGGATTGCAAGTGCTAGCTCAGAATACTTACCTCAATATCACCTTGAGAATCAGGATGGACTGTCAAATTCACCAGATCGCACCAACACAGATCACCACCATAAATTAGGTCTCCATCATCAATAGGAATACATTCCCTCATGATTGCCATTCCTATCATGCCACTCTGACATTAATATAGCTTCAGGTTTCAGGTAGTAACATAGACATCACAGTACATTTCATTTTAAACATCTGGGGCTATATCCATTTATCAGTAAACATAAAGAGAATTTCCTGTATCAGGTATTATCTCAGACATCAGTCTGATCTTCAGTGCCATCTAGGAAAATTTACCTCAATATGAATTCAAGCATCAGTAAGGACTTTGGAATTTATCAGATTCTCAAGCAGCAACACAGATCATAGCCATCATCAGCATCTCCATCAGCAATAGATATAATGGATTCCTGCCCAATTTCTGTTCACAAAATACATCACTGACATCAGTATAGCTGCTTCTCACAGGCCACAAACATCAAAATATATTGTTTGCTTGAAATTGAGGGTGAAATTGATAAATCAAGAACATCAACAGGATTCCTTATGATATGTAGAATCTCAGCCACTGATCTGTTATCCAGTGCTAGCTCAGAATACTTACCTCATAATGATCTTGGGTATCAGTATGGACCATGGAATTCAGCAGTTTCTCCAGAAGCAGTACAGATCATAGTCATCACCATGATCTCCATCAGAAATATTAAAAATAGACTCTATCTTGTTACTGGTGACAGCATCCCGCTGGTATGACCATGACTGAAACCTCTTGTCTAGTGAAAGAATGAAAATGGACATAAAAATGTTTATAAATGGCAGAACACTTATCATGAATGTGGCAGAATTATACATAATTGACATCAGTAATTATTCTAATGCAGTACAAGACTGTCATATTAATTTGGTCCCATAATGCAGCACGGATCACTGACATGATTGCTGCTAAAGGCCTAAAGTATCTTGGCCATACATTGTCTGTTGCCAGTATATATGTGACCTCGACAAAACATATCTCAGAACATTTAACTCAACATGACCTGAGGGAACAGTACTGACTGTGAAGTTCACTGTAAATTCTGATGGTTTCTGGGATCCTTGACATTAACAATATCTTCAGAAGCAACATGAAATGTGGGTTTCAATATGGCTACTGATGGCAGCATGAATAATTTTGATTGTCATAATTTCTGGAGACACTTTGGAGAGTCGGGTTCTAATGAGAAAGATTAATGTAGAAGGAATAGGGAAGAAGGTAAGATAAACTAAGGATATCTGCAAAAGTCATAAGAAATCTCACTACTAACTTCATAAAAACCTATACCTCAAATAAGCTATAAGTAAATGAGCATGTACAGTTTAATTAGAACGTTATAGTTTCAATTGACTTATTAAACCAATGTATGCAATTGTTTATGTATCTTTTATTTCAAATTATATAACATTTTCTATTTATATATGTTTTGCTTCAAATAATAAAATTAGGTTCATATTACTGCTAAATATTACCCAAATATGCATGATGCATTTTGATGTGGGGATTTATTGATACTGTATACATATAGGTAAAAATAATAACAGTAGGTTCTCCCCTATGTCCTATCACACCCTGAGCTATTGCTTTTTGATCAATATTGCATTAATGAGCATGGTTCCTCTCCTGTGTAGTGAGCCTTGAATCTAATAAGAAGCCTAATATCTATTGACTAAAGTTACTTAATTTTCTTATTCTTAGGTCAAGGGTGTTTAGGTTCCACTCCCTGTTTTATCCTTTCTATTCCTTCCATATCCCTGCAGGAGTAAATGTCTCCTTCATATTTTATGTGTTCTTTCTGTTAAACCCAAGTATTAGTTACTTTCCAGCTGCTATGATAAAATAACATGACCAAGGCACCTTACAGAAGGAATAGATTTTGACCATAAACTTTCAGATAGAAAAGACTTCATGATGGTAGGATTGTATGTCAGCAAGTGTCAGGAATAGAAAGAGGAGGAAACACTGAGCCCTCTTCTTTAACAAGCACAAAGAAGGGGACTAAATTGGAAATCCAGCAGTGTTAAGTATTCTCAATGCCTGCTTCCAGTTACACACTTCTTCAGGCATCACCATAAATAACTGCACCTTCGCACATACCAGCACCAAAGTAGGATGAAGTATTCAAATGCCTAAGCCTATAGGAGACATTTCTCATTTAACCCACCATATTGAGGTTCTGCTGTCATTAGGTGCATGCTTCATATCCCCCCCCCAAAAAAAAAGCTAAATTCTATCTCCCAATAGTGACCAAAAAAATAAAAAAAGTGGTTAAAATTCCTTAGCCAGCAGTGGGATGTTCTAAAGATCTCACCCCTAGATGCTGGACTTTGTCTGGCTTGATGTTGAATTTGTCTTCTACATATAATTTTAGTCACTATCATTTCACGTGTACAAATGACTTATTGTTTCTGGAAAAAAGACTTAATTTGTAGTCATTCACTACCTTTGGTTCTTGCAATCTTTCAACTATCTTCTCCATGGTGACCTCTGAACCTTGAGAGAAGAAGATAGAGTTGTGATTTAAGTAAGAAATGTTTCCCATAATCTTTAGAATTTATACAATTGGTCCCAAATGGTTAGTGTTGTGTGCAGGTTTAGAATAGGGGTTAGGAAGGAGTACATTATTGCAGGCTGAATATCAGGGCAATTAACATCTCAGTACCACGAATGAATTCTCTCTGCTTTCTGCTTTCAGTTCATGATGTGAGCTCTCACTATCCTGATCTAACATGTATAAGCAAATGGACATAAGAAGCAACTTGGTTTATCCATTCTAGTATCAGAGAGAGAGAGAGAAAGAGAAAGAGAGAGAGAGAGAGAGAGAGAGAGAGAGAGAGAGAGAGAGAGAGAGAGAGAGATTTCAAACCAAAATTAATTGATGCAAACACAAAAAGACACTTCATATTCATCAAAAAAATTTTTCACCAATGTAATCTTTTAATTTTTAGCATCTATGCCATAAATTCAAGGGTACTGGCATTTGTAAACAAAATGAACAGCATTAAAGCTTAAATTATACAAATTCTTATCAGACTGCTAAAGGACTGATAATGCCAATACTACTGGAATCCATTCACAAAATATAAACAGACAGAATATTTCCAAGTTCATTTTGTGAGGCAACATTTATCCTGACACCTAAACCACACAAATATTTAACAAAGAAAGTATATCACAGAACAATTTCCCTCATGAACATTAATGCAAATATACTCATAATAAAATACTCACAAAACAAAAAGACATTATATCACACACCACAATAAGGTACATCTCCTCCCAAAGATGCAGAGGTGGTTCAACATACAACAATCAGAAATGTAATCCATCATATAAAATACTGAAACTGTCATGGTTCCCTGTGAAGCAGAAAAGATTCTGTAAGGCAGAGAAAAACACCGAGTGGCAAAACAGTAACCCACAGAATGGGAAAATATTTTCATCAAGCCCAAATCTGACTGAGAGCTAATGTATAAGAAACTCAAGGAACCAGATATTAAGAAACCTAATAATACAATTAAAAATGGGTTACCTTATCTAAAATGAGAATTCTCAAGAGGATATCAAGTGTCCAAGAAACACTTAAAAATTCTCAATGTCTATAGCCGTCAGGAAAATGCAATTTAGAACTACTTTGTGATTCCATCTTACACCTACCAGAATGCCTAAGTTCAAACCACAAGGAATAGCAGATGGTGGCAATCAGTTGGAACAAGGGGAATATGTCTCTATTGCTGATGGAAGAGCAAACTAGTACAGCCACTATGAAAATCAACATAATGGTTCCTCAGACTATTGGAAATTGTTTTGTCTCAAGATCCAGATATACCTATCTTGAGCATACACCCAGAATACTCTCCATATTACCACAAGGACACTTCCTTAATCATCTTCATTGCAGCTATACTCATAGTGGCCAGAAATTGTAAACAAACTAGATGTCCCTCAACTGAATAGTAACTAAAGAAAAAGTGGTGAATATACACAATGGAATACTATTCTGTGAGGAAAAAAAAAGATACCATCCTTAAATTTGAAGACAAATGGATGGAACTAGAAAAAAATTATACTGAATGAGGTAACCCAGACACAGGAAAACACACATGGAATGTACTCATTTATATTTGAACATACGTTTTTCTTTAAAGGAAAATAATACTACAATCCTCAGATACAGCGAGCCTAAACAAAACATGAAGAGCTCAAGGAGGGGGAACTTATGGATCTGCTTAGGAAGGGAAACAAATTTTGTAGGTAGATTTGAGTCAGGTGCGGATGAAAACAGGAGGAATGAGTGAGTGCATGAGAAAGATGGAGGAACAGAGTACTAGGAGAGAAACTGATAAAAATAAAAGAAAAATGAACACCATTGAAATCATTTGACAGTAACAGAAAATGGAATGTCATTAAGGTACTTTGAAAACCAAAGGATACTTAATACTACTCTTACACTAATAAGCACTGATGGGAAAACAATTGAAGTAATATTTATCTAAATTTAATTTTTAATAAAGATATGTATCTTAAGGTAGCAGGTTCCACGAATATATAATAAAGCTTATATTGGTAAACCCAAACCAACATAACATATATTATTATATTCAACATGTACATTTAAACCACGAAAAGAACTTTTGTTTGGGTTGACCACAACATAAGGAACAGTATTAAAGGATTGCCAGCAATAGGAAGATTGAGGACAACTGCTTTAAATGGTACAAATAAGCTACCAGATGCAAGGTAATAACAAGTGAGTTTATAGTAATAGTCCTCTGAAAATACTACAGGCCTTGATAGAATGGTCATGATATGATTACATATTTCCTAATAAACAGACTTGTTTTATCTAGTTGAAGTAAGACTACACACACAAACATTTTCTGTACCTTGCCTTTTGTCTTGTTGACAGTGTCCTTTGCTTTAAAGAAATTTTGCAGTTCCATGAGGTCCCATTTATGGATTGTTGGTCTTAGAGTCTCAGCTATTGGTGTGTTATATTCAGGAAATTTCTCACTATGCCAATGTATTCGAGTTTATTTTCCACTTTCTCTTCTATTAAATTCAGTGTATCTGGTTTCATGTTGAGGTCCTTGATCCACTTGAATGTAAGCTTTGTGCATGGTGATAAATATGAATCAGTTTGCATTCTTCTACAGGCAGACTGCCAGTTAGACAAGCACCATTTGTTGATGCCTTATTTTTTTTTCCACTGTATGGTTAGCTTTTTTTGTCAAAGATCAAGTGTCCATAGGTGTATATGTTTATTCCTGGGTTTTCACTTTTTATCTCATTGATCAACCTGTCTGTCTCTGTACCAACTCCATGTGGGTTATTATTATTATTATTATTATTACTTTTGCTTAAGTGATTCTTCTAGATATTCTTTTATTGTTCAGAATTGTTTTGGCTATTCTGGGTTTTTTGTTTTCCCATATGAAGTTGAAAATTGTTCTTTCCATGTCTGTGAGGAATTATATTGGAATAGTGATGGAAATTGTATTGAGTCTATACATTTTCAACCTAAAATTGTTCCTATATAAAAGAAATGCAGGGGGAAATGGAGTAATAACTAAAGGAATGGCAGACCAGTGACCAGCCCAACTTGGGATCTATCCCACGGGCAGGTACCAAACCCTGACAGTATTACTGATGCTCTGTTGTACTTTCAGAGAGGAGCCTAGCAAGGATGTCCTCTGAGATGCTATACCAACAACTGAATGAGACAGATGTAGATGCATATATCCAACTACTAGACTGAGGTCAGAGACATATATGGAAGAGTTAGGGGGAGGAATGAAGGGACTGAAGGGGTTGGCAACATGGAAGACCAACAGTGTCAACTAATGTGTACCACTGGGAGCTCCCAAAGACTAGGTCAACAATCAAAGAGCAAATAAGTCTGGTCTGAGGCCACCAATATGTATGTAGCAGTGGACTGCCTTGACTGGCGTTAGTGGGAGAGGTTCTGCTTAATCCTGTAACGAGTTGCTGACTCAGGGGAGGGGGATGCCCATGGTGATACCCATCTCAGAGGCAAAGTGAGAGGGAATAAGGTGAAGAATTGCGCAAGGGGGTGCAGGAGCAGGACAATATTTGAGATGTAAATAAAACAATGATAATGGTATTATTAATAATATGCTCTTAAAATAAAGACGAAAAATAACATTTTTCTGACTTCACTGGATCTCAGAACAAAGGAAAAAAAGGACCAATTAAAAAAGAATAAGAAAATATTATGGAAACATAGAAAGACAGACTATGTGTGAAAGAGAACTTGGTTGGCACAGCTGGGGACATTGAAGTCTCAGTATATTTCTACTGTGTCATACTTGATCATTTCTGGGGGAATCTAATCTTCACCTTTATCCAACAGAGTCCTTTGAAAATATAAAAATTATGCCTTTTTTAATAATAGTAATCACATAACATATATGCACAGTGTGTGTATAAATAGAACCAGTTGATATGAAATAATGATTATTAATTTTTAGGCAGATAAGGTAACAAAAGACCAAACAGTTAAAATAGTGTGTTCCTGGAGACATAAAAGCCTGAGTATCATTGGCCTTAGGAGGATTGCATCATAATACATTGTGACTGGTGTAAAAGCTAGAAGGGGAATTGGGGTTGGTATAAAATAAAAATAGAAGATAAAAAGATAGTAGGGGATAAAGACGAAGTATCCAAATACCACTCATGCATTTTGCTTACTGAGAGTTTAGGCCATGATTGATAGAGGTCACACATGGAATGTCAATCTTCTCCAATTGTTAAAAAGCAACACAGAAAGACATAGGAATCAGTGGACTACTCTTGCGCGCGCCCCCAACTCGCCAGCAAGAACGACGCTGCTACAGGATCCTTCTGCACACGTTTATTCAGTCCTGTTTCTTCTTTCTCTATATCTCCCCTGTTTATATCTCTCCCTTGTTTATATCTCCCTTGTTTATATCTCCCCTGAACCCTGGGCCTCTCACTCTTTTATACTCTCAGTTCCCATCCACGCACAGCAGGCCACGCCACCTCACCAGGCACGCAGCTTCAGCTAATCAGGGCAGCAGGGGCAAATCTCCACCAAATTGGATTCACCTGTATCCTGGTACACCTGCGCAGCACTCAAGATGTTTGTGTCTTATATGAGGAAGTCAGGTGCAAGTCATATGACTTAGCTACAGTCCCTGGCGCCTTTAGGACTGCTGCCACACCTGCTCCTAACATCTCCCCCTTTTTTCTTTTCTGGCAGAGAGAATGTCTGTAGATAGCCCCCAGCAGCCATGCCCCTTACCCGTCCTTGGGTGACAAACAGCATTGGTTTGATCCCTGTCTTAGGTTGGTGACATGCCCAGGGAGTCTTATCACTGACTACCTCTCAATCATGCCAAGCCACTCCTGGGGAGATTGTGTTTTGCTTGCGGCAGGTGCATCAAAAGGCCAGGATGTTAATTAACCTATGGCCAGATCTTAATTGCTGCAAGCAAGCCTCATGGGTGAAGGTAGAGGTCTGATCCCCAGTGTGCAAGCATAGGGGCCCTACACAAAACCATCCCTTAGGCTCATCACCCAGAGAGGTCTTGGCCAGCTCCCGTGTCGTTTTTCCTGGGGGAAGGGAACTAGGACACTGAACCTTCATGCAATCAGACGTGCCTTCCACAGGATGCCAACAGCAAGCTATCCTCTGTGCAGTGCTTAGCCTCGCACCCCACGGCATAACGCAGCATAATTTCTTTTAGAGCGGCAAACCGAATCTGAGGAGATTGTCCCACCTCCACTGCAGCAAAAGCCTACGCTACCATGGCGAAAGTGTGGGCCGCACACTCTGCACCTAACACATGTGCCAAACACAAAAAACACACACACTATAACAAGCATACATCCCAGGGCTCTCATCCCCGCTCATCTTCCCTGAAGCAAGGGATAGATGGCCAGCGGGGCTATCTCTTTAAGGGGAATTTAGGGATCAAAAAGCGTGGAAAAATTTTGAATGTCATGTCGAGCTGGTATCGGCTTCTGGAATACCGAAAGGATCTCTCATCTCGGCTCCATCCTTTGTGCTTGTGGGACCATCCACCACATCCACAGGGGCAACTGGATCAGGAGCCTCATTCTTGCAGCGTCTCACCAATCTCTCCGGCACCCAAAGAGGTTCCGTCTGGTCCTGTGGAAACACGCAAACAGACCCTCTCGCCCACGTCAACACCAGATCTGGTCGATCCTCTCCAAATCTCCGGACAGAAGGTCCACCTACAGGTGGCTGCTGAGGAGGCATAGGGAGGCGGCGCAAAAGCTAATTCGCCTTCCTCCTCCACCTCGGCTCTTTTATTTTGTCCTTTCTGTCCACCTGATAACACTGTGTCTCCTTTCTTTTTCCTTTTTCTTTTTAAGCCCTTCTCCTCTTTCGACATACTTTCTTGTTGCTCTGTAAGGATTTTCTGACCTGTCTTGACTGCCTCTACACACAGTTTCAAACAGTAACAGAGTCCATATATCAGAACAAAGAAGACCAAAACTATCAGACCTACCCACAAAGGGTCAATAGAAGAAAAAAGCATAACTACACAGCGAGGATCTATTGATCACTACACTGAGGTTATCTTAGTTCCTTAACTTGTCCCCAAACCGGGAACCTTAACTTGTCCCAAAGCCGGGAACCTTTTGTTACCTTGTGCCTGCTTCCTGGCAACTTTATGCTTGCCTCTATTTTATCCGAGGTCCTTCCCAAACTCCTGGGTTACTTTGTGCCTACTTCCTGGCAACTTTATGCTCACCTCTATTTTATCCGAGGTCCTTCCCAAACTCCTGGGGTCGCAAGTTTCACTCACCGTGAACTTACCCTGCTGGCAACCACTGACTGCTGAAAGTTCTGAACTCGGTGGGGGAGTCAGTTCCCAGTACGGGCCACCAATTGTCACGTCTGCTCTCGACCAGCAAGAACGACACGACCACCAGTCCTTCTAACAACAGTTTATTCAGTCTTCATCTTTCTTCTTTCTCTTCATCAGTACCGTTCCCCAGCTGAAGAGTTCTGAATCCACGCCGGATCCTTCTCAACAGTCTGTTTTACAGGAACTTTTATTAACCACTCCTTCCCCGTGATGCAGTTCTGAATCCTCCCTGTAGCAGGGGGTCTTCGCTCGTGCCTGAAGATGTTTCTTGTCCCGGGTTTCGGCACCAACTCTTGCGCGCGCCCCCAACTCGCCAGCAAGAACGACGCTGCTACAGGATCCTTCTGCACACGTTTATTCAGTCCTGTTTCTTCTTTCTCTATATCTCCCCTGTTTATATCTCTCCCTTGTTTATATCTCCCTTGTTTATATCTCCCCCGAACCCTGGGCCTCTCACTCTTTTATACTCTCAGTTCCCATCCACGCACAGCAGGCCACGCCACCTCACCAGGCACGCAGCTTCAGCTAATCAGGGCAGCAGGGGCAAATCTCCACCAAATTGGATTCACCTGTATCCTGGTACACCTGCACAGCACTCAAGATGTTTGTGTCTTATATGAGGAAGTCAGGTGCAAGTCATATGACTTAGCTGCAGTCCCTGGCGCCTTTGGGACTGCTGCCACACCCGCTCCCCACAGACTACTCATTGATAACCTGTGAGTTTGGAGATTTGATGGAATTCACTTTGGGAGTTGAATGTGTAGTGTGCACATGCTAAGTGTATAGTTCTATGAGAGAGAAAAACAAATAATACAAGAATAAAGCCAAAGCTCCTGAACAACAAACTATATTAACTATTCTGCTTCTAAGTAACTAACAAAATAGACAGGCTGGATCTAGGCCTCTCAGCTTAAGGGTAGTAGATGTACAGCTTGTTCTTCATGCGGGTCCTGAAGAACTAGAGTGGGGGTTATCTCAAAAGAAACAACAATTTGAAAATTCATTGAGAGTAACAAAAAACCTAGGATAGTGAAAACTATTCTCAACAATAAAAGAACTTCTGGTGGAACCACATTCCCTGACCTCAAGTTGTATTACAGAGCAATTGTAATTAAAACAAACAAACAAAAAAAAAACTACATGGTATTGGTACAGAGACAGGCATGTAGATCAGTGGAATGGGATTGAGAACCAGAAATGAATCAACACACATATGGTCACTTGTTCTTTGACAAGGGAGCTAAAAATAATCCAGTATAAAAAAGTCAGCATTTTCAACAGATGGTGCTGTTTCAAGTAGAAGTTAGCTTGTAGAAAAGTGCAAATTGATCCATTCTTGCCTCCTCGTACAAAGCTCAATTCCAAATGGATCAAGGACCTCCTCATAAAACCAGATATATTGAAACTAATAGAAAAGTAGGTGGGGAAGAGTCTTGGGCACATGGGCACAGGGGACAATTTCCTGAAAAACAAGAGTTAACAAATGGGACCTCATAAAATTGCAAAGCTTCTGTAAGGCAAAGGACACTGTCAATAGGACAAAATGGAAACCAACAGAATGGGAAAAATTTTTAACAATCCTACATCAATTAGAAACCTAAAATCCAATATATACAAAGAACTCAAGAAGTTAGATGCCAGAGAAAAAAAATGACCCTATTAAAAATGGGGTACAGAGCTAAACAAAGAATTCTCAACTAGGGAATATCTAGTGGCTGAGAAGCACCTAAAGAAATGTTCAACATCCTTAGTCATCAAGGAAATGGAAATCAAAACAACCCTGATATTCCACCTCACACCATTCAGAATGGCTAAGATCAAAAACTCAGGTAACAGCAGATGCTGGCAAGGATGTGGAGAAAGAGGAATACTCCTCCATTGTTGGTGGGGCTGCAAGCTGGTACAACCACTCTGGGAATCATTTTGGTGGTTCCTCTAAAAATTGGACACAGTACTACCTAAGGACCCAGCTATACCACTCCTAGGCATGAACCCAGAAGATGTTCCAAGTTGTAATAAGGTCACATGCTCCACTATGTTCATAGCTGTCTTATTTATAATAGCCAGAAACTGGAAAGAACCCAGATGTCCTTCAACACAGGAGTGGATAAAGAAAATGTGGTATATTTATACAATAGAGTACTACTCAACTATTAAAAATTAATTTATTAAATTCTTAGGCAAATGGATGTATCTGGAGGATAACATCTTGAGGGAGGTAACCAAATAACAAAACACATGATATACACTAACTGATGAGTAGATATTAGCCCAGAAGTTCGGAATGCCCATGAAAAAATTCATAGACCACATAGGTGTAGATGAGAATGAAGAATTTCAACTTAAAGGTCCAGGAAATATCATCAAAAAATATATAAGAAAACTTCCCATACCTTAAGAAAGAGATGGCCACGACCATACAAGAAGCATACAAAACACCAAATAGACTAGACCAGAATAGAAATTCCTGCTGACACATAATAATCAGAACATCAAATGCACTAAATAAAGAAAGAATATCAAAAGCAGTAAGGGGAAAAGCTCAAGTAACATATACAGGCAGAACTATTAGAATTACTCCAGACTTCTCACCAGAGACTGTGAGAGCCAGAAGATCATGGACAGATGTTATACAGACACAAAGAGAACACAAATTTTAGCCTAGGCTACTGTACCCAGCAAAACAATCAATTACCATAGATGGATTAACCCAAGTATTCCATGACAAAAACAATTTCACACAATATCTTTCCACGAATCTAGTCCTTCAAAGGATAATAATGGGAAAACACCAACACAAAGATGGAAACTACATCCTAGAAAAAGCAAGAAAGTAATCCTTCAACAAACCTAAAAGAATACAGCTGCAAGAACAAAATCGCAACTTTAACAACAATAATAACAGGAAGCAACAATTACTCTTCTTTAATTTCTCTTAGCATCAATGGACTCACTTCCCCAATAAAGGACATAGACTAATAGACTGGCTACAAAAACAGGACCCAACATTTTGCTGCTTGCAGTAAACCCACCTCAGGGACAAAGACAGACAGTAATTCAGTGTAAAAGGCTGGAAAATAATTTTCTAAGCAAATGGTCCCAAGAAACAAGATGGAGTATCCATTCTAATATGGAATAATATTGACTTCCAACCCAAAGTTATCAAAAAAGAGAAGGTGGTGGGAATCATACTCATAAAAGGTAAAATCTACCAAGATGAAATCTCAATTTTAAACTTCTATGCTCCAAATGCAAAGGCATCCACATTCATAAAAGAAATTTTAGTAAAGCTCAAAACACACATTGCACTACACACTATAATAGTGGAAGACTTCAACAACCCTCTCTCATCAATGGGCAGATTCTGGAAACAAAACCTAAAAAGACACACAATAAAAGTAACAGAAATTATGAAACAAATGGATTTAGTTGATATCGATAGAACATTGTATCCTAAACCAAAAGGATATCCCTTCTTCTCAGCACCTCATGATGCCTTCTCCAAAATTGACCATATAATCAGTCACAAAACATGCATCAACAAATATAAAAATATTGAAATAATCCCATGCATCCTATCAGATCACCACAGACTAAGGCTGATCTTCAATAAAAATATAAATAATAGAAAACCCACATACACCTGGAAGGTGAGCAACAACCTACTCTATGTTAACTCTGTCAAGTAAGAAATAAAGAAAGAAATTAAAGACATTTTAGAGTTTAATGAAAATGAAGCTACAACATACCCAAACTTATGGGAAACAATGAAAGCAGTTCTAAGAGGAGAACTTATAGCTTTGAATGCCTCTAACAAGAAACTGGAGAGAGGATACAGGAGCAGCTTGACAGCACAACTAAAAGCTCTAGAACAAAAGGAAGCAAATTCTCCCAAGAGGAATAGAAGGCAGGAAACAATCAAACTCAGGACTGAAATCAACCAAGTGGAAACAAAGGAACTATACAAAGAATCAACCAAACCAGGAGCTGGTTGATTTGAGAAAATCAACATGATAGACAAATCCTTAGATAGACTAACTACAGGGCACAGGGACAGTATCCAAATTATGAAAACCAGAAATGAAAAGGGAGACATACCAAAAGAAACTTAGGAAATCGAAAAAAAATCATCAGATCCTACTACAAAATCCTATACTCAACAAACTGGAAAATCTGGATGAATTGTACAATTATCTAGACAGATATCAGGTACCTAATTAAAACCAGGATCAGATAAACCATGGAAATACTCCCATAACCCCTAAAGAGATAGAAGCAGTCATTAATAGTCTCCCAAACAGCAACAAAAAAAAGCCCAGTATCTGATGGGTTTAGTATAAAATTCTATGAGCTCTTCAAAAAGACCTAATACCAATACTATTCAAAATATTATGCAAAATCAAAAGAGAAGGAACATTATTCAATTTGTTCTATGAAGCTAGAATTACAATTATACTCTAACCATACAAAGACCCAATGAAGAAAGGAAACTTCAGACCAATTTCCCTTATGAATATCAATGCAAAAATACTCAATAAAATTCTTGCAAACTGAATCCAAGAATACATCATGATCAAGTAGTAGTCTTCATCCCTGCGATGCGGGGATAGTTAAGTATACAGAAATCCACCAACTTAATCTACTAGATAAACAAACTCAAAGACAAAAACCACATGATTATCTCATTAGATGCTGAGAAAGCATTTGACAAAACACTACACCATTTATAGTAAAAGTTGAGGAAAGATCTGGAATTCAAGGCCCATACCTAAATATAATAAAAGCAAGAGACAGCAAACCAGTAGCCAACAACAAACTAAATGGTGAGAAACTTGAAGCAATCCTACTAAAATCAGGGACTAGACAAGGTTGCCCACTTTCTCCCTACCTATTCAACATAGTACTTGAAGTCCTAGCCAGAACAATTCAACAACAAAAGGAGAACAAATGAATACAAATTGGGAAGATGGCAAAATATCACTATTTCCAGAAGATATGTTAGCATGTATCAGTGACCCCAAAAATTACACCAGAGAAATCCTAAACCTGATACACAACTTCAGTGCAGTAGCTGAATATAAAATTAACTCAAACATGTCAGTGGCCTTTCCCTACACAAAGAATAAAGAGGATGAGAAAGAAATTAGGGATACAACACACTTCACAACAGTCAAAAAATATAAAATACGGTGGTGTGACTGTAACTAAGGAAGTGAAAAGTCTGTATGACAAGAACTTCAAGTCTCTGAAGAAAGAAATTGAAGAACTCAGAAGATAAAATGATCTCCCATACTCATGGATTGGCTGGGTTAATATAGTAAAAATGTCTATTTGCCGAACAAAATCTACATATTCAATGCAATACCCATCAAAATTCTAACTCAATTCTTCCCTAAGTTAGAAAAGTCAATTTGAAAATTCATCTGGAATAACAAAAACAAAAACAAATATCAAACAAAAAAAGAACAAAAACAAAAAAACTAGGATAGCAAAAACTATTTTCAATAATAAAAGAACATCTGGGGGAATCACCATGGCTGACCTCAAGCTGTACCCCAGAACAATTGTGATAAAAACTGCATGGTACTGGTACAGAAACAGACAGGTAGATCAATGGAATAGAGTTGAAGACACAGAAATGAATCCACCCTGAAATTCTACCTCATACCAGTCACAATGGCTAAGATCAAAAATTCAGGTAACAGCAGATGCTGGAGAGGATGTGGAGAAAGAGTAACACTCCTCCATTGTTGGGTTTGCAAGCTTGTACAACAACTCTGGAAATCAGTCTGGTGGTTCCTCAGAAAATTCGACATAGTACTACCAGAGGATCATGCAATTCCACTCCTGGGCATATATCCAGAAGATGTTCCAACCAATAAGAAGGACACATGCTCCACTATGTTCACAGAAGCCTTATTTATAATAGCCAGAAACTGGAAAGAACCCAGATGACCCTCAACAGAGGAATGGATACAGAAAATGTGGCACATTTACAAAATGGAGAAGTAATAAGCTATTAAAAAGAATGAATTTATGAAAATCCTAGGCAAATGGATAGACCTGGAGGGCATCATCATGAGTGAGGTAACCCAATCACAAAAGAACTCACACAATATGTACTCACTGATAAGTGGATATTAGCCCAGAAACTTAGAATACCCAAAATATAAGATACAATTTGCGAAACACATGAAACTCAAGAAGAACGAAGACCAAAGTGTGGACACTTTGCCCCTTCTTAGAATTGGGAACAAAACACCCATGGAAGGAGTTACAGACACAAAGTGTGGAGCTGAGATGAAAGGATGGACCATCTAGAGACTGACATACCCGGGGATCCATCCCATAATCAGCCTCCAAACACTGACACCATTGCCTACAACAGCAAGATTTTGCTGAAAGGACCCTGATATAGCTGTCTCTTGTGAGACTATCCCGGGGCCTAGCAAACACATAAGTGGATGCTCACAGTCAACTATTGGATGGATCACAGGGCCACCAATGGAGGAGCTAGAGAAAGTACCCAAGGAGCTGGGGGTATCTGCAACCCTATAAGTAGAACAACAATATGAACTAACCAGTAACCCCTGGAGTTCATGTCTCTAGCTACATATGTATCAGAAGATGGCCTATTCGGCCATCAGTGGAAAGAGAGCCCATTGGTCGTGCAAACTTTACATGCCCCAGTAGAGTGTAACATCAGGGCCAAGAAGTGGGAGTGGGGGAGGGGAGTGGGGGCGATTGGGTCGGGGAGCGTGTGGGGGACTGTTGGGATAGCATTGGAAATGTAAATGAAATAAATACCTAATAAAATAAAATAAAATAAAGAAATGAACCCACACACCTATGGTCACTTGATCTTTGACAAGGGAGCTAAAACCATCCAGTGGAAAAAAGACAGCATTTTCAACAAATGGTGTTGGCACAACAGGTGGTTATCATGTAGAAGAATGAGAACTGATCCATTCTTATCTCCTTGTACAAAGCTTAAGTCAAGTGGATCAAAGACCTCCACATAAAATCAGAGACACTGAATTTTATAGAGGAGAAAGTGGGGAAAAGCCTCGAAGATATGGGCATAGTGGAAAAATTCCTGAACAGAACAGCAATGGCTTGTGCTGTAAGATCAAGTATCAACAAATGGGACCAGATAAAATTGCAAAGATTCTGTAAGGTAAAAGACACTCAATAGGACAAAAAGGCCACCAACAGATTGGGAAAGGATTTTTACCAATCCTAAATCTGATAGGGGATTAATATCCAATATATACAAAGATCTCAAGAAGCTGGACTCCAGAAATTCAAATAACCCAAAAAAGTGGGGTACAGAGCTAAAAAAGAATTCTCAACTTAGGAATACCGAAGGGTTGAGAAGCACTTGAAAAAATGTTCAGCATCTTTAACCATCAGGGAAATGCAAATAAAAACAACCCTAAGATTTTACCTCACACCAGTCAGAATGGCTAAGATCAAAAATTTGTGTGACAGCAGATGCTGGCAAGGATGTGGAGAAAGAGGAGCACTCCTCCTTTGCTCGTGGGATTGCAAGCTTGTTCAACCACTCTGGAAAACAGTCTGGCAGTTTCTCAAAATATTGGACATAGTACTACCTGAAGATTCAATAATTCCTTTCCTGGGCATATACCCAGAAGATGGTCCGACTGGTAATAAGGACATATGCAGTAGTATGTTCATGGCAGCCTTTTTTATAATGGCCAGAAGCTGGAAAGAATCCAGATGTCCCTCAACAGGGGAATGGATACAGAAAATGTGGTACATTTACACAATGGAGTACTACTCAGCTATTAAAACAATGGATTTATGAAATTCCTAGGCAGATAGATGTATCTGGAAGATATCATCCTGAGTGAGGTAACCCAATCACAAAGAAGTCACTTGAAATGCACTCACTGATAAGTGGATATTAGCCCAGAAACTTACAATACCCAATATACAATTTGCAAAACACAAGAAAATCAAGAAGGAAAATCAACGTATGGACACTTCATACCTCCTTAGAATAGGGAACAAAATACCCATGGAAGGAGTTACAGAGACAAAGTTTGGAGCTAAGTCGAAAGGATGGACCATCCAGAGACTACCCCACCCGGGCATCCATTCTATAATTAGCCACCAAATGCAGACACTATTGCACATGCCAGCAAGATGTTGCTGAACAGACTCTGATATAGCTGTCTTGTGTGAGGATATGCCAGTGCCTGGCAAATACAGAAGTGGATGCTCACTGTCATCTATTGGATGGAACACAGGGTCCTAATGGAGGAGCTAGAGAAAGTATTCAAGGAGCAGAAGGGGTCTGCAACCCTATAGGTGGAACAACAATATGAACTAACCAGTATCCCCAGAGCTTGTTTCTCTAGCTTCATATGTAGCAGAAGATGGCCTAGTCAGCCATCACTGGGAAGAGAGGCCCGTTGGTCTTGCCAACTTTATATGCTGCAGTACAGGGGAGTGCCAGAGCCAAGAATTATGAGTGCATGGTTAAGGGAACAGGACGGGGAGGGGGAAGGTATAGGGGACTTTCAGGATAGCATTTGAAATGTAAATGAAAAAAAAATCTAGTAAAAAAATTAAAAAGAAAAAACAAAGAAAAGGAATACACCTCACAAGGGAGTTGAACAAGGCATGAAATAGGACAAAAGGAGTTATAGAGAAATATGCAAATTAAAAAATATCAGTGGATTTTGTGTGTGTGTGTGTGTGTGTGTGTGTGTGTATGTGTGTGTGTTAGGTCAACATAAATTTAAACACACCAGATGCATGCCTGGTACCTGAAGAGGCCATAGGAGTGCAAATAAGTGCACAAAACAGTGGTTGGAAAAATGATTCATCTGTTAAAATCACCTGTTCTATGCAGATGACCGGGCACAAAACACCCACATCGTGGCTCACAATTTATGCACAACTAAAGTTTCAGAGAATCAGTGCACACTTCCAGCCTCTGTAGGCAACAGAGGCATAAGTGAGAGAGAGGGCCAGAATGGTCTAGCACGTTCTTATAATCAAGGTCAGTACTAGGAAGGTGGAGACAGGAGGGTACCAGGGGATATAGGGGATCTGGATGCTCCCTTCTGATCTCTTAGGACAGAATAAACTCTTGTGGTGTGCGTATGTACATTCAGAAAGAGTCCACACACATTCAATGTTACGCACATGAATAAATACAAACCAAAATTGCATGCAAGAGCCTCTACAGTTGAAATAAAGTAGTGCCGTTTGCAGTGTTTCATATGTTTCACGTTTGTTCAAGTTTTTCAAGTATGTAAGGGCTTATAAACCTAGAAATTGTCTTTAAGTCAGTAGTAGCTCATTCCTACCTCCTGAAAACTCCCTTTGAAGCAATGTTGCCTGGTACTCCATGTAAGCATGAGCAGGATATATTCAGCCAACCAGCATAGACCTGATTTCTCCAGCTTGCATCACAAAGGGTCTTCAGAATCCTCAGTCCAGGCATCTCTGCTGACAACAGTTTTTTACCATTGAGGAGCTGAGCACGGAAGGGTGCAGTTGTGAAGGTGTTCACCTCTGAGATAACCTGTAAGTGATAATCGGCTCTGCTCAGGGTTGTTGGACAGTTAATCGAGGTGTGACAGGGTGGGCCATTTCAGGCCCAGGTGGCCGCTAGGTGAGGAAATGCCTCATGATCACCATTTCCTATGGCTTCTGATTGTTAACTGATATGGTGGAGGACCATATTCATGACAGAGGATTGAACAGGTCAGGGCCTTAGAAGATTATGAACCCTTGGAGGACACAATCATGGGGCCTTGGGATAGGATCAGAGAGCTGGCTGCAGGATTGAGGGTCGGGGGAGCATGGGGCTGTGAGTGAGGAGCCTTGGCGCTTGTCCTGTGTGCTGTAAGGAGCCTTAGGGTCCAACTTGTCGCTTGTCCTGTGTGCTGTCCGGGATCCATTAGAAACACACTGATGATTCCTCCCTCTTCATTGTCTTCTCTACGGTGTGTTCCTTTGGTATAGACTGTATGGACACTGCAGAGAGGGGAGTGGCGTAGGAAGAATGAATGAAAAGAAGAAGAGGAGACTTTACAAGAGATTAATAAGTAATCTGGGAAGGAGTCAGAACAGGGATCCTCCTGTCTAATCGCCCATGTATTGGGATTAAAGACTTGGACCACCAAGTTCAGCTTTTTCTCTCAGTTTTAGTTCTGTAGGATGGGATCTTCCTTTGTAGCTCAGGCTGGTCTGGCTTGGGCTGGCCTTTAACTTACAATCTTCAGATGTTTGAAATCCTCGGCTTCCCCCAATCCCAAATTTCTCCAATATAAGGATTTTCTGTGTGGGTAGTGGTGGTGAGTGTTTGTTGTAGACTGAGCATTGGGTCTTCTTGACATGAATATATAGTTACCATGTTCATCATCTTTCTGGATAGTACTATGAATTTACTCTAAAACAGATATACTGAAAATCAGAATTGCTGATGTTTTGTTTAAAAAGAATCGTTGGGAGATAGGACCAAAATTCAGATGCCTCAAAGTTTAAATGCAAACACATTTTGCTCATCATTTTTGGTGAGAAAGGGAGGACTCACGTATTAAAGGCTGGCCTGTTTTTGCCTTTTTTAAACTGAGAAATGGCAGATTGTTAACTTGGGTTCTAAAGAAGGATTTAAAATAAGTAAGTTAAAGAAGATTTTAAAACAAAGTTGGGAGGGAGAGGGACATTACAAATGGGATACATGAAGGAAATTGTAAGGGGAAGCATATATATATATATGTGTGTGTGTGTGTATGTGTATATATGCATATACATATACTCATACACATACATATACACATACACATACATACACACACATACACATATGCATGTGTGACCATATTGAATATGTATGCAAAAATATCTGATAAAGACAAATTATTAAAAATATAAGTGTTAAAAAACAAAAGAAATAATCTTTCAATGAGCTAAGATAATTATTTGACTTTTTGACATTTTTAACTATTTACATGATACCTTTGGATTTAGATAACTACTTATTTTTTTTCTTTTTCTTTTTATTTTTTTAATTAAGAAGACAACTGAGCGCTTAAGAGAAAAATGTCTATTAAGAAACTGCGGGTGATACCAAAGGAAGGTTACTTATTACTTCTTGACTTTGATTCAGATGAAGAAGAGCAGGCTCATTCTGAAGGTATCCAGTCTTCAGTATTGATTGTGTCCTGCAGTTCATTAGACTTTTCCCAACTCGCCTGCAATGGAAGAAGTCTTTTCTAAGTTTTCATATACTTCATTTCTAATTTTACCTATATCTATATATTCCTATACCTGAGTTTTAGCAGTGCATATACCTACTCTTGGCACTGTAGACACAATATGTTGAGAAACAATAACTTGCTATGATTTTACCCCAGAAAAAGACCTGAACGTTGTTCCTATATGTTAGCAAAACATGAATTTATTTCATAAAACCTGCAAATAAATTATTTCATTCCTTTTTCTATTATATATTTTCTTTATTTACATTTCAAATATTATCCCCTTTTCTATTTCCCCTCTGCAAATCCCCTCTCCTCTCACCTCTCCACCTGCCCCCAACACACCCACCCCCAATTCCTGGCCCAGGCATTCCTTAATACTGGGGCATAGGACCTTTACAGTACCAAGGGTCTCTCCTCCCGTTGATGACATACGAGGCCATCCTCTCCTACATATGCAGGTGGAGCCATAAGTCCCACCATCTGTTTTATTTGATTGGTGCTTTAGTCCCAGGAAACTCTGGGGGTACTGGTTAGTTCATATTGTTCATCCTCCTATGGGGCTGCAAACCCCTTATGATCCTTGGGTACTTTCCCTAGCTCCATCATTGGGGACCCTGTGCTCAGTACAATGGATGTCTGTGAGCATTCACTTCTGTATTTGTCAGGCACTGACAGATCCTCTCAGGAGACAGCTATATCAGTCTCCTGTCCCTAAGCTCTTGTTGGCATCTGCCATAAAGTCTGGGTTTGTTGGTTATTTATTGGATTGATCCCTGAGTGAGGCAGTCTCGGGATTCATTCAGTCTCAGCTGCAAACTTTGTCTCTATAACTCCTTCCATGGGCATTTTGTTTCCCATTCTAAGAAGGAATGACATATCCACACTTTGGTCTTCCTTCTTCTTGAGTTTCATGGGTTTTGCAGATTATATCTTGGTTATTCTGAGCTTCTGGGAAAATATCAGTGAATGCATATCATGTGTGTTCTTTTGTGATTGGGTTATCTCCTTTAGGAAGATTTCATTGAGATCCATCCATTTGTCTAAGAATTTCATGAATTCATTGTTTTTAATAGCTGTGTAGTATTTTATTATGCAAATGTACAACATTTTCTGTATCCATTCCACTGAAGAGGGACATCTGGGTTGTTTTCAGCTTCTTGCTATTATAAATAAGGATGCTATGAACATAGTGAAGCATGTCATTATTACAAGTTGGAATATCTTCTGAGAATATACCCAGGAGGAGTATTGCTGGATCTTCCAGTAGAACTATGTCCAATTTTCTGAGGAAACACCAGACTGATTTCCAGAGTGGTTTTACCAGCTTGCAATCTCACCAGCAATGGAGGAGTGTTCCTATTTCACCACATTCTTGCCAGCATCTGCTGTCATCTGAGTTTTAGATCTGAGCCATTCTGGCTGGTAAGAGGTGGAATCTCAGGTTTATTTTGACATGCACTTCCCTGATAATTAAGGATGATGAACATTTTTTAGGTGCTTTTCAGCCTTTCGGTTTTCCTTAGTTGAGAATTCTTTGTTTATCTCTGTCCCCATTTTTTAATGGGGTTATTTGATTTTCTGGAGTCCAGATTCTTGAGCTCTTTATATATATTGGATATTATTCCCCATCTGATTTAGGATTGGTAAAGATTTTTTTCCCATCTATTGGTTGCTGTTTTGTCCTATTGACAGTGTCCTTTGACTTATAGAAGCTTTGCAATTTTATAAGGTCACATTTGTCTATTTTTAATCTTACAGCACAAGCCATTCCTGTTCTGTTCAGGAATTTTTCCCCGGTGCGCATGTCTTCGAAGCTCTTCCCCACTTCCTCCTCTATAAGTTTCAGTGTCTCTGGTTTTATGTGGAGTTCCTTGATCTACCTAGACTTGAGCATTGTACAATGAGATGAAAATAGATCAATTTGCATTCTTTTACATGCTAACTGCCAATTGAGCCAGAACCATTTGTTGAAAATGTTGTCTTTTTTTCCACTGGATGGTTTTTGCTCCTTTGTCAATGATCAAGTGACAATAGGTGTGTGGGAACATTTCTGTGTCTTCAGTTCTATTCCATTTATCTACCTGTCTATCAGTATACCAGTACCATCTAGTTTTTATCAGAATTGCTGTATAGTACAGCTTGAGGTCAGGCACGGTGATTCCAGGAGAGATTCTTTTATTGTTGAGAATAGTTTTTGTATCCTAGGTTTTGTTCTTATTCCAGATGAATTTGCAAATAGCCCTTTCTAACTCAGTTAAGAATTGTGTTGGAATTTTAATGGGGATTGCATTAAATCTGTAGATTGCTTTCGGCAAGATAGCCATTTTTACTACATTAATCCTGCCAATCCATGAGCATGGGAGATCTTTCCATCTTCTGAGATTTTCTTTGATTTTTCTTCAGAGACTTGACATTTTTATCATACAGATCCTTCTTTCACTTACTCAGTTAGAGTCACACCAACGTATTTTATATTATTTGTGACTATTGTGAAGGGTGTTGTTTCCCTAAGTTCTTTTCCATCCTGTTTATTCTTTTTGTAGAGAAAGGCCACTGATATGTTTGAGTTAATTTTCTATTCAGCTACTGCAGTGAAGCTGTGTATCAGATTTAGGATTTCTCTGGTGTAATTTTTGGGGTCACTTATATATACTATCATATCTTCTGGAAATAGTGATAGTTTGCCTTCTTCCTTTCCAATTTGTATTCATTTGTTCTCTTTGTTGTCTAATTGCTCTGACTAGGACTTCAAGTACTATGTTGAATAGGTAGGGAGAAAGTGGGCAGCCTTGTTTAGTCCCTGATTTTAGTGGGATTTCCTCCAGTTTCTCACCATTTAGTTTGATGTTGGCTACTGGTTTGCTGTCTATTGTTTTAATTTTGTTTAGGTATGGGCTTTGAATTCTTGATCTATCCTGGACTTTTACTATGAATGGGTGCTGAATTTTGTCAAATGTTTTCTCAGCATCTAATGAAATGATCATGTGATTTTTGTCTTTGAGTTTGTTTCTATAGTGGATTAAGTTGATGGATTTCTGTATATTAAACCATCCCTCATCACAGGGATCAAGTGTACTTGATCATGATGGATGATCATTTTTATGTATTCTTGGATTCAGTTTGCAAGGCTTTTATTGAATATTTTTGCATCAATTTTCATAAGGGAAATTGGTCTGAAGTTTCCTTTCTTCATTGGGTCTTTGTATGGTTTGAGTATAATTGTAATTCTGGCTTCATAGAACAAATTGAATAATGTTCCTTCTCTTTAGATTTTTCATAATGGTTTGAAGAGTATTGGTATTAGGTCTTCATGAAGATCTGATAGAATTCTGTACTAAACCCATCAGATCCTGGGCTTTTTTGTTTGGGAGACTATTAATGACTGCTTCTATTTCTTTAGGTGTTATGGGAGTATTTCTAGGGTTTATCTGATCCTGAATTATATTTGGTACCTGATATCTGTCTAGAAAAGTGTCGATTTCATCCAGATTTTCCAGTTTTGTTGAGTATAGGTTTTTTGTAGTAGGATCTGATGATTTTTTGGATTTCCTAAGTTTCTGTTGTTATGTCTCCCTTTTCATTTCTGGTTTTGTTAATTAGGATGATGTCCCTGTGCCCTTTAGTGAGTCTGGCTAAGGGTTTACCTATCATGTTGATTTTCTCAAACAACCAGCTCTTGGTTTGGTTGATTCTTTGTATAGTTCCTTTGTTTCCACTTGGTTTATTTCAGTCCTGAGTTTGATTGTTTCCTGCCTTCTATTCCTCTTGTGAGAATTTGCTTCCTTTTGTTCTAGAGCTTTTAGTTGTGCTGTCAAGCTGCTCCTGCATCCTCTATCCTGTTTCTTTTTAGAGGCATTCAGAGCTGTGAATTTTTCTCTTATTACTGTTTTCATTGTGTATCATATGTCTGGTTATGTTGTAGCTTCATTTTCATTAAACTCTAAAAAGTCTTTAATTTCCTTCTTTATTCCTTCCTTGACCAAGTTATCATTGAGTAGGTTGTTGTTTACCTTCCACATATATGTGGATTTTCTATTATTTATATTATTATTGAAGATCAGCATTAGTCTGTGGTGATCTGATAGGATGCATGGGATTATTTCAATATTTTTATATCTGTTGAGGCATGTTTTGTGACTGATTATATGGTCAGTTTTGGAGAAGGCCTCATGAGGTACTGAGAACAAGGGATATCCTTTCGATTTAGGATACAGTGTTCTATAGATATCAACTAAATCCATTTGTTTCATAACTCCTGTTGGTTTCACTGTGTCTGTTTTTAGTTTTTGTTTCCAAGATGCGTCCATTGATGAGAGAGGTGTGTTGAAGTCTTCCACTATTATAGTGTGCAGTGCAATGGGTATTTTGAGGTTTATTAAACTTTCTTTTATGAATGTGGCTGCCCTTGCATTTGGAGCATAGATGTTCAGAATTGGGAGTTCCTCTTGGTAAATATAATTTTGATGAATATGAAGTGTTCCTTCTTGTCTTTTTTGATGACTTTGGGTTGTAAGTCAATTTTATTTGATATTAGAATGCCTACTCCAGCCTGTTTCTTGTGACCATCTGCTTGGAAAATTGTTTTCTAGCCTTTTACTCTGAGGTAATATCTGTCTTTGTCTGTGAGGTTTGTTTCTTTTATGAAACAAAATGCTGGGTCATGCTTACACATTAATTCTATTAGTCTATGTCTTTTTATTGTGTATTTGAGTCCACTGATATTAAGAGATATTAAGGAAAAGTCGTTGTTGGTTCCTGTTATATTTGTTTTTAGAGATGGAATTTTGTTCATGTGGCCATCTTCTTTTGGGTTTGCTGCAAGATTACTTTCTTGCTTTTTCTAGAATGTAATTTCCCTCCTTGTTTTGGTGTTTTCCCTTCATTATCCTTTGAAGGGCTGGATTTGTTGGAAGATATTGTGTAATTTTGGTTTTGTCATAGAATACCTTGGTTTGCCATCTATGGTAAAAGAGTGTTACTGTGTATAGTAGCCTTGGCTGGCATTTGTGCTCTCTTAGGGTCTGTATGACAACTGTCCTGGATCATCTGGCTTTCATAGTCTCTGGGGAGAAGTTAGGTGAAATTCTGATAGGTCTGCCTTTATATGTTACTTGAACTGTTTTCCCTTACTGCTTTTAATATTCTCTTTTTTGTGTGCATCTGGTGTTTTGATTATTATGTGATGGCAGGAATGTCTTTTGTGGTCTAAAGTATTTGGGGATCTGTAGGCTTCTTTTATGTTCATGGGCATCTCTTTCTTTAGGTTAGGGAAGTTTTCTTCTATAATTTTGTTGAAGATATTCCCTGGCCCTTTAAGTCTGAAATCTTACTTCTCATCTATACCTATTATCCTTAAGTTTTGTTTTCACCTTGTATCCTCAATATCCTTGATGTAATTATTTCATTTATAAAAGCTGTTTGAAAAACTCACGTGGGCAGTTTTTCCAGAGAAATGCAAATTGAAAATACTTTATTAACTATTACTTATATAGCATACTTTCAAATGTTTCCATTTTCTATTGTCAATATAGTAAAGAGGCCAGCATTTGGCAAACATGAGAATATGCTGCCTCACGTAGAAGCAGATGAAGATATAAGGTAATATTTTCAATTTTTCCCAGTTCAATAGAGTACTTCAAAAGTAGTGTTTGTGATCCCTTCACTGAAGGAGTAGATTCAGGAAAATCAACAATTCATGGTCAGATGCAGCTATATATTGAGTTCAAGCCCAGCTTGGGGTCCTTAAGTCCTTGTCATCACAAACACATAGCAACTAGTACAATATACCCACCTGCATGGGATCTTCCCAGATATACACACAAACAAAAGGAGAAACATAATAAAAATAAGAGGGGGACCATCTGGGAAGAAGAAGGGTCTCAGCAAGTGTGGGAGAGTTATGAATAAACTACTGTGGGGTGTAAATGTATGAATTGTTAAAAGTAAATAATTCAGGTTCACTTTGGTTGTCTGCCATGTATTTTATATGCATATGACATTTGTTCCAAACCAAACATTATATATTTATTCTAAATAATTAAAAGAAGTTCCTGTGTAAAGTTTTGTGTGTGCTAGGCAAATGCTCTACCAGTCCACTATATTTCTGACTTTAAAATTTTATTGTCCTTTCTTCACAGAGATGAACAAGACAGTATGTTGGATAAATCTGGCGGTAGGAGTTTTTGGAGATATTTGCCTGTTGTTTGAAGAGGACAGAAGAGGGCACCAGATCCCTATAAACCCTATAGCATAGGAGGATAATTTTAGGTTTCACAGTAATTGTAGTTTTCTTTAAAACACGTACAGATGACTACTCACCCAACATTCAGAAACAAAGATTAGCTGAAGGTGTACCTCAGTGGTACAGCACCATGTAAAAGCTATGAGTTTCATCTTCAGTGCTGAAAAAAAACAAAACAAAACAAAATGCACCAACACATGAAATTAACAAAACACCTACCAAACAAACAAAACACAGCAATAAGCCTCGCAAATGAAATGTTAGTTTTTCCAGTTTGCCCAATTAACTGTAAAGTGAGCAAGAAATGCAATTGGCTATTATAAGGAAACAAACAAAACCAGCATTAAGCATTTTAGGAACCTAAATTTAGGCATGATTAGAGAAATACACCCCCCCCAAAAAAAAGACAGTGGCTACAGCAACATAACAAATCTTGCAGAGGGGCTAGAATTATGGCTCACTTGGTAAAGTGCTGTCCTTGAAAATATATGGAGTTAAGGTGGGGGCCTAGAATCCACTTTAAAAATGCAGGCTGCAGTCCAGTGCTGAGTAGGTAGAGATAGCTGGCTGGCTAGCCAGGCTAGTGACGTTGGTGAGCTGCAGATTCAGAGAGACCCTGTCTCTGAAGATTTAAGTTGGATCAGGCAGTGGTGGCGCATGCCTTTAATCCCAGCGTTTGGGAGGCAGAAGCAGGGGGATTTCTATGTTTGAGGCAACCCTGGTCTACAGGTTGAGTTCTAGGACAACCAGGGCTATACAGAGAAACCCTGTCTGGAAAAACAAACAAACAAAAAATGTAAGTTGGAATATGATTGAGAATACAGCCTTCTTCTGCACACATATACTGAAATGTATACACATCATTTTTGCTGAACCTCTTTTTATGATTTACAGAATCCTTTAAAATTATGGTTTTTTTTCTTTTTCTGGAAATAGACAATATTAGGAAAGTGTCATATTTCTGTAATATCCACTGTATATTAAAAATAAACATCTATCGCGAGAAATGATCCAGCATACCTTAAAACACACACAGGACAGGGATGGAAAGATAGCTTTCAAATTAAGACCACTTGTTGCTCGAAAACCAAGGTTTAGTTCCTAGGA
This sequence comes from Mus musculus, assembly GCF_000001635.26. Classification (NCBI taxonomy): domain Eukaryota; kingdom Metazoa; phylum Chordata; class Mammalia; order Rodentia; family Muridae; genus Mus; species Mus musculus. The sequence continues at coordinate 25,372,772 of NC_000086.7, read as the reverse complement.
CCTATATAATGGCTCACAACCATTTGTAATTCTAGATCCAGGGGAATTGGCATCCTATTCTAGTTTCTATGAGCACCAGACATGCATGTTGAACAAATACAAACATGCAAAAGCACGTTAGTTAAGTAAATAAAACAAATCCGAAATACACATAACAGCCCCTTCAACTGAAACAAAGTAGGAGAGTCTTCTTTGGGGTTCATTTTATTTTAACTTTCAAGTTAGTATTGCAAACTTGGAAAATGGAAAGCTTCTGGGTAGTATTGGCAGCTAAAATACTACCTCTTTTTTGCTGCTTGGATGACAGATGACTGATAGAGCCTCTCTCACTTTTGTAAGCATGTGCAAACATGGCCAGTCAGCAAGGGGCTTGGCTGAGATTGTTTTACAGCTGCCCAAAACCTGTTACCCAGTATGCTTTGTGGTGGCCACGAAGCTGAGTTCTTGAGGAAGGGAAGTTTCTTGAGGAAGCATGGTAGGGGGAAGTCTCTGTGGAGGTAGTCAGTGACCTGTTAAAAGATGGTTAATAATGGTTCAGGTGGGGGTCCGGGTGGGGTGAATGTGGCGGGGCGGAGGTGTTACTTCCAGAGTAAGGAGAGGAGGTGACCCTCCCTGGACTCCGGATAGCACTGCTGCTGGGTTCACAATCGACTTTACCCACTTAGACCTCTGCGGTGAAAAATGGAGAACTTCACTAAGGGCAGGAGTTTGAAAAGCCTAGCATCTAGCAGAAAGCAGGAAGGCCAGGGAATTGGAGACCCCGAAAGTCTTCCTTGGGCCTGGGGATGTGAAGTGTGAGTAAACTGGAGGTCAGTTAGTGGCAGAAACAGACTAGAACCTTTTCCGTGCTGCTGCTACCCGACAGAAATTCATTAAAAACAAACTGAAGACGAGTCTTCATTTTCTTCTACCTGGTGTTGAAAGGCCAGATTGCCGAAATTCGTATATATAGGATCCAAACGGCCTCAAAATCCCGAGGCTCCTCTCAGCCTCTGAAGTGCTGGGACTTCAGACATACTTCAGGCCAGGCTGTGTTTATTTATGTGTTGTTTTGGTTTAGGAAAGTAAGCTCTAACTCTGTATCTCAGGAGTGTCTGAAACCTCATGTGCAGCTTGAACTGGCCTTGAAACTGAAGTCCTCAGCCTTGCAAATGTACTGGGGCCTGAGGAAACATGCTTGTTTTATTTTTTATTTTTAAAATTTGTGGGGTTTTTTCATAGTTGAAGATTGAACCCAGAGCTTCTTGCTGTAGCAGTGAAATATATGTCCAGCCAGACAGAACTTTATAATTTAGATTTGTATTTCGATGAAAAAGATTGAGGAGCTTGGTTGTGATAATAGCAACTATGATTTTATTTGGAGATTGAGATGCAGACACATTTGCTCTAACTTATCAAAAACCTTGCAGGAATAGGACCAACATGCAGATCCTCCTATGTTTAGATATAAACCCACTTGAAGTCACAGTTAAAGCCATCATAGTGTGTGTGTCTGTGTGTGTGTGTGTGTGTGTGTAAGAGAGAGAGAGAGAGAGAGAGAGAGAGAGAGAGAGAGTTTTAAATTAAAAAATAACAAACCTCTATTCTTTTATAGTAAGGAAGACCAAGATACTTTATTCAACTTAAATAATTCTTTTTAAAAATGTGTACATATTAAAGTTAAGGTTATTAATGGCTATCTTTGAAGCCAACTATTGTGTTCCATGTTTAAATACTAAAGTCTTTAGTATTAAATCAGAGGGTAATAGAAATATGGTTTTATCTTTAAACCCTTCATGCAATTATGAAGTGCTGTTTTTGTAAAAATCATTCCTTAATGTTATTTTATATTTCAATTTTATTAGTTTATGTGATTTTTTATTCAAATGGCTTGAGAAAATTTCTTTTTCATTTTAAATCAGAAAACGTAAGTTTCTCAGAGGAATGGCAGCGTTTTGCACGTTCTGTAGAGACACCAATGGAAAACTGGAATATGTTAAGTGGTGAACAGCAAGTTAGGAATGCTTCAGAATTGGACCTTATGGAAGGTACCAGATATTTAATGATGGGCATTGATGTTACACTTCCTTTTTTTCTCAGTTGTTCTTCTTAGGCTTGTAAAGGAGATAAAAAATCTCATATTGTATCTCTTGTCTTTAATCACAACATATAAATAAATAGCTTAAAACATATTTTTAGATGACAATTAGACATTACTTGATTTTGTTTAACTTCTAAGCAAATAATAGATCTGCTTTAAAACCTAATGTTGGCACTATGCCTGAATGATCACAAAGTATTTCATTAAAATTTTCAAAATAACATAATTGTTTTAATATCTTGTTTTATTACGAACCCAGTACAGAATCCAGTAACTCATGATGATGGGAATGCAAATCCTGAAGAAGTAGTTGGAGATACATGGTAATATGTTCAAACTTACTATTTCCTTCTTAGTGTAAGTACTTCCAGAAAAGTTTAATTGATTGTATAGCAAGTAATGTATATTAATAATTGAAATATGATATATACTATAAACAATATTTCTATAAGATTAATCCTTAATTTGAATGGTTTTCTTGGAGGGTGTAATGTTGTGGGTCAAACTCTCATCGTCCTGCTTGTAGGACAAAAGCTGAGCAATCAAACAGTATCCCCAGCATCCTTACTTTTTAACCTTTAATTACTTCACAGATCTCCAGTATAAAATATACTGGGAAATTTTGAAGGTACATTTTTGGATATGTAATTTGTTTAAAACTATATCGTATTAACATAATTTATATATTAGATAATATTGATTAATATACTATATGACATCTTAATGACTTATTTATATGTAGTATTTTGTGAATATTTTTATTTTAGTTCAATTTATTTATTATTCGATATTATCTTTATTTACATTTCAAATAATAGCCCTTTCCTGGTTTCACCCCAGAAACTCCCTATTCCATTATCCCTTCCTGTGCTTCCATGAGGATGTTCCCCCACCCACCCAATCCCACTTCCCCACCCTGGCATTTGCCTACACTGGGGCATTGAAACTTCACAGGGCCAAGGACCTCTCCTCCCACTGATGTGTGACAAGGCCATCCTCTGCTATATATGCACTGGAGCCATGGGACCCCCTCTTTTGTTGATGGCTTAGTCCCTGGGTGCTCTGGGAGGTCTGGTTCGTTCATATTGTTGTTCTTCCTATAAGGTTGCAAACCCCTTCAAATCCTTCAGTCCTTCCTCTAACTCCTCCACTGGTAACCCTATGATCAGTCTGATGGTTGGCTGTGAGCATCAGCCTCTGTTCTTGCCAAGCTCTGTCAGAGCCTCTCAGGAGAAAGTCATATTAGGCTCCTGTCAGCAAGCACTTGTTGGCATCCACAATCGTGACTGGGTTTGGTGTCTGTATATGGGATGGATACACAGTTTGGGCAGACTCTAGATGGTCATTCCTTCAATCTCCGCTCTGTACTTTATCTCCATGTTTCCTCCCAGGAATATTTTGTTCCCCATTCTAAGAAGGACTGAAACACCCACACTTTTGTCTTCCTTCTTCTTGAGCTTCATGTGGTCTGTGAATTACATTTTGGGTATTCTGAGCTTTTAGACTAATATCCACTTATCAGTGAGTGCATACCATGTTTATACTTTTGGGATTGGGTTACCTCACACAGGATTATATATTTTAGATCCATCCATTTGCCTGTGAATTTCATGAAGTAATTGTATCTGTACCATTACCATACATTTTTATCATTATTTCTCTATAATACAGCTTGAGTTCGGGAATGATTCCCCCTGAAGTTCTTTTATTGTTGAGAATAGTTTTTTGATATACTGGATTTCTATTATTCCAAACGATTTTTCAAATTGCTCTTTCTATCTCTATGAAGAATTGAGTTTAAATTTTGATGGAGATTGCATTGAATCTATTGATTGCTTTTGGCAAGATGGCCATTTTTACTAAATTAATTGTGCCAATCTATGAGCATGGGAGATCTTTCCATCTTTTGAGATTTTCAATTTCTTTCTTCAGAGACTTGAAGTTCTTATCATACAGATCTTTCGCTTGCTTGGTTCGAGTCATACCAAGGTATTATAATTTGTGACTATTGTGAAGGGTGTTGTATCCATAATTTCTTTTTCAGCCTGTTTATCCTTTGAGTAGAGGAAAGCTACTGATTTGCTTGAGTTAATTTTATATCCAACCACTTTGCTGAATTTGTTTATCAGGTTTAGGAGTTCTCTGTTGAAATTTTGGGGGTCACTTACATATACTATCATATCATCTGCAAATAGTGATATTTTGAATTCTTCCTTTCCAATTTTTATCCCTTTGACCTCTTTTTGTTATATAGTTGCTATGGATAGAACTTCTAGTACTATAAAATACTACTATATTATATACTACTGTGAATAGGTAGGAAGAGAGTGGTCTTGTCTTGTCTGATATTAGTGGGATTGCATCAAGTTTCTCTCCATTTATTTTGATTTTGGATACTGATTTGCTCTATATTGCTTTTACTATGTTTAGGTATGGGCCTTGACTTCTTGATCTTTCCAAGAATTTTATCATGAAGAGTTATTGAATTTTTGCAAATGATTTCTCAGCATCTAATGAGATAATACTGTTTTTTTTTTCCTCAAGATTTTTTACATAGTGGATTACGCTGATGGATTTCCATATATTGAACCATCCCTGTATCCCTGGGATGAAGAACATTTGATCATGAAGGATGATCATTTTAACGTGTTCTTTGATTGGGTTTACCAGAATTTTATTGAGTATTTTTGCATCAATATTCATAAGTGAAACTGGTCTCAAGTTTCCTTTCTTCATTTGGGTCTTTGTAAGTTTTGGGTATAAGTGTAATTGTGGCTTCATAGAAAATTGAATAGTGTTCCTTCTCTTTTGATTTTGCATAAAAGTTTGAAGAGTATTGGTATTAGGTCTTCCTTGAAGGTCTGATAGAATTCTGTATTAACCCATCTGATCCTGGGCTTTTATTTTTTGTGAGGGGGTTGGGAGCCCATTAATGACTGCTTCTATTTCTTTAAGGGTTATAGGAGTGTTTACAGGGTCTATTTGATCCTGATTTAAATTGGTACCTGATATCTGTCTAGACAGTTGTCCATTTCATCCAAATTTTCCAGTTTTGTTAAGTATAGGCTCTTATAGTAGGATCTGATAATTTTTGGGGAGGGGGCGGTTTTCCTAAGATTTTGTTGTTATGTCTCTCTTTTCATTTCTGGTTTTGTTAATTTGGATACTGACTCTGTGCCCTCTCTTTAGTCTGCCTAAGGGTTTATCTATTTTGTTGATTTTCTCAAAGAACCAGCTCCTGGTTTGGTTGATTCTTTGTATAGTTCTTTTTGTTTCCACTTGTTTGATTTCAACCCTGAGTTTGATTATTTCCTGCCTTCTACTCCTCTTGGGTGAATTTGCTTCCTTTTGTTCTAGAGCTTTTAACTGTGCTGCCAGGCTGCTAGTGTATGTTCTCTCCAGTTTCTTTTTTGGAGGCACTCAGAGCTATTAGTTTTTCTCTTAGGAATGCTTTCATTGTGTCCCATAAGTTTGGATATGTTGTAGCTTCATTTTCATTAAACTCTAAAAGTCTTTAATTTCTTCCATGACCGAGTTATCGTTGATTAGACTGTTGTTCAACTACCACGTGTATATATATGGGTTTTGTATTATTTATATCATTATTGTTGTTGTTGTTGTTGTTGTTGTTATTATTATTATTATTATTATTATTATTTGCGGGGTTAAGACAGGGTTTTTCTGTGTATCCCTGGCTGTCCTGGAACTCGCTTTGTAGACCAGGCTGGCCTTGAACTCAGAAATCCACCTGCCTCAGTGTCCCGAGTGCTGGGATTAAAGGCATGTGCCCCCATGCCTGGCTTATTTATATTATTATTGAAGATAAGCCTTAGTCCGTGGTGACTTGATAGGATGCATGGGATTATTTAAATATTTTATATCTGTTGAAGCCTGTTTTGTGACCCATTATATGGTCAGTATTGGAGAAGGCATCATGATGTGTTGAGAAGAAGGCACATTCTTTTGTTTTATGATAAAATGTTCTATGATATCTATAGATATAGATATCTGTTAAAACCATTTGTTTCATAACTTCTGTTAGTTTCACAGTGTCTCTGTTTTGTTACTGTTTCCAGGATCTGTCCGTTGCTGAGAGTGGGGTGTTGAAGTTTCCCACTATTATTATGTAGGGTACAATATATACTTTGAGCTTTAGTAAAGTTTCATTTATGAATTTGGTTGCCCTTGCATTTGGAGCATGGATGTTCAGAATTGTGAGTTCATCTTTGTTGATTCACCCTTTGACAAGTATAGTGACAGTCCTTATCTTTAAAAAACAAAAACAAAAACAAAAAAAAACAATAACAAAAAAACAATAAAAAAACAATAACAAAAACGTTTTGGTTGTAAGTTGATTTTATTCCATAGTAGAATGGTTATTCCATGTTGTTTCCTGGAAATATTTGCTTGCAAAGTTTTTTCCAGACTTTTCCTCTGAGGTAGTGTCTGTCTTTGTCACTAAGGAGGGTTTCCTGTATGCAGCAAAATCCTGGGTTCTGTTTATGTATTCAGTCTATTACTCTATGTCTTTTATTGGGGAATTGAGTCCATTGCTATGAAGAAATATTAAAGACCAGTGACTGTTGGTTGTTTCCTGTTACTTTTGTTGTTTGAGGTGGAATTATGTTTATATTGCTATCTTCTTTGGGGTTTGTTGAAAGAAGATTTCTTTCTTGATTTTTGTATGGTGTAGTGTTTCCCTCCTTGTGTTGTAGTTTTCCATCGATTTTTTTGAAGGTTTGGATTCATGGAAAGATATTGTGTGAATTTGATTTTATCATGGAATACTTTGGTTTCTCCATCTACGGTAATTGATAGTTTTGCTGGGTATAGTAGCCTGGGTTGGCTTTTGTGTTCTCTCAGGGTCTATATAACATCTGTCCAGAATCTTCTGGCTTTTATAGTCTCTGGTGAGAAGTCTGGTGTATTTCTAACAGGTATGCCTTTTTATGTTATTTGACTTTTTTCCCTTACTGCTTTTAATATTTTATCTTTAGTGCATTTGTTGTTCTGATTATTATGTGTCGGCAGGAATTTCTTTTCTGGTCCAGTTTATTTGGAGTTCTGTAGGCTTCTTGTATGTTCATGGGAATCTCTTTCTTTAGGTATTGGAAGTTTTCTTCTATAATTTTGTTGAAGATATTTGCTGGCCCTTTGACTTGGGAATCTTCTCTCTCTTCTATACCTATTTTCCTTAGGTTTTGTCTTCTCATTGTGTCCTGGATTTCCTGGATGTTTAGGGTTAGGAGATTTTTGAATTTTGCATTTTCTTTCACTGTTGTGTCAATGTTTTCTATGGTATCTTCTGTACCTGAGATTCTCTATTCTATCTCTTGTATTCTGTTGGAGATGCTTGCATCTATGTCTCCTTGGTTTTCTTTCTCCAGGTTCATCTCTCTTTGTGAGTTTTTATTCTGTATTTCCATTTTTAGATCTAGATGGTATTTGTTCAATTCCTTCACCTGTTTGATTGTGTTTTCTTTAACTCTTTAAGGGATTTTTGTGTTTCCTCTTTAAGGACTTCTAGCTGTTTTCCTGTATTTCTTTAATGGAACTATTTTTGTTCTTAAAGACCTCTATCATCATCATGAGATGTGATTTTGAATCTGAATCTTTCTTTTCCAATGTGTTGGGGTATTCAAGACTTGCTCTGGTGGCCAAACTGGTTTCTGATGACGCCGACTAGTCTTGGTTGCTATTGCTTATATTCTTGTACTTACCTAGTGCCATCTCATTTTCTTTGGTGCTACCTTCCCTTGCTGTCTCTGTCTGGAGCCTGTCCCTCCTGTAATCCTAGTTGTGTCAGAACTCATAGGAGTCCAGCTATCTCTGAGATCTTGGGATCCTGGGATCCTGATATTTTGGGTGTGTCTGAGCTCCTGGAAGTCATGCTGCCTCTTGGAATTTGAAATCCTGGTGTGACCAATCTCCTGAGATCCTGCTGTGTCAGAGCTCCTGGGGGTTAATCTTTTTCTTGGTGTTGCAAGATTTGGTGGGGTGCCAGAGCCCTAGGTTTTCTCTAGACACAGTTGCATACTGCAAGGAACCTGTGCCTCTGGCCGGGAGGATGATTTTGTTTCCCTGGTTCTTGTGGGTGTCCCAGATACACAGGGTGTTGGGAAAGATATTGTGCCCTCAGCTGTGCTCTTCTGTCAGAACTCCAGTGTTCCTGGGTGTGTCTGATCTCCTTGGAGTCGAGCTTCCTCTGTGATCCTGTGATCTTGAGCATTTCAGAATACCTGGGAATCGTGCTCCCTCTGGGTGTTTTAAGAGTGGGTGCAGAGCCAGTACCCCAGGTCTGATCCAGGTGCAGTTTCAGACCAGAAGGAATCCATGCCACTGGAAAGGCAGGAGTTCCTGTGTCCCTGGATCCTTAGGGACTCATTTATTCCTGATGTTGGGGCCATTCCTGTGATCCTGGGAGTGTTAGAGCACCTGGGATTTGAGCTTACTCTGGGTACTGTGGGACTAGGTCAGCACCCAAGATCTACTCATGACACGGACTCTTGCAAATATTTTTGATTTAGCATCATGGACTTATTTTTGCCTGTGGTATAGAAGTGAAAATGGTGCTTTTTCAACAGGTGTGACATTAATTAAACTTAATTTTTATTTTTTCGTATGTTTGTGTCTGTGGTGCATATATACACATGTGGAGGATATTGGGTTTTGCTCTATTTCTTTACACCTTATTCCCTTAAGACCTGCTCTTTCACTGAACATGCAGCTAGATAAGCAGCCAGCAAGTCCTAGCAATTCTCACTCTGCCTACCACAGTGCTGCTATTGTAGAAGCCACCATCCATGGTTAGTTTTCTAAATGGGTACTAGAATCAAACTTGCGAACGTCCTCCTTTCACAGTAAACCCTATTTATTACTGAGGCATCTTCATAACTGCATTGAAGGGATTTTTAGAGGAAAAAAATGATGTAAACTTTTCTACATTCCATGTATTCAAAGCTAAGTGATATGTATACAAAATTCTTTACATGCAACAGTATTTCTTTGACCCAGTATTAATTTTATATTAAGTCAGTTTCTTTTCTAAAACTCCTCTGTGCTTTTCTTTATATGACACAATGGAAAAATGAATTCTTTAATATAACCCTTATTACTTATTTTTTTTAAATTTTATTTTATGGGTATGTTTGTTTTGCTTGATTGTGTGTATGTACACAGCTTGTATGTCTTGTACCTGAGGAGGCCAGATGTAGACATTGAATTCCCTGGAACTGGAGTTATAGGTTGTGAGCAACCTTGTGGATGCTGGGAATCCATTCTCAGATCTCTGGAAGGGAACCAGTGCTCTTAACTGATGAATCATCTCACCAATCCCCTCACTGATTTTTATAAAATGAATTATGTAACTGAAAGTGAAAGACAAATTTACTAACCAGTGAGGGAATGAAACTCAGATCCCAAAGAATCTATTTTAAATTATATGTAATTGAATGTTGCATGAGCTTTCTTAGAGGACAATAATTTGTCTTTGATATATAGTCTCACTATGTATGTCAGGCTGGGTGGAATTTTCCTATGTAACCTATGTTGTCCTTTACACTGGAAATCTCCTGCTAAGCTTCCTAGACTAGGATCATAGACCCAAAACGTCTTACATGGCTTAAGAAACAATGCTCTTAATACCTATTTTTCAGACATATTTGTGTATTAGTGTTTTGCTTACAGGTATATATGTGCACCACATATGTGCCTGTTGCCCATAGATATAAGATGATTATTTCAGAAACCTTGGACCTGGAGTCACATAAAGAGAAAACACATGGAAACTTATATCAAAGATTCTTTCAAAAAAAAAAGCAACCAGACATTAGAATGACTTTGGCAAACGAACAAATGGGAGAGGTAGAGTTGTTAGTTTGGTAGGGTCACATTTGTATGATTTAAAAAATTATATGTGGCTGAAGTTTAAAAAAAAATCCATTACTGAGCTTTTAGTAAAAATGTGTGTCTTTGATTTTGTCTAAGCAGTTAACCCTATAACTTCATGCCTTCAAGGAAACTAAATCTAATTCTTAGAAATCTGTGAAAATTTTTATTTTCTACTTTAAGTACCTGTTAATGAGATTTTAAAATTTGATTTACATTCATTGTGGAAACACAGAAGTCTTGCACAAAATCTTAGAAATGTAATTTGTTGTTTATTATGTTTAACAATATGGAAAAATCAATTACATATGCAGACAATTTGTATATTTTAATTGACTTATGTTTTGCACTAAGTCTTAATTGAATCAATATAGGAAAATAAATTAGACGTTATATTTGATAGGAAATAATGAAAAAATACTTTGAAATACAATTAATTTTCTAAAATATGATACATATGTATTAAAACTTCTTTAATTTTTGAAAAGCTAAAACATAAAAGAAGACTTCTCTGATAATCTTTCAGGGAAAAAAAACTATAATGATTTCCAATTGGATAATATTTTACTGCTGTTTTTCTTTTTATAGTATGAAATGGTCAATTTAATTTGTTTTGAGTGTTCTTTTTCATATTGGTATGAAATGTGACTGCTTTTATTACTGTGCTTTACAGAAAGAAGATCAACAACAAATTGTGTGAGCAGAAGTTTGATATGGATATACAGAAATTCAATGAAGAACAAGAAAAATCAGTGGTTAGTATCATAACTAACTTTATAATTAACCTAGTATAACTAAGTATCAAGTAGGAATGGAGAAACTAGCCTTGTGTTGGGCACATGAAACTAAATTAAGTTTCATTATCTATCTATCCTTGGTTCTGTTCTAGTCCTACTGAATTGTAAAGCAGAGAAGTATGATCACATACTATATCAATGAAAACCACTAGGTATTTTCTGGTAGACCAGATTATAAATTTTCAAGAGGCAGACATTTGCTGAAAGATGAAGAGAGGATTACTAGTTTCTACAAAAGGAAGCACACTATGTCAGCCTCAGGTACAGTTGAAAGGAGAGAGAAAGCTTACTTACTGGTGTCATCTGGACTCTCTTGTTAATATTCGAAAGCCAACTCAAACTGGCAAATCAGTTCTTACAATCCTAAACGTAGTACAAATTTAGTAACAACAGTGGATGGAAACAACCTTTCTCAACAGCCCTGGCAGAATATTCCTGTGGAAGAATATCACCAAACTATTTTAGATCATCTCTCCATTACTGTACCAATGACTGTAGTCATCACATAGTTTCCAAGTAAGATCTGAGATGATGACCATATTAACTATTTTTTATTTCATTGGTTAATAGTTTGAGAAGTATTCAATTTGAAATGAACAGGAGATCCATTCCTGCCTGGGAAGGCATTGAGGAAGCCACCATTATGAGTCAATTCTGGAAAGAGATAGGGACTAAAGATAAAAAATAAATAAATACTCCAATTGAAGGCAATTTTTAAACCTTGAACCCTGGATGAAATTTCAAGGTGGAGTGATCATCCATGTAAATGAGGAGTCTAAAGACAGACTCCCAGAATTCTTCAATATTTGTAATTCTGCATGAGGTGGGGGTGGGGGGGTGAGAGGGAACCAGTAAGGGAAGAGAACAATTGGTACAAAGAAAACTACCATGAGTGAAGGAAAACATTTAAGGAAGAAAAGTTCACTAACTGTGTCATATGCTGCTAATGGGCCAAATAAAATAGATTTGCAGGGCTAGAAGATGGTTTATTTGGTAATCTTTCTCACTGTAGGCATGGAGACTCGAGTTTATATTCCCTGAGTAAGCATGCACGAAAACACCTCCACCAACAACACCACCAACAACAAAACAAACTAGCAAAACTAAAAACAAACCACCACAACAATAAAAGTTGGTGTGGTGGTGAGCATTTTAGAACCACCAAACTCAGATTTAGTTCAGAGATAAGAAGATTCCCAGAGCTTCCTAGCCACCAGTTGTAGCCTAATGGATGAGCTCTAGTTTCATTGAGACCCTGTCTCCCAAACAGTGGGATGCAACCAAAGAAGACACCCAATATTAATCCTTTGTCTCCATATGTATGCACGTGTACATTTTTTAAAGGGAAACTTCACAAAGTGCAGGTCATTGTACTTAATCAGGATGATTTGAGTGGAAATGTGAGGTACAAAACTGATCACAGTGAATAAAGGACAAAATAGGAATCTAGTAGCACAAGGAGAAAAGGTGGAAAGGACTTGTCTTAATTTTTTTAAATGCAAATTACCATGGTTGTCTGCCAACATAAAGAATACAAAGAGAAATTTATATTATTACTTCCATGTGTTACTTGAGATTGGAACCTAGAGAAAACAAATCTACCACTAAACTTTGTCCCCAGACATCTTTTTACACTTTATTTTGAGGCAGGGTATCTTTAAGTGATCAAGACTATTCATGATCTTGTGATCATTCTAACTCAAACTTTATAAAAGTTAGTTTTATAGGCATTACACTGACGACCAGCTAAAGTCATAAATTTAAAATAACAGTTACAATTGCTGAAACTCTTGACAATAGTTGAGAAAAGTGAAGATGTTGGACTTAGTAAAGAATAAGTATAAGGCATCCTTAAGAAAGGAAGAGAAAGTAGATGACATGGCACATACACCTTAGGTGGGGGCTAGATACAGAGATGAGGTAATGAACCACCTCCTGGGATTACTTCTGCTAGTTAGAAAAAGGAGGCCACCATATGGTAAAAGCATTAACACTAGCTAGAGTTAAGCTTCCAGGGCTAGGATTTTACCAAGTTCATGTTTACATGGTACATGCCTATAAACTTAAGTACTTGAGAGGCTAAGGCCAGTCTCTGCAGCATAGCAAACACTTTCTCATAAAAAAAAGTTGTATTAACCCACAATTGGTAGTATAATTGTATTTCATGTCACTTAAAAATATAAGTATATTTAGTCATAATAGTTGTTAAAATGTTAAATCACTTGGAAAACTATTCCTTTTACGTTTCATATGGAATTATTTTTGCTCACGTAAACATTTTAGTATTGGAAATACATTAAGTGGTTGGTTGTTAGCCTAGCATTCATGCTGCATGGCAGTAACAACAAAAATGAACAGAATTGTTATAGTAATGTTTTCCTTTTACATTTGTAGAACAATTATCAAAAAGAACAACAAGCATTAAAACTGTCTGAATGTAGTCAGAGTCAGACCCTGGAAGCAATTGAAGACATGCATGAGAAGTCCATGGAGGTATGTTGCACATGGTCCATAAAATGTCTTTAGGAAACTAAATATGTTTTCGGAATCAAAAAGTTTAACTACTTGTTATTTAGAATTATTTCTTACTGAAGTGACTGATATTATCTATAAAATCCTAATGACTTTGTAGGAATTATTCAAGACATGAAATGATAAATTGGGAATTTGACCTCAGATGTACCTCATAGTTTATTAACACTATAATTATCCTGCTTAACTAAACATAGCACATATATACATCATTTGCACCGAATCTTCCATATTTGTATCCTTGGGAGTTTGTTTAGTAAGAAGTGCTGTTCTGTTTTAGGGTTTGATGAACATGGAGACCAACAACTACGATATGCTTTTTGATGTAGATGGTGAAGAGACATTATGAAGCATACTCTGAAGTACTCTTCTCCTTTCCCATCTTCAGACTAATGAAGCATACATATTTCTCACTTGCTGGTACATTTGTAACCAAATAAAAAATTCACTAACATTTTTGTCTCCTATGAAACAGAGTTTGAAAGGCTCTTTAATCCTTGTAATTCTGATGATTCTAAGAAGGAAGTTAACCCCTGTGAAGTGATTACAAAGTTAACTAGGAGGTATACCTTCAGAGTCAAAATAGAACCCCTTTATTTTTAAACATCTTTAATCATTTTCTTGTTTAAGTGTAAGAGCCTCTTTATATTAACTTCCAAACAAAATCTAAATGAATAAGTGAGTGGCAAATAGTCCTTTGTACCGAACTTACACACTAATGTAGTGAATTATTTAAAATTTATTCCTTAATCTTTTTTTAAAGTCCAGACTTTATCCCCCTCCTTGTCCACCCTCTGATTGTTCCACATCCCATACCTCCTTGCCTCATGCTCCCACACCCCCACTCCCCATCTCTAAGAGGATGTCCCCACCATCCTACCCCCACCCCACCAGACCTCCCTACTCCCTGTGGCCTCAAGTCTCTTGAGAGTTAAATGCACCTTCTCTAACTGAGTCCAGACCTGGCAGTCCTCTGCTCTATATGTGTTGGGGGCTTCATATCAGCTGGTGTATGCTTCCTGGTTGGTGGCTCAGTGTCTGAGAGATCCTGGGAGTTCCAGGTTATTTGAGACTGTTGATCCTCCTCCTTCAACTCCTCTTCCTCAGCTTCTTCTAGCTTTTCCCTAATTCAACCACAGGGGTTCCCAGCTTCTGTCCATTGGTTGCATGTAAATTTCTGCATCTGACTTTTTCACCTGCTGGTTCGGTCTTTAAGAGGGCAGTCATGATAGGCCCATTTTTGTGATCACACCATAGCATCAGTAATAGTGTCAGGCCTTGATGCCTCACCTTGAGCTGGATCCCAATTTGGGCCTGTCACTGGATCTCCTTTTCCTTAGGCTTTTCTCCATTTTTTTCGCTGTAGTTCTTTCAGACAGAAACAATTCTGGGTTAGAGCTTTTGACTGTGGGATGGCAACCCCATCTTTCCACTTGATGTCCTGTCTCTCCTCTGGAGGAGGACTCTACACATTCCCTCTCCCCACTGCAGGGCATTCCATCTAAGGTCCCTCCCTTTGAGTACTGAGAGTCTCTTACCTCCCAGGTCTGTTGTACATTCTAGAGGGTTTTCTAACCTCCTACATATCAAAGATGCCTGTTTCCATTATTTTTGCTGGTCCTCAGTGCTTCAGTCCTTTTCCCCACCCCCACAATACCGGATCATGTTCCTCTCCTCTTCTCCTTGTCCGCTTTCCCACCCAGGAACCCTCCCCCCTCCCTGTAGTGATTTTTTTAACCTTCTTAACATTTCTAAATATTTTTATTCATAAAGATTATTGAAATTTATTTTTGATTCATTATCTTATTAGTTCACGAAGGTACAAGATACAAATATAGAAGGCACTTTGGTTTGGTTTTATTTCATTTATTTTATTTTTGAGATAGGCACTTAGCATGTTTTGTATGTCTAGTAAGGTCTAGAATGTTTAGGTTCAGCCTTCCCTGTAGGTGCTATACAGGTATGTGACAACATACCTGGCTTACACTGTTCTTAAGAAAATAGTCCCAAAAAATCTCCTATAAACACTATAAAATTAACACTGTCAGCTCTGAGAGATGAAAATATTTCCTGTTCACTTACAAAATTCATTGACAGAAAGTATATTTGTTTCTTGAAACAAACTACACTGCTAACTGTGAGGCAGGATAAAAGAACTGATTAGCCCCATCTCACTGTTCCAGGCCCAGCCCCTTCTCTCTGTTCCCATTGTTCTTGTTTCTGAACTCTCTGTCTCTGTTTTTGTTCTCAGCTTCCCCTCTATCTGTTCTCTGCCCTACTTTTTCTGACCTAATGACTTTGCTTCTTCTGTCTGTCTGCCTCTATCCTTTCGCAGTTCCTCACTCTTCTCCCCTCCCCCAATAAATCCATTTTATACCAGGTCTGTTGCATGGTATAATTCTCAGGGGCACACCTTGCATGAGCCCACCAAAGGTACTCCCTTGCCATGTTATATTTCATAGCACTAACACATTAAATGCAACTGACAAAATTTATAAATATTAGTTTGAGACAAGGATTTTTGTATTCTCATCAAGTCATCAAAACATCATTTCATTGTGCTTGGCCTTCAGATAAATGACATATAACCTTACCTAATGCTTAAGAATGCTTCACATGTGTCTTCAAACATAAGTAATCAAGAATGCCTTCTATTTTCATGTTCAGCAAACATATAGAAGTTTGATTTTTAGATTCATTCTTTTTTTTTGTATTAGTATTTTATTTATTCAGGCAGATTCAACATCTTGCAAAGTTTATATGTTTCAGTATGGGGGAACGCCAGGGCCAAGAAGTGTGAGTAGGTGGGTAGTGTAGTGGGGGAAGGTTCTAGGGGATTTTGGGGATAGCATTTGAAATGTAAATGAAGAAAATACCTAATTTAAAAGAAGAAATAATTCTGATAGGCCTGACATTATATGTTACTTGACATTTCTCCCTTACATCTTTTAATATTCTATCTTTATTTAGTGCATTTGTTTTTCTGATTATTATGTGTCGGGAGTAATTTCTTTTCTGGTCTAGTCTATTTGGAGTTCTGTAGGCTTCTTGTATGATCATGGGCATCTCTTTCTATAGGTTTGGGAAGTTTTCGTCTATGATTTTGTTGAAGATATTTGCTGGCCCTTTAAGTTGAAAATCTTCGTTCTCATCAACTCCTATTATCCATAGGTTTGGTCTTCTCATTTTGTCCTGTATTTCCTGGGTGTTTTGAGTTAGGATCCTTTTGCATTTTGTATTTTCTTTGATTGTTGTGCCGATGTTCTCTAAGGAATCTTCTGCACCTGAGTTTCTCTCTTCCATCTCTTGTATTCTGTTGCTGATGCTCACATCTATGGTTTCAGATTTCTTTCCTAGGGTTTCTATCTCCAACGTTGCCTCACTTTGGGTTTTTTTTTTTATTGTGTCTACCTCCCTTTTTAGGTCTAGTATAGTTTTGTTCATTTCCATTACCTTTTTGGATGTGTTTTCCTGTTTTTCTATAAGGAGTTCTACCTGTTTTTTTGTGTTTTCCTTTTTTTTCTTTAAGGACTTGTAACTCTTTAGCAGTGCTCTCCTGTATTTCTTTAAATGAGTTATTGAAGTCCTTCTTGATGTCCTCTACCATCATCATGAGATACGCTTTGAAATCTGGGTCTAGCTTTTCAGTTGTGTTGGGGTGCCCAGGACCAGTTAGGGTGGGAGTGCTGCGTTCTGATGATGGTGAGTGATCTTGATTTCTGTTAGTAGGATTCTTTTTTTTTTAATTAGGTATTTTCCTCGTTTACATTTTCAATGCTATCCCAAAGGTTCCCCATACCCACCCCCCAACCCCCTTCCCACCCACTCCCCCTTTTTGGCCCTGGCGTTCTCCTGTACTGGGGCATATAAAGTTTGCAAGTCCATTGGGACTCTCTTTGCAGTGATGGCCGACTAGGCCATATTTTGATACATATGAAGCTAAAGACAAGAGCTCCCGGGTACTGGTTATTTCATATTGTTGTTCCACCTATAGGGTTGCAGTTCCCTTTAGCTCCTTGGGTAATTTCTCTAGCTCCTCCATTAGGGGCTGTGTGACCCATCCAATAGCTGACTGTGATCCTCCACTTCTGTGTTTGCTAGGCCCCGGCATAGTCTCACAAGAGAGAGCTATATCTGGGTCCTTTCAGGGAAAACTTGCTAGTGTATGCAATGGTGTCAGCATTTGGAATCTGATTATGGGATGGATCCCTGCATATGGTAATCACTAGATGGTCCATCCTTTTATCACAGCTCCAAATTTTGTCTCTGTAACTCCTTTTATGGGTGTTTTGTTCCCATTTCTAAGAAAGGGTAAAGTGTCCACACTTTGGTCTTCATTCTTCTTGAATTTCATGCATTTGGCAAGTTGTATATTATATCTTGGGTATCCTAAGTTTCTGGGCTAATATCCACTTATCAGTGAGTACATATTGTGCGAGTTCCTTTGTGATTGGCTTACTTCACTCAGGATGATACCCTCCAGGTCCATCCATTTGCCTAGGAATTTCATAAATTCATTTTTTTTAGTAGCTGAGTAGTATTCCATTGTGTAAATGTACCACATTTTATGTATCCATTCCTCTGTTGAGGGTCATCTGGGTTCTTTCCAGCTTCTGGCTATTATAAACAAGGCTGCTATGAACATAGTGGAGCATGTGTTCTTCTTACCGGTTGGGACATCTTCTGGATATATGCCCAGGAGTGGTATTGTGGGATCGTCCTGTAGTAGTATGTCCAGTTTTCTGAAGAACTGCCAGACTGATTTCCAGAGTGTTTCTACAAGCTTGCAATCCCACCAAAAATGGAGGAGTGTTCCCCTTTCTCCACATCCGCGCCAGCATCTGGTGTCACCTGAGTTTTTGATCTTAGCCATTCTGACTGGAGTGACGTGGAATCTCAATGTTGTTTTGATTTGCATTTCCCTAATGATTAAGGATGTTGAACATTTTTTCAGGTGCTTCTCTGCCATTTGGTATTCCTCAGGTGAGAATTCTTTGTTCAGCTCTGAGCCCCATTTTTTAATGGGGTTATTTGATTTTCTGGAGTCCACCTTCTTGAATTCTTTATATATACTGGATATTAGTCCCCTATCCGATTTGGGATAGGTAAAGATCCTTTCCCAATCTGTTGGTGGACTTTTTGTCTTATTGACGGTGTCTTTTGCTTTGCAGAAGCTTTGCAATTTTATGAGGTCCCATTTATCAATTCTTGATCTTATAGCACAAGTCATTGCTGTTCTAATCAGGAATTTTTCCCCTGTACCCATATCTTTGAGGCTTTTCCCTACTTTCTCCTCTATAAGTTTCAGTGTCTCTGGTTTTATGTGGAGTTCTTTAATCCACTTAGATTTGACCTTAGTACAAGGAGATAGAAATGGATCAATTCACATTCTTCTACATGATAACAGCCAGTTGTACCAGCACCATTTGTTGAAAATGCTGTCTTTTTTCCACTGGATGGTTTTAGCTCCCTTGTCAAAGATCAAGTGACCATAGGTGTGTAGGTTCATGTCTGGGTCTTCAATTCTGTTCCCTTGGTACTACTTCTCTGTCACTATACCAGTACCATGCAGTTTTTATCACAATTGCTCTGTAGTACAGTTTTAGGTCCGGCATGGTGATTCCAACAGAGGTTCTTTCATCCTTGAGAAGAGTTTTTGCTATCCTCGGTTTTTTGTTATTCCAGATGAATCTGCCGATTGCCCTTTCTAATTC
Organism: Mus musculus; assembly: GCF_000001635.26. Lineage (NCBI taxonomy): Eukaryota > Metazoa > Chordata > Mammalia > Rodentia > Muridae > Mus > Mus musculus. Next base: position 25,353,762 of record NC_000086.7, on the reverse strand, counting down.
ATTGAAGAATTGAGTTGGAATTTTGATGGGGATTGCATTGAATCTGTAGAATGCTTTTGGCAAGATGGCCATTTTTACAATGTTGATCCTGCCAATCCATGAGCATGGGAGATCTTCCATCTTCTGAGATCTTCTTTAATTTCTTTCTTTAGAGACTTGAAGTTCTTATCATACAGATCTTTCACTTCCTTAGTTTTAGTCACGACAAAGTATTTTATATTATTTGTGATTATTGAGAAGGGTGTTGTTTCCCTAATTTCTTTTTCAGCCTGTTTATCCTTTGTTTACAGAAAGGCCATTGACTTGTTTGAGTTAATTTTATATCCATCTACTTCATTGAAGCTGTTTATCAGGCTTAGGAGTTCTCTGGTGAAATTTATAGGGTCATATATATATACTATCATATCATCTGCAAAAAGTGATATTTTGACTTCTTCCTTTCCAATTTGTATCCCCTTGATCTCCTTTTGTTGTCTAATTGCTCTGGCTAGGACTTCAAGTACAATGTTGAATAGGTAGGGCGAGAGTGGACAGCCTTGTCTAGTCCCTGATTTTAGTGGGATTGCTTCCAGCTTCTCACCATTTACTTTGATGTTGGCTATTGGTTTGCTGTAGATTGCTTTTATCATGTTTAGGTATGGGCCTTGAATTCCTGATCTTTCCAAAACTTTTATCATGAATGGGTGTTGGATTTTGTCGAATGCTTTCTCAGCATCTAACGAGATGATCATGTGGTTTTTGTCTTTGAGTTTGTTTATATACTGGATTACATTGATGGATTTCCGTATATTAAACCATCCCTGCATCCCTGGGATGAAACCTACTTGGTCAATATGGATGATTGTTTTGATGTATTCTTGGATTCGGTTAGCAAGAACTTTATTGAGGATTTTTGCATCGATATTCATAAATGAAATTGGTCTGAACTTCTCTATCTTTGTTGGGTCTTTTTGTGGTTTAGGTATCAGAGTAATTGTGGCTTCGTAGAATGAGTTGGGAACAGTACCTTCCGTTCCTATTTTGTGGAATAGTTTGTAAAGAACTGGAATTAGGTCTTCTTTGAAGGTCTGATAGATCTCTGCACTAAACACATCTGGTCCTGGGCTTTTTTTGGCTGGGAGACTATTAATAACTGCTTTTATTTCTTTAGGGGATATGGGACTGTTTAGATGGTCAACTTGATCCTGATTCAACTTTGGTACCTGGTATCTGTCCAGAAATTTGTCCATTTCGTCCAGGTTTTCCAGTTTTGTTTGAGTATAGCCTTTTGTAGAAGGATCTGATGGTGTTTTGGATTTTTTTCAGGATCTGTTGTTATGTCTCCCTTTTCATTTCTGATATTGTTAATTAGGATTTTGTCCCTGTGCCCTCTAGTGTGTCTAGCTAAGGGTTTATCTATCTTGTTGATTTTCCCAAAGAACCAACTCCTCATTTGGTTAATTCTTTGAATAGTTCTTCTTGTTTCCACTTGGTTGATTTCACCCCTGAGTTTGATTATTTCCTGCCTTCTACTCCTCTTGTGTGAATTTGCTTCCTTTTCTTCTAGACCTTTTAGGTGTGTTGTCAAGCTGAAACCAAGTGTGCTCTCTCTAGTTTCGTTTTGGAGGCACTCAGAGCTATGAGTTTTCCTCTTAGGAATGCTTTCATTGTGTCCCATAAGTTTGGGTATGTTGTGGCTTCATTTTCAATGAGCTCCAAAAAGTCCTTAATTTCTTTCTTTATTCCTTCCTTGACCAAGTTATCATTGAGTAGAACACAACAGTGCCCCTCCTTGTCTTTTTTGATGAATTTGGGTTGGAAGTCAATCTTATCAGATATTAGGATGGCTACTGCAGCTTGTTTCTTCATACCATTTGCTTGGAAAATTGTTTTCCAGCCTTTCATTCTGAGGTAGTGTCTATCTTTTTCTCTGAGATGAGTTTCCTGTAAGCAGCAAAATGTTGGGTCTTGTTTGTGTAGCCAGTTTGTTAGTCTATGTCTTTTTATTGGGGAGTTGAGACCATTGATATTAAGAGATATTAAGGAAAAGTATTTGTTGCTTCCTGTTATTTTTGTTGTTAAAGTTGGCATTCTGTTCTTGTGGCTGTCTTCTTTTAGTTTTGTTGAGGGATTATCTTCCTGTTTTTTCTAGGGCGTGGTTCCCATACTTGTATCATGAGATATGCTTTTAAATCTGGGTCTAGCTTTTCTGTTGGGTTGGGGTGCCCAGGACTAGGTGGGGTGGGAGTGCTGCGTTTTGATGATGGTAATTGGTCTTGATTTCTGTTAGTAGGATTCTTACGTTTGCCTTTCACCATCTGGTAACCTCTGAGGCTAGCTGTGATAGTTGTCTCTGGTTAAAGCTTGTTCCTCAGGTGACTCTGTTAGCCTCTATGAGCACACCTGGAAGGCTAGGTCTCTCCTTAGTTTCAGTGGTTAGAGTATTCTCTGCAGGCAAGCTCTCTTCTTGCAGGGAAGGTGACAAGGTATCAGGTGTTCGAACCTGCCTCCTGACAGAAGTTGTGTTCTACTCACCAAAGGTCTTAAGATCCCATGGAGGGTCCTGTGCGGACCTTGGGGATCTCCAGAAACTTTGCGCACAAGGAACTCCGGTGCTGGTGTGGACCAGAAGGGACTTGTGACCCTGATTTGCCGATTTTCTGTTTCCCTAATTAAGGCAGTCTCAGATCCCGCCCTATTGGATTGAAGCAGATGCTGAGTTCCACTCACCAGAGGACTTAAGATCCCGTGGGGGTTCCTTTGTGGGTCCTTGCGGGTGTTCGGAGACTCTGTGAGCAAGATACCCCGTGCTGGTATGGACTGGAAGGGAATTGTGACCCTGATCAGGCTGGTTTTTCTGCTTCCCTAATTAAGGCAGTCTCAGGTCCTGCGTGATTGGATTGGAGTACATGGTGTGTTCCACTCACCAGAGGTCTTAAGATCCCATTGGGGGATCCTGTGGGGGTCCTTGCAGGTGTACGGAGACTCTGTGGGCAAGGAACCCCAGTGTTGGAGTGGACCAGCAAGGCCACCAGTAGCTTTCGTGAAACATATGACCTACATTGCTTCTGGAGGTATTGTTAATGCTAAGGGTCCCTGAAACCATCAGAATAATGTGAAGTTCAAGTTAAATAGTGTTGCCTATTTTCATGTTGAATTACATATTCTGGCATATGTTATGTTGAAAACATATCAATTGTGGTACCAGACACCAGTATATGTCCATGTTACTTCAGGCCTCCATCATTCTTGAAGCCAATTCGGACAATATTGATATGAGGGTGTCAGACAGTCAATGGAATTATTACAGATGTATGTTATCCATTTTTCTGCTCAATTTGTGCGAAGATTCTTACCATCTATAATAATTTTGATGTCACTATGCATCCTGCCTCTTGAATTACCTTGATGTCCCTTATTCTTCTTGGCAACATGTTGTGCGCGCTCAACAGGCCAGGAAGAACGACGCTGCTACAGGATCCTTCTGCACACATTTATTCAGTCCTGTTTCTTCTTTTTCCATATATCTCCCTTGTTTATATCTCCCTTGTTTATATATCTCTCCCTTGTTTATATCTCTCTTGTTTTTATATCTCCCCTGTTTATATCTCCCCTGTTTATATATCTCCCTTGTTTTTATATCTCTCCCGAACCCTGGGCCTCTCACTCTTTTATACTCTCTCTCATCCACGCACCACAGGCCACACCCCCTAGCCAGTCACGAGGCTTCAGCTAATCAGGGCAGCAGGGGCAAATCTCCACCAAATTGGATTCACCTGTATCCTGGTACACATGTGCAGCTCTCAAGATGTTTGTGGCTTATATGAGGAAGTCAGGTGCAAGTCATACGACTTAGCTACAGTCCCTGGCGCCTTTAGGACTGCCGCCACACCTGCTCCTAACATCTCCCCCTTTTTTCTTTTCTGGCAGAGAGAATGTCTGTAGATAGCCCCCAGCAGCCATGCCCCTTACCCGTCCTTGGGTGACAAACAGCATTGGTTTGATCCCTGTCTTAGGTTGGTGACATGCCCAGGGAGTCTTATCACTGACTACCTCTCAATCATGCCAAGCCACTCCTGGGGAGATTGTGTTTTGCTTGCGGCAGGTGCATCAAAAGGCCAGGATATTAATTAACCTATGGCCAGATCTTAATTGCTGCAAGCAAGCCTCATGGGTGAAGGTAGAGGTCTGATCCCCAGTGTGCAAGCATAGGGGCCCTACACAAAACCATCCCTTAGGCTCATCACCCAGAGAGGTCTTGGCCAGCTCCCGTGTCGTTTTTCCTGGGGGAAGGGAACTAGGACACTGAACCTTCATGCAATCAGACGTGCCTTCCACAGGATGCCAACAGCAAGCTATCCTCTGTGCAGTGCTTAGCCTCGCACCCCACGGCATAACGCAGCATCATTTCTTTTAGAGCGGCAAACCGAATCTGAGGAGATTGTCCCGCCTCCACTGCAGCAAAAACGAAAATGCGGGCCGCACACTCTGCACCTAACACATGTGCCAAACACAAAACACACACACACACACTATAACAAGCATACATCCCAGGGCTCTCATCACCGCTCATCTTCCCTGAAGCAAGGGATAGATGGCCAGCGGGGCTATCTCTTTTAAGGGGAATTCAGGGATCAAAAAGCGTGGAAAAATTTGAATGTCATGTTGAGCTGGTATCGGCTTCTGGAATACCGAAAGGATCTCTCATCTCGGCTCCATCCTTTGTGCTTGTGGGATCATCCACCACATCCACAGGGGCAACTGGATCAGGAGCCTCATTCTTGCAGCGTCTCATCAATCTCTCCGGCACCCAAAGAGGTTCCCTCTGGTCCTGTGGAAACACACAAACAGACCCTCTCGCCCACGTCAACACCAGATCTGGTCGATCCCCAGGGGAGATGGACACAATACCTCGTGGTAATGAGACCATAACCTCAATCACCTGTGTGTCCATCTGGGGAGTCAATATGAGAGTCAAGTTTTCACTAACTTCCCCTCTGTTAGGCAATGATTTCCACGCCCTTATAGGAATCTGATTCACCTGCTCAAACACCTGCACTGGATATCCTGTCTGTTGTTGTGCAAATCGACCTTGATCAAGCAGCATATCTCTATCCCATGCAAATTCAGCTTGATCAGTGAAAATAGGACATCCCAGCAAGGAGAATCTATCCTCTTTCCAGACCTCCGGACAGAAGGTCTGCCCATAGATGGCTGACGAGGAGGCATAGAGAAGGGGAGCAAAAGCTAATTCGCCTTCCTCCTCCACCTCAGCTCTTTTATTTTGTCCTTTCTGTCCACCTGATAACACTGTGTCTCCTTTCTTTTTCCTTTTTCTTTTTAAGCCCTTATCCTCTTCCGACATAATTTCTTGTTGCTCTGTAAGGATTTTCTGACCTGTCTTGACTGCCTCTACACACAGTTTCAAACAGTAACAGAGTCCATATATCAGAACAAACAAGACCAAAACTATCAGACCTACCCACAAAGGGTCAACGGGAGAAAAAAGCATAACTACTCAGCGAGGATCTATTGATCACTACACTGAGGTTATCATAGTTCCTTAACTTCTCCCCAAACTGGGAACCTTAACTTGTCCCAAAACCGGGAACCTTTCGTTACCTTGTGCCTGCTTCCTGGCAACTTTATGCTTGCCTCTATTTTATCCGAGGTCCTTCCCAAACTCCTGGGTTACTTTGTGCCTACTTCCTGGCAAATTTATGCTCACCTCTATTTTATCCGAGGTCCTTCCCAAACTCCTGGGGTCCCAAGTTTCACTCACCGTGAACTTACCCTGCCAGCAACCACTAACTGCTGAAAGTTCTGAACTCGGTGGGGGAGTCGGTTCCCCGTACTGGCCACCAATTGTCGCGCCCGCTCTCGACCAGCAAGAACGATGCGACCACCAGTCCTTCTAACAGCAGTTTATTCAGTCTTCATCTTTCTTCTTTCTCTTCATCAGTACCGTTCCCCAGCTGAAGAGTTCTGAATCCACGCCGGATCCTTCTCAACAGTCTGTTTTACGGGAACACTTTATTAACCGCTTCTTCCCCGTTATGCAGTTCTGAATCCTCCCTGTAGCAGTGGGTCTTCGCTCATGCCTGAAGATGTTTCTCGTCCCAGGTCTTCTCGTCCTAGGTCTTCTCGTCCCGTCCCGGGTCTCAGCACCAACTTCTTGTGCGCGCTCAACAGGCCAGGAAGAACGAGGCTGCTACAGGATCCTTCTGCACACATTTATTCAGTCCTGTTTCTTCTTTTTCCATATATCTCCCTTGTTTAGCAACAGACTTTACTTTGTATGCCAGATGCCTGTTGTCATAGGCATCCAGGTCAGGGGTGAATCTTACTCCCACTTTAGACTAATTAATGACACCAGAGACCCCAAAGCAAAGTGAAGCTTGCTCTTAGTTTGGATTAATTAATGACATCAGAGGTCCCAAAGGCCATATAGTCATTAATCCATGATGTCACTGGTAACCATGTTGAGATTTATAGTCAGAGTTTGTAGCAGGAATGGTGTTTCAACAAGTGTTACCTTTGAAGAGGTCCATGACATCTGAGATGCCCCAATCATAAATATCTATTGTGAACATCATTGTCAGTACTGCTGCCTAAGTTTATAATGAAAAAAGAGTTGTGTACTGTTACTGAAGTTCCCTTTGATGTCAGTGATCACATCTGAATGTTGAAGCTATGCTGATATCATTGCTGTTTGCTGTGATAAGCAAGCATAATGGTATCTATTACATGAAGTTCCTATTACTAATGGAGACCCTGGCAATGGTTATGAGCAGTGTTGCTTCTGGAGAAACTGCTGAATTCCAAGGTAAATGCTGATACACAATGCCATATTGAGGTAAGTGTTGTTATCTGACACTGGATAGAAAATTGATGTCTGAGATCCTACCCACCACAGGAAGTTCTGTTGATGTCCCTGATGCATTCATGTAGCTCCTGTTGTGAAACATGTATGGTATTTTCATTATTATGATTCTACCTGTAAAAAAAAAAAGAAAACTATGTTGATGCCAGTGATGTATGCTGTGATCAGCAATTTTGATGGAGTCCAAGTTTGATTTTATTCCTATTGCTAATGGAAACCCTAGTGGTGGCTATGATCTGTGCTACTGCTTGAAAATATAATGAACCTCAAGGTCCACAATAATGCCCAAGTTTATTTTGAGGGAAGTATTCTTATCTGGTTCTGGAGATCAGATTAAAATCTGGAAACCTACCTGCCACAGGATCATCAGTTGGTATTTCTCATGTATGTGTATAGCTCACAATATCTAACATGTGATAAATATTGATAATTGTGATCCTGCTGGAAACCTGAAGCTATTTTGAAGTCAGTGATGCAGCTATGACCAGCAATCATGGTGGGGTCTTTTATCCCTGTTGCTAATTGAGACCCTGGTGATGGCTATGATCTGTGTTGTTTCTTGAGAACCTGATGAATTCAAAGGCCCATAGTGAAATGATAGGTTATATTGAGGTAAGTGTTCTCAGTAATGGAGATCAGATTGATATCTAACATCCTAATAGCCACTACAAATTCTGATGATGTCACTGATACATGAATACATTGCATGATGTTGACTAAGTAATGTGCAAGATCCTTACTGCCATCTGAAATAATGTGAATATCAGTGATTTATCCTGCAACTAAATGAGGCAATTATGACAATGATTTATTCTGCCCTGTGAATTGAGGTTGATGTCATTGATATATAACTGTCTTCACACCCCATGGGATTGCCCTAGGTCCATGCTACCATTCGCAACCTGGTTGCCAGTGATCCCTGCTGTCCCTGGTTACCATGTTAATATCACTATTACATAGTTCCTGTAGAAACTATGGTGATATCAATCATTCATTCTGCCTCAAGTAGCCATGTTTAAACCCTCAGTCCATGATGCTTCTTGGATTATTGTTAATGCCAAGGATCCCTGAGGCTAGCAGAGACTTAGGTGAAGTTTTAGATAAATTCTGCTGAGTCACATCATGTTGAATTACATGTTCTGAGATATATTATGTGGAGGTCACATATAGTGTGGCAATGGACACTGTTGCCTGTTACATATACTTCAGGCGTCTAGCAGCCATGGCAGTGATACCTTCTGCCTTATGGGACCACATTAATATCACTGTCTCCTACTGCCAATGGAATCATTGTTGATGTCTGTTATCAATGCTTCTGTCAAATTTATGTCAAGTATCCTTCTACCTGTAAACATTTTGATATCATGATTCAAAGTGCCACTAGGGGCGTTTCTTTACATGCACATATCTACCTTTGAAACTCTCTTGATATCCCTGGCAACTGATACCATGATATATTTCAGATTCCTACTCACACAGGCAACCAGGCAATGAGTGATCACTACTAACACTTTGGAACAAATTGATATCAGTGATCCCAAATGCTAGGGAAACTGGCCAAGGGAATTGGGAAATTGATGTCACTCATCAATGCTGCAAGTGGTAACCATGTTGAGATCCTCAGTCAGTGTCTTTGAAGAGGTCATGATGTCTGTGATAACTCAACAAGAATAATGTGTTGTGAAGTTCATTGTCAGTACTGGTGTCTAAGGTCATAATGATATAAGTGCAGTGTGCTGCTACTGGACACATGTTTGATGCCACTGAACATATTTGCAACCTGAAGCTATGTTGAGGTCAGTGTTGTATTCTGCAACCGGAAATCATGATGAACTCAATTCTTATTGCTTATGGAAACCTTGGTGATGTCTATGATCTGTGCTTTTTCTAGAGAACATACTGAATTCCAAAATTCATACTGACACTTGATGTCATGTTGAGGTAAGTGTTCTTATGTAGCACTGAATATCAGATTGACGCCTGAGATCCCACCTGCCACAGGTAATTTTGTGGATGTCCCTGATACTTTCATGGAGCACCTGCTATCATGCATGAAATGGACAATATTCTTACTACCACCAAAAGAGGTAGTGATCTCAGTAATCTATCTTGTTCCTGGAAAAGCGTTTTATGACCCTAATTTTTTTATGCCCTCTGAATCAATGCTGATGTCACTAATATATACCTGGCAACAGACCCCATGGTATTGTCTGAGAATATTGTTGACAATGGCAAAATTATTGTCAGTGATCCTAGTTGACACTGGAAACATGTTGACTTCACTAATGCACAGGTGCCACAGAAATGTGAATGATGTGAATCATGCATCCTGCCTCTAGTAGCCATGTTGAAATCCATTGTCTGTGTTGCTCCTGAAGGGACTGTAAATGTGAAGAATCCCTGAGACCGTCAGAATCTTCAATGAAGTTCACTCAATAATGCTATCTTAGGTCATGTTGAGTTACATGTTCTGAGGAATTTTATGATGATGTATATATATATATATATATATATATATATATATATATATATATATATATATAGTGGCATCAGATACCACTGTATGTCCATGATACTTCAGGCCTCTAGCAGAAAATATGTCAGTGATCCCTGATGACTCTTCTGCCCAAATTATGACCTTCATTAACTGCCAATGGAATTACTACTGATGACTGTTATCTATTCCTCTGTCTAAAATCTCAGAAGTGTCTTGCCATTCATAAGCAATTTGATGTAACGATGAACCTGGCAACTGGAAAAGAGATTTGTTTATATGAAACCCTCTGAAAGTATTTTTATGTCCCTTGTACTTACTGACAATGGACACTATGTTATATCAGAGATCTCTGCTGCCATAGACAAACAGATTAGGCGTGTTTTCTACTCCCACTTTGGACAATATTGATGACATCTGTGATCCTGACTACCAAGGAAAATATATTGACATTACTGATTCATGCTGACACTGGTAACTACTTTGACACCCATAGTCTGTGTGGTCATTGAAAAGCTACATGATGTCTATGATAAATCAACCATAAGAATCTGTTGTAAAGTCCATGGTAAGTATTGCTGCCTAAGTTCATAATGAGCTAAGTATTGTTCGCTGTTACTGGAGAGTAGTTTGATGCCTGTAATCCAAACTGAAACCTGAAAATACCTTGATGTGAGTGCTGCATGCTGTGACCAGCAATAATGATGGAATCCATTTTTTTTTCTATTGCTGATGAAAAACCCGGTGATGGCCATGAGAACCTGCTGACTTACAAGGTTCATGTTGATGGTAGAGGTCATGTTGAGGTAAGTGTTCTGAGGTGACACAGTAGATCAGATTGATGTCTGAGATTCTATCTTCCATAAGAAATTCTGTTGATGTTCCTGCCTGCTATCAACCATGTAATGTACATGGTTGTTACTGCCCCTAGAATTGCGCTATCAAGATACATAGTGCCACCTGATAAGAGGTTTATAATCATAATTTTTCATCCCTTTTAATCTATGCTAATGCCATTGACATATAAATGGCAATAGATTCAATGGTATGGCCTTTGTTACATGCTGTCATTGGCCACCTTGTCATTAGTGATCCCTGCTACCACTGAGAACTATATTAATGTCACTAATTCAAAGTGCCTACAGAAAATACGATAATATCCATTATGCTGCCATCAGTGGCCTTGTTTAAACCCACAGTCCATGATGCTTCTGATGAGACTGTTAATATCCAGGATCTCTGAGACCATCTGAACATAAGGTGAAAATTTAGGTCTTACTGTTTCTCCATGTCATGTTCAGTTTCATATTCTGTTACACTGAGGACACATAGTGACAAAAGATACCATTTTTATATTCATGACATTTCAGGCCTCAAGCAGCTGTGATCACAGTAATCTCTGCTAACTTATGGGGCAACATAAATATGAGCGTCTCCAACTGCCTATAGAATCTCTACTGATATCACCTATCCAAATTTTTCTGCTGTTATTTATGAGAAGTATGCTTTCAGCTGCAACAATTTTTATGTCAATGATCCATCCTGTCATCATAGAAGAGGATTATGTACATAGTCATTCATGCCCTCTTAAATATTTTGATGGCCTTGATATTTCCTGACATCAAACAAGGTGGTATATACCAGTTCTAAGCTGCCACTGGCAACCAGTTCCTGAGGGATTCTTACTGCCTCTTTGGAACAGGTAATGACATCAGAGATCCCAACTTCCCAATTGCCAAGTTAAAAGTATTGACATTACTTATCGATAAAGCATCTGGTAAACATGTTGAGATTCATAGATAGTCTTGACTTTGAAGAGTCTGACTTTGAATTCTGTCCTGTCTATGATCCTTTAGTCAAAGAGTCTATTGTAAAGTTCATGATCACTATTGCTGCCTAATGTCATAATGAGGTAAGTGCTTTGTGCTGCTACTGGAGATACTTTTGACACCTGGGATGGTACTTGAAACCTGAAACTATGTTGATGTGGGTAATGAATGTTTTGACCAGCAATCATGAGGGATTCCATTGTTTCTATTACTGAAGTTGATGGAAACCCTGATCATAAGGATGATCTCTGCTGCTGTTTAAGGTAATTCCATATTTTATGGTCCATACTGACACTGGATATCATATTGAGGTACAGGATCTGAGGTGCACTGGAGATCACATTGATATCTAAGATCCTATTGGCCACAGGAAATTCTGTTGATATCCCTGATATATGCATGTAGCCCCTGCTCTGGACCATGAGTTCACTAATATAAACATCATGGGAAGACAAATCGTTCTGTCTATACTCTTTGATACCACAAGCAACAATATTGTCATTGATCCTTTCTCGCATTTAGGGCCACATTAATCTGAGTGATTCCAACTGTCATTGGAATCTATACTGATGTCAGTGATGCATGCTTCTCTCACCTGTGTGAATGTCATTTATGATATATATATATATATATATATATATATATATATATATATATATATATATATATACTCTTAGCTGTGATAATTTTGAAGTCAATGCTCCATTCTGACACTATAGATGTGATTTCTGTTCATGGTTCTCCCTGCTCTCTGAAACAATCACGATGTTCTGATTCTTCCTGGCAATAGACGCCATGGTATATCCAAGAACTTTGATGCCAGAGGCAACCAGGATGTTAATGATACCTACTGACACTTTGGACCAGATTGTGATACAAATTGTCCTATTTGCTAAGATAAATATGTTGATTTTACTCTCCCATTGTACCATTTGTAACCACATGTGCTGACTCTGAAGATCTTGGTAATGTCTATGATCACTGTGGACAAAAGCATCAATTATGAAATGCATGGTCAGAACTTCTGCCCAAGATCCCAATGAGGTTAGTAGTGTGTTTTCCTAATGGAAACTTGTTTCAAGCCTCTGATGTTACTTATAACCTGAACCTATGTTGCTGTCACTGCTATATGCTGAACACAGGAAACATGATGATATCCATAGTTTCTATTCCTTGGAAGACCCTATTGATGTCAATGATCTGTTTTGCTGCATGAGAACAGACTGAATTCCAAGGTTCATATTGATGTACAAAGTTATACGTTGAGGTGAATGTTCTGAGCTGGCATTGGGGATAAGCTTGATGTCTGAGAGCTTACCTGCTGCTGAAAACTGTGCTGATATATCTGATACATGAATGTATTTTCTTTTTTAGACCTTGTTGTGGGTAATATTCTTGCTGCTGCAAGAAGAGATTTGATGTAATTGATCCCTCCTGCCACCAGAGAAAAGATTTATGTCCATAATTGAATCTTTTCAATATTAGTGATACACTTGTCAGCAGACACCAAACTATATCTACAATTCTTACCCCCAATAGCAAACATCATATTAGAGATTTGTGCTGCCACTTTGGACCATGATGATATCAGTGATTCTCAACTACCTATAGTAAAATTATGATGATAGCCATCCATATTGCTACATGTAACTCTGTTCATATCTATAGACAGTGCTGCCTCTGAAGATCTTGCTAAAATCTATTATCCCTACTGCTAGAAGACTCTGTCTTGAAATTCTTGGTAAATACTGTTGCCTAAGTCATATTTACTTAAGTGTACTGTGTGACAATCAGTTATGATTTTCATGCCAGTGACCTGACTGCCTCCTGAATTCAGTAATCATGACAGTGATTATTGTTCCTCTCAAGATATTATGGGGCACAGGAATCTATTAAATGTCCATGATTTATGCATATAGCCCCTCCTGGTTTTTTTTTAATAATTTATACGCTCTTTACTGCAACCAGAAGAACTGATCACAGTATCATTGATCCATCCTGGCAATGGAGAAGACGCTTATGTTAATACTATTCCCAGGTTCTGAATCTATGCTGATGTAAAAGATACACCTGGAAACAGTAACCATGTTTTTTTCCTTCAAGATCTGTGCTACCACAGGCAACCTTGATTTCAGTGACCCCTGTTGCAAATGAGTTCCATATTAATATCAATAATTCAAAGTGCAGTTAGAAAGTATTTTGATGTCCATAACCAATGATGGCACAAGCATCTATATTGAAATGTATGGTCTGTGTTGCTTCTGATGGAATTGTTCATATCAAGGAGCCCTTTGGCCACCAGAGTCTATTCTGAAGTTTAAGGTCAATACTGCAGCTTGAGGTCATGTTGTGAAGTGTTCTAAGATATGTTATATTGATTTCATTGATATAATGTGGGAAAAGATATCATTGTTTTATATCCACAATCCTTGATACCAGGATCATCCAGGATCATCCAGGATGTTCATGTGCTCTGCTGCCACTTGGAACATTAATACAAGCTACTCCAAATGCCACCAAAATATATACTGATATCATCAATCCACACATCTGCCATCTGACACCATGTTAGGTATATGATGTGTACTGCCAGCTCTAACCAATTTGATGTCAAAAGTCTATCCTGCCACTAGAGTGGACATTACTGTCTATGATCTTATATGTCCTCTGAAACTGTGTACATGCCAATGATACCTCCTGGCAACAAACAACATGGTTCATCTCAGATGATGGCTGCCATTAGCCACAAGAAGATTAGGAATTCTAGCTGTCAGTTTGGACCCTATTGATTATATCATTGATCTCAGGTGCATAGGAAAATATCTTGATGTCACTTAATCCTGCTGCCTGTGGTAACCATGTTGATATCCCTAGTCAGTTTTTGGTCTCAAGAGCTTGGTGATGTCTGTGAGCCCTATTGCCAGAAGAATCTAACTTGAAGTTCATGGACAGTGCTGCTACCTACTTCATGTGGAGTGTTCTGAGTTCCACCTCAGAGATGTGTGTGATCCTACTTGCAACTTGAAGCTCTATACTGATATCAATAATACCTGCTTTTACCAGCAAAAAAGATGGTGTACATAGGTATTATTGAGATCCTACCTGCCACAAGTAACTATAGTGAATTCCTTGATGCATGTATGCAGCCCTCAAAGAAGATCATATTAATTAAATACCCTTTTTGATAGCAGATTCGCTATTGATGTCAATGATCCATCTTGCCACTGGAGAAGAAATTTATTTGCATGATCTCTTCTTCCCTCTGAGTCTACGATGATATCACTGATTTATCTTGCAATAAACACCATGGAATCTATACTGATGTTGGACCTGGACTCTGCAACAAATGTGTGCGAGCCCCAGGTTCATCCTGTGTATGCTCCTTAGTTACTAGTTCAGCATCCGAGAGCCACAGTGATCCAAGTTGTTTGATTGTGTTGGCATTCCTTTGGAGTTCTTATCCCCCTTGGGGCCCTCAATTTTCTGCCCAACTCTACCATAAGAGACCCAAGCTCCATTCAATATTTACCTGTGGGTGTCTGTGTCTGTCTGAGTCAGCTGCTGAGTAGAGACTCCTAGAGGTCAACATGCTTCTGTCTGCAATCCTATCACTGTATCATTAATGCTGTCAGGGATTGGTTGTTGCACATGGGATGGGTCTCTAGTTTGGGCAGTTATTGCTTTGCCATTGCATTAGTGTTTTTTCTATCTCTTGTCCATGCATTTCTCATAGACAGAATAAATTTTAGGTCCAAAATTTGAAGATGTGTTGGTGTGACGATAGCTTCACTGGAGTTCCTACATAGATACAAGAGGTGGACCATTCAGATTCCATAGCACAATATTGTAAGTCACAGTTAAGATCATCCACATTGATATTTGAGTGCCTTCCCTTTCCCAGGTCTCAGTCTCATCCTCAACATGCCACACCCCTACACTCTATACCCCTGCAAATTTCAGTTTTCCCTTCATTCTCATGGTCATCTAGACATCTACCCTGCCCCTACCCACACTGGATTCTGAAGACTGCCATGTCATTACCCATTCTTTCTCTCACTCACTTAATTTTGCCCATCTGCTGCCCATGATTTTTTTTAAGTGAGATTCAAGCATCCTCACTTTGTCCTTTCTTCTTGTTTAGCTTCTTTGGGTCTGTGAAGTACAGCAATTTTATCCTGTATTTTAAGACTAATTTCAACTTATAAGTGACTACATTCCATACATGTCCTTTGGGGCCTGGGTTAACTAGCTCAGGATGATATTCTCCATTCCATCTATTTTCCTACAAAATCCATGATGTCTTTGTTTTTAATAGCTCTATTGTACTCCACTCTGTAGTTGTGTCACATTTTCTTTATCCATCTTTCAGTTGAGGGACATCTAGGCTGTTTCCAGTTTCTGGCTATTATGAATAAAGCTATGGACATGGTTGAGCAAGTGTCCTTTTGGGGACAGTGGTATATCTTTTGGGTATATGCACGGGAGTGGTATAGCTGGCTCTTGAATAGAACTTAAATAGAATATTTACAGTTTTCTAAGAAACACCAAATAGATTTCCAAAGTTGATGCAGAAGTTTGCAGTTCCACCAGCAATTGAGGTTTGTTCCCCTTGATACACATCCTAACTAACATGCATTACCACTTAAATTTGTGATGTTAGCCAATATGACTATAGTATGATAGAATCTCAGAGATGTTTTGATTTCCATTTCCCTAAAGACAAAGCACATTGAACATTTCTTTAAGTGCTTCTTGGCCATTCAAGATTCTTCTGCTGAGAATTACCTGTACTTAATTTTTCACCTAGGTTATTTGGTTTTTTGGAGGTTAACTTCTTGAATTTTTGGTAAATTTTGGACATTAGTCCTCTATGGGATGTCCGTTAAGTGAAAAATTTTCTTTTTTTTTTTCTTTCCATTTTTTATTAGGTATTTAGCTCATTTACATTTCCAATGCTATACCAAAAGTCCCCCATACCCACCCACCCCCACTCCCCTACCCGCCCACTCCCCCTTTTTGGCCCTGGCGTTCCCCTGTACTGGGGCATATAAAGTTTGCGTGTCCAATGGGCCTCTCTTTCCAGTGATGGCCGACTAGGCCATCTTTAGATACATATGCAGCTAGAGTCAAGAGCTCCGGGGTACTGATTAGTTCATAATGTTGATCCACCTATAGGGTTGCAGATCCCTTTAGCTCCTTGGGTACTTTCTCTAGCTCCTCCATTGGGAGCCCTGTGATCTGCTAGGCCCTGGCATAGTCTCACAAGAGACAGCTACATCTGGGTCCTTTCGATAAAATCTTGCTAGTGTATGCAATGGTGTCAGCGTTTGGATGCTGATTATGGGGTGGATCCCTGGATATGGCAGTCTCTACATGGTCCTTTCTTTCATCTCAGCTCCAAACTTTGTCTCTGTAACTCCTTCCAAGGGTGTTTTGTTCCCACTTCTAAGGAGGGGCATAGTGTCCACACTTCAGTCTTCATTCTTCTTGAGTTTCATGTGTTTAGCAAATTGTATCTTATATCTTGGGTATCCTATGTTTGGGGCTACTATCCACTTATCAGTGAGTACATATTGTGTGAGTTCCTTTGTGAATGTGTTACCTCACTCAGGATGATGCCCTCCAGGTCCATCCATTTGGCTAGGAATTTCATAAATTCATTCTTTTTAATAGCTGAGTAGTAAACCATTGTGTAAATGTACCATATTTTTTGTATCCATTCCTCTGTTGAGGGGCATCTGGGTTCTTTCCAGCTTCTGGCTATTATAAATAAGGCTGCTATGAACATAGTGGAGCATGTGTCCTTCTTACCAGTTGGGGCATCTTCTGGATATATGCCCAGGAGAGGTATTGCTGGATCCTCTGGTAGAACTATGTCCAATTTTCTGAGGAACCGCCAGACAGATTTCCAGAGTGGTTGTACAAGCCTGCAATCCCAACAAAGAATTCTCACCTGAGGAATACCGAATGGCAGAGAAGCACCTGAAAAAATGTTCAACATCCTTAATCATCAGGGAAATGCAAATCAAAACAACCCTGAGATTACACCTCACACCAGTCAGAATGGTTAAGATCAAAAATTCAGGTGACAGCAGATGCTGGCGTGGATGTGGAGAAAGAGGAACACTCCTCCATTGTTGGTGGGATTGCAAGCTTGTACAACCACTCTGGAAATCTGTCTGGCGGTTCCTCAGAAAATTGGACATAGTACTACCGGAGAATGCAGCAATACCTCTCCTGGACATATATCGAGAAGACGCCCCAACTGGTAAGAAGGACACATGCTCCACTATGTTCATAGCAGCCTTATTTATAATAGCCAGAAGCTGGAAAGAACCCAGATTCCCCTAAACAGAGGAATGGATACAGAAAATGTGGTACATCTACACAATGGAGTACTACTCAGCTATTAAAAAGAATGAATTTATGAAATTCCTAGCCAAATGGATGGAACTGGAGGTCATCATTCTGAGTGAGGTAACACATTCACAAAGGAACTCACACAATATGTACTCACTGATAAGTGGATATGAGCCCAAAACCTAGGATACCCAAGATATAAGATACAATTTCCTAAACACATGAAACTCAAGAAAAATGAAGACTGAAGTGTGAAAATTTTTCATAATGTGTAGGTTTCTGATTTGTACTATGGGCTATGTCCTTTGGTTTACAGAAGCTTTCCAGTTTCATGAGGTCCCATTTATCAGTTCTTGATCTTAGAGCCTGAAGTATTGGTGTTCTGTTCAGGAACTTGTTTCCTGTACCAATGTGTTGAACCTATTTCCTACTATCTCTTCTATGAAATTTAGTGTATCTGATTTATGTTGAGGTCTTTGGTCCATTTGGAATTCAGTTTTGTGCATGATAGATGTGGGTCTATTTGCATTCTTCTATATACAAGCATCGAGTTAGACCAGCAATATTTGTTGAAGATGCCTCCTTTTTCCATGTATTCTTTTATGTTCTTTGTCAACAATCAAATGTCCATAGGTTTGTGGGGCCATCTCAGGATCGTCCATTCAATTTAATTGATCCACCAGTTTGTTCCTATAGTAATAGAATGCAGCTTTTAATATTATTTCTCTGTATTATAAATCAAGGAGTGGTATGGTGGTACCTCTAGAAGTTCTTTTATTGGTTAAGATTGTTTTAGCTATCCTGGTTTTTTGTTTTTTTTTTTTATCTGTATGAATCTTAGAATTGTTCTTCCAATGTCTGGAAAGAATTGTGTTAGAATTTTGATAGGGATTGCATTAAATCTATAAATTGCTTTTGGTCCGATGATCATTTTCAATATGTTAGTCCTACTGCCCCATGAGCATTGAAGATCTTTCCATTTCTGATATGTTCATCAGTTTCTTTCTTCAGAAAATTGAAGTTCTTCTCATTTAAGTCCTTATACATGCTTGATTAGAGTTACAGAAAGATATTTTATATTGTTCGTGTCTATTGTAAAGAGTTGTATTTTCCTAATTTATTTGTTGGCCCATTTATCATTTATTAAAGGAGGGCAGGCTATGTATTATTTTCGAAATAACTTTATCTTCAGCTGTTTTGCTGGAGGTGTTTATCAGCTTGCTTATGTTTACTATAATATCATCTGCAAATAGTGATACATTGACCTCTTCCTTTCTACTTTGTATCTCTGTGAACACCATCAGTTAACTTATTGCTCTGGGTAGAACGTTTAATACTATATTAAATAAATAGTGAAAGAGTGGTGTGCATTCACTTGTCTCCAATTTAGTGGAACTGTTTTAAGTTTCTCTACATTTAATTTTATGTTGTCCATTGGCTTTCCATATACTGCTTTGATTATGTTTATGTATGTGCCTTATATCCCTGATCTCAAACTTTTGACATGAAGGGGTGGTGAATTTTGTTGAAGGCCTTTTCATCATATTATGAGATGATCATGTGAATATTTTCTTTCAATTTGTTGATATGGTGGATTATGTGGATTGGTTTTCATATATTGAGCCATCCCCACATCCCTGGGATGAAGCCTACTTGATCATCATGGATGATAGTCTTGATGTATTTCTGAATGGGGTCAAAGTCACACTTAAAGAAATGTTCAAAGTTCTTAGTTATATGGGACTGCAAATCAAAACAACCCCGAGATTCCACCCTAAACCAAACAGAATGCCTAAGAACAAGAGCTCATGTGACAGCACATGCTGGTGAGTATGTAGAACCCGAGGAACACTCCCTTATTGCTGGTGGGATTGCAGGTTGGTACAGCCACTATGGGAAACAATCTGGCTATTCTTCAGAAAATTGGAAATAGTTCTACCTGAAGAACCAGCTCAACTAATTTGGGCATATATCCAAAATATGCCCCACCATTCCACAGGGCCATGTGCTCCATTATGTTCATAGTAGCCTTACATGTAATAGACAGAAGCTGAAAACAACCCAGATGTCCCTCAATAGAAGAGTAGAGACAGAAAATGTGGTTTCTTTACATAATGGAATATTATTCAGCTATTAAAAATGAGGAAATCATGAGTTAGTCAGGCAAATGGTTAGAACTGGAATTTATCATCATGAGTTAAGTATCTCAGACCCAAAAGGACATTCATAGTATGTACTCACTAGTAAGTGGATATTAGCCAAAAAGTACAGAATACCTAGGATACAACCTACTGAACTTAAGAAATTTAACAACAGAAAGGCACAAGTGAGGATACGTCAATAACATTTGAGGGTGAAGAAAATAATCATAGGCGTCGGGGGGAAGGAGGAACCTGGGTGTGAGTGGGGAGATGGAACAGAAATGGGAAGAGGATCAGTTAGGTGGGACAGGAAAGAAGCCCAGAGTGGGAGAAGAATGCGTGGAAATATGCAGTTTTCAGGGTGGGGTCGACGTACCATGGACCTCTAGAAAGAACCATGGACCTTGGAGTTAAGACTCTCAGGACTTAGTGATATGCTCAACAGTGGGGAAAGGGACCTTAAAAAGCATCCACCTCCAGTAGATACACAGGGCTTCAGGTAGAGGGATGGGGTTACCAAAACACAGTTAAAATTTCTGACCCAGAATTGTTCCTGTGTAAAAGTACAAAAATGGAGAAGAGATGAAGGGAAAGGTGGTCCAGTAAAGACCCAACTTGGAATTCCTCTCAAGGGCCGGCTCAAAGAACTGACATTACTACTGATGCAGTGGTGTGCTGACAGACAGGAGCCTAGCATTTTTTGGCCTCCTAGAGGCCCAAAGAGCAGCTGAAAGATTCAGTTGCAGATACTTATACCTAGAAATTGGACTGAAGTCGAGACCCCTATGGTGAATTAGAGGAAGGATGGAAGAAGCTGAAGGAATACAAGTAGTATCAACTAATATGGGTGCCTAGAAGCTCTCAGACACTGAGCCACCAGCAAGGCAGCATGCCAGAGCTGGCAGGAGTACCCTGACACTCATATAGCATAGGATTGCCTAGTCTGGCCTAACTGGGAGAATATGTGCCTAATGTTCAAGTGATTTGAGACTCCGTGGAGGATGAAGGTCCAGTGTATGTGTGAGAGCATCCTTTTGGAAGAGGGGCAAGGGGGAGGAGGAATGTGATGAGGAATTGTGAAGGGGGGGACCAGGAGCAGAAGCAAAGGCTGGATTGCAATATATATATATATATATATATATATATATATATATATATATATATATATATACACATATAATATTCAAGGTCACCTTCAGCTCCATAGTTAGTTTGAAGCCTACCCTGATATACATAAGACCCTGTCTCATAAAAATAATATTAACTATACTCATGCTAATAGAAATATAATTCCAGTTGGAATTGTCCCACTTAAATCTAGGATTATTAAGACATTTGTTGGCTTCTATTTGCCCTCAACTTATGATAACTAATGTTTTTCAACCTGTCAAGAAAAAATGAGACCTCTAATGTCCTACAATAAAAAGGTGTTCCTATGACATGGACACAGAGGGAAGTAAACCTATGATAAGCAGACTGGAGTTAAAATGTTTAAACCGCCCCCCACTGTGGAGACAGTGTCTTTTTGTGTCATTCTGACTTTCTTAAAAATTGGATATTTTATTCACTTACATTTCAAATGTTATCCCTTTCCAGGTTTCCCCTCTGCAAATACCCTATTCCAACCCCCTTTACCCTACTTCCATAAGGGTGCTCCCCCTCTGCCCTATCTACTCATGCCTCACTGCCCTAGCATTCCTCTACACTGGGACAGCAAACCTTCACAGGACCAAGGGCCTCTTCTCCCATTGATGCCAGATAAGACTCCTTCAGCTTCTTGAGTACTTCCCCTTACTCCTCCACTGGCGTCCCTTTGCTCAGTCCAATGGTTGGCTGTGAGCATCCACATCTGTATTGGTCAGGATCTAGAAGACCCTCTCAGAAGACAGCTGTATCAGGCTCCTGTCAGCAAGCACTTCTTAGAATCAGCTATAGTGTCTGGGTTTGGTGTCTGCATTTGGGATGGATCCCCAGGTAGGGTAGTCTCTGGATAACATTTCCTTCAGTCTTTGATCCTCTCTTTTTTCCTATATTTTCTATAGAAAGGAGTAATTATGAATTAAAATTTTGGAACTGAGTGTGGGCCCCCATCCTTCAACAATGCCAACCTCTGGATATGGTCTTTACAGGTTCTCTCTCCCCTTTCGTTGTGTATTTTGGCTAATGTAATCCTGTTGGAGTCCTGTGAGTTCCTTGCTTTTTGGCATTGGGGACTTTCTGGTTGCTACACCCAGTTCCCCATCCCCTATTGCTATACACTGCTATTCAGGTTCCTGACCCACATTACATCTCTTCCATCTCCTCTAATATATGATTCTTCCCTCTTTTTCACCTACCCCTCTTCTCTTACATCCCAGTCCCTTTCACCCTCTATTTCCCATGAGTATTTTGTTTCCCTTTCTAAGTAGGGCTGAAGCATTCACACTGGTCTTTCTTCTGCTTGACCTTCATTTGCTCCATGAGTTGTATCTTGGGAATTCTATGTTCTTTGACTAATATTCACTTATCAGTGAGTACATACCATGTATGGTCTTTTGTGACTGAGTTACCTCACTCAAGACAATAGTTTTTGTTTTATTTGTTTTTTTTTCAATATTTAATTAGCTATTTTCTTCATTTACATTTCAAATGCTATCCCGAAAGTCTCCTATACCCTCCCCTGTGCACTGCTCCCCAATCCACCCACTCCCACTTCTTGGCCCTGCATTCCCCTGTACTGGGGCATATAAAGTTTGCAAGACCAAGGGACCTTTCTCTTCCCAATGATGGCTGACTAGGCCATCTTCTGCTACATATGTAGATAGAGAAAGAAGATCTGAGGGCGCTGGTTAGTTAAATTTTTGTTCCACCTATAGGGTTGCAGACCCCTTTAGCTCCTTAGGTATATTCTCTAGCTCCACCATTGGGGCCCTGAGTTCTATCCAATAAATGACTATGAGCATCCACTTTTGTATTTGCCAGGCACTGGAATATCCTCACAAGAGACAGCTATATCAGGGTACTTTCAGCAAAATCTTGCCGGCATGTTCAATAGTGTCTGTGTTTGGTGGCTGATTATAGGATGGATCCCTGGATGGGGTAGTCTATAGATGGTCCATCCCTTCATCTTAGCTCCAAACTTTGTCTCTGTAACTCCTTCCATGTGTGTTTTGTTCCCTATTCTAAGGAGAAATGAAGTATCAACCCATTGGTCTTCCTGCTTCTTGATTTTCTTGTGCTTTGCAAATTGTATCTTGGATATTCTAAGTTTCTTGGCTAATATCCACTTATCAGTGAGTGCTTATCAAGTGACTTCTTTTGTGATTGTGTTACCTCACTTAAGGTAATATCCTCCAGACACATCCATTTGCCCAAGAATTTCATAAATCCATTATTTTTAATAGCTGAGTAGTATTCCCTTGTGTAAATGTACCACATTTTCTGTATCCATTCCTCTGTTGAGGGACATCTGGGTTGTTTCCAGCTTTTGGGTATTATAAATAAGACTGCTATGAACGTAGAGGAGCATGTGTCTTTCTTACCGGTTGGAACAGCTTCTGGGTATATGCCCAGGATAGGTATTGCTGCATCTTCAAGTAGTACAATGTCCAATGTTCTGAGGAACCACCAGACTGATTTCCAGAGTGGTTGTACAAGCTTGCAATGCCACCAGCAATGGAGGAGTGTTCCTCTTTCTTCACATCCTTGCCAGCATCTGCTGTCACCTGAATTTTCAAACTTAGCCATTCTGACTGGTGTGAGGTGGAATCTCAGGGTTGTTTTGATTTGCATTTCCCTGATGATTAAGGATGTTGAACATTTTTCAGGTGCTTCTCAGCCCTTCAGTATTCCTCACTTGGAAATTCATTGTTTAGCTCTGTACCACATTTTTTAATGGGGTTACTTGAATTTCTGTGGTCCAGCTTCTTGAGCTCCTTATATATATTGGATATTAGTTTCCTATCAGATTTAGGATTAGAAAAAAATCCTTTCACAATCTGTTGGTACCCTTTTTTGTCTTATTGACAGTGTCTTTTGCCTTACAGAAATTTTGCAATTTTATGAGGTCCCATTTGTCAATTCTTGATCTTACTGCACAAGCCATTGATGTTCTGTTCAGGAATTGTTCCTTTTTGCCTATAACTTCGAGGCTTTTACCCACTTTCTCCTCTATAAAATTCAGTCTGGTTTTATGTGGAGTTCTTTGATATACTTAGACTTAAACTTTGTACAAGAAGATAAGAATGGATCAATTTGCATTCTTCTAAATGATAACCTACCCATTGTGCCAGCACCATTTCTTGAAAATGCTTTTTTTCCAATGGATGGTTTTAGCTCCCTTGTCAAAGTAAGTGACCATAGGTGTGTGAGTTCATTGCTGGGTCTTCAATTCTATTCCATTGATCTCCCTGTCTGTTGCTCTACTAGTACCATGCAGATATTATCAGAATTGCTCTGCAGCACAGGTTGAGATCAGGCATGGTGATTCCACCAGAGTTTCTTTTATTTTTGAGAATAGTTTTTGCTATCTTAGTTTTTTTGTCATTCAAGATGAATATGCAAATAGACCTTTCTAACTCAGTGAAGAATTGATTTGGATTTTTGATGGGAATTGCATTGAATCTGTAGATTTCTGTTGGCAGGATAGCCATTTTTCTATATTAATCCTGCCAATCCATGAGCATGGGATATCTTTCCTTCTTCTGAGATCTTCAATTTCTTTCATCAGAGACTTGAAATTCTTGTCATACAGATCTTTCACTTCCTTAGAGTCACACCAAGGTATTTTATATTTTTTGTAAATATTGTGAAGGGTGTTGTTTCACTGATTTCTTTCTCAGCCTGTTTATCCTTTGAGTAGAGAAAGGCCACTGATTTGTTTGAGTTAATTTTATATACAGCTACTGCACTGAAGCCATTTATCAGGTTCAGGAATTCTCTGGTGGAATTTTTAGGGTCACTTACATATACAATCATATCATCTGCAAATAGTGATATTTTGACGTCTTTCCAATTTTTATCCCCTTGATCTCCTTTTGTTGTAGTATAGCTCTGGCTAGGACTTCAAGTACTATATTGAATAGGTAGGAAAAAGTGGGCAGCCTTGTCTATTCCCTTATTTTAGTGGGATTGCTTCCAGTTTCACTCCATTTGGTTTGATATTGGCTACTGGTTTGCTGTATATTGCTTTTATTTTGTTTAGGTATGGACCTTCAATTCCTGATCTTTCTATGCCTTTTATCATGAAGGGTTGTTGGATTTTGTCAAATGCTTTCTCAGCACCTAATGATATTGTCATTTGATTTTTGTTTTTGAGTTTGTTTATGTAGTGGATTATTTTTTAAATTGTTGCTGTAGGTGTGATATGACACGGGCTAAATTGCAATAGTGTTGACCTGGCGCTGATTCCACTAGGGGTTGACAGAGGAAAATGGGATTAGAAAATCCTAAACAGGCATTTGTCTGCAATCTTCAAGAGCTGCTTCAGGCTAGAGGAGTAGGGATTGAAAAACAACTGTTAGAATATTTTCCAGAATACATTGATAGCTTTCCGTATATTAAACCATCCCTGCATCCCTGGGATGAAGCCTACTTGGTCTTGATGGATGATCGTTTTGATGTATTATTGGATACGGTTTTCGAGGATTTTATTGAGAATATTTTCATCGATATCCGTAAGGGAAATTGATCTGAAGTTTTCTTTCTTTGATGGATCTTTGTGTAGTTTAGTTATTAGAGTATTTGTGGCTTCATATAATGAATTGGGTAGAGTACCTTCTGTTTCTATTCTGTGGACTAGTATGAAAAGTGTTGGAATTAGGTCTTCTTTGAGGGTCTGATAGAACCTAAACGCATCTGGTCCTGGGCTTTTTGGTTTTTTTTTGTTTTTTGTTTTTATTTTTTGTTTGTTTGTTTTTTTTTTTTTTGTTGGGTGAATATTAATGACTGCTTCTATTTCTTTAGTGAAAATGGGACTGTTCATATCTTTAATCTGATCCTGATTTAACTTTGGCACCTAGTATCTGTTTGGGAAGTTGTCCATTTCATCCAGGTTTTCTAGTTTTGTTGAATATAGCCTTTTGTAGTAGGATCTGATGATGTTTTGGATTTCCTCAGGTTTTGTTGTTATGTCTCTGGTATCTGTCTGGGAAGTTGTCCATTTCATCCAGGTTTTCTAGTTTTGTTGAATATAGCCTTTTGTAGTAGGATCTGATGATGTTTTGGATTTTCTCAGGCTCTGTTGTTATATCTCCCTTTTAATTTTTGATTTTGTTAATTAGGATACTGTCCCTGTGCCCTCTTCTTAGTCTGATTACGGGTTTATCTAACTTGTTGATTTTCTCAAAGAACCAGCTCCTGGTTTGGTTGATTCCTTGAATAGATCTTTTTGTTTCCACTTGGTTGATTTCTGCTCTAAGTTTGAATATTTCCTACTGTCTACTCCTCTTGGGAGAATTTGCTTCCATTAATTCTAGAGCTTCTAGGTCTGTTGTCAGGCTGCTAGTGTGTGTTCCCTCTAGTTTCTTTTTGGAGGCGTTCAGGGCTGTGAGTTTTCCTCTTAGGACTGCTTTCATTGTGTCCCATAAATTTGGGTATGTTGTGGCTTCATTTTCATTAAATGTTAAAAAGTCTTTAATCTCTTTATTTCTTCCTTGACCAAGATATCATTGAGTAGAGTGTTGTTCAGGCTCCACATGAATGTTGGTGTTCTCTTATTTATGTTTTTTCTGAAGATCAGCCTTAGTCCATGGTGATCTGATATGTTGAATGGGATAATTTCAATATTTTTGTATCTATTGATGCCAGTTTTGTGACCCATTATATGGTCAATTTTGGAGGAGGTACCATGAGGTGGTGAGAAGAAGTTACATCCTTTTGTTTTAGGATAAAATGTTGTGTAGATGTCTGTTAAATCCATTTGTATCATAACTTCTGTTAGTGTCCATGAGTCTCTGTTTAGTTTATGTTACTAGGATCTGTCCATTAGTGAGAGTGGGGTGTTGAAGTCTCCCATAATTTTTGTGTGAGGTACAATGTGTGCTTTGAGCTTTACTAAAGTTACTTTAATGAATGTGGCTGCCCTTGCATTTGGAGCATAGATATTTAGAACTGATAGTTCCTTTTGGAGGATTGTACCTTTATGAGTATGAAACACCCCTCCTTGTCTTTTTTGATAACTTTGGGTTGGAAGTCAATTTTATTCGATATTAGAATGGCTACTCCCACTTGTTTCTTCAGACCATTTGCTTGGAAAATTGTTTTTCAGCCTTTTACTATGATGTAGAATCTGTCTTTCTTCTCGAGGTGGGTTATCTGCAAGCAGCAAAATGTTGGGTCCTGTTTGTGTAGTCAGTATATTAGTCTATGTCTTTTTATTGGGGAATTCAGTCCATTGATGTTAAGAGAAATTAAAGAAAAGTAGTTGTTGCTTCCTTTTATTTTTGTCGTTAAAGTTGGGAATCTGTTCTTGTGGCTGTCTTATTTTAGATTTGTTGAAGGATTACTTTCTTGCTTTTTCTCAGGTGTAGTGTCCATCTATGTGTTGGGGTTTTCCCTTTATTATCCTTTGAAGGGCTAGATTCATGGAAAGATATTGTGTGAATTTGTTTTTATCATGGAATACTTTGGTTTCTCCATCTATTGTATTTGAGATTTTTGCTGGTGTATATTAGCCTGGGCTGGCATTTTTGTTCTCTTAGGGACAGTATAACATCCGTCCAGGATCTTCTGGCTTTCATAGTCTCTGCTGATAAGTCTGGTGTTATTCTAATAGGTTTGCATTTATATGTTACTTGTGTGTTTTCCCTTTCTGCTTTTAATATTCTATCTTTATTTAGTGCATTTGTTGTTCTGATTATTATGTGTCAGGAGAAATTTATTTTTTGGTTCAGCCTATTTGGAATTCTGTAGGCTTCTTGTATATTCATGGGAATTTCTTTCTTTAGGTATTGGAAACTTTCTTCTATACCTTTGTTGAAGATATTTGCTGGCCCTTTAAGTTGAGAATCTTCATTCTCATCTACTATTATCCATAGGTTTGGTCTTCTCATTGTGTCCTGGGTTTCCTGAATGTTTTGAGTTGGGATCTTTTTGCATTTTGCATTTTCTTTGATTGTTGTGTTCATGTTACCTATGGAATCTTCTGCATCTGAGATTCTCTCTTCCATCTCTTGTATTCTGTTGATGATGCTCACATCTGTGTTTCCTGATTTCTTTCCTAGGGTTTTTATCTCCAGAGTTGTTTCCCTTTAGGTTTTCTTCATTGTTTCTACTTCTATTTTTAGATTTTTAAATTCAATTCCATCACCTGTTTGGTTGTGTTTTCCTGTAATTCTTTAAGGGATTTTTGTGTTTCTTCTACCAGTTTAGCAGTGTTTACCTGTAGTTCTTTAAGGACATCTACTTGTTTAGCAGTGTTCTCCTGTAATTCCTTGAGGGATTTCTGTGATTCCTCTTTAGGGGATTCTACCTGTTTAGCAGTGTTCTCCTGTTATTCCTTGAGGGATTTCTGTGTTTCCTCTTTAAGGGCTTCTACCTGTTTAGCTGTGTTCTCCTGTATTTCTTTAAGTAAGTTATTAATGTACTTCTTAAAATCTTCTACCACCATCACGAGATATGATTTTAAATCAGAGTCTTGCTTGTCGGGTTTTTGGGGTATCCAGGACTTTCTGTGGTGGGCTTACTGGATTCTGATGATGCCCATTGTTCTTGGTTTCTGTTAGAAAGGTTTTTACCTTTTCCTCTCGACATCTGGTAATCTCTGGTGTTAATGTTGAAGCTGTCTCTGGCTGGAGCTTGGTCCTCCTGTGATTCTGTTAGCCTCTGTCAGTACTCCTGAGAATCCAACTCTCACTTGAGTTCCAGTCTCAGATTCTCTCTGCAGGCAAGTTCTCCACTTGCAGGCAGGTGTCCAGAAGTCTGGAGCTCTGATCCATCTCCTGAGTCCAGGTGTCAGAGCCCTCCCTGTAGGCAGAATCTCCTCTGACAAGGAAGGTGCCCAGGGGTCTGGTACTCAGCTCTGCCTCCTGGCTGAGAATGAAGGCCCGAAGAGACCCTTTCCAAGAAGCTCTGTTGCTTCTGTCGCCCACATGTCCTCCAGTGCTCAAGAGGTCTTGAGTGTGCTAGAGATCCTGCAGAGTGGAGAGTTCTCTGGGGCCCTCAACACCCTTGGGTGTGTTCATGCAGAAGATGGTGTGGCTGCCCCCAACTGGAAAGAATCCCAGCCTCTTGTTGGGCAGGTTTCCTTTGTCCCTGTTCCTGCTGGCACAAGACCCTTCTCGACTCTTTGGAGCTGATGTTGTGTTCCACTCACCTGTAATCCAGAGGTCAAAGGTGTGCTAGGAGTCCTGTGGCATGGAGAGTCCTCTGGGGCTCTTGGCACCCTCTGGTAGGTTCAGTCGAAAGATGGCAGGGCTGGCCTGACCTGAATGGATCCCAGCATCTGTTCAGGTGGTGTTCCTTTGTCCCTGTTCCTGCTGGCACAAGACCCTCTGTGATTCTTTGGAGCTGATGTTGCATTCTACTCACCCATGATCCCAAGGTGATCCCGAGTTCCTGTGGCGTGGAGAGTACTCTAGGGCCCTTGGCAGCCTCAGGCGGGTTCAGGTAGAAGATAGTGGGGCAGGATGACAGTTTTTGATCTTAGCCATTCCCACTGGTATGAGGTGGATTCACAGGGTTGTTTTGATTTGCATTTCTCTAATGACTACAGATGTTTCTTTAGGTGCTTCTTAGCCCTTCATGTTTCCTCAGTTGAGGAATCTGTTTAGCTTTGTTCATTATTTTTACTAGGGTTATTTGGTTCTCTGGAGTCTAACATCTTTTGTTCTTTATATATATAGAATCCAAATAACACTTGCAAGGAAGTTGTTTGTTTGCTCCCCAACAATGTCAAGCTTGGGCACATTCCCTCCAGCCTCACTATCAGGGTTCATGGGTATGGGTTTTCCTATTTTACCCCAATTTCAATGCTATATACATTGGGAAACATGGCTTTTGAGACACAGTGGCCCTCAGTATGTGAGTTTCACACATATTTAACCAATTACACACAGGAAATATCTGTAAGAAAATAAATCATCTGTATTGAACATTTCTTGACTTTTTTCTTTCATTCCCTAAATAATATGATACAACCATTTATATAGAATGTACATTTTATTATGTATTATAAACCTCCAAGAAGTGGTTTAGATTATGTGGGAGGATTGTGCAGGTTACAGGCAAATACTGTGGTATTATAGAAGGGACTTGACCACCTAGGGACTTTATTATTTCTAGAGATTTCTGAAGCCCACCCTTGAGAGGAACAAGTATATAATGTGGTCCTGAATTTGGGTTGAACAATATGAGATAGTAGCAAATAGTTGTAACAACTCACAAGGATAATGCACATAGTGGCCTTCCAGTGGATAGATATGTGATGGAATTGAGCCTTTAGCATGAACAACTTTGCAATTCCCTTTAAGGCAGGTAGACCATGGTTCTCTAAATGCTGGAGAATCCTGTGGGAAGTTCTTAGGAGGTAAGTGCTGGAGATGAGGCAGGGATGTATTGGGGAGGAAGCAAAGTCTCTTTTATTAAGGATTTCTTTCACTACTCTGCACACACCCTTGAGTTTGCTTCCTGCCAATCATCATCAATACAACTGATAGAGAAAATACATGGATCTGAACAGAAAAGTGAGTGAAGGTTAACATCACTTTTAAATAAAACTAAAGGAGCTAGAGAGATGGCTCAGCTGTTGAAAGTACTATTTCTTTTTCTAGAGGACTCACAGTGAATTCCCAGCACCCACATTGCAGGTAACAACTGTCTTTAACTCCAGTTTCAGGGAAACTAATGCCTCCTTCTGAGCTCTGCAGGCACAAGGCACAAGTGTGGGACCCATACATATATGTGAGATAAGCATTTATATATACAATCTTTTTAAAAGTCTCACAAATTTTAGAACAAACTAAAGTAACCAAGATGAAAGCAGGAATCAAATTTTTTAAAATCTCTTTTTTCCTTCCTTCCTTCCTTCCTTCCTTCCTTCCTTCTTTTTTTTTTAAAGTAGGATATCACATATCCTAGGAGTTACTCAGAATCATTTATTTTCTAAAGATTTATTTTTATTCATGTGTATATGTGTGTTATTGTTTATATAAGTGTCACATAGGTACAGCTCTCCATGGTGACTAAAAGAGGGTGTCAGATCCATTGGAGCTATGGGCAGTTATAAGCTGCCCAATATGGGTGTGTGGGACTGAATTCTGGTCCTCTAGAAGAGCAGAAAGCACTCTTTAATTACCCAGTGATCTCTCCAGTCCCTCAGACATACCATGCACTCACAGTTAGCCTTTAATTTCTGATCCTCACACTCCTACATCCAAAGATCTCCCTGTACCACCATGACCAGAAGGATGAAATCTCTTAAAAACCTGGAATAAGTTTGTTAATAACAGCACATGAGCAGGAGAGAGCTAAGTGTTCTAAATAAGTCAAGCATAAAGAAGAAATTTAACATTACATTCTCCTTAAATATCAGAATACCATTTATGATACATTTATCCACTGTATATATGATACATATTTTCCCATATCCATATGATATCTCCATTCAAGCACTAAAATGACATGTATGTTATGCATTTGTTTAAATATAGATGCTAGCATTTAAGTCTTTGATAAGTCACAATCCATATAACCACAGAGATTAGGTAAAGAGTATGGAACTAAAGTAGAGGGAAGAATATTCAAAGGAGGAAAAATAGAATTATAGACTTATGGGTGGGGATATATGGGGATTGGAAGTGAAGACTAAATAAAGATGGGGAAGGAACAGGAAGTGCAGTCGAGTGCCTATGGCGAGGGAGAGTTATAACTAAGGACTATTTGTGGGTGGGTGTATGCAGTTAATGGATGTAAAGATTAAATAGAGATGGCGAAGGAAGAGGAAGGGCAGATAAATGCCTATGGAGAGGGAGAATTATAACTAAGGGTCATTTGTTGGGTCATATGAATCTTCATAAAATATATATATATATATGTAAGAAATGTAAATGGAATCACCAAATAAAGAGTAAAATGAACCAACTGGACACTACTCAGTACTAAATGAAACCCCAGTGGTTAGAATGGGTTACATATAAGTGAGTTTTTGGCCAAAAGGGACACACACAAACCCACAAACAAAGAATCCAGGCTATTGAAAATGCTGTTTATTTGTTTTCCACAAACCAATGGTAATTCCCTATTGGTGACAATAATGCCTACATAAACCGTTGAACCAAGAGAAATCAAGCTGGTGCTTAAATAGAGACCACACAAAATGACTAGTGCTGATGGTACTGGAAGGCACTCCTCAAGCTACCAAAGGAGGAAGGTAAATATCAATTCAGCTACAAAAGTTTTAACCTTTAATAGAAAAGTGTCTGCCAGATATACTTGTATAATAGTTTCACAAAAATTCTAAGAGCAACCAACAAATATTTTTTTTTCTTGATTTGAAGCCCAATCTGAAACCAAGAGAGGTATCTATACTCAAGAGAACCTTTCTGTGTTTGCTTGCCTGTATCCTTCCTTTACCTCCCTGCCTCCCCTATCTCCAAACAGGGACACAGACAACACAGGTCTTTTTACACTCTGCTTCTCCCTGTGAATAAAGAATTGGGAGACAAAGGTACAAAGGGCTCCAGACCAGGTAATTCATTGATATAAAGAGAGAAATATAACCTCTTGATACTTAAAGATGGCATAAAGATATTCTCCTCTAATAATTCTTACAGGATACTCATATTTTGTCTAACGTGGGCGCAAAAGGAATTGTGGGTTTAAATACTGGTTTGACAGGCTGCCTCTTATAAGCTGGTGTAGCACTTAAAGATGGGAAATTTCACCTGTGGTTTGGGACTAGCTAGGGAGTATTAGTCACTGACTCCAAGTAGTGAGAGCAGTTATAATCACCTGCTATGAATAGGTATTAATAATAAAGTCTGTGTCTCTAGGTAAAGAGCATAACAAATATTATAATAGGTATTAATTAAATAGATGTCTGTGGCTCGTGGTAGAGAGCACAACAAATAGAATGTTTAAATAAATGTCTGTAGCTCTTGGTAGAGAGAACAACAGAAAACAGAAAAGATAGCTGCTCTAGGAGGAAAGTGTATTATTCAAGGGAAATTTCACCTGTGGTTCAGAACTAGATAGGGAACATTAGTCACTGACTCCAAGTAGAGCAGTGATAATCACGTGCTATGAACAGGTATTAATTAATAGAAGTCTGTAGCTCCAGGAAGAGAACATAACAGATAGCTGGTATAACAGGTATTAGTGGAAGGTTGAATTAATTCCTTTAAAGATGGTATAAAGATATACTGCTCTAATAAGTATTACAGGGTACTCATATTCTTTCTAACGTGGGTTTCTAGGAAATTTTGGGGTTAAATCCTGCTTATAAGGCAAATATAGAAAGGAAGGAAAGGGGAAAAGGGAAAGGGGAAAAGGGAAAAGTGAAAAAAGGAAAAGGGAAAAGGGAAAGGGAAAGGGAAAGAAAAGAAAGGAAAGAAAGGGAAGAGGAAAGGAAAATGAAAAGGATAGGAAAGAGGAAATGAAAGGAAAGGAGAAAGTAAAGGGGAAAAGAAAGAAGATGAAAGAGGAAAGGAAAAGGAAAGAAAACAGAAGTGTGAATCATTTGTTTTAAAGATAGTATAATAAAGTTTGAAGGAGGGTCATATTCTGTCTAATGTGGGCTCCATGGGAATTTTGGGATAATATCCTGACATGACAAATTAGAAAGACCTAAATAGGCTTAAATGAGTGTGGTTTTGTGTATTGTGGTTGCTTTATTGTTCCTATGGGACAGAGGGCAACCTAAAGTTTTTCTTGGTTACCAGCTGAAGGACATGCTAATTTGTGGAACAGGTTTAGTCGTCTGTTTTCGGAAAAGGTGATGAAAGTACTTACACCTTCCAGAGTTATATGGATCAGATTTGGTAGAGGGAGACACCTAAGGTGTAGATTCCAGAGAATCAAATAACAAGTTTGTCTTAGTCAGGGTTTCTATTCCTGCACAAACCTCATGACCAAGAAGCAAGTTGGGGAGGAAAGGGTTTATTCAGCTTAAAATTCCATACTGCTGTTTATCACCAAGGAAATCAGGACTGGAACTCAAGCAGGTCAGGAAAAAGGAGCTGATGCAGAGGCCATGGAGGGATGTTCTTTACTGGCTTGCTTCCCCTGGCTTGCTCAGCCTGCTCTCTTATAGAACCCAAGACTAACAGCCCAGAGATGGTCCCACCGACAAGGGGCCTTTCCCCCTTGATCACTAATTGAGAAAGTGCCTTACAGTTGTATCTCATGGAGGCATTTCCCCAACTGAAGCTCCTTTCTCTGTGATAACTCCAGCTGTGTCAAGTTGACACAAAACTAGCCAGCACAAAGTTCATCTTGATGATACTAAAATTTTGTTTTGAGATTTATATATTACAGAATATACAGCCTTGGTGAATTTCATCATCAGACGTGCTGAACTGACCTCCCTGAACCCCCGTTGTCTTGGATTTTCATCTGTATCCAGTCAGAACAGAGACATCAGTGATGAATACAATCATTGGTATGTCCTTCATAAGGTGAACTAACTCTCATATTTCCCTACTCTTCCCCCTACTTTCTAATGTATCTTAACACCCATATTCAGCTTGAAGAAGTCATGAAGAGTTGTCATCCAAGTTCCCTAAGCTTCAGGTTTGGGGGTGGTTATTATAGGTTGTTTTAGATACTAAAAATTTTTAAGTTCAGGGCTTAGACCCAGTCCTTCTATTGCTGCTATTATAATCAGATCTGAGATGTTTAAGCAGGTGAGTTAAGGGCCAAATAGGAAATCCATGGTTATGAGGTTATTGTTTGGGTGTTTTCAGTTATTTTAATTAGAAATGGCTGAGATTAGTTAACAGACAACAGTCTAGATTACTTCACATAGATAGCTGGTTTTCAAAACTTCAGAAGTCCACAGAATGTGAGCTTTAATATTATTTATTCACATGTTGTTAATACAAGTCTGCTGCTGACAGCTTTCCCTTCTTTGATTCAAAGAAGAAACTGAATATCTTTGAGGTACTCCATTTGTGACAAAATAAACACTAGGCAAGAATTGCCTCATTTCATCTACAGATATAATACAGTTCAAAGAAAGGATACAATTACAGGTTAGGACAGCTTAATTCTTATGAGACAGAGTAGGCTAGTCCTTAATATTAATGTATCTGAAAGTCTGTCAGATGACCCTGGCCAGTAGGCTGAATACCGATGCTCCAATGTGTTGAAGTAAGAGACTATCCAGGTGATCAGTTGTCTCTATAAATTGGCTAAGTTTTGGAAGCTGTTTTAGGCTTCCTATATATTTTCAGTTAATATCAGTGGTTCTTGAATTTCTGATGGGGTTGAAAAACTACATAGTCTCCTAGAGAACTGACGCTTTTTACTTTAAGAGGAACAGATTTGAGAGGATGTTTTTCAGATGGCATTGTATCTAAAGCCCGGTGATAGCCAGGCGCAGAACGTGGCTTTACCTAAGGATAGATGACAGAGGTTCTATTTAATTAACAACCATAATGAACTGGGTGTTTGGTCTCTTGTAATTTATAAATAACAAAATAGTAATAGTTATGTTCTATTGTATCTGAGATAAAATAGTCTTTTAATTGGACAGAAAGGGGGAAACGTTGTGGGTAGCCATGGGGATAATTATATTTGATATTAACTCCATTCTCCTGTGAGTGGCTGCAAACAAGGAGTTAGTCAGCACTCAGGTCATTTCCTATAAACCTGCTTCCCACCTTAATTTGTAAAATAAAGGAAAGCTGATGATTGGGCAGATAAAGGGAAGGTGGAGTGGAAGGTGGGAGAGAGAAGAAGGAGAAAATGGAAGAGGGAGAGGATGCAGAGGTGGAGGAAAACAAAGAAAAGCAGAGCAGAAGCCCATCGCCTGGGGAAACTGCAAGTTCTAAGGGGTCTCATAAGCTGTGGAAGATGGTAGCATAGTGGTAGATCTGTCCAATCTTGGTGCAAAGCATGTAATCATATTAACTGAGTTGTGTTTTCATTGCTGGGGCATATTTGGGAGGAGATTTACCTCAACACCATGGTGTTATCACAATGCTGTTAAAAATGACTGTCTTGGGGTTTTCCTTATACTCGGTGGTCATCCTGATAGCTGAGGGTACCAGGCCAATGTCCAGTTCTGGATGTTGTAATCCCCTAATGAAGCATAATGCAACTATAACCCTGTTTTCAGTGCCCATGATCTTATTTCTGACATATTTACACACTTGGTGAAAAAGCAAGCTTTAAGAATCACAAGCAATTTTACATGTATATTTTGATGGATAGAGCAAAGCATCAACCGCTTTACATATATACTCATATTTGATATGGAACACAGCTCCAACTTTACTTTTCTCACACTGCTTACTTATCTGTGTAAAATCTTTCACGTATTATAAAATGCAAGGTGATTACTTGTTGTTTTCTTCTCGTGAATAATTATGAGTATATGTGAGGAAAAGCATCTTCCAAATATATTCCCACAATGATCTGTTTATAAATTATGGATAAAAAAACAAATTTTCTCCTAGAATACATATATTTATATCTAAGCAACTTTTTATAGATTAACCATGTGTAAGCAAGCAAGGTAACTTTTTTTTTTCAGCCAGTTACTCTTACTGGTAGACTGCTATTTGCTGTTATAAAAAAAAAGGTCAATTACTTTATTATTTATCTCAAAAAATAATGCTATAAAAATATTTTTTTAAATTAGGCATTTTCCTAACTTAAATTTCCAATGCTATCCCAAAAGTGCCCCATACCCTCCCCACCAATCCCCTACCGACCCTTTTTGGCCCTGGAGTTCCCCTGTACTGGGGCATATAGAGTTTGCAAGCCCAATGGGCCTCTCTTTCCAGTGATGGCCAACTAGGCCATCTTTTGATACATATGCAGCAGGAGTCAAGAGCTCTGGGGTACTGGTTAGTTCATAATGTTGTTCCAGTATAGGGTTGCAGATCCCTTTAGTTCCTTGGGTGGTTTCTCTAGCTCCTCCATTGGGGGCCCTGTGATCCATCCAATAGCTGACTGTGAGCATCCACTTATGTGTATCATCGATTGCCCCTGTCACTCATGGAATGTGTATACTTCAATTTTTATATGGTTCACCTCACCAAGAATCCATCAAAGCCCAATAGTTCAGAGGTAAAATGTACAGTCCTGAGAGCCCCTCTGCCATGTTTATTTTTTTTTTCTTTGTAGTAAAATTTAAAGTAAAGTAATTTCTCATATAATATTACCCTGCTTACTGTCCCCAAAAATTTTACTCCCACAGTTCTTTTTCCACTTCCCCTCGCTTCCAAATCTACTTCTTTTCTCTCATCATTCATCAAATGTCCCTCTCTTTCAACTATCTCTCCCTGCATTCCCTTCCTCAACGCCATCTCCCTCCACCATGTCACCTGATCTCTTTCTTGTCCACCTTTGTCCACTAATAAAACCATTCTATTTCCCCATACCATGGGCATCCATGGGTTTGTGCCAGTCCCTTCCTCTATATCTAACTTCCGTGGATCTACCAATTATATACTGGTCATCACTTATGTAATGTTGAATGTCTTAGTGTTTCTATTGCTGTCACAAAACACTATGACAAAAGAGCAAGTTGCTGGAGGGTAGGACTTCTTTGGGTTACACTTCTTCATTGTTGTTCATCATTGAAGACAGACAGAACAGGAACTGAAATGGGCCAGGAACCTGGAGGCTGGAACTGATACAAAGATCATGGATGGATACTGTTTAGTGGCTGGTTCCACATGATTTGCTCTGTCTGCTTTCTCATAGATAACTCATAACCACAAGCACATTGATGGTAGTAAAAACAATGGACAGGATCCCTCCCCATCAAACACTTATTAAGAAAATGCCCTACAGTCTTGCCTGAACAGCCTAATCTTATGGACATTTTATCAAATGAGGTTTCCTTCTCTCAGATGACTTTACTTTGTGGCAAGTTGACAAAAACAATACAGCCCAGTCAATATCAACATATAAATCAATACATAGCATATCTATCTTAATTGGACTAGGTTATTTTACTCAGGAAGATTTTTTTCTATTTCCATGCATTTGCCTGCAGATTCCTTATGTCAATTTTTTCATAACAGGTGAGTAATATTCCATTGTATAGATATACGACATTTTTACAAACTCTTCAGCTTATGGACATGCAGATTGTTTCCAGTTACTGACTATTATTAATACAGCAGCAATTAACATGGTTGAGCAAGTATCCTTATGGTAAGATGAAAGCATTTTGGGAATCTTTCCAAACTATAAGGTGTCTGTTATGTCCTGCTCTTGATTTCTGGTTTTAATAATTTGGATATTATTTCTTTGTCTTTTAGTTAATTTGGATAAGAGTTTTTGATCTTAGTGATCTTGTCAAAGAACCAATACTTATTTCATGGATTTTAAAAATATTTTTCTCTTTCTATTCTATTGATTTCCACCCCAAGTTTTGCTATTTCATGCCACCATTTCTTTTGGGTGTCATTTTTTTCTTTTTGTTCTAGAGCTTTTTGGGTGTTCTTTTAAAGTACTAATATGAAATTTCTCTAATATTTTATTGGATATTTTCTTTATATACATTTCAAATGGTATCCCCTTTCCTGGTTCCCTCTCTGAAAAAACCCCACCCCTTATCCTCCCTCCCCTTGCTTATCAACCCAGCCACTCCAGCTTCCTGGCCCTGGCATTCCCCCCACATTGAGTCATAGAACATTCATAGGACAAAGTGCCTCTCCCCACATTGATGTCTATCTAGGCCATTCTGTTCTGTATATGCAGCTGGAACCACGAGTCTCACCATATGTGCTCTTTGGTTGATGGTTTAGTGCCTGGGAGCTCTGGGGGTACTGGCTAGTTCATTTTGTTGTTCCTCTTATGGGTCATCAAACTCTTCAGCTCCTTAGGTCCTTTCTCTAGCTTCTTAAATGGGGACCCTATGTGCATGGCTGTGAGGATCCACTTATGTATTTGTCAGGTTCTGGCAGAGCCTGTCAGGAGAGAGCTATATCAGGCTCCTGTCAGTAAGCAGTTGTTGGCATCCACAACAGTGTCTGGGTTTGGTGATTGTATATGAGATGGTATAGTAGTTAGGGTTTTATGGCTGTGAACATAAACCATGACCAAGGCAAGTCTTATCAAAAACCAACATTTAATTGGGGCTGGCTTATAGATTCAGAGGTTCAATTCATTACCATAAAGGTGGGAGCATGGCAGCATTCAGGCAGGCATGGTGCAGGAGGAGCTGAGAGTTCTACATCTTCATCCAAAGGCTACTAGTGGAAGACTGACTTCCAGGAAACTAAGGTGAGGATCTTATGCCCAAAACCACAGTGACACACCTACTCCAACCATGTCACACCTATTCAAACAAGGCCACACTTCCAAATGGTGCCACTCCCTGGTCCAAGAATATACAAACCATCACAGATGAATCCCCAGGTAAATCAGTCTCTTGATGGTCATTTCTTCAGTCTCCATTCCACATTTTGTCTCTGTAACTACTTCCATCGCTCTTTTGTTCCCAACTTCTAAGATGCATTGAAGTATCCATCAAATAACCGCATTAAAAATGGGGCTCAGAGCTAAACAAAGAATTCTCACCTGAGGAATACTGAATGGCAGAGAAGCACCTGTAAAAATGTTCAACATCCTTAATCATCAGGGAAATGCAAAACAAAACAACCCTGAGATTCCACCTCATACCAGTCAGAATGTCTAAGATCAAAAATTCAAGTGACAGCAGATGCTGGCGAGGATGTGGAGAAAGAGGAACACTCCTCTATTGTTGGTGGGATTGCAGGCTTGTACAACCACTCTGGAAATCCGTCTGGCAGTTCCTCAGAAAATTGGACATAGTACTACCGGAGGATCCAGCAATACCTCTCCTGGGCATATATCCAGAAAATGCCCCAACTGGTGAGAAGGACACATGCTCCACTATGTTCATAGCAGCCTTATTTTTAATAGCCAGAAGCTGGAAAGAACCCAGATGCCCCTCAACAGAGGAATGGATACAGAAAATGTGGTACATCTACACAATGGAGTACTACTCAGCTATTAAAAAGAATGAATTTATGAAATTCCTAGCCAAATGGATGGACCTGGAGGGCATCATCCTGAGTGAGGTAACACATTCACAAAGGAACTCACACAATATGTACTCACTGATATGTGGATATTAGCCCAAAACCTAGGATACCCAAGATATAAGATACAATTTCCTAAACACATGAAACTCAAGAAAAATGAAGACTGAAGTGTGGACACTATGCCCCTCCTTAGAAGTGGGAACAAAACACCCTTGGAAGGAGTTACAGAGACAAGGGTTGGAGCTGAGATGAAAGGATGGACCATGTAGAGACTGCCATATCCAGGGATCCACCCCATAATCAGCATCCAAACGCTGACACCATTGCATACACTAGCAAGATTTTATTGAAAGGTCCCAGATGTAGCTGTCTCTTGTGAGACTATGCCGGGGCCTAGCAAACACAGAAGTGGATGCTCACAGTCAGCTAATGAATGGATCATAGGGCTCCCAATGGAGGAGCTAGAGAAAGTAGCCAAGGAGCTAAAGGGATCTGCAACCCTATAGGTGGAACAACATTATGAACTAACCAGTACCCCGGAGCTCTTGACTCTAGCTGCATATATATCAAAAGATGGCCTAGTCGGCCATCACTGGAAAGAGAGGCCCATTGGACTTGCAAACTTTATATGCCCCAATAAAGGGGAACACCAGGGACAAAAAGGGGGGGTGGGTGGGCAGGGGAGTGGGGGTGGGTGGATATGGGGGACTTTTGGTATAGCATTGGAAATGTAAATGCGCTAAATACCTAATAAAAAATGAAAAAAAAAGAAATAAAAACTGAATCATGAAAAAAAAATAAAGATATGTATCTTAAGGTAGCAGGTTCCACGAATAAATAATAAAGCTTATATTGATAAAACCAAACCAACATAGCATATAATATTATATTCAACATGTACATTAAAACCACGAAAAGAACTTCATTGGTAAATAAAATATAAAAGTTTATATAATAAAGGAGTGGGGGTAGGGGAAGAATTGGCACAGTTACACACAAATGGGCAATTTAAACATCAGAGAGTAACTCTAAAGGGAGGGTGTTTATCTTGGTGGGCAGGACATCTGGCTAAGCTCAAACCATATCAGCAGGTGGTCCACTACTCATCTTGAGCTTGTCTGCAGGATTATCCTTGCATGCCTTTCTTACCTCAAAGGCTAGTTGGTTCCTGGGATGACTTTACAGCCTTTGTTCTTTGCTCTAAGCCCAAAAAGCCCTCC
The DNA here is from genome assembly GCF_000001635.26 of Mus musculus. Lineage (NCBI taxonomy): Eukaryota > Metazoa > Chordata > Mammalia > Rodentia > Muridae > Mus > Mus musculus. Next base: position 25,312,691 of record NC_000086.7, on the reverse strand, counting down.
TAACTTGCAAGCTGCATGAGACATGGACCTCGAATAAACTTTCTGGGTAGGGCTTTAAAGTCTTGAATTTAGTTTTCTTTGTTTCAATAGGAACCAAATTTGAGATATTAACATAGTCTTTCCTTTTAGGGTTACATTATAATTGGCTATAAAGGAGTCTCCATTGTTCTGCACAACCTTGATAAAACATTTTACCATGAACGAATGAAAAAAAAATTAAATTACAATTATAAAAGAAGCAACAAAAAATATATATATATGTTTGGGTTGACCACAACATAAGGAACAGTATTAAAGGATTGCCAGCAATAGGAAGATTGAGGACAACTGCTTTAAATGGTACATATAAGCTACCAGAAGCAAGGTAATACCAAGTGAGTTTATAGTAATAGTCCTCTGAAAATACTACAGGCTTTGATAGAATGGTCAAGATATGATTACATATTTCCTAATAAACAGACTTGTTTTATCTAGTTGAAGTAAGACTACACACACTAACATTTTCTGTACCTTGCTTTTTGTCTTGTTGACAGTGTCCTTTGCTTTAAAGAAGTTTCGCAGTTCCATGAGGTCCCATTTATGGATTGTTGGTCTTAGAGCCTCAGCTATTGGTGTGTTATATTCAGAAAATTTCTCACTATGCCAATGTATTCGAGTTTATTTTCCACTTTCTCTTCTATTAAATTCAGTGTATCTGGTTTCATGTTGAGGTCCTTGATCCACTTGAATGTAAGCTTTGTGCATGGTGATAAATATGAATCAGTTTGCATTCTTCTACAGGCAGACTTCCAGTTAGACAAGCACCATTTGTTGATGCCTTATTTTTTTCCACTGTATGGTTTTAGCTTTTTTTGTCAAAGATCAGGTGTCCATAGGTGTATGTGTTTATTCATGGGTTTTCGTTTTTTATCTCATTGATCAACCTGTCTGTCTCTGTACCAACTCTATGTGGGTTATTATTATTATTATTATTATTAATTTTTCTTAAGTGATTCTTCTAGATATTCTTTTATTGTTCAGAATTGTTTTGGCTATCCTGGTTTTTTGTTTTCCCATATGAAGTTGAAAATTGTTCTTTCCAAGTCTGTGAGGAATTATATTGGAATAGTGATGGAAATTGTATTGAGTCTATACATTTTCAACCTAAAATTGTTCCTATGTAAAAGAAATGCAGGGGGAAATGAAGTAATAACTAAAGGAATGGCAGACCAGTGACCAGCCCAACTTGGGATCTATCCCATGGGCAGGTACCAAACCCTGACAGTATTACTGATGCTCTGTTGTACTTTCAGAGAGGAACCTAGCAGAGAGGAACCTGTCCTCTGAGATGCTATACCAACAACTGAATGAGACAGATGTTGATGCATATATCCAACTACTAGACTGAGGTCAGAGACATGTATGGAAGATTTAGGGGGAGGAATGAAAAAACTGAAGGGGTTGGCAACATGGAAGACCAACAGTGTCAACTAATGTGTACCACTGGGAGCTCCCAAAGACTAGGTCACCAATCAAAGAGGAAATAAGTCTGGTCTGAGGCCACCAATATATATGTAGCAGTGGACTGCCTCGACTGGCCTTAGTGGGAGAGGTTCTGCCTAATCCTGTAAGAGTTGCAGACCCAGGGAAGGGGGATGCCCATGGTGATACCCATCTCAGAGGCAAAGTGAGAGGGAATAAGGTGAAGAACTGTGCAAGGGGGTGCAGGAGCAGGACAGTATTTGAGATGTAAATAAAACAATGATAATGGTAATAATAATAATATGTTCTTTAAATAAAGATGAAAAATAACATTTTTCTGACTTCACTGGATCTCAGAACAAAGGAAAAAAAGGACCAATGAAAAAAGAATATGAAAATATTATGGAAACATAGAAAGACAGACTATGTGTGAAAGAGAACTTGGTTGACACAGCTGGAGTCTTTGAAGTCTCAGTATATTTCTGCTGTGTCATACATGATCATTTCTGGGGGAATCTAATCTTCACCTTTATCCAACAGAGTCCTTTGAAAATATAAAAATTATGCCTTTTTAATAATAATAATCACATAAAATATATGCACAGTGTGTATAAATAGAACCAATTGATATGAAATAATGATTATTAATTTTTAGGCAGATAGGGTAACAAAAGACCAAACAGTTAAAATAGTGTGTTCCTGGAGACATAAAAGCCTGAGTATCATTGGCCTTAGGAGGATTGCATCATAATACATTGTGACTGGTGCAAAAGCTAGAAGGGGAATTGGGGTTGGTATAAAATAAAAATAGAAGATAAAAAGATAGTAGGGGATAAAGACGGAGTATCCAAATACCTCTCATGCATTTTGCTTACTGAGAGATTAGACCATGATTGATAGAGATTACACATGGATTGTCAATCTTTTCCAATTGTTAAAAAGCACCACAGAAAGATATAGGAATCAGTGGACTACTCATTGATAACTTGTGAGTTTGGAGATTTGATGGAATTCACTTTGGGAGTTGAATGTGTAGTGTGCACATGCTAAGTGTATAGTTCCATGAGAGAGATAAACAAATAATGCAAGAATAAAGCCAAAGCTCCTGAACAACAAACTATATTAACTATTCTGCTTCTAAGTAACTAACAAAATACACAGGCTGGATCTAGGCCTCTCAGCTTAAAGGTAATAGATGTACAGCTTGGTCATCATGCGGGTCCTGAAGAACTAAAGTGGGGGTTATCTCAAAAGAAACAACAATTTGAAAATTCATTGGGAATAACAAAAAACCTAGGATAGTGTAAACTATTCTCAACAATAAAAGAACTTCTGGTGGAACCACATTCCCTGACCTCAAGTTGTATTACAGAGCAATTGTAATTAAAAAAAAAAAAAAAAACAAAAAACAAAAAACTGCATGGTATTGGTACAGAGACAGGCATGTAGACCAGTGGAATGGGATTGAAGAACTAGAAATGAGTCAACACACATATGTTCGTGTGTTCTTTGACAAGGGAGCTAAAAATAATCCAGTAGAAAAATGACAGCATTTTCAACAGATGGTGCTGGTTCAAGTAGAAGTTAGCTTGTAGAAAAATGCAAATTGATCCATTCTTGCCTCCTTGTACAAAGCTCAATTCCAAATGGATCAAGGACCTCCTCATAAAACCAGATATATTGAAACTAATAGAAAAGTAAGTGGGGAAGAGTCTTGGGCACATGGGCACAGGGGAAAATTTCCTAAACAACAAGAGTTAACAAATGGGACCTCATAAAATTGCAAAGCTTCTGTAAGGCAAAGGACACTGTCAATAAGACAAAATGGAAACGAACAGAATGGGAAAAAAATTTTAACAATCCTACATCAAATAGAAACCTAAATTCCAGTATATACAAAGAACTCAAAAAGTTAGATGCCAGAGAAAAAATGACCCTATTAAAAATGGGGTACAGAGCTAAACAAAGAATTCTCAACTAGGGAATATATAGTGGCTGAGAAGCACCAAAAGAAATGTTCAACATCATTAGTCATCAAGGAAATGGAAATCAAAACAACCCTGATATTCCACCTCACACCATTCAGAATGTCTAAGATCAAAAACTCAGGTGACAGCAGATGCTGGCAAGGATGTGGAGAAAGAGGAATACTCCTCCATTGCTGGTGGGGCTGCAAGCTGGTAAAACCACTCTGGGAATCATTTTGGTGGTTCCTCAGAAAATTGGACACAGTACTACCTAAGGACCCAGCTATACCACTACTAGGCATGAACCCAGAAGATGTTCCAATTTGTAATAAGGTCACATGCTCCACTATGTTCATAGCTGTCTTATTTATAATAGTCAGAAACTGGAAAGAACCCAGATGTCCTTCAACAGAGGAATGGATAAAGAAAATGTGGTATATTTATACAATAGAGTACTACTCAACTATTAAAAATTAATTTATTAAATTCTTAGGCAAATGGATGTCTCTGGAGGATAACATCTTGAGGGAGGTAACCCAATCTCAATACACATGATATGCACTCACTGATGAGTAGACATTAGACCAGAAGTTCGGAATGCCCATGAAAAAATTCACAGACCACATAGGTGTAGATTAGAATGAAGAATTTCAACTTAAAGGTCCAGGAAATATCATCAAAAAATATATAAGAAAACTTCCCATACCTTAAGAAAGAGATGGCCATGACCATACAAGAAGCATACAAAACTCCAAATAGACTAGACCAGAAAAGAAATTCCTCCTGACACATAATAATCAGAACAACAAATGCACTAAATAAAGAAAGAATATCAAAAGCAGTAAGGGGAAAAGCTCAAGTAACATATACAGGCAGAACTATTAGAATTACTCCAGAATTCTCACCAGAGACTGTGAGAGCCAGAAGATCATGGACAGATGTTATACAGACACGAAGAGAACACAAATTTTAGCCTAGGCTACTGTACCCAGCAAAACAATCAATTACCATAGATGGATTAACACAAGTATTCCATGACAAAAACAATTTCACACAATATCTTTCCACGAATCTAGTCCTTCAAAGGATAATAATGGGAAAACACCAACACAAAGATGGAAACTACACCCTAGAAAAAGCAAGAAAGTAATCCTTCAACAAACCTAAAAGAAGACAGCTGCAAGAACAAAATCGCAACTTTAACAACAATAATAACAGGAAGCAACAATTACTTTTCTTTAATTTCTCTTAGCATCAATGGACTCACTTCCCCAATAAAAGACATAGACTAATAGACTGGCTACAAAAACAGGACCCAACATTTTGCTGCTTGCAGTAAACCCACCTCAGGGACAAAGACAGACAGTAATTCAGAGTAAAAGCCTGGAAAATAATTTTCTAAGCAAATGGTCCCAAGAAACAAGATGGAGTAGCCATTCTAATATGGAATAATATTGACTTCCAACCCAAAGTTATCAAAAAAGATAAGGTGGTGGGAATCATACTCACAAAAGATAAAATCTACCAAGATGAAATCTCAATTTTAAACTTCTATGCTCCAAATGCAAAGGCATCCACATTCATAAAAGAAATTTTAGTAAAGCTCAAAACACACATTGCACTGCACACTATAATAGTGGAAGACTTCAACAACCCTCTCTCATCAATGGGCAGATTCTAGAAACAAAACCTAAACAGACACACAATAAAAGTAACAGAAATTATGAAACAAATGGATTTAGTTGATGTCTATAGAACATTGTATCATAAACCAAAAGGATATCCCTTCTTCTCAGCACCTCATGATGCCTTCTCCAAAATTGACCATATAATCAATAACAAAACATGCATCAACAGATATAAAAATATTGAAATAATCACATGCATCCTATCAGATCACTAAGGCTGATCTTCAATAAAAATATAAATAATAGAAAACTCACATACACGTGGAAGGTGAACAACAATCTACTCTATGATAACCCTGTCAAGTAAGAAATAAAGAAAGCAATTAAAGACATTTTAGAGTTTAATGAAAATGAAGCTACAACATACCCAAACTTTTGGGAAACAATGAAAGCAGTCCTAAGAGGAGAACCCATAGCTTTGAATGCCTCTAAAAAGAAACTGGAGAGAGGATACAGGAGCAGCTTGACAGCACAACTAAAAGTTCTAGAACAAAAGGAAGCAAATTCTCCCAAGAGGAATAGAAGGCAGGAAACAATCAAACTCAGGACTGAAATCAACCAAGAAGAACAAAAAGAACTATAAAAAGAATCAACCAAACCAGGAGCTGGTTGTTTGAGAAAATCAACATAATAGACAAACCCTTAGCTAGACTAACTACAGGGCACAGGGACAGTATCCAAATTATCAAAACCAGAAATGAAAAGGGAGACATACCAAAAGAAATTTAGGAAATCCAAAAAAAAAATCATCAGATCCTACTACAAAAGCCTATACTCAACAAAACTGGAAAATCTGGATAACTTGTACAATTATCTAGACAGATATCAGGTACCAAATTAAAACCAGGATCAGATAAACAATGGAAATACTCCCATAACCCCTAAAGATATAGAAGCAGTCATCAATAGTCTCCCAAACAACAACAAAAAAATAAGCCCAGGATCTGATGAGTTTGTATAAAATTCTATGAGATCTTCAAGAAGACCTAATACCAATACTATTCAAAATATTATGCAAAATCAAAAGAGAAGGAACATTATTCAATTTGTTCTATGATGCCAGAATTACAATTATACTCTAACCATACAAAGACCCAATGAAGAAAGGAAACTTCATACCAATTTCCCTTATGAATATCAATGCAAAAATACTCAATAAAATTCTTGCAAACTGAATCCAAGAATACATCATGATCAAGTAGTAGTCTTCATCCCTGCGATGAGAGGATAGTTAAGTATACAGAAATCCACCAACTTAATCTACTAGAGAAAAAAACTCAAAGACAAATCCACATGATCATCTCATTAGATGCTGAGAAAGCATTTGACAAAATACTACACCATTTATAGTAAAATTTGAGGAAAGATCTGGAATTCAAGGCCCATACCTAACATAATAAAAGCAAGAGACAGCAAACCAGTAGCCAACATCAAACTAAATGGTGAGAAACTTGAAGCAATCCTACTAAAATCAGGGACTAGACAAGGTTGCCCACTTTCTCCCTACTTATTCAACATAGCACTAGAAGTCCTAGCGAGAACAAATCAACAACAAAAGGAGAACAAATAAATATAAATTGGGAAGATGGCAAAATATCACTATTTCCAGAAGATATGATAGCATGTATTAGTGACCCCAAAAATTACACCAGATAAATCCTAAACCTGATATAGAACTTCAGTGCAGTAGCTAAATATACAATTAACTCAAACATGTCAGTGGCCTTTCCCTACACAAAGAATAAAGAGGATGAGAAAGAAATTAGGGATACAACACACTTCACAACAGTCAAAAAATATAAAATACATTGGTGTGACTGTAACTAAGGAAGTGAAAAGTCTGTATGACAAGAACTTCAAGTCTCTGAAGAAAGAAATTGAAGAACTCAGAAGATAAAATGATCTCCCATACTCATGGATTGGCAGGGTTAATATAGTAAAAATGTCTATTTGCCGAACAAAATCTACATATTCAATGTAATACCCATCAAAATTCTAACTCAATTCTTCACTGAGTTAGAAAAGGCAATTTGCAAATTCATCTGAAATAACAAAAACAAAAACAAAAAAACAGAAAAAAAAAACAAAAACAAAAAACTAGGATAGCAAAAACTATTTTCAATAATAAAAGAACCTCTAGGGGAATCACCATGGCTGACCTCAAGCTGTACCATAGAACAATTGTGATAAAAACTGCATGGTACTGGTACAGCAACAGACAGGTAGATCAATGGAATAGAATTGAAGACACAGAAATGAATCCACCCTGAGATTCTACCTCCCACCAGTCAGAATGGCAAAGATCAAAAATTCAGGTAACAGCAGATGCTGGAGAGGATGTGGAGAAAGAGGAACACTTCTCCATTGTTGGGTTTGCAAGCTTGTACAACTCTGGAAATCAGTCTGGCGGTTCCTCAGAAAATTCGACATAGTACTACCAGACGATCATGCAATTCTTCTCCTGGGCATATATCCAGAAGATGTTCCAACCAATAAGAAGGACACATGCTCCACTATGTTCACAGAAGCCTTATTTATAATAGCCAGAAGCTTGAAAGAACCCAGATGACCCTCAACAGAGGAATGGATACAGAAAATGTGGCACATTTACAAAATGGAGTACTAATCAGCTATTAAAAAGAATGAATTTATGAAATTCCTAGGCAAATGGATAGACCTGGAGGGCATCACCATGATTGAGGTAACCCAATCACAAAAGAACTCACACAATATGTACTCACTGATAAGTGGATATTAGCCCAGAAATTTAGAATACCCAAAATATAAGACAATTTGCGAAACACATGAAACTCAAGAAGAACGAAGACCAAAGTGTGGACATTTTGCCCCTTCTTAGAATTGGGAACAAAACACCCATGGAAGGAGTTACAGACACAAAGTTTGGAGCTGAGATGAAAGGATGGACCATCTAGAGACTGACATACCCGGGGATCCATCCCATAATCAGCCTCCAAACACTGACACCATTGCCTATACCAGCAAGATTTTGCTGAAAGGACCCTGATATAGCTGTCTCTTGTGAGACTATCCCGGGGCCTAGCAAACACATAAGTGGATGCTCACAGTCAACTATTGGATGGATCACAGGGCCCCCAATGGAGGAGCTAGAGAAAGTACCAAAGGAACTGGGAGTATCTGCAACCCTATAAGTGGAACAACAATATGAACTAACCAGTAACCCCCGGAGTTCATGTCTCTAGCTACATATGTATCAGAAGATGACCTATTCGGCCATCAGTGGAAAGAGAGCCCATTGGTCGTGCAAACTTTATATGCCCCAGTACAGGGTAACATCAGGGCCAAGAAGTGGGAGTGGGGGAGGGGAGTGGAGGGGGAGTGGGTCGGGGACCGTGTGGGGGACTGTTGGGATAGCATTGGAAATGTAAATGAAATAAATACCTAATAAAACTTAAAAAATGAGAAATGAACCCACACACCTATGGTCGCTTGATCTCTGACAAGGGAGCTAATACCATCCAGTGGAAAAAAGACAGCATTTTCAATAAATGGTGCTGGCACAACAGGTGGTTATCATGTACAAGAATGAGAACTGATCCATTCTTATCTCCTTGTACAAAGTTTAAGTCAAGTGGATCAAAGACCTCCACATAAAATCAGAGACACTGAATTTTATATAGGAGAAAGTGAGAAAAAGCCTCGAAGATATGGGCATAGTGGAAAAAATTCCTGAACAGAACAGCAATGGCTTGTGCTGTAAGATCAAGTATCAACAAATGGGACCAGATAAAATTGCAAAGATTCTGTAAGGTAAAAGACACTGTCAATAGGACAAAAAGGCCACCAACAGATTGGGAAAGGATTTTTACCAATCCTAAATCTGATAGGGGATTAATATCCAATATATACAAAGATCTCAAGAAGCTGGACTCCAGAAATTCAAATAACCCAAAAAAATGGGGTACAGAGCTAAAAAAGAATTCTCAACTGAGGAATATCGAAGGTTTGAGATGCACTTGAAAAAATGTTCAGCATCTTTAACCATCAGGGAAATGCAAATAAAAACAACCCTGAGATTCTACCTCACACCAGTCAGAATGGCTAAGATCAAAAATTCGGGTGACCTCAGATGCTGGCGAGGATGTGAAGAAAGAGGAGCACTCCTACTTTGCTCGTGGGATTGCAAGCTTGTACAACCACTCTTGAAATCAGTCTGGCAGTTTCTCAAAAAAATTTGACATAGTAATATCTGAAGATTCAGTAATTCCTTTCCTGGGCATATACCCAGAGAAGGACACCTGCAGTAGTATGTTCATGGCAGCCTTTTTTATAATGGCCAGAAGCTGGAAAGAATCCAGATGTCCCTCAACAGGGGAATGGATACAGAAAATGTGGTACATTTACACAATGGAATACTACTCAGCTATTAAAACAGTGGATTTATGAAATTCCTAAGCAAATGGATGGACCTGGGGGACATCATCATGAGTGAGGTAACCCAATCACAAAGAAGTCACTTGAAATGCACTCACTGATAAGTGGATATTATCCCAGAAACTTACAATACCCAATATACAATTTGCAAAAAAAAAAAAAAACCCACAAGAAAATTAAGAAGGAAAACAACGCATGGACACTTCATACTACCTTAAAATAGGGAACAAAATACCCATGGAAGGAGTTACAGAGACAAAGTTTGGAGCTAAGTCGAAAGGATGGACCATCCAGAGACTACCCCACCCGGGCATCCATTCCATAATTAGCCACCAAATGCAGACACTATTGCACATGCCAGAAAGATGTTGCTGAACAGACTCTGACATACCTGTCTTGCGTGAGGATATGCCAGTGCCTGGCAAATACAGAAGTGGATGCTCACTGTCATCTATTGGATGGAACACAGGGTCCTAATGGAGGAGCTAGAGAAAGTATTCAAGGAGCAGAAGGGTCTGCAACCCTATAGGTGGAACAAAAATATGAACTAACCAGTATCCCCAGAGCTTGTTTCTCTAGCTTCATATGTAGCAGAAGATGGCCTAGTCAGCCATCACTGGGAAGAGAGGCCCGTTGGTCTTGCCAACTTTATATGCTGCAGTACAGGGGAGTGCCAGAGCCAAGAAATATGAGTGGATGGGTATGGGAGCAAGACAGGGAGGGGGAGGGTATAGGGGACTTTCAGGATAGCATTTGAAATGTAAATGAAAAAATATGTAGTAAAAAAATTGAAAACAAACAAAAAACAAAGAAAAGGAATACACCTCACAAGGAAGTTGTACAAGGCATGAAATAGGACAAAAGGAGTTATAGAGAAATATGCAAATTAAAAAATATCAGTGGGTTTTGTGTGTGTGTGTGTGTGTGTGTGTGTGTGTGTGTGTGTGTGTGTGTGTGTTAGGTCAACATTAATTTAAACACACCAGATGCATGCCTGGTACCTGAAGAAACCATAGGAATGCAAATAAGTGCACAAAACAGTGGTTGGAAAAATGACTCATCTGTTAAAAGCACCTGTTCTATGCAGATGACCAGGCACAAAACACCCACATCGTGGCTCACAATTTATGCACAGCTAAAGTTTCAGAGAATCAGTGCACACTTCCAGCCTCTGTAGGCAACAGAGGCATAAGTGAGAGAGAGGGCCAGAAGGGTCTAGCATGTTCGTGTAATCAAGGTCAGTACTAGGAAGGTGGAGACAGGAGGGTACCAGGGGATATAGGGGATCTGGATGCTCCCTTCTGATCTCTTAGGACAGAATAAACTCTTGTGGTGTGCTTATGTACATTCAGAAAGAGTCCACACACATTCATTGTTACGCATATGAATAAATACAAACCAAAATGGCATGCAAGAGCCTCTACTGTTGAAATAAAGTAGTGCCGTTTGCAGTGTTTCATATGTTTCACATTTGTTCAAGTTTTTCAAGTATGTAAGGGCTTAAAACCTAGAAATTGTCTTAAAGCCAGTAGTAGCTCATTCCCACCTTCTGAAAACTCCCTTTGAAGCGATGGGGCCTGGTACTCCATGTACGCATGAGCAGGATATATTCAGCCAATCAGCACAGACCTGATTTCTCCAGCTTGCATCACAAAGGGTCCTCAGAATCCTCAGTCCAGGAATCTCTGCTGACAACGGTTTTTTACCATTGAGGAGTTGAGCACGGAAGGGTGCAGTTGTGAAGGTGTTCACCTCTGAGATAACCTTTAAGTGATAATCGGCTCTGCTCAGGGTTGTTGGACAGTTAATCGAGGTATGACAGGGTGGGGCATATCAGGCCCAGGTGGCCACTAGGTGAGGGAATGCCTCATGATCGCCATTTCCTATGGCTTCTGATTGTTAACTGAAGGTGGAGGACCATATTCATGGCAGAGGATTGAACAGGTCAGGGCCTTAGAAGATTGTGAACCCTTGGAGGACACAATCATGGGGCCTTGGGATAGGATCAGAGAGCTGGCTGCAGGATTGTGGGTCGGGGGAGCATGGGGCTGTGAGTGAGGAGCCTTGGCGCTTGTCCTGTGTGCTGTAAGGAGCCTTAGGGTCCAACTTGGCGCTTGCCCTGTGTGCTGTCCGGGATCCAATTAAAACACACTAAGGATTCCTCCCTCTTCATTGTCTTCTCTACGGTGTGTTCCTTTGGTATAGACTGTATGGACATTGCAGAGAGGGGAGTGGCGTAGGAAGAATGAATGAAAAGAAGAAGAGGAGACATTACAAGAGATTAATAAGTAATCTGGGAAGGATTCTGAACAGGGATCCTCCTGTCTAATCGCCCATGTATTGGGATTAAAGACTTGGACCACCAAGTTCAGCTTTTTCTCTCAGTTTTAGTTCTGTAGGATGGGATCTTCCTTTGTAGCTCAGACTGGTCTGGCTTGGGCTGGCCTTTAACTTACAATCTTCAGATGTTTGAAATCCTCGGCTTCCCCCAATCCCAAATTTCTCCAATATAAGGATTTTCTGTGTGGGTAGTGGTGGTGAGTGTTTGTTGTAGACTGAGCATTGGGTCTTCTTGACATGAATATATAGTTACCATGTTCATCATCTTTCTGGATAGTACTATGAATTTACTTTAAAACTGAGATATACTGAAAATCAGAATTGCTGATGTTTTGTTTAAAAAGAATCTTTGGGAGATAGTACCAAAATTCAGATGCCTCAAAGTTTAAATGCAAACACATTTTGCTCATCATTTTTGGTGAGAAAGGGAGGACTCACGTATTAAAGGCTGGCCTGTTTTTGCCTTTTTTAAACTGAGAAATGACAGATTGTTAACTTGGGTTCTAAAGAAGGATTTAAAATAAGTAAGTTAAATAAGATTTTAAAACAAAGTTGGGAGGGAGAGGGACATGATAAATGGGATACATGAAGGAAATTTTAAGGGGAAGCATATATATATATATATATATATATATATATATATATATATATATATGTGTGTGTGTGTGTGTGTGTGTGTGTGTGTGTGTGTGTATACATATACACATACACACAAACACATACACATGTACACGTGTGACCATATTGAATATGTATGCAAAACTCTCTGATAAAAACAAATTATTAAAAATATAAGTGTTAAAAAACAAAAGAAACAATCTTTCAATGAGCTAAGATAATTATATAATTATTTGACTTTTTGACATTTTTAACTATTTAAATGATACCTTTGGATTTAGATAACTACATTTTTTTCTTTTTTCCTTTTTATTTTTATTTTTTAACTAAGAAGACAACTGAGCGCTTAAGAGAAAAATGTCTATTAAGAAACTGTGGGTGATACCAAAGGATGGTTACTTATTACTTCTTGACTATGATTCAGATGAAGAAGAAGAGCAGGCTCATTCTGAAGGTATCCAGTCTTCAGTATTGATTGTGTCCTGAAGTTCATTAGACCTTTCCCAACTCACCTGCAATGGAAGAAGTCTTTTCTAAGTTTTCATATACTTCATTTCTAATTTTACCTATATCTATATATTCCTGTACCTGAGTTTTAGCAGTGCATATACCTACTCTTGGCACTGTAGACATAATATGTTGAGAAATGATAACTTGCTATGGTTTTACCCCAGAAAAAGACATGAACGTTGTTCCTATATGTTAGCAAAACATGAATTTATTTCATAATACATTTCAAATATTATCCCCTTTTCTATTTCCCCTCTGCAAATCCCCTCTCCTCTTACCTCTCCCCCTGCCCCCAACACACCCACCCCCAATTCCTGGCCCAGGCATCCCTTAATACTGGGGCATAGGACCTTTACAGTACCAAGGGTCTCTCCTCCCGTTGATGACATACTAAGCCATCCTCTCCTACATATGCAGCTGGAGCCATAAGTCCCACCATCTGTTTTATTTGATTGGTGCTTTAGTCCCAGGGAACTCTGGGGGTACTGGTTAGTTCATATTGTTCACCCTCCTATGGGGCAGCAAACCCCTTATGATCCTTGGGAACTTTCTCTAGCTCCATCATTGGGGACCCTGTGCTCAGTACAATGGATGTCTGTGAGCATTCACTTCTGTATTCGTCAGGCACTGACAGATCCTCTCAGGAGACAGCGATATCAGTCTCCTGTCCCCAAGCTCTCGTTGGCATCTGCCATAGTGTCTGGGTTTGTTGGTTATTTATTGGATTGATCCCTGAGTGAGGCAGTCTCTGGATTCATTCAGTCTCAGCTGCAAACTTTGTCTCTATAACTCCTTCCATGGACATTTTGTTTCCCATTCTAAGAAGGAATGACGTATCCACACTTTGGTCTTCCTTCTTCTTGAGTTTCATGGGTTTTGCAGATTGTATCTTGGTTATTCTGAGCTTCTGGGATAATATCCACTTATCAGTGAATGCATATCATGTGTGTTCTTTTGTGATTGGGTTATCTCCCTTAGGAAGATATCATCCAGATCCATCCATTTGTCTAAGAATTTCATGAATTCATTGTTTTTAATAGCTGTGTAGTATTTCATTATGTAAATGTACCATATTTTCTGTATCCATTCCACTGAAGAGGGACATCTGGGTTGTTTTCAGCTTCTTGCTATTATAAATAAGGATGCTATGAACATAGTGAAGCATGTCATTATTACAAGTTCGAATATCTTCTGAGAATATGCCCAGGGAGGAGTATTGCTGGATCTTCCAGTAGAACTATGTCCAATTTTCTGAGGAAACACCAGACTGACTTCCAGAGTGGTTTTACCAGCTTGCAATCTCACCAGCAATGGAGGAGTGTTCCTATTTCACCACATTCTCGCCAGCATCTGCTGTCATCTGAGTTTTAGATCTGAGCCATTCTGACTGGTATGAGGTGGAATCTCAGGTTTATTTTGACATGCACTTCCCTCATAATTAAGGATGATGAACATTTTTAGGTGCTTCTCAGCCATTCGGTTTTCCTTAGTTGAGAATTCTTTGTTTATCTCTGTCCCCATTTTTAATGGGGTTATTTTATTTTCTGGAGTCCAGATTCTTGAGCTCTTTATATATATTGGATATTAGTCCCCATCTGATTTAGGATTGGTAAAGATTTTTTTCCCATCTATTGGTTGCTGTTTTGTCCTATTGACAGTGTCCTTTGACTTATAGAAGCTTTGCAATTTTATAAGGTCACATTTGTCTATTCTTAATCTTACAGCACAAGCCATTGCTGTTCTGTTCAGGAATTTTTCCCTTGTGCCCATGTCTTCGAAGCTCTTCCCCACTTCCTCCTCTATAAGTTTCAGTGTCTCTGGTTTTATGTGGAGTTCCTTGATCTACCTAGACTTGAGCATTGTACAATGAGATGAAAATAGATCAATTTGCATTCTTCTACATGCTAACTGCCAATTGAGCCAGCACCATTTGTTGAAAATGTTGTCTTTTTTTCCACTGGATGGTTTTTGCTCCTTTGTCAATGATCAAGTGACAATAGGTGTGTGGGTTCATTTCTGTGTCTTCAGTTCTATTCCATTTATCTACCTGTCTATCAGTATACCTGTACCATCTAGTTTTTATCACAATTGCTCTATAGTACAGCTTGAGATCAGGCACGGTGATTCCAGGAGAGATTCTTTTATTGTTGAGAATAGTTTTTGTATCCTAGGTTTTGTTCTTATTCCAGATGAATTTGCAAATAGCCCTTTCTAACTCAGTTAAGAATTGTGTTGGAATTTTCGTGGGGATTGCATTAAATCTTTACATTGCTTTCGGCAAGATAGCCATTTTTACTACATTAATCCTGCCAATCAATGAACATGGGAAATCTTTCCAACTTCTGAGATGTTCTTTGATTTTTCTTCAGAGACTTGACATTTTTATCATACAGATCCTTCTTTCACTTTCTCAGTTAGAGTCACACCAACGTATTTTATATTATTTGTGACTATTGTGAAGGGTGTTGTTTCCCTAATTTCTATTTCATCCTGTTTATTCTTTTTGGAGAGAAAGGCCACCGATATGTTTGAGTTAATTTTGTATTCAGCTACTGCACTGAAGCTGTGTATCAGATTTAGGATTTCTCTGGTGTAATTTTTGGGGTCACTTATATATACTATCATATCTTCTGGAAATAGTGAGATTTTGCCTTCTACCTTTCCAATTTGTATTCATTTGTTCTCTTTTTGTTGTCTAATTGCTCTGACTAGGACTTCAAGTACTATGTTGAATAGGTAGGGAGAAAGTGGGCAGCCTTGTTTAGTCCCTGATTTTAGCGGGATTGCCTCCAGTTTCTCACCATTTAGTTTGATGTTGGCTACTGGTTTGCTGTCTACTGCTTTTATTATGTTTAGGTATAGGATTTGAATTCCTGATCTATCCTGGACTTTTCTATGAATGGGTGCTGTATTTTGTCAAATGTTTTCTCAGCATCTAATGAAATGATCATGTGATTTTTGTCTTTGAGTTTGTTTCTATAGTGGATTAAGTTGATGGATTTCTGTATATTAAACCATCCCTCATCACAGGGATCAAGTGTACTTGATCATGATGGATGATCATTTTTATGTATTCTTGGATTCAGTTTGCAAGGCTTTTATTGAATATTTTTGCATCAATTTTCATAAGGGAAATTGGTCTGAAGTTTCCTTTCTTCATTGGATCTTTGTATGGTTTGAGTATAATTGTAATTCTGGCTTCATAGAACAAATTGAATAATGTTCCTTCTCTTTAGATTTTGCATAATGGTTTGAAGAGTATTGGTATTAGGTCTTCATGAAGATCTGATAGAATTCTGTACTAAACCCATCAGATCCTGGGCTTTTTTGTTTGGGAGACTATTAATGACTGCTTCTATTTCTTTAGGTGTTATGGGAGTATTTCTAGGGTTTATCTGATCCTGAATTATATTGGGTACCTGATATCTGTCTAGAAATGTGTCCATTTCATCCAGATTTTCCAGTTTTGTTGAGTATAGGTTTTTGTAGTAGGATCTGATGATTTTTTGGATTTCCTAAGTTTCTGTTGTTATGTCTCCCTTTTCATTTCTGGTTTTGTTAATTAGGATGATGTCTCGGTTTCCTTTAGTGAGTCTGGCTAAGGGTTTACCTATCATGTTGATTTTCTCAAACAACCAGCTCCTGGTTTGGTTGATTCTTTGTATAGTTCCTTTGTTTCCAATTGGTTGATTTCATTCCTGAGTTTGATTGTTTCCTGCCTTCTATTCCTCTTGTGAGAATTTGCTTCCTTTTGTTCTAGAGCTTTTAGTTGTGCTGTCAAGCTGCTCCTGCATCCTCTATCCTGTTTCTTTTTAGAGGCATTCAGAGCTGTGAATTTTAGTCTTATTACTGTTTCCATTGTGTACCATATGTCTGGTTATGTTGTAGCTTCATTTTCATTAAACTCTAAAAAGTCTTTAATTTCCTTCTTTATTCCTTCCTTGACCAAGTTATCATTGAGTAGGTTGTTGTTCACCTTCCACATATATGTGGATTTTCTATTATTTATATTATTATGGAAGATCAGCATTAGTCTGTGGTGATCTGATAGGATGCATGGGATTATTTCAATATTTTTATATCTGTTGAGGCATGTTTTGTGACTGATTATATGGTCAGTTTTGGAGAAGGCCTCATGAGGTACTGAGAAGAAGGGATATCCTTTCGATTTAGGATACAGTGTTCTATAGATATCAACTAAATCCATTTGTTTCATAACTCCTGTTGGTTTCACTGTGTCTGTTTTTAGTTTTTGTTTCCAGGATGTATCCATTGATGAGAGAGGGGTTTGGAAGTCTTCCACTATTATAGTGTGCAGTGCAATGTGTATTTTGAGGTTTACTAAAGTTTCTTTTATGAATGTGGCTGCCCTTGCATTTGGAGCATAGATGTTCAGAATTGGGAGTTCCTCTTGGTAAATTTAATTTTGATGAATATGAAGTGTTCCTACTTGTCTTTTTTGATAACTTTGGGTTGAAAGTCAATTTTATTTGATATTAGAATGCCTACTCCAGCCTGTTTCTTGTGACCATCTGCTTGGAAAATTGTTTTCTAGACTTTTACTGTGAGGTAATATCTGTCTTTGTCTGTGAGGTTTATTTCTTATATGAAACAAAATGCTGGGTCATGCTTACACATTAAGTCTTTTAGTCTATGTCTTTTTATTGTGGATTTGAGTCCACTGATATTAAGAGATATTAAGAAAAAGTCGTTGTTGGTTCCTGTTATATTTGTTTTTAGAAATGGAATTTTGTTCATGTGGCCATCTTCTTTTAGTTTTACTGCAAGATTACTTTCTTGCTTTTTCTAGAATGTAATTTCCCTCCTTGTTTTGGTGTTTTCCCTTCATTATCCTTTGAAGGGCATGATTTGTTGGAAGATATTGTGTAATTTTGGTTTTGTCATAGAATACCTGGGTTTCACCATCTATGGTAAAAGAGTTTTACTGTTTATAGTAGCCTTGGCTGGCATTTGTGCTCTCTTAGGGTCTGTATGTCAACTGTCCTGGATCGTCTGGCTTTCATAGTCTCTGGGGAGAAGTTAGGTGAAATTCTGATAGGTCTGCCTTTATATGTTACTTGAACTGTTTTCCCTTACTGCTTTTAATATTCTCTTTTTTGTGTGCATCTGGTGTTTTGATTATTATGTGATGGCAGGAATGTCTTTTGTGGTCTAAAGTATTTGGGTATCTGTAGGCTTCTTTTATGTTCATGGGCATCTCTTTCTTTAGGTTAGGGAAGTTTTCTTCTATAATTTTGTTGAAGATATTCACTGGCCCTTTAAGTCTGAAATCTTACTTCTCATCTATACCTATTATCCTTAAGTTTTGTTTTCTCCTTGTATCCTCAATAACCTTGATGTAATTATTTCATTTATAAAACTGTTTGAAAAACTCACATGGGCAGTTTTTCCAGAGAAATGCAAATTGAAAATACTTTATTAACTATTACTTATATAGCATACTTTCAAATGTTTCCATTTTCTATTGTCAATATAGTAAAGAGGCCAGCATATGGCAAACATGAGAATATGCCGCCTCACGTAGAAGCAGATGAAGATATAAGGTAATATTTTCAATTTTTCCCAGTTCAATAGAGTACTTCAAAAGTAGTGTTTGTGATCCCTTCACTGAAGGAGTAGATTCAGGAAAATCAACAATTCATGGTCAGATGCAGCTATATATTGAGTTCAAGCCCAGCTTGGGGTCCTTAAGTCCTCGTCATCACAAACACATAGCAACTAGGACAATATACCCACCTGCATGGGATCTTCCCAGATATACACACAAACAAAAGGAGAAACATAATAAAAATAAGAGGGGGACCATCTGGGAAGAAGAAGGGTCTCAGCAAGTGTGGGAGAGTTATGAATAAA
The DNA here is from genome assembly GCF_000001635.26 of Mus musculus. Classification (NCBI taxonomy): domain Eukaryota; kingdom Metazoa; phylum Chordata; class Mammalia; order Rodentia; family Muridae; genus Mus; species Mus musculus. Next base: position 25,293,820 of record NC_000086.7, on the reverse strand, counting down.
CTACTGTGTGTTGTAAATGTATGAATTGTTAAAAGTAAGTAATTCAGGTTCACTTTGGTTGTCTGCCATGTATTTTACATGCATATGACATTTGTTCCAAACCAAACATTATATATTTATTCTAAATAATTAAAAGAAGTTCCTGTGTAAAGTTTTTTGTGTGCTAGGCAAATGCTCTACCAGTCCACTATATTTCTAGCTTTAACATTTTATTGTCCTTTCTTCACAGAGATGAACAAGACAGTATGTTGGATAAATCTGGAGGTAGGTGTTTTTGGAGATATTTGCCTGTTGTTTGAAGAGGACATAAGATGGCATCAGATCTCTATAAACCCTACAGCATAAGAGGATAATTTTAGGTTTCACAGTAATTGTAGTTTTCTTTAAAACACATACAGATGACTACTCACCCAACATTCAGAAACAAAGATTAGCTGAAGGTGTACCTCAGTGGTACAGCACCATGTAAAAGCTATGAGTTTCATCTTCAGTGGTGAAAAAACAAAACAAAACAAAACAAAACCCAACCAACACATGAAATTAACAAAACACCTACCAAACAAACAAAACACAGCAATAAGCCTCGCAAATGAAATGTTAGTTTTCCCAGTTTGCCCAATTAACTGTAAAGTGAGCAAGAAATGCAATTGGCTATTATAAGGAAACACACAAAACCAGCATTAAGCATTTTAGGAACCTAAATTTAGGCATGATTAGAGAAATACACCCCCCCCCCAAAAAAAAAGACAGTGGCTACAGCAACATAACAAACCTTGCAGAGGGGCTAGAATTATGGCTCACTTGGTAAAGTTCTTTCCTTGAAAATATATGGACTTAAGGTGGGGGCCTAGATTCCACTTTAAAAATGCAGGCTGCAGTCCAGTGCTGAGTAGGTAGAGATAGCTAGCTGGCTAGCCAGGCTAGTGACATTGGTGAGCTGCAGATTCAGAGAGACCCTGTCTCTGAAGATTTAAGTTGGATCAGGCAGTGGTGGCGCATGCCTTTAATCCCAGCGTTTGGGAGGCAGAAGCAGGGGGATTTCTATGTTTGAGGCAACCCTGGTCTACAGGTTGAGTTCCAGGACAACCAGGGCTATACAGAGAAACCCTGTCTGGAAAAACAAACAAACAAAAAATGTAAGTTGGAATATGATTGAGAATAAAGCCTTCTTCTGCACACATATACTGAAATGTATACACATCATTTTTGCTGAATCTCTTTTTATGATTTACAGAATCCTTTAAAATTATGTTTTTTTTCTTTTTCTGGAAATAGACAATATTAGGAAAGTGTCATATTTCTATAATCTCCACTGTATATTAAAAATAAACATCTATCGAGAGAAATGATCCAGCATACCTTAAAACACACACAGGACAGGGATGGAAAGATAGCTTTCAAATTAAGACCACTTGTTGCTCGAAAAACAAGGTTTAGTTCCTAGGACCCATATAATGGCTCACAACCATTTGTAATTCGAGATCCAGGGGAATTGGCATCCTATTCTAGTTTCTATGAGCACCAGACATGCATGTTGAACAAATACAAACATGCAAAACCACGTTAGTTAAATAAATAAAACAAATCCGAAATACACATAACAGCCCCTTCAACTGAAACAAAGTAGGAGAGTCTTCTTTGGGGTTCATTTTATTTTAACTTTCAAGTTAGTATTGCAAACTTGAAAGCTTCTGGGTAGTAGTGGCAGCTAAAATACTACCTCTTTTTTGCTGCTTGGATGACAGATGACTGATAGAGCCTCTCTCACTTTTGTAAGCATGTGCAAACACGGCCAGTCAGCAAGGGGCTTGGCTGAGATTGTTTTACAGCTGCCCAAACCCTGTTACCCAGTATGCTTTGTGGTGGCCACGAAGCTGAGTTCTTGAGGAAGGGAAGTTTCTTGAGGAAGCATGGTAGGGGGAAGTCTCTGTGGAGGTAGTCAGTGACCTGTTAAAAGATGGTTAATAATGGTTCAGGTGGGGGTCCAGGTGGGGTGAAGGTGGCGGGGTGGAGGTGTTACTTCCAGAGTAAGGAGAGGAGGTGACCCTCCCTGGACTCCGGATAGCACTGCTGCTGGGTTCACAATCGACTTTACCCACTTAGACCTCTGCGGTGAAAAATGGAGAACTTCACTAAGGGCAGGAGTTTGAAAAGCCTAGCATCTAGCAGAAAGCAGGAAGGCCAGGGAATTGGAGACCCCGAAAGTCTTCCTTGGGCCTGGGGATGTGAAGTGTGAGTAAACTGGAGGTCAGTTAGTGGCAGAAACAGACTAGAACCTTTTCTGTGCTGCTGCTACCCGACAGAAATTCATTAAAAACAAACTGAAGACAAGTCTTCATTTTCTTCTACCTGGTGTTGAAAGGCCAGATTGCCAAAATTTGTATATATAGGATCCAAACGGCCTCAAAATCCCGAGGCTCCTCTCAGCCTCTGAAGTGCTGGAACTTCAGACATACTTCAGGCCAGGCTGTGTTTATTTTTTTTTTCCATTTTTTATTAGGTATTTAACTCATTTACATTTCCAATGCTATACCAAAAGTCCCCCATATCCACCCACCCCCACTCCCCTGCCCACAAACTCCCCCTTTTTGGCCCTGGTATTCCCCTGTACTGGGGCATATAATGTTTGCAAGTCCAATGGGCCTCTCTTTCCAGTGATGGCCGACTAGGCCATCTTTTGATATATATGCAGCTAGAGTCAAGAGCTCCGGGGTACTGGTTAGCTCATAATGTTGTTCCACCTATAGGGTTGCAGATCCCTTTAGCTCCTTGGCTACTTTCTCTAGCTCCTCCATTGGGAGCCCTATGATCCATCCATTAGCTGACTGTGAGCATCCACTTCTGTGTTTGCTGGGCCCCGGCATAGTCTCACAAGAGACAGCTACATCTGCGTCCTTTCAATAAAATCTTGCTAGTGTATGCAATGGTGTCAGCGTTTGGATGCTGATTATGGGGTGGATCCCTGGCTATGGCTATGGCAGCCTCTACATGGTCCATCCTTTCATCTCAGCTCCAAACTCCGTCTCTGTAACTCCTTCCATGGGTGTTTTGTTCCCAAATCTAAGGAGGGGCATAGTGTCCACACTTCAGTCTTCATTCTCCTTGAGTTTCATGTGTTTAGCAAATTATATCTTATATCTTGGGTATCCTAGGTTTGGGGCTAATATCCACTTATCAGTGAATACATATTGTGTGAGTTTCTTTGTGAATGTGTTACCTCACTCAGGATGATGCCCTCCAGGTCCATCCATTTGGCTAGGAATTTCATAAATTCATTCTTTTTAATAGCTGAGTAGTACTCCATTGTGTAGATGTACCACATTTTCTGTATCCATTCCTCTTTTGAGGGGCATCTAGGTTCTTTCCAGCTTCTGGCTATTATAAATAAGGCTGCTATGAACATAGTGGAGCATGGGGCTCAGAACTGAACAAAGAATTCTCACCTGAGGAATACCGAATGGCAGAGAAGCACTTGAAAAAATGTTCAACATCCTTAATCATCAGGGAAATGCAAATCAAAACAACCCTGAGATTCCACCTCACACCAGTCAGAATGGCTAAGATCAAAAATTCAGGTGACAGCAGATGCTGGCGAGGATGTGGAGAAAGAGGAACACTCCTCCATTGTTGGTGGGAGTGCAGGCTTGTACAACCACTCTGGAAATCAGTCTGGTGGTTCCTCAGAAAACTGGACATAGTACTACCGGAGGATCCAGCAATACCTCTCCTGGGCATATATCCAGGCTGTGTTTATTTATGTGTTGTTTTGGTTTAGGGAAGTAAGCTCTAACTCTGTATCTCAGGAGTGTCTGAAACCTCATGTGCAGCTTGAACTGGCCTTGAAACTGAAGTCCTCAGCCTTACAAATGTACTGGGACCTGAGGAAACATGCTTGTTTTATTTTTTACTTTTAAAATTAGTGGGGGTTTTTCATAGTTGAAGATTGAACCCAGAGCTTCTTGCTGTAGCAGTGAAATATATGTCCAGCCAGCCAGATCTTTATAATTTAGATTTGTATTTCGATGAAAAAGATTGAGGAGCTTGGTTGTGATAATAGCAACAATGTTTTTATTTGGAGATTGAGATGCAGACACATTTGCTCTAACTTATCAAAAACCTTGCAGGAATGGGACCAAGATGCAGATCCTCCTATGTTTAGATATAAACCCACTTGACGTCACAGTTAAAGCCATCATAGTGTGTGTGTCTGTGTGTGTGTGTGTAAGAGAGAGAGAGAGAGAGAGAGAGAGAGAGAGAGAGAGAGAGAGAGAGAATGAGAGAGAGAGAGAGAGAGAGAGAGAGAGAGAGAGAGAGAGAGAGAGAGAGAGAGAGGGAGAGTTTTAAACTAAAAAATAACAAACCTCTATTCATTTATAGTAAGGAAGACTAAGATACTTTATTCAACTTAAATAATTCTTTTTAAAAATGTGTACATATTAAAGTTAAGGTTATTAATGGCTATCTTTGAAGCCAACTATTGTGTTCCATGTTTAAATACTAAAGTCTTTAGTATTAAATCAGAGGGTAATAGAAATATGGTTTTATCTTTAAACCCTTCCTGCAATTATGAAGTGCTGTTTTTGTAAAAATCATTCCTTAATGTTATTTTATATTTCAATTTTATTAGTTTAAGTGATTTTTTTATTCAAATGGCTTGAGAAAATTTCTTTTTTTATTTTAAATCAGAAAATGTAAGTTTCTCAGAGGAATGGCAGCGTTTTGCACGTTCTGTAGAGACACCAATGGAAAACTGGAATTTGTTAAGTGGTGAACAGCAAGTTAGGAATGCTTCAGAATTGGACCTTATGGAAGGTACCAGATATTTAATGATGGGCATTGATGTTAAACTTCCTTTTTTTCTCAGTTGTTCTTCTTAGGCTTGTAAAGGAGATCAAAAATCTCATATTGTATCTCTTGTCTTTAATCACAACATATAAATAAATTGCTTAAAACATATTTTTAGATGACAATTAGACATTACTTGATTTTGTTTAACTTCTAGGCAAATAATAGATCTGCTTTAAAAGCTAATGTTGGCACTATGCCTGAATGATCACAAAGTATTTCATTAAAATTTGCAAAATAACATAATTGTTTTAATATCTTGATTTATTACGAACCCAGTACAGAATCCAGTAACTCATGATGATGGGAATGCAAATCCTGAAGAAGTAGTTGGAGATACACGGTAATATGTTCAAACTTACTATTTTCTTCTTAGTGTAAGTACTTCCAGAAAAGTTTAATTGATTGTATAGCAAGTAATGTATATTAATAATTGAAATATGATATATAATATAAACAATATTTCTATAAGATTAATCCTTAATTTGAATGGTTTTCTTGGAGGGTATAATGTTGTGGGTCAAACTCTCATCGTCCTGCTTGTAGGACAAAAGCTGAGCAATCGAACAGTATCCCCAGCATCCTTACTTTTTAACCTTTAATTACTTCACAGATCTCCAGTATAAAATATACTGGGAAATTTTGAAGGTACATTTTTGGATATGTAATTTGTTTAAAACTATATAGTATTAACATAATTTATATATTAGATAATATTGATTAATATACTATATGGCATCTTAATGACTTATTTATATGTAGTATTTTGTGAATATTTTTATTTTAATTCAATTTATTTATTATTCGATATTATCTTTATTTACATTTCAAATAATAGCCCTTTCCTGGTTTCACCCCAGAAACTCCCTATTCCATTATCCCTCCCTGTGCTTCCATGAGGTTGTTCCCCCACCCACCCAATCCCACTTCCCCACCCTGGCATTTGCCTACACTGGGGCATTGAAACTTCACAGGGCCAAGGACCTCTCCTCCCACTGATGTGTGACAAGGCCATCCTCTGCTATATATGCACTGGAGCCATGGGACCCCCTCTTTTCTTGATGGCTTAGTCCCTGGGTGCTCTGGGAGGTCTGGTTCGTTCATATTGTTGTTCTTCCTATAAGGTTGCAAACCCCTTCAAATCCTTCAGTCCTTCCTTTAACTCCCCACTGGTAACCCTATGATCAGTCTGATGGTTGGCTGTGAGCATCAGCCTCTGTTCTTGCCATGCTCTGAAAGAGCCTCTCAGGAGAAAGTCATATTAGGCTCCTGTCATCAAGCACTTGTTGGCATCCACAATCGTGACTGGGTTTGGTGTCTGTATATGGGATGGATACACAGTTTGGGCAGACTCTAGATGGTCATTCCTTCAGTCTCCGCTCTGTACTTTATCTCCATGTTTCCTCCCAGGAGTATTTTGTTCCCCATTCTAAGAAGGACTGAAATACCCACACTTTTGTCTTCCTTCTTCTTGAGCTTCATGTGGTCTGTGGATTACATTTTGGGTATTCTGAGCTTTTAGACTAATATCCACTTATCAGTGAGGGCATACCATGTTTGTACTTTTGGGATTGGGTTACCTCACACAGGATTATATATTTTAGATCCATCCATTTGCCTGTGAATTTCATGAAGTAATTGTATCTGTACCATTAACAAACATTTTTATCATTATTTCTCTATAATACAGCTTGAGTTCGGGAATGATTCCCCCTGAAGTTCTTTTATTGTTGAGAATAGTTTTTTGATATGCTGGATTTCTATTATTCCAAACGATTTTTCAAATTGCTCTTTCTATCTCTATGAAGAATTGAGTTTAAATTTTGATGGAGATTGCATTGAATCTGTTGATTGCTTTTGGCAAGATGGCCATTTTTACTAAATTAATTGTGCCAATCTATGAGCATGGGAGATCTTTCCATCTTTTGAGATTTTCAATTTCTTTCTTCAGAGACTTGAAGTTCTTATCATACAGATCTCTCGCTTGCTTTGTTCGAGTCACACCAAGGTATTATAATTTGTGACTATTGTGAAGTGTGTTGTATCCATAATTTCTTTTTCAGCCTGTTTATCCTTTGAGTAGGGGAAAGCTACTGATTTGCTTGAGTTAATTTTATATCCAACCACTTTGCTGAATTTGTTTATCAGGTTTAGGAGTTCTCTGTTGGAATTTTGGGGGTCACTTACATATACTATCATATCATCTGCAAATAGTGATATTTTGAATTCTTCCTTTCCAATTTTTATCCCTTTGACCTCTTTTTGTTATATAGTTGCTATGGATATAACTTCTAGTACTATAAAATACTACTATATTATATACTACTGTGAATAGGTAGGAAGAGAGTGGTCTTGTCTTGTCTGATATTAGTGGGATTGCATCAAGTTTCTCTCCATTTATTTTGATGTTGGATACTGGTTTGCTCTATATTGCTTTTACTATGTTTAGGTATGGGCCTTGACTTCTTGATCTTTCCAATAATTTTATCATGAAGAGTTATTGAATTTTTGCAAATGATTTCTCAGCATCTAATGAGATAATACTTTTTTTTTATATTCAAGATATTTTACATAGTGGATTACGATGATGGATTTCCATATATTGAACCATCCCTGTATCCCTGGGATGAAGAACATTTGATCATGAAGGATGATCATTTTAACGTGTTTTTGATTGGGTTTACCAGAATTTTATTGAGTATTTTTGCATCAATATTCATAAGTGAAACTGGTCTCAAGTTTCCTTTCTTCATTTGGGTCTATTTGATCCTGATTTAAATTGGTACCTGATATCTGTGTAGACACTTGTCCATTTCATCCAAATTTTCCAGTTTTGTTAGGTATAGGCTCTTATAGTAGGATCTGATAATTTTTTTTGGGGGGGGGGTTTCCTAAGTTTCTGTTGTTATGTCTCTCTTTTCATTTCTGGTTTTGTTAATTAGGATACTGACTCTGTGCCCTCTCTTTAGTCTGCCTAAGGGTTTATCTATTTTGTTGATTTTCTCAAAGAACCAGCTCCTGGTTTGGTTGATTCTTTGTATAGTTCTTTTTGTTTCCACTTGTTTGATTTCAGCCCTGAGTTTGATTATTTCCTGCCTTCTACTCCTCTTGGGTGAATTTGCTTCCTTTTGTTCTAGAGCTTTTAACTGTGCTGCCAGGCTGCTAGTGTATGTTCTCTCCAGTTTCTTTTTTGGAGGCACTCAGAGCTATTAGTTTTTCTCTTAGGAATGCTTTCATTGTGTCCCATAAGTTTGGATATGTTGTAGCTTCATTTTCATTAAACTCTAAAAGTCTTTAATTTCTTCCATGACCGAGTTATCGTTGATTAGACTGTTGTTCAACTACCACGTGTATATATATGGGTTTTGTATTATTTATATCATTATTGTTGTTGTTGTTGTTGCTATTATTATTATTATTATTATTATTATTATTATTATTATTTGGGGGGTTAAGACAGGGTTTTTCTGTGTATCCCTGGCTGTCCTGGTACTCACTTTGTAGACCAGGCTGGCCTTGAACTCAGAAATCCACCTGCCTCAGTGTCCCGAGTGCTGGGATTAAAGGCATGTGCCCCCATGCCTGGCTTATTTATATTATTATTGAAGATAAGCCTTAGTCCGTGGTGACTTGATAGGATGCATGGGATTATTTAAATATTTTATATCTGTTGAAGCCTGTTTTGTGACCCATTATACGGTCAGTATTGGAGAAGGCATCACGAGGTGTTGAGAAGAAGGCACATTCTTTTGTTTTATGATAAAATGTTCTATGATATCTATAGATATAGATATCTGTTAAAACCATTTGTTTCATAACTTCTGTTAGTATCACAGTGTCTCTGTTTTGTTACTGTTTCCAGGATCTGTCTGTTGCTGAGAGTGGGTTGTTGAAGTTTCCCACTATTATGTAGGGTACAATATATACTTTGAGCTTTAGTAAAGTTTCATTTATGAATTTGGTTGCCCATGCATTTGGAGCATGGATGTTCAGAATTGTGAGTTCATCTTTGTTGATTCACCCTTTGACAAGTATAGTGACAGTCCTTATCTTTAAAAAACAAAAACAAAAACAAAAACAAAACAATAACAAAAAAAAACAATAAAAAAAAAAACAATAACAAAAACCTTTTGGTTGTAAGTTGATTTTATTCCATAGTAGAATGGCTATTCCATGTTGTTTCCTGGAAATATTTGCTTGCAAAGTTTTTTCCAGACTTTTCCTCTGAGGTAGTGTCTGTCTTTGTCACTAAGGAGGGTTTCCTATATGCAGCAAAATCCTGGGTTCTGTTTATGTATCTAGTCTATTACTCTATGTCTTTTATTGGGGAATTGAATCCATTGCTATGAAGAAATATTAAAGACCAGTGACTGTTGGTTGTTTCCTGTTACTTTTGTTGTTTGAGGTGGAATTGTGTTTATATTGCTATCTTCTTTGGGGTTTCTTGAAAGAAGATTTCTTTCTTGATTTTTGTATGGTGTAGTGTTTCCCTCCTTGTGTTGTAGTTTTCCATCTATTTTTTTTTGAAGGTTTGGATTCGTGGAAAGATATTGTGTGAATTTGATTTTATCATGGAATACTTTGGTTTCTCCATCTACGGTAATTGATAGTTTTGCTGGGTATAGTAGCCTGGGCTGGCATTTGTGTTCTCTCAGGGTCTATATAACATCTGTCCAGAATCTTATGGCTTTTATAGTCTCTGGGGAGAAGTCTGGTGTATTTCTAACAGGTCTGCCTTTTTATGTTATTTGACTTTTTTCCCTTACTGCTTTTAATATTTAATCTTTAGTGCATTTGTTGTTCTGATTATTATGTGTCGGCAGGAATTTCTTTTCTGGTCCAGTTTATTTGGAGTTCTGTAGGCTTCTTGTATGCTCATGTGCATCTTTCTTTAGGTTTGGGGAGTTTTCTTCTATAATTTTGTTGAAGATATTTGCTGGCCCTTTGACTTGGGAATCTTCTCTCTCTTCTATACCTATTTTCCTTAGGTTTTGTCTTCACATTGTGTCCTGGATTTCCTGGATGTTTAGGGTTAGGAGATTTTTGCATTTTGCATTTTCTTTCACAGTTGTGTCAATGTTTTCTATGGTATCTTCTGTACCTGAGATTCTCTATTCTATCTCTTGTATTCTGTTGGAGATGCTTGCATCTATGTCTCCTTGGTTTTCTTTCTCCAGGTTCATCTCTCTTTGTGAGTTTTTATTCTGTATTTCCATTTTTAGATCTAGATGGTATTTGTTCAATTCCTTCACCTGTTTGATTGTGTTTTCTTTAACTCTTTAAGGGATTTTTGTGTTTCCTCTTTAAGGGCTTCTAGTTGTTTTCCTGTATTTCTTTAATGGAACTATTTTTGTTCTTAAAGACCTCTATCATCATCATGAGATGTGATTTTGAATCTGAATCTTTCTTTTCCAATGTGTTGGGGTATTCAAGACTTGCTCTGGTGGCCAAACTGGTTTCTGATGACGCCGACTAGTCTTGGTTGCTATTGCTTATATTCTTGCACTTACCTCGTGCCATCTCATTTTCTTTGGTGCTACATTCCCTTGCTGTCTCTGTCTGGAGCCTGTCCCTCCTGTAATCCTAGTTGTGTCAGAACTCATAGGAGTCCAGCTATCTCTGAGATCTTGGGATCCTGGGATCCTGATATTTTGGGTGTGTCTGAGCTCCTGGAAGTCATGCTGCCTCTTGGATCTTGAAATCCTGGTGTGACCAATCTCCTGAGATCCTGCTGTGTCAGAACTCCTGGGGGTTAATCTTTTTCTTGGTGTTGCAAGATTTGGTGGGGTGCCAGAGCCCTAGGTTTTCTCTAGACACAGTTGCATACTGCAAGGAACCTGTGCCTCTGGCCGGGAGGATGATTTTGTTTCCCTGGTTCTTGTGGGGGTCCCAGATACACAGGGTGTTGGGAAAGATGTTTTGCCCTCAGCTGTGCTCTTCTGTCAGAACTCCAGTGTTCCTGGGTGTGTCTGATCTCCTGGGAGTCGAGCTTCCTCTGTGATCCTGTGATCTTGAGCATTTCAGAATACCTGGGAATCGTGCTCCCTCTGGGTGTTTTAAGAGTGGGTGCAGAGCCAGTACCCCAGGTCTGATCCAGGTGCAGTTTCAGACCAGAAGGAATCCATGCCACTGGAAAGGCAGGAGTTCCCGTGTCCCTGGATCCTTAGGGACTCAGTTACTCCTGATGTTGGGGCCATTCCTGTGATCCTGGGAGTGTTAGAGCACCTGGGATTTGAGCTTACTCTGGGTATTGTGGGACTAGGTCAGCACCCAAGATCTACTCATGACACGGACTCTTGCAAATATTTTTGATTTAGCATCATGGACTTATTTTTGCCTGTGGTACAGAAGTGAAAATGGTGCTTTTTCAACAGGTGCGACATTAATTAAACTTAATTTTAATTTTTTCGTATATTTGTGTCTGTGTTGCATATATACACATGTGGAGGGCAGAGGAGGATGTTGGGTTTTGCTCTATTTCTTTCCACCTTATTCCCGTAAGACCTGCTCTTTCACTGAACATGTAGCTAGATAAGCAGCCAGCAAGTCCTAGCAATTCTCACTCTGCCTACCACAGTGCTGCTATTGTAGAAGCAACCATCCATGGTTAGTTTTTTAAATGGGTACTAGAATCAAACTTGCGAACGTCCTCCTTTCACAGTAAACCCTATTTATTACTGAGGCATCTTCATAACTGCATTGAAGGGATTTTTAGAGGAAAAAAATGATGTAAACTTTTCTACATTCCATGTATTCAAAGCTAAGTGATATGTATACAAAATTCTTTACATGCAACAGTATTTCTTTGACCCAGTATTAATTTTATATTAAGTCAGTTTCTTTTCTAAAACTCCTCTGTGCTTTTCTTTCTATGACACAATGGAAAAAGAATTCTTTAATATAACCCTTATTACTTATTTTTTTTTAAATTTTATTTTATGGGTATGTTTGTTTTGCTTGATTGTGTGTATGTACACAGCTTGTATGTCTTGTACTTGAGGAGGCCAGATGAAGGCATTGAATTCCCTGGAACTGGAGTTATAGGTTGTGAGCAACCTTGTGGATGCTGGGAATCCATTCTCAGATCTCTGGAAGGGAACCAGTGCTCTTAACTGATGAATCATCTCACCAATCCCCTCACTGATTTTTATAAAATGAATTATGTAACTGAAAGTGAAAGACAAATTTACTAACCAGTGAGGGAATGAAACTCAGATCCCAAAGAATCTATTTTAAATTATATGTAATTGAATGTTGCATGAGCTTTCTTAGAGGATAATAATTTGTCTTTGATATATAGTCTCACTATGTATGTCAGGCTGGCTGGAATTTTCCTATGTAACCTATGTTGTCCTTTACACTGGAAATCTCCTGCTAAGCTTCCTAGACTAGGATCATAGACCCAAAACATCTTAAATGGCTTAAGAAACAATGCTCTTAATACCTATTTTTCAGACATATTTGTGTATTAGTGTTTTGCTTACAGGTATATATGTGCACCACATATGTGCCTGTTGCCCGTACATATAAGATGATTATTTCAGACACCTTGGACCTGGAGTCACATAAAGAGAAAACACATGGAAACTTATATCAAAGATTCTTTCAAAAAATGCAACCAGAAATTAGAATGACTTTGGCAAACGAACAAATGGGAGAGGTAGAGTTGTTAGTTTTGTAGGGTCACATTTGTATCATTTTAAAAATTATATGTGGCTGAAGTTAAAAAAAAAAACATTACTGAGCTTTTAGTAAAATTGTTTGTCTTTGATTTTGTCTAAGCAGTTAACCCTATAACTTCATGCCTTCAAGGAAACTAAATCTAATTCTTAGAAATCTGTGAAAATTTTTATTTTCTACTTTAAGTACCTGTTAATGAGATTTTAAAATTTGATTTACATTCATTGTGGAAACACAGAAGTCTTGCACCAAATCTTAGAAGTGTAATATGTTGTTTATTATGTTTAACAATATAGAAAAAATCAATTACATATGCAGAAATTTGTATATTTTAATTGACTTATGTTTTGCACTAAGTCTTAACTGAATCAATATAGGAAAATAAATTAGACATTATATTTGATAGAAAATAATGAAAAAATACTTTGAAATACAATTAATATTCTAAAATAAGATATATATGTATTAAAACTTCTTTAATTTTTGAAAAGCTAAAACATAAAAGAAGACTTCTCTGACAATCTTTCAGGGAAAAAAAAACTATAATGATTTCCCATTAGATAATTTTTTACTGCTGTTTTTCTTTTTATAGTATGAAATGGTCAATTTAATTTGTTTTGAGTGTTCTTTTTCATATTGGTATGAAATGTGACTGCTTTTATTACTGTGCTTTTCAGAAAGAAGATCAACAACAAATTGTGTGAGCATAAGTGTGATATGGATATACAGAAATTCAATGAAGAACAAGAAAAATCAGTGGTTGGTATCATAACTAACTTTATAATTAACCTAGAATAACTAAGTATCAAATAGGAATGGAGAAACTAGCCTTGTGTTGGGCACATGAAACGAAGTTAAGTTTCATTATCTATCTATCCTTGGTTCTGTTCTAGTCCTACTGAATTGTAAAGCAGAGAAGTATGATCACATAGTATATCAATGAAAACCACTAGGTATTTTCTGGTAGACCAGATTATAAATTTTCAAGAGGCAGACTTTTGCTGAAAGATGAAGAGAGGATTACCCGTTTCTACAAAAGGAAGCACACTATGTCAGCCTCAGGTACAGTTGAAAGGAGAGAGAAAGCTTACTTACTGGTGTAATCTGGACTCTGTTGTTAATATTCGAAAGCCAACTCAAACTGGCAAATCAGTTCTTACAATCCTAAAATTAGTACAAATTTAGTAACAACAGTGGATGGAAACAACCTTTCTCAACAGCCCTGGCAGAATATTCCTGTGGAAGAATATCACCAAACTATTTTAGATCATCTCTCCATTACTGTACCAATGACTGTAGTCATCACATAGTTTCCAAGTAAGATCTGAGATGATGACCATATTAACTATTTTTTATTTGATTGGTTAATAGTTTGAGAAGTATTCAATTTGAAATGAACAGGAGATCCATTCCTGCCTGGGAAGGCATTGAGGAAGCCGCCATTATGAGTCAGTTCTGGAAAGAGATTGGGACTAAAGATAAAAAGTAAATGAATACTCCAATTGAAGGCAATTTTTAAACCTTGAACCCTGGATGAAATTTCAAGGGGGAGTAATCATCCATGTATATGAGGAGTCTAAAGACAGACTCCCAGAGTACTTCAATATTTGTAATTCTGCATGAGGTGGGGGTGGGGGTGAGAGTGAACCAGTAAGGGAAGAGAACAATTGGTACAAATAAAACTACCATGAGTGAAGAAAAACATTTAAGGAAGAAAAGTTCACTAACTTTGTCATATGCTGCTAATTGGCCAAATAAAATAGATTTGCAAGGCTGGAAGATGGTTTATTTGGTAATCTTTCTCACTGTAGGCATGGAGACTCGAGTTTATATTCCCTGAGTAAGCATGCACGCACACACCTCCACCACCACCACTACCACCAACACCACCAACAACAAAACAAACTAGCAAAACTAAAAACAAACCACCACAAAAATAAAAGTTGGTGTGGTGGTGAGCATTTTAGAACCACCAAACTCAGATTTAGTTCAGAGATAAGAAGATTCCCAGAGCTTCCTAGCCACCAGTTGTAGCCTAATGGATGAGCTCTAGGTTCATTGAGACCCTGTCTCCCAAACAGTGGGATGCAACCAAAGAAGACACCCAATATTAATCCTTTGTCTCCATATGTATGCACGTGTACATTTTTTAAAGGGAAACTTCACAAAGTGCAGGTCATTGTACTTAATCAGGATGATTTGAGTGGAAATGTGAGGTACAAAACTGATCACAGTGAATAAAGGACAAAATAGGAATCTAGTAGCACAAGGAGAAAAGGTGGAAATGACTTGTCTTAATTTTTTTAAATGCAAATTACCATGGTTGTCTGCCAACATAAAGAATACAAAGAGAAATTTATATTACTTCTTACATGTGTTACTTGAGATTGGAACCTAGAGAAAACAAATCTACCACTAAACTTTGTCCCCAGACATCTTTTTACACTTTATTTTGAGGCAGGGTATCTTTAAGTGATCAAGATTATTCATGATCTTGTGATCATTCTAACTCAAACTTTATAAAAGTTAGTTTTATAGGCATTACACTGACAACCAGCTAAAGTCATGAATTTAAAATAACAGTTACAATTGCTGAAACTCTTGACAATAGTTGAGAAAAGTGAAGATGTTGGACTTAGTAAAGAATAAGTATAAGGCATCCTTCAGAAAGGAAGAAAAAGTAGAAGACATGGCACATACACCTTAGGTGGGGGCTAGATATAAAGATGAGGTAGTGAACCACCTCCTGGGATTACTTCTGCTAGTTAGAAAAAGGAGGCCACCATATGGTAAAAGCATTAACACTAGCTAGAGTTAAGTTTCCAGGGCTAGGATTTTACCAAGTTCATGTTTACATGGTGCATGCCTATAAACTTAAGTACTTGAGAGGCTAAGGCCAGTCTCTGCAGCATGGCAAACAATTTCTCATAAAAAAAAGTTTTATTAACCCACAATTGGTAGTATAATTGTATTTCATGTTACTTAAAAATATAAGTATATTTAGTCATAATAGTTGTTAAAATGTTAAATCACTTGGAAAACTATTCCTTTTACCTTTCATATGGAATTATTTTTGCTCACGTAAACATTTTAGTATTGGAAATACATTAAGTGGTTGGTTGTTAGCCTAGCATTCATGCTGCATGGCAGTAACAACAAAAATGAACAGAATTGTTACAGTAATGTTTTCATTTTACATTTGTAGAACAATTATCAAAAAGAACAACAAGCATTAAATCTGTCCGAATGTAGTCAGAGTCAGACCCTGGAAGCAATTGAAGACATGCATGAGAAGTCCATGGAGGTATGTTGCACATGGTCCATAAAATGTCCTTAGGAAACGAAATATGTTTTAGGAATCAAAAAGTTTAACTACTTGCTATTTTGAATTATTTCTTACTGAAGTGACTGATATTATCTGTAAAATCCTAATGCCTTGTAGGAATTATTCAAGACATGAAATGATAAATTGGGAATTTGACCTCAGATGTACCTCATAGTTTATTAACACTATAATTATCCTGCTTAACTAAACATAGCACATCTATACATCCTTTGCACAGAATCTTTCATATTTGTATCCTTGGGAGTTTGTTTAGTAAAAAGTGCTGTTCTGTTTTAGGGTTTGATGAACATGGAGACCAACAACTACGATATGCTTTTTGATGTAGATGGTGAAGAGACATTATGAAGCATACTCTGAAGTACTCTTCTCCTTTCCCATCTTCAGACTAATGAAGCATACATATTTCTCACTTGCTGGTACATTTGTAACCAAATAAAAAATTCACTAACATTTTTGTCTCCTATGAAACAGAGTTTGAAAGGCTCTTTAATCCTTGTAATTCTGATGATTCTAAGAAGGAAGTTAACCCCCGTGAAGTGATTACAAAGTTAACTAG
The DNA here is from genome assembly GCF_000001635.26 of Mus musculus. Classification (NCBI taxonomy): domain Eukaryota; kingdom Metazoa; phylum Chordata; class Mammalia; order Rodentia; family Muridae; genus Mus; species Mus musculus. The sequence goes on along the minus strand of NC_000086.7, from coordinate 25,277,393 downwards.
GAGGTATACCTTCAGAGTCAAAATAGAACTCCTTTATTTTTAAACATCTTTAATCATTTTCTCGTTTAAGTGTAAGAGCCTCTTTATATTAACTTCCAAACAAAATCTAAATGAATAAGTGTGTGGCAAATAGTCCTTTGTACCGAAATTCCACACACTAATGTAGTGAATTATTTAAAATTTATTCCTTAATCTTTTTTTAAAGTCCAGACTTTATCCCCCTCCTTGTCCACCCTCTGATTGTTCCACATCCCATACCTCCTTGCCTCATGCTCCCACATCCCCACTTCTCATCTCTAAGAGGATATCCCCACCATCCTACCCCCACCCCACCAGACCTCCCTACTCCCTTTGGCCTCAAGTCTCTTGAGAGTTAAATGCACCTTCTCTAACTGAGTCCAGACCTGGCAGTCCTCTGCTGTATATGTGTTGGGGGCTTCATATCAGCTGGTGTATGCTGCCTGGTTGGTGGCTCAGTGTCTGAGAGATCCTGGGAGTTCCAGGTTATTTGAGACTGTTGGTCCTCCTCCTTCAACTCCTCTTCCTCAGCTTCTTCTAGCTTTTCCCTAATTCAACCACAGGGGTTCTCAGCTTCTGTCCATTGGTTGCACGTAAATTTCTGCATCTGACTCTTTCACCTGCTGGTTGGGTCTTTAAGAGGGCAGTCATGATAGGCCCATTTTTGTGAGCACACCATAGCATCAGTAATAGTGTCAGGCCTTGATGCCTCTTATTGAGCTGGATCCCAATTTGCGCCTGTCACTGGATCTCCTTTTCCTTAGGCTTTTCTCCATTTTTTTCCAGTAGTTCTTTCAGACAGAAACAATTCTGGGTTAGAGCTTTTTACTGTGGGATGGCAATTCCATCTTTCCACTTGATGACCTGTCTCTCCACTGGAGGAGGACTCTACAAGTTCCCTCTCCCAACTGCAGGGCATTTCATCTAGGGTCCCTCCCTTTGAGTCCTGAGAGTCTCTCACCTCCCAGGTCTGTGGTATATCCTAGAGGGTTTTCTAACCTCCTACATATCAAAGATGCCTGTTTCCATTATTTTTGCTGGTCCTCAGCTCTTCAGTCCTTTTCCCCACCCCCACAATACCTGATCATGTTCCTCTCCTCTTCTCCTTGTCTGCTTTCCCACCCAGGACCCCTCCACCCTCCCTGTAGTGATTTTTTTAACCTTCTTAACATTTCTAATTATTTTTATTCATAAGGATAGTTGAAATTTATTTTTGATTCATTATCTTATTAGTTCCCGAAGGTACAAGATACAAATATAGAAGGCACATTGGTTTGGTTTTATTTCATTTATTTTATTTTTGAGATAGGCACTTAGTATTTTTTGTATGTCTAGTAAGGTCTAGAATGTTTTGGTTCAGCATTCCATGTAGGTGCTATACAGGAATGTGACAACATACCTGGCTTACACTGTTCTTAAGAAAATAGTCCCAAAAAAATCTCCTATAAACACTATAAAATTAACACTGTCAGCTCTGAGAGATGAAAATATTTCCTGTTCACTTACAAAATTCATTGACAGAAAGTATATTTGTTTCTTGAAACAAACTAAACTGCTAACTGTGAGGCAGGATAAAAGAACTGATTAGCCCCATCTCACTGTTCCAGGCCCAGCCCCTTCTCTCTGTTCCCATTGTTCTTGTTTCTGAGCTCTCTGTCTCTGTTTTTGTTCTCAGCTTCCCCTCTATCTGTTCTCTGCCCTACTTTTTCTGACCTAATGACTTTGCTTCTTCTGTCTGTCTGCCTCTATCATTTCCCCATTTCCTCACTCTTCTCCCCTCCCCCAATAAATCCATTTTATACCAGGTCTGTTGCATGGTATAATTTCTCAGGGGCACACCTTGCATGAGCCCACCAAAGGTACTCCCTTGCCATGTTATATTTCATAACACTAACACATTAAATGCAACTGACAAAATCTATAAATATTAGTTTGAGACATGGATTTTTGTATTCTCATAAAGGCATCAAAACATCATTTCATTGTGCTTGGCCTTCAGATAAATGACACCTAACCTTACCTAATGCTTAAGAATGCTTCACATATGTCTTCAAACATAAGTAATCAAGAATGCCTTCTATTTTCAGGTTCAGCAAACATATAGAAGTTTGATTTTTAGATTCATTCTTTTTTTAGTATTCGTATTTTATTTATTTATGCAGATTCAACATCTTGCAAACTTTATATGTTTCAGTATGGGGGAACGCCAGGGCCAAGAAGTGGGAGTAGGTGGGTAGGGGAGTAGGGGGAGTGTCTAGGATGTTTTGGGGATAGCATTTGAAATGTAAATGAAAAAAAAAACCTAATTTTAAAAAAGAAATAATTCTGATAGGCCTGAATTTATGTGTTACTTGACCTTTCTCCCTTACTGCTTTTAATATTCTATCTTTATTTAGTGCATTTGTTTTTCTGATTATTATGTGTCGGAAGGAATTTCTTTTCTGGTCCAGTCTATTTGGAGTACTGTAGGCTTCTTGTATGATCATGGGCATCTCTTTCTATAGGTTTGGGAAGTTTTCTTCTATAATTTTGTTGAAGATATTTTCTGGCCCTTTAAGTTGAAAATCTTCGTTCTCATCAACTCCTATTATCCATAGGTTTGGTCTTCTCATTTTGTCCTGTATTTCCTGGGTGTTTTGAGTTAGGATCCTTTTGCATTTTGTATTTTCTTTGATTGTTGTGCCGATGTTCTCTAAGGAATCTTCTGCACCTGAGTTTCTCTCTTCGATCGCTTGTATTCTGTTGCTGATGCTCACATCTATGGTTTCAGATTTCTTTCCTAGGTTTTCTATCTCCAGCGTTGCCTCACTTTGGGTTTTCTTTATTGTGTCTACCTCCCTTTTTAGGTCTAGTATGGTTTTGTTCATTTCCATCACCTTTTTGGATGTGTTTTCCTGTTTTTCTATAAGGACTTTTACCTGTTTGTTTGTGTTTTTCTGTTTTTCTTTAAGGACTTGTAACTCTTTAGCAGTGCTCTCCTGTATTTCTTTAAGTGAGTTATTAAAGTCCTTCTTGATGTCCTCTACCATCATCATGAGATACGCTTTTAAATCTGGGTCTTGCTTTTCAGTTGTGTTTGGGTGCCCAGGACCAGGTGGGGTGGGAGTGCTGAGTTCTGATGATGGTGAGTGGTCTTGATTTCTGTTAGTAGGATTCTTTTTTTTTTAATTAGGTATTTTCCTCGTTTACATTTTCAATGCTATCCCAAAGTTACCCTTATACCCACCACCGCAATCCCCTACCCACCCACTCCCCCTTTTTGGCCCTGGCGTTCCCCTGTACAGGGGCATATAAAGTTTGCAAGTCCAATGGGCCTCTCTTTGCAGTGATGGCCGACTAGGCCATCCATTGATACATATGCTGCTAAAGACAAGAGCTCCCGGGTACTGGTTAGTTCATATTGTTGTTCCACCTATAGGGTTGCAGTTCCCTTTAGCTCCTTGGGTAATTTCTCTAGCTCCTCCATTAGGGGCCATCTGACCCATCCAATAGCTGACTGTGATCATCCACTTCTGTGTTTGCTAGGCCCAGGCATAGTCTCACAAGAGAGAGCTATATCTGGGTCCTTTCAGCGAAATCTTGATAGTGTATGCAATGGTGTCAGCATTTGGAAGCTGATTATGGGATGGATCCCTGCATATGGTAATCACTAGATGGTCTATCCTTTCGTCACAGCTCCAAATTTTGTCTCTGTAACTCCTTCTATAGGTGTTTTCTTCCCATTTCTAAGAAAGGGTAAAGTGTCCACACTTTGGTCTTCATTCTTCTTGAATTTCATGTGTTTGGCAAGTTTTATATTATATCTTGGGTATACTAAGTTTCTGGGCTAATATCCACTTATCAGTGAGTACATATTATGCGAGTTCCTTTGTGATTGGCTTACTTCACTCAGGATGATACCCTCCAGGTCCATCCATTTGCCTAGAAATTTCATAAATTCATTTTTTAAATAGCTTAGTAGTATTCCATTGTGTAAATGTACCACATTTTCTGTATCCATTCCTCTGTTGAGGGGCATCTCGGTTCTTTCCATTTTCTGGCTATAATAAATAAGGCTGCTATGAACATAGTGGAGCATGTGTTCTTCTTACCGGTTGGGACATCTTCTGGATATATGCCCAGAAGAGAATTATTGCGGGATCCTCCTGTAGTACTATGTCCAATTTTCTGAGGAACCGCCAGATTGATTTCCAGAGTGGTTGTACAAGCTTGCAATCCCACCAACAATGGAGGAGTGTTCCCCTTTCTCCACATCCTCCCCAGTATATGCTGTCACCTGAGTTTTTGATCTTAGCCATTCTGACTGGAGTGAAGTGGAATCTCAGTGTTGTTTTGATTTGCATTTCCCGGATGATTAAGGTTGTTGAACATTTTTTCAGGTGCTTCTCTGCCATTCGGTATTCCTCAGGTGAGAATTCTTTGTTCAGCTCTGAGCCCCATTTTTAAATGGGGTTATTTGATTTTCTGGAGTCCACCTTCTTGAGTTCTTTATATATATTGGATATTAGTCCCCTATCTGATTTGGGAAAGGTAAAGATCCTTTCCCAATCAGTTGGTGGCCTTTTTGTCTTATTGACGGTGTCTTTTGCTTTGCAGAAGCTTTGCAATTTTATGAGGTCCCCTTTATCGATTCTTGATCTTACAGCACAAGCCATTGCTGTTCTAATCAGGAATTTTTCCCCTGTACCCATATCTTCAAGGCTTTTCCCTACTTTATCCTGTATAAGTTTCAGTGTCTCTAGTTTTATGTGGAGTTCCTTAATCCACTTAGATTTGCCCTTAGTACAAGGAGATAGAAATGGATCAATTCGCATTCTTCTACATGAAAACTGCCAGTTGTGCCAGCACCATTTGTTGAAAATGCTGTCTTTTTTCCACTAGATGGTTTTAGCTCCCTTGTCAAAGATCAAGTGACCATAGCTGTGTGGGTTCATTTTTGGGTCTTCAATTCTGTTTTATTGGTCTACTTGTCTGTCACTATACCAGTACCATGCAGTTTTGATCACAATTGCTCTGTAGTAGAGTTTTAGGTCCGGCATGGTGATTCCACCAGAGGTTCTTTTATCCTTGAGTAGCGTTTTTGCTATCCTTGGTTTTTTGTTATTCCAGATGAATTTGCCGATTGCCCTTTCCAATTCGTTGAAGAATTGAGTTGGAATTTTGATGGGGATTGCATTGAATCTGTAGATTGCTTTTGGCAAGATAGCCATTTTTACAATGTTGATCCTGCCAATCCATGAGCATGGGAGATCTTTCCATCTTCTGAGATCTTCTTTAATTTCTTTCTTTAGAGACTTGAAGTTCTTATCATACAGATTTTTCACTTCATTAGTTAGAGTCACGCCAAGGTATTTTATTTATATTATTTGTGAGTATTGAGAAGGGTGTTGTTTCCCTAATTTCTTTCTCAGCCTGTTTATCCTTTGTGTACAGAAAGTCCATTGACTTGATTGAGTTAATTTTATATCCAGCTACTTCATTGAAGCTGTTTATCAGGCTTAGGAGTTCTCTGGTGGAATTTTTAGGGTCACTTATATATACTATCATATCATCTGCAAAAAGTGATATTTTGACTTCTTCCTTTCCAATTTGTATCCCCGTGATCTCCTTTTGTTGTCTAATTGCTCTGGCTAGGACTTCAAGTACAATGTTGAATAGGTAGGGCGAGAGTGGACAGCCTTGTCTAGTGCATGATTTTAGTGGGATTGCTTCCAGCTTCTCACCATTTACTTTGATTTTGGTTATTAGTTTGCTGTAGATTGCTTTTAACATGTTTAGGTATGGTCCTTGAATTCCTGATCTTTCTAAGACTTTTATCATGAATGGGTGTTGGATTTTGTCAAATGCTTTCTCAGCATCTAAGGAGATGATCATGTGGTTCTTGTCTTTGAGTTTGTTTATATACTGGATTACATTGATGGATTTCCGTATATTAAACCATCACTGCTTCCCTGGGATGAAACCTACTTGGTCAGGATGGATGATTGTTTTGATGTGTTCTTGGATTCGGTTAGCAAGAACTTTATTGAGGATTTTTGCATCGATATTCATAAGGGAAATTGGTCTGAAATACTTTATCTTTGTTGGGTCTTTTTGTGGTTTAGGTATCAGAGTAATTGTGGCTTCATAGAATGAATTGGGTAGAGTACCTTCCGTTTCTATTTTGTGGAATAGTTTGTGAAGAACTGGAATTAGATCTTCTTTGAAGGTCTGATAGAAGTCTTCATTAAACCCGTCTGGTCCTGGAATTTTTTTTGGCTGGGAGACTATTAATAACTGCTTCTATATCTTTAAGGGATATGGGACTGTTTAGATGGTCAACTTGATCCTGATTCAACTTTGGTACCTGGTATCTGTCCAGAAATTTGTCCATTTCGTCCAGGTTTTCCAGTTTTGTTGAGTATAGCCTTTTGTAGAAGGATCTGATGGTGTTTTGGATTTCTTCAGGATCTGTTGTTATGTGTCCTTTTTCATTTCTGATTTTGTTAATTAGGATTTTGTCCCTGTGCCCTCTAGCGAGTATATCTAAGGGTTTATCTATCTTGTTGATTTTCTCAAAGAATCAACTCCTCGTTTGGTTAATTCTTTGAATAGTTCTTCTTGTTTCCAATTGGGTGATTTCACCCCTGAGTTTGATTATTTCCTGTCTTCTACTCCTCTTGGGTGAATTTGCTTCCTTTTCTACTAGACCTTTTAGGTGTGTTGTCAAGCTGCTAATGTGTGCTCTCTCTAGTTTCTTTTTGTAGGCACTCAGAGCTATGATTTTTCCTCTTTGGAATGCTTTCATTGTGTCTCGCAAGTTTGTGTATGTTGTGGCTTCATTTTCATTACAATCCAAAAAGTCCTTAATTTCTTTCTTTATTCCTTCCTTGACCAAGGTATCATTGAGTGGAACACAAAAGTGCCCCTCCTTGTCTTTTTTTGATGACTTTGGGTTGGAAGTCAATCTTATCAAATATTAGGATGGCTACTCCAGCTTGTTTCTTCATACCATTTGCTTGGAAAATTGTTTTCCAGCCTTTCAATCTGAGGTAGTGTCTATCTTTTTCTCTGAGATGAGTTTCCTGTAAGCAGCAAAATGTTGGGTCTTGTTTGTGTAGCCAATTTGTTAGTCTATGTCTTTTTATTGGGGAGTTGAGACCATTGATATTAAGAGATATTAAGGAAAAGTATTTGTTGCTTCCTGTTATTTTTGTTGTTAAAGTTGGCATTCTGTTCTTGTGGCTGTCTTCTTTTAGTTTTGTTGAGGGATTATCTTCCTGTTTTTTCTAGGGCGTGATTCCCATACTTGTATCATGAGATATGCTTTTAAATCTGGGTCTAGCTTTTCTGTTGGGTTGGGGTGCCCAGGACTAGGTGGGGTGGGAGTTCTGCATTCTGATGATGGTGAGTGGTCTTGATTTCTGTTAGTAGGATTCTTACGTTTGCCTTTCGCCATCTGGTTACCTCTGAGGCTAGCTGTGATAGTTGTCTCTGGTTAGAGCTTGTTCCTCAGGTGACTCTGTTAGCCTCTATCAGCAGACCTGGAAGGCTAGTTCTCTCCTTAGTTTCAGTGGTTAGAGTATTCTCTGCAGGCCAGCTCTCTTCTTGCAGGGAAGGTGCCCAGGTATCAGGTGTTCGAACCTGCCTCCTGACAGAAGTTGTGTTCTACTCACCAAAGGTCTTAAGATCCCATGGAGGGTCCTGTGCGGACCTTGGTGATCTCCAGAAACTCTGCGCACAAGGAACTCCGGTGCTGGTATGGACTGGAAGGGAATTGTGACCCTAATCAGGCTGGTATATCTGCTTCCCTAATTAAGGCAGTCTCAGGTTCTCCGTGATTGGATTGGAGTAGATGGTGTGTTCCACTCACCAGAGGTCTTAAGATCCCATAGAGGATCCTGTTGGTGTCCTTGCAGGTGTCCGAAGACTCTGTGGGCAAGGAACCCCGGTGCTGGAGTGGACCAGCAAGGCCACCAGTAGCTTTCTTGAAACATATAACCTACGTTGCTTCTGGAGGTATTATTAATGCTAAGGGTCCCTGAGACCATCAGAATAATGTGAAGTTCAAGTTCAATAGTGTTGCCTATTTTCATGTTGAATTACATATTCTGGCATGTGCTATGTTGAAAACATTATCAATTGTGGTACCAGACACCAGTATATGTCCATGTTACTTCAGGCCTCCAGCATTCTTGATGCCAATTGGCACAATATTGATATGAGGGTGTCCGACAGTCAATGGAATTATGACAGATGTATGTTATCCATTTTTCTGCTCAATTTGTGTGAAGAATCTTACCATCTATAATAATTTTGATGTCACTATGGATCCTGCCTCTTGAATTACCTTGATGTCCCTTATTCTTCTTGGCAACAGACTTTACTTTGTATGCCAGATGCCTGGTGTCATAGGCATCCAGGTCAGGGGTGAATCTTACTCCCACTTTAGACTAATTAATGACACCAGAGACCCCAAAGCAAAGTGAAGCTTGCTCTTAGTTTGGACTAAGTAATGACATCAGAGATCCCAAAAGCCATATAGTCATTCATCCATGATGTCACTGGTAACCATGTTGAGATTTATAGTCAGAGTTTGTAGCAGGCATGGTGTTTCAACAAGTTTTAACTTTGAAGGGGTCCATGACACCTGAGATGCCCCAATCATAAATATCTATTGTGAACATCATTGTCAGTACTGCTGCCTAAGTTTATAATGACAAAAGAGCTGTGTACTGTTATTGAAGTTCCCTTTGATGTCAATGATCGCATCTGAATGCTGAAGCTATGCTGATATCATTGCTGTTTTCTGTGATAAGCATGCGTAATGGTATCTATTACATGAATTTCATATTATTAATGGAGACCCTGGTAATGGTTATGAGCAGTGTTGTTTCTGGACAAACTGCTGAATTCCAAGGTAAATGCTGATACACAATGCCATATTGAGGTAAGTGTTGTTATCTGACACTGGATAGAAAATTGATGTCTGAGATCCTACCCACCACAGGAAGTTCTTTTGATGTCCCTGATGCATTCATGTAGCTCCTGTTGTGAAACATGTATGGTATTTTCATTATTATGATTCTACGTGTAAAAAAAAAAAAAAGAAAACTATGTTGATGCCAGTGATGTATGCTGTGATCAGCAATTTTGATGGAGTCTAAGTTTGATTTTATTCCCATTGCTAATGGAAACCCTAGTGGTGGCTATGATCTGTGCTACTGCTTGAAAATATAATGAACCTCAAGGTCCACAATAATGCCCAAGTTTATTTTGAGGGAAGTATTCTTATCTGGTTCTGGAGATCAGATTAAAATCTGGAAACCTACCTGCAACAGGATCATCAGTTGGTATTTCTCATGTATATGTGTAGTTCACAATATCTAACATGTGATAAATATTGATACTTGTGATCATGCTGGAAACCTGAAGCTATTTTGAAGTCAGTGATGCAGCTATGACCAGCAATCATGATGGGGTCTTTTATTCCTGTTGCTAATTGAGACCCTGGTGATGGCTATGATCTGTGTTGTTTCTTGAGATCCTGATGAATTCAAAGGCCCATAGTGAAGTGATAGGTTATATTGAGGTAAGTGTTCTCAGTAATGGAGATCAGATTGATATCTAAGATCCTAACAGCCACTACAAATTCTGTTGATGTCACTGATACATGAATACATTGCATGATGTTGACTAAGTAATGTGCACGATCCTTACTGCCACCTGAAATAATGTGGATATCAGTGATTTATCCTGCAACTAAATGAGGCAATTATGACAATGATTTATTCTGCTCTGTGATTTGAGGTTGATATCATTAATATATAACTGTCTACACACCCCATGGGATTGCCCTTGGTCCATGCTACCATTCGCAACCTGGTTGCCACTGATCCCTGCTGTCCCTGGTTACCATGTTAATATCACTATTACATAGTTCCTGTAGAAACTATGGTGATATCAATCATCCATTCTGCCTCAAGTAGCCACGTTTAAACCCAAAGTCCATGATGCTTCTTGGATTATTGTTAATGTCAAGGATCCCTGAGGCTAGCAGAGACTTAGGTGAAATTTTAGATAAATTCTGCTGAGTCACATCATGTTGAATTACATGTTCAGAGATATATTATGTGGAGGTCACATATAGTGTGGCAATGGACACTGTTGCTTGTTACATGTACTTCAAGCATCCAGCAGCCATGGCAGTGATACCTTCTGCCTTATGGGACCACATTAATATCACTGTCTCCTACTGCCAATGGAATCATTGTTGATGTCTGTTATCAATGCTTCTGTCAAATTTATGTCAAGTATCCTGCTACCTGTAAACATTTTGATATCATTATTCAAAGTGCCACTAGGGGAGTTTCTTTACATGTTCATATCTACATTTGAAACTCTCTTGATATCCCTGGAACCTGATACAATGGTATATTTCTGATTCCTACTCACACAGGCAACCAGGCAGTGAGTGATCACTACTAACACTTTGGAACAAATTGATATCAGTGATCCCAAATGCTAGGGAAACTGGCCAAGGGAATTGGGAAATTGATGTCACTCATCCATGCTGCCACTGGTAACCATGTTGAGATCCTCAGTCAGTGTATTTTAAGATGTCGTGATGTCTGTGATAAATCAACAAGAATAATGTGTTCTGAAGTTCATTGTCAGTACTGGTGCCTAAGGTCATAATGATATAAGTGCTGTGTGCTGCTACTGGACACATGTTTGATGCCACTGAACATATTTGCAACCTGAAGCTATTTTGAGGTCAGTGTTGTATTCTGCAATCAGAAATCATGATGAACTCAATTCTTATTGCTTATGGAAACCTTGGTGATGTCTATGATCTGTGCTTTTTCTAGAGAACATACTGAATTC